>NC_142138.1:32136666-32783333 GCF_024610735.1 Ursus americanus
ATTCTCTCTCTCTCTCTTTTTTTGGTATTTTATTCTTAAATGTGCATATTAAGATCTAAAATATTCATTTAAACATAATAGGGGAAATTACAAAAATTTATCTACCAGAACATATTTTTTCTCTGTTAACATTTTTCTTGTCATTTCTTGGGAAATATTTTCGGTCTAATCATAATTTATTTCTTTATTTTGAAATATTTTGAATTTCTACTAAAAAAATAATTAAAAATATTGCTATTAGTTTCAACTCCTAAGTTTCCCTTAGCCATCGATAAACTGTTCTTTAAATAGCAAAAAGAAAGTTTAATTGGAATCATACGTATTATCAGGTTTTCCTTTCATAAAAAATGAAAAATGACTGTTTTTCAAATGGAAACTTGTTATCTCTTCCCTTTTTTTTTTTTAAATAAAGAAAAGAATAGTAAGACCCCAGCAAGCATTTATGTGGAATATTCTGCCCAGCCAGTTCAAAGTAGTTTAATACTTAACTTCTTCCCAAAGGCAGTGTGTGGGGAGGACAGGACCATTCAGTGCCAGACTTCTGCCCTGCCTGGCTGGCTGGCTGCCTGTGGCTGCTGGGAACAGCCTGAATTAGGGGCCCTCCCAAATACGGTGTTTGGACCTCTGCTGTCTATCCCTCTGAATCACTTGGTCTCCTTTCCTGGGTTCTACAGTGATGCTGGTGGATGACTAACATTATTTGTCATGTTACTCCTAACCCTCTCTATTCTGGAAGATGTCCAGAATCTAGGTTTCAGTTTTTATAAAATTATCTTGAATCTCATAAAAAAGTGCCAAGGGTGAACTTTGAGTGCTATGAATCACAGACCCTGTCTTCAGTGCTTGTACAGAGAAAATGCGGGTGGGTCAAATACTAAACATTCACAGTTAAGATTGTGAATGCTTTAGTAATTAAAAATCTTTCTCTTAATTGTTATTTGGCTTTAAAAGAAAGTGAATTCATTTGAGCCATTGGTTGTGACTTCTAATTCGCAGTTGGTTAATTTAGTTTTAGCCTACATCACCCCCTCACTGCATACCTACATGCACACACGTATATGCAAAGTCTATTTTTGATCTTAGATCCCTGGAGATCAATAGGAAAATGAAAAAGTTGTCAGCTTAAAATTCAATTTTTCATGAGATTTTAAAATAAAATGTTTTTAAGGATTGATCTGTAGAATTCAAGTTTTTTGCTCAAATATTCAATCTAGTAATAATAATAAAAAGTCCAAACCCCTCTGGACTATTATTCTGAAACTTTGCTTTTATTTTCTAATGTTGCTAAAGAGCTCCTACCATTTAATTAAGTCCGTATTGGACTCCAGAAAAGAGACATTTTGAAAAGGCGTTTGTTGTATTAGAAAAAACTCATGTTTTACTCTGGGAGAAATATTGTAACTATATCCGTATGTAGCAGAATCACTTGTGATTGGATGTACTCTTAACCCCTTCAAATTTGTCATTCTAAGAAAAGCAATTTATTTTGTTTTTATTAATAAGCACACATATTTACAATTGAACTTCTTTCAGAGGGATTTTTTTCACTGCCCGATGTTCACTAGTCTGAGAAGCACTTGCTTTGTCTTTCAGATAACCTTAAGAATTGATGCTACATGATAACCAGGGAAATACTTAGGGGTAATGTTTTCAAGTGGTGCATGGGGCTGTTGCTGCATATTTCTTAATATTTTCAATCAGAGTAATAATAAACATTTATTAAGCATTTACTATAATAAGTGTGGAATTTATTTGCTCCTTTCAACAGCTCTATAGCTAGGCAAATGTTATATTCAAAGCATTTAGCAATGTGTAAGGCACGGATTCTGGCCCATTGGAATGGATTTAGGACATGGAGCTAGAGCAGGGTGGCCAGCTTCTGCTATTCTAGGTGTTAGTTTTCGATTTTTAAATGCAGTATTATGAGTATAGGGAGGGAAAACAAGGGGTGGGGCCTGAGTGGAATGTGTGTGTATGTATGGGCATTGGGTGCTTGATTAGCCAGCTAGTTAGCTACTGGCATGAAAGTATTTTAGTATTTTAAGAACAAGATCTCCCATACTGGTGCATGCTGGAATATTAGTACTAGTGGTGGTGGTGTTATTATCTCAATGTGCAGTTGAGAAAAATCAACGTATAGAGAGATCAAGTTACTTGCTTAAGGTCACAACTAATATGTGATGAAGCTGGAGTTGAACCCGGAATGTTGGTGTGAGGACCCGTGCTCTTAATCATTGTGTAATATAGCTTCATAGAGATGTATCTGCTTATCTGCTACAATGAGCCGTGTAGGGATTAAGTGGAAGGGAGACCAGCGGGCTCTGAAGTGAATGCCTGGACTGCTCGTCTCTTCATCCCTGATGACGCATCTTAAAAATTTAAGTTGTGAAATGACCTTCAGAAACCATGAAGAAGAAAATTGCAATACAATCTGTCTGGAATATAATTAATTTACTAACGTATGGATAACTGTTTATATAATTACATATTTTTTATGGAAGCTGGTTGATTTAAAAAGAAATGAGAAAAGATTATAAAAGTGTTTAATGAGGGTACCTGGGTGGTTCAGTCGGTTAAGCATCTGCTTTCAGCTCAGGTCATGATCTCAGAGTCCTGGGATCAAGTCCTACATAGGGCTCCTAGCTTGCTGCTTCTCCCTCTCCCTCTGCCCTTCTGCCTGCTTGTGCTTTCTCTGTTTCTCTCTTTCTCTCAAATAAATACATAAATAAAATCTTAAAAAGTGTTTAATGAAATTGTAAGGTGAGAAATGTTATGAATATGAAAGTATATAAAATGTAAATGTGAATATGTATATTATATATACATACTTTTATGTGAGAAATGCATAAAAATTATAATGTGAGAAAATGTTACAAATTCATAAAGTGTTGTATATCATAAAATGGGTAACAACATGCAGTAGTTGTGTCTAAGTTTTGCCAGATCCTTGAATTCCTACTATTCCTGACTGTATATTATGTCAACCTTGATCTCCCTTTGGTTTTATTAGAGAGGATAAGAGAATGGCTTCTGTGTGTGGGGTTAAGAACTGAATGAGGGCCAAACAGTGTCCTCAGTTGTGAGAGAACAAGACCATCTAGCTGATAGGTGTTCTATAAATGTTTGTTCCAAGTACAAATGTTTGAAGATTTGGGATGAAGAGAGAGGAACGTGAGCTAACCATTTGGGGCACAGGGAATGTACAGACTCTCTAGTGAGAAGAGTTCCACACTTATATATTGCCTTTCTCTTTTGAGCATTTCAGTTTTGTTAGAACAGAATGACAGTAATAATACATTCTCCTTTCTTTTGATATCTTTGCTGTGGGGTCAGACAGCTGAATTTGATTAAGGATGTGGGATCTGGATCATTACTGCTTGAGTTTGACTTTCAGCCCGCTACTTACTAACTTTGAAACCATGGACATGTTACTCACCCTTTCTGTGCCTCAGTTTTCTCATCTGCAAAACTGGGATAATATGAGTACCTGCCTTTAGTACTGTCCTAAGAATAAATGTGTTAGTGAATTAATACATGTAAAGTATTCAAGAAAGTTCTTGGATCCATAGAATGTGCTCAAAAATGTTGATTATTTCGGAAAGCCCAAGCATGCTGATGACGAACTAAAGTTTATTTATGAAAACAGGAAATGTCAAGAATTTTCAAAGTGTGCAATATTCCACAACAACCATTATTAGATGTCTGGGAATGATTGAAAGAAATAGGCTGTTCTCATTTAATGAGATCTCATCATCTTGTTAATTACAAAGTAGGAAATCAAGACAAAGTAGCAAAACAGAGGCCCATCTTACTGTGCTTCTGATGATCAAGGCTGTGCTTCATTACTGAGTTCCTGGGGAGAACAAGACATTGGCTCTGCATGAAATGAGCAAATGAGCTACTACAACAGAACTGTCAGATTCAGTCAAACATGAGTTTTAATGAATTATTCTCAAGGAATTGCTCTGCATGTAAAGTGTATGCTCCAGCAGAGCAGTATTGGGACCATTCTAATCATAAATGTGAGTGTACCCATCAGCCACAGCTCTTTCAGCCACGGAGGGTTATTGGTGTCATCCCACCACTCTCCTCCTCAGAGAGGAGAGCTTTTCATGTTAGTTTTGCCATAATAACCTGAGGACCATAAGCAAATCCCCAGCCTCTTCTGAGACTTGTTTCCCTGTCTTTAAAAGGAAGAATTCCATTAGATGTTCTCGATTTGAAATTTCCCAGGCTGTTGTTATTATAAGCTTGTGACATTATAGTTCAGTCAAATTTACCTTCTAGGGTTGTAGTGAGGATTCAGAGATAAACAATGTGTGAGTTACAGGGAACAATGTCTGGCTTAATGGTAGACAATAAATATTAGATAGTATTCTGATTTATGGTAAAGTTGGTAGCGTGTTTTGGAAATTATCACATTAATTCCATCCCATTGTTATTTATACAAAGCAGTACACTAGAACTATACATTTAACTTTAAGCTTCCAGTTAGGTTCCCATGTAGGACATTTATTTTAGACATAAAATACTAGTGAACATTAATACTAGCCAACACTGCTTGACTCTCTTGGTGCCATGCCTGCTGCTGGGCCTGACAATGGTGTGTTGGTTTGTATCCCATGCATCACTTAGTCTGTACAGTGACCCTTTAAGGTAGCTGTTGCTATCACTGTTCATTTGCTTTGCATGTATCACGTCATTTACTCTTTGCAGTAATACAATTAGGCAGGTATTTTTTATCCCTATTAACCGATGAGAAGCTGGAGACATTTAGAGGTTAAGTAGTGGGGTTGTTTTCAAACTCAGATGTTTATGACTCCAGTGTTCTTAGTCACCATTGCGTATTACATGTCATGTCATGTTAGACATATTCCAATATGGTATCTCTCACTCATGCTAGGAAGTCCTCCCCCCACCACCCCGCCCCTGCTGCCCCCACAAAGAACTGGTATTTTCCTCTCCCTTCTTTGTCTAGAACAACTATATGACTGTTTCTTCTTTTATATGGTGTTTTACAAGGAAGCTTACGTCCAAACTTGTGGCTCAAATATAGTAATTCTATAATGCTGATAAATTGCATGTTTAAGCTCCTCTGACAATGATAGCCTGCTCTCTTATTTATATTTTGCCCAGTCTTCGTTGTTATTTTTAAGCTTGCTTTTTTATTTAACCATCTGTTTATTAAAATAGTCCCCTTTAAGCCATAGTCAGGTCTTTCGTGGAACAAGACTAGTGAATGAATAGATTAAAAAAGCTATTTTCATAGCTTGATAAATTGCTCAACAAGACAGATTAAGGACCTAACAGCTATTATTTGAGAACACCCATTGCTTCTGGTTGTTTCCTCAAGTTTTATAAGTCCCAAATGATTAAGTGATAAAATACATATTTTTGAGGGTCAATATTGTGGATTACCTCTATGAGGTAATAAACATCTTTAAGAATGGCCAAGTCTAGTATGTCATTCAATAACTGTTGACTGGCTAGCCAAACATTCTGAATTACTAACTTTAAATGTACGTATTCTGTGAAGTAGTCCTTCACAGGTATTTTACAGCATATAGACAAAACAGAAAGGTGGAGGGGCGCCTGGGTGGTTCCGTTGGTTAAGCAACCAGCTCTTGACTTTGGCTCAGGTCATGATCTCAGGATCCTGAGATCTCTGCACTTAGCAGGAATTCTGCCTGAGATTCTCTCTCTCCTTCTCCCTCTGCCCTTACCCCCGCTGTGTGCACACACATACTCTCTCTTTTTCAAATAAATAAATAAATATTTGAAAAAAAACCCAGCCCCCCCAAAGCCCCAGAAATGTGGATAATAACTTAAAAAAAGGTAAACAAGGTAGAGGAATCATCTTTCAGGCTGATCATTCAGGGGAAATTCACTTTAATAGTGAATTCATTTCTTCCAGAGAAAGAAATGTGCTAAGATGTACAGAGATAATTATGTGAATTACACTAGGTAGTGTGGGTTCTTTGCATGCCTTTACCAGATTGTGAAATTCTCTGTGAATGGTACTTAAGATCAGATATGATACATTCAAACAGATTTTGTTTATTTATCTTTTTAGAGAGCAGGAGAGAGTGTGTGGGGGAGGGGTAGCGGGAGAGGGGGAAAGAGGATCTTAAACAGCCTCTCCACCCAGCGTGGAGCCTGATGGGGGGTTGGTTTTAACACCCTGAGATCATGACCTGAGCCAAAATCAAGAATCAAACGCTTAACTGACTGATCCACCCAGGCACTCCCTGATATGATACATTCACATTCTGACCAATGTTTTAAACTACTTTGTATGGTTTTAACTTTTACAGCAGTTTAACTTTACTAATCCAGCAGATATTTATTGATCCCTACTGTGTTCCAGATTTGGGCTTGAGATACCTGGGGGAACAAAATGCACAAAAGTCCTATTTTTACTGTGATAGGCTCAACAGTGTCCACCAGGGATGTCCACATCCTAATCCCTGGAACCTGTGACTATGCTACTTTAAGTGGTTAAAGAAACTTTGCAGGTATAATTAATAATCTTGGGATGAGAGATTATCCAGGATTATCTCAATTATCTCGGTGAGCCTTAAATGTAATTACAAATGTCTTTATGAGAAGGAGGCATAGGGGGATCTCCTTCATAAGAGGAAAAGGCAATGTGATTATGTACGCAGAGATTGGGGTGATGTGCTTTGAAGATGTAGGAAAGGCCACAAGCCAAGAGGTGGGGATGGCTGCTAGAAGTTGAAAAAGGGAAGGAAACAGATTCTCCCCTGAGGGCCTTCTGCTGACACCTTGACTTTGACCCAGTGAAACTGATTTTGGGCTTCTGACCTCCAGAACTCTAAGAGAACAAAGTTATGTTGTTTTAAGCCACCAAGTCTGTGGTAGTTTCTTATAGCAGCCATGGGAAACTAATGCATTCATGGAAGTTCCATTCTAGAAAAGGGGACAGACAGTAAATAATAATGATAGTAAACAAATCATATAGTATAAGATAGTAAGTAGTATGGAAGAGAGGAACAGTAGGGCAGGGTAAGAGGGACAGAGAGGGCCTGATCCATGCACGGGTGCTGGAGAGCCATGGGGCGAGATTTACAGTATAAGTAGAGTTGGGAGAACGGACCTCACTGAGAAGGCAAAACGTGAGGGAAGACGTGAGTTGGTAAAGGAGTTAGCTAAGTGAACATGTGTGGGAAATATTCCAGGTAGAGAGAGCAACAGTACAAGCGCCCTAAGACAGGAGTCGGCCTGGTGTGTTTAAGGAGATGAAAGTGGGAGAAAGAGGGGCAGGGAGAGCAGAGAGGTATAGGTGCTGGCTGATCAGCTGAGCTCCGGTAGCCCCTGCAGAGCCTACTGTTAGGAAGAGGAAGCCATTCTACAGATTGACTCGAAGTTCTTTTCTAGAAGACATACAGACCTGGTCAATACAGTGAACTCGTTTATGTTTGAAAAACAATTATTGATAAGATAAGCTAGAGGACGACTACAGACACAGAGGCATTTCCTCCATTCATTCAAAACACCAAACTGGATTGGAAGAATGAAATCAATCAACCGATTGTGTGTGTGAGACAGAAGTTTTCCAGTGCTCTTGAGTGTAAATATACAAGGACTCCCCTTGAAGCCAACTGTGTTTCAGCTGGTATCACTGTCTGCTATTTTAGAAATTTTTGATTATTCTAAGGTCCAACTTTTACAATTTTGATGAAATAATTTCTTAGTAAAAGAAATGGTTTTGTATTACAGCATCCACTTTTGGTGCAGTCTGTATCTGGATTCAATGTATTTGAAATTGTGGCAGATTCTATGTGTGAGGCAGGGGTGTCAAAGACTAGTGGCTAACATTTAGTTGCATGGGTCAGCCGCATGGTAGAACAGCCTGGACTGATTGCTTTGAGCACATGTCTTGGCAAGTTGAAGGCACCATGACACGATGATTGCCAGCCTAGTCCTGGCCCAATGGTTCATTTAATATTCCAGGCACCTTCAGCCTTTCAATGGGAGCAAAGTTCACCCAATGTGTTTTCCATTCCACACCCTGATGTGGTTAAATTCTAAAATCATCTTCAGATGTGGTGTGATTATGAGCTCAATTTCTCTTTCTTCTTCACATGTTATATTTGGATTATGTCTACCATGCCAGTTCTATCAAAGGCCTCTTGCCCACTTAAATCTTGGCTATATAACTTCATGGCAAACTCACTCCCGAAACAATCTAGAATCATTGCATCAGAATTTTGTTTAAGCTAAACAAATAAGGATTTGTAGAAAAAAAATGAATAAACCAATGTTTGAATTAGCAGGGAGAATCTGTCCTTGCTTTCCCTGGCTACTTTTAACTTTTAAGGTTTTGCAGATTCCTGGGCCTGTTGTGATAGATGGGTTAGTTGCATCAGTGGACTCAGACCATAAGCCCCATGGGGTACCTGGGATGAGCCCAGGCACTCGTATGCCCAGTGAGCTGAATCTTCCACTAATCCTACTACATTTAATCTTTATATACAGGCTTCTGTCTTGGTTTCTTATTTTATGCTCTAGTTCCTTGTGTGACTGGTTTTATATGTAGAATGCTACTCCAACTGGCTGGGGCCCAGACTACCTGCAGGTATATGGAGAGCCAGTTTCATTTAATGAGCCAGGGTATGATCAGGGCTTTGCATCCGGGTTCTCCAGAGAAACAGAGCTATTACGATATATATAGGAACACCTGAATAGAACAAAAACACAGCCTTCTCCAAGGATATGTTGTATATAATGTAACGTATGTATAGTGTATGTATATACGTAATCTCTTTCTCTGTATCTCTCTCTATATATATATAGATATAAATATATATATATTTATGTGCACACACACACATACACACACCCTAATGGTTCTGTTTTTCTGGAGAACTTTGACCTGTACAGAATCCTAAAGACCATTCTAGCCTGGCCATTTCTCCTCTTTTTCTTTCCTTTGCCTGTTGCTCTCCAGAGTGTAGATGGGGCATCTGAAGCTTAGAGGGGTCCAGTGACTTGTCTGAGATAATCAGCTGATTGGTGACTGAATTGGCATGTTGAACCATTGGTGGGGTGGGGAGGGGGTGGCATCAGTGGTGACTAAGACATTGACCTGCTGGATACCTGGGATTGTTTGAAGGAATAGAGATGCCAGGAGAATGCACATACTTTCAGACAAAGTTTTACCCTCATTCAGTTGTGTTTAAACCACCAACTCGGGCAGAGACATGTAGAAATGTTCAGTGTGCAGGAGAGGTGCTCTGGAAAGGGAGACATTTCTGTCCGATGATTATCCCGTTAAGAATAAAGATTCGAGGGACGTCTGGGTGGCACAGCGGTTAAGCGTCTGCCTTCGGCTCAGGGCGTGATCCTGGCGTTATGGGATCGAGCCCCACATCAGGCTCCTCCGCTATGAGCCTGCTTCTTCCTCTCCCACTCCCCCTGCTTGTGTTCACTCTCTCGCTGGCTGTCTCTATCCTGTCAAATAAATAAATAATATAATCTTTAAAAAAAAATGAAGATTCGATTATGTGAAAGAACAGACTTCCAACATGTGTGAAAACAGCAAAGTTTCTATTTGTCAAGGACATGGTGTTCTGACAGCAGTTTTGTTCCCTCTGCTTAGTGAGGACTGGCTCTGACTGACACTCACAAGATGAGCTCCTTTTACAGTCAGTCAAGTCAAACTCTGAAAGCCAGCATTTTTTTTTGAACTTTAAAAAAGAAATTCATGACCATGCAGAGCTTTAAATTTGATTTTTAAAAATTTTACAATAGATGAAATGATGTCAACCATGTGAGAGTATGTTATAATGGGCTTTTAAAAAACAAGGTGTGAATCTTCAACTCTGCCTGGACATGGAACATTCTGGGGAAAATGTGGGTAATTAGTTGCACGATTCAGCTGAAAATGACTTCTCCTCTTCATTTCTTTTTCTGCCTTGTGTGTTGGATAATTTGAAGTATTTTTAAATTTACCCAGTCTATAATTTTTTTGTCCACTTCATATTGTCTAGAGAGATATAGTCATTGAGACAAGGGGAAAACACAAATGCATATAATTATTCAACCTCAATGGACATCACCAAAGGAATTGTGCTGTTTTATGGAAGATACAAGAATACAGAGGACGCAGCCTCTTTGTCAGTTTAGCAGGTAGACAGATTTTAGTTCCATATGGAAGAAATTGTTATAAGAATTTATTCAGTTACTTACCAAATATTTACTGATTGCATTAGGTACTATGACGGGGGTGTACAGACGATTGAGATCCAGTGTTCAGTGGGGAAGCTGAGAGAGAAATGCCAAAAGCAGGGAAAAAGTACTAGAATATAAAGGTTTTTCATTTCTTTTGTGGTGTCTCTCTCAACTTGTCATGGTGTTATTTGCTATTTGATGTTCTGAGTAAATAAAACTCAAAATGTTAAATTATTAGGATGAATTTTATTGTTCATCTCTATATTGTGCAATGCCAATTCGAAAGCAAATATCAGAACATTTCTTTTGGGGCGCCTGGGTGGCTCAGTCGTTAAGCATCTGCCTTTGGCTCAGGGCATGATCCCAGTGTTCTGGGATCGAGCCCCACATTAGGCTCCTCCGCTGGGAGCCTGCTTCTTCCTCTCCCACTCCCCCTGCTGTGTTCCCTCTCTCACTGGCTGTCTCTCTCTCTGTCAAATAAATAAATAAAATCTTTAAAAAAAAAAAGAACATTTCTTTTGTGTGGAGTCACCAAAATTACACAATTTGTATTTTGTGGCTTGTCCTTGGAAGGTGCCTCCAGCTGGTCAGAGATAAACTCAAGACAGAATGAAGAGGGTAGGAAAGAAGAAGAGCAGATCCCCCAGGCATGGAGCTGGCCGAGGGGGCACTCAGGGCACAAGGATACTCATGGGGCTGGGCAGACTCTTACAGGCATCCAAGGGTCCTGCTCCATGATTTGAGGTGTGTGCGCATTTGCTTGGGCCTGATGGCTACTACTGATTTCCTCCTCCCATCAGCCAAAGAACCTATAAGCAGCATCCCATAGGGGGCTGAAGTTATGGGAGTCAAGCCGGAGGTCCCTTATTTCCATAGGCCTACCACCTCAACCCCTGGCAGATGGGCCACCTCTAAATATTTTAAACCTCTGTGCTAGGATATGTTCAGTGCCTGGATGATGTACAGAGGCTTGCCCCTATCCTAGCCCAGACAGATCTCACCTGGGATGGGAATGGCAGCAGCTATACCTAAGATGCCACAGGGTGTATGCCTGATCCCAATCCTACCCAAGCTCGTGGCCAGTCCCCTTTGTAGGTGAAGAGTGACAGAAGTTACAGGTAGGGATAGAGTGGGGGAGGCCGGCTGGGGTGTGGGGCAGGAGAATAGGCCATAGAGAACTGGTCCCAGGGAGGCCCATCCCAGGAAGGTGGGATTGTGCGGGAGCCAGAGGTTCTGAGCCCCTGGTGCAGGCTCCATTGTCCCATTGAACCTCACTTAAAAACATAAATTCAAATAAAAAATGATTAAAAATTTCAAGATGGCACTGGCTACATACCCAAGAAGCTAGTCCTACTCTGGAGTTCAGGTTTTTGATACTGTTTCCACAGCTATGATGGCCCTATCTTTTATGGAAAGCAGTTACCTCTTTGTGCTGAGTTAGAGGAATAGCGAGCTATCAATATTTTCCCCTTCAAGCTCTCTTTACTTGAATTGCAGTTCAAGAGATGAATTTTTAATTTTTTTTAAGGCATGATTTTCTTTACTTTTCCAAGGATGGTCTCATCATCCTTCATGGTAGTTGTAGATATGCTTTGGATTTGGATACTGGTGTTTTGAAGCTTCACTGAAGTGCAGTTTTGTGTAAAAGTGGTGGACAAGTATTGAATGCAGTCAAGAACTCAAGATGACCCTGATAACTGCTTGATCACAAAAGGAAGTTTCACAACTGCCAATATGTGGGCAACCCTGTGTGTCCAACTGCAGTGTGTAGGGAGGTCATGGCTGCTTATCATTTTCAGTGAGGCAGTATGGCCATGGGTTAAGGTCAAGGAAGGCATTGAACAGATCTGAGAGTGAGTTTCTCCTCTACCATTACATGATTTAACCCCTTAATCTTTCTGTGCCTCTGTTGCCTTGTGCAAAATGAAGATCGTAGTTTTGCCTTTTCTTATAGAGTTCTTGTGAAAGTTATTTGAATGTCCATGTAAAGCATTTAGCATGGTACTTGAGACATAGTCAATTCTCAATAGATGTAAAATCTAGATCTTTTCATATGCAAGCATGAACAAAATCTTGCTTGTTACCTTCACTCTTATCATACACTATATGTCATAGTGCTGGGCAGGAAATCAATAAATATTATTGTTTTATTCTGTCTCCTTCCAATTATTCCCTTCTTTTTACCTCACAGATTTTCTGTTCTGTTTCTGTTATAAAGAGTTAACACAAACATTAGTGCTAAAAATGTGCCACTGTTCAGTCTTGGATATTGTGAAAGAATGTGATGGATTATCGAAGAACTTTTTGCACTGAAAAAAAAAGAAAACAATACAGGCATCTGTCCTTCGGGTGGTAGGATTAGTAGCAACAAACCTTGTACATAAAGGACAGCACTTTATGTTTTATTAAACCGAGAAGCAATATGAAGAGTTGGTTGGAGTATTGGTTTTGTGGTCAGATAGATTTGGTTTTGTCACATGCGCTTGCCATTCTAGTCAGGCAAGTTATTTTTTTATGCTTGGGTTTTCACATCTGTAGTACACATATTTTACTCATTCATTCGTTCACTCACTCATCATTCATGCATTCATTTGTTCATTCATGAGCACCTCCTCAGCATATGCAAAATGCTGAAAACACAGTGGCGATGGTGGATGTACAGTGGCATGATGTACAAAGAGCACACTCACTTCTGGGGTGTTGAGCCCTGCAACCTGAATAGGAGTCAGGCAATGCATGAGGGGTTGAAGGAAGATTCTTAAAGATGGGGGTGAATGAAGGCCAAGAGACAGGGTTCAGGACTTGAGAATGTCAGTGATGCTGAGGCATTGAGTTCTAGGGCTGGGGAATGAGAGTTAAGCGTTGGGGAGAAGTAGCTGAATAGATTAGGAAGGGCTTTGAAAACCATGTTAAAGCATTCAGAGTATCCTTAGAGTGACAACAGCACTTCTCAAATGTACTTCCCATTGGGACCAGAGTCCAGGGGGACTGCTGAGCATTCTGTCCCTTCCAGAAGATTCACAATGCACATTAGTATCTATTAATGTTATTCAATAAATAATTCTGTTTCACATTTATTAGCTTTCCCAAACCTAATTAATGTTTTTAAGAAATTAACCTTTTATGAACTGAGGCCCCAGACAACCTGCTTGAGGAGAAATGATGAGAAATGGAAAACCATTTCAAGGTTGTAAGTTGGGGCCCAACATAACCATATTTGCAGTTTATAAATGTATAGTAATACCCACCACGTATGGAGCACCAGCTAATCTTCAAAGCACTCACCTAATTTGACTTAATTTAATTCTTATAACAAGTCCATGAGGTAGGTATTGTTATTTTTTACATTGTTAAAATGAGAAAATCAAG
The DNA here is from genome assembly GCF_024610735.1 of Ursus americanus. Taxonomy (NCBI): domain Eukaryota; kingdom Metazoa; phylum Chordata; class Mammalia; order Carnivora; family Ursidae; genus Ursus; species Ursus americanus. The sequence continues at coordinate 32,150,230 of NC_142138.1, forward strand.
GCATACAAGAATTAGGTAATTTCCTAAGGTTATGGAACTAGTTGTAAACGGAGGGTCTTGAACGTGAACATGGCCAATCTGGCCTTGGAATCCATCCTCAACAGATCCATCTGCACACATTAGAGTCAAACAAGACTGGAGACAATTAGAAGGAGGTTGTTGCCATAATTCAGACGAGAGATGATGGCTACTTGGACTTCTTACATTTGTTTAGAAGATTAAGTATTATAACATAATTAACGTGTCTACAGTAGTTTTTACTATATGGTAGGCAGTCAACAAACAATAGTTTTCCCATGAATATATGGCAACTTGATATATGAGAGATATAAATTCCAGAATAGTGATGAAGGGAGTATATAAGTTTGCTAGGGCTGCCACAACAAAGTACCACAAACTGGGTGGATTAAATAACAAAAATTTATTGTCTTACAGTTCTGGAGGCTAGAAGTCTAAAATCAAGGTGTTAGTAGGGTTGGTTCTTTTCCTTTTTCTTTTCTTTTCTTTTTTTTTTAAAGATTTTATTTATTTATTTGACAGAGAGAGAGAGAGAGACAGCAAGAGAGGGCACACAAGCAAGGGGAGTGAGAGAGGGAAAAGCAGACTTCCCGCCGAGCAGGGAGCCCGATGCAGGGCTCAATCCCAGGACCCAGGGATCATGACCTGAGCCAAAGGCAGATGCTTAACCACTGAGCCACTCAGGCACCCCAGCAGGATTGGTTCTTTCTGAAGGTTGTGAGGAAAGATTCTGTTCTCTTTCCTTGGCTTGTAGTTGGCCATTTTCATTTTCACACTGTGTTCTCCCTGTATGTGTGTCTATTTCCAAATTTCCCCTTTTTGTTAGGACACCAGTCATATTGGACTAGGTCTTACCCTGGTAACCTCATTTTTTAAAACTTTTCTACCTCTCTAAAGACCTTATCTCCAAATAAGGTCACATTCTGAAGTACTGGGGGTTAGGGCTTCAGCATATGAATTGGGGGGGGCACACAATTCAATCCATAATAGAGGGACTATTTAGTAATAACACCATGAAAATCAGTTATCTATATGGAGAAACCCCCTGGATCCTACCTCACATAATACTCAAAAATCATTATCTGAAAGATCAAAGACTTAAATATGGAAGGCAAGAATGCTAAAATGTTTAGAAATATATAGTAGAATGTCTTTATAATCTGGAAAAACTTTTAAAATTACAAAGGGTGAATTGCTGGGAAGATGGCAGAATAGGAGGACCTTAAGCTCACCTCGTCCCATGGATACAACTAGATAACACCCACATCAGTGTAAATAACCCAGAAAACAACGTGAAGACTGGCAGAACAAACCACACAACTAAATGTAGAGAAAAGGCCACATCAGAGATGGTAGGAAGGGGAAGGTGAGGTGGGGAGGAACTCGTAGGCACAGAGAGGGGAGAGAAACAGATTATCACACTGGGGAGCTTGCTAGAGAAGATGAATTCCTGTAACATTTGACATTGAAAACCAGAGGGACTGAATTTCATGAACTCTTACAACCAGCAGGACTTAAAACCTGGAATTTTAAAAATTGGTGGACTTGGCTTTGGGAGAGGTGGGAGGGCAAGAGGAAACTGAGGCCCTGCCCTTAAAGAGACAGTACAATATTCCCTGGAGATAAAGCATAGAAGCAGCAGTTTGAAAAATGCCTGGGGCATATGGGAAGCAGAGCTATTTACTAATCTCAGAGCATGTGCTAGAAGGACAGAGATCACTGGGAGACTCCTTCAGGATCAAAGGAGCTGGCAGGTGCCATTTCCCTCCCCCTGCCCAGCATAAGCCTACAGGCACATAAGGGACTCAGTGTGGCACTGACATTCCCTACCTGACTTGCTGACACCATGCCCCCCACCCCCTGCTGTGCTCCAGCCGGGCCTGCCTTGGTCCCAGTGCTATGGATCCCTTCTCTCAGAAGACCAGTGCAAACCTTACTAACATATCGTCTGACAGGTGCTCTTTATGGATCTGCCTCTTCCAACTTGGCTGACCTCAGTCTTGGCAGTGGCAGTGGCAGTGGCAGGTCCCCTCTTACAGAGAACAGCATGCAAACCTTCTTAAAATTGTGTGCCCTGCCCCCATGCATATTTTGGATCCACCCCCTTCAATATGCTCTTGGCTGGAGCCCATCTAAAATAGGGCCACAAGCCTGGCAGTGTGCAAGCAACCTTGACAGAGACCAGCACCACTCGAAAGTGACTCCTGCCCCAGGGAGAAGAAAAGATAACCACACACACCAGTCAGACTGAGGCCCCAGCAGTGGGCTGGGGGAAGACAGCTGGTCTGATGGCAGGCCCCACCCACCAATAATGCTTCTTAGGGGACAACACTGGGAAAGCATCCTGCAGTTTGGTGTGACTGCATCTCTAGAAAGTGCCTGGTCTGACTCAACTCAAGCCCCAGGCAGCCCAGACTGGCCCATTAATACCACAGTGACCAAACACTGCCCACAAGAGGCAAAGAGAGCCACTGCAGATGAATGGACTTGAGGGAAAAATCAGCTCAGCCACGATAGAAGGGCATATGCAAGACACACAGAAGACACCTCTAAAGTGCCAGGTTCTGGTAAACAGGGGACTTTGTACTGTAGGGCACTACAGGACGTCTTTTTCATAAGGTCATTACTTTTGAGAGCAGGAGCCATAGCTGACTTTCCTAACACACAGAAGCACAGAGTTATACAAAATGAGGAGACAAAGGAATATGTCCCAAATGAAAGAACAGGATAAAATCACAAGAGATCTAAACAAAATAGAGATATTCAATATGCCTGATAGAAAATTTAAAATAATGATCATAAAGATACTCACCGGACTTGAGAAGAGAGTGGAGGACATCAGTGAGACCCTTAACAAAGAGATGAAAAAGGACCAATCAGAGATGAAGAACACAATAAATGAGATTAAAAATACAGATGGAATACAGATGGAGTAAATAGAAGACTAGAGAAAGCAGAAGAACAAATCAGTGATCTAGAGGACAGAGGAATGTATAGTAATCACACCGAGCAGGTTAGAGAAAAAAAAAAATACGCAAAATGAGAATAGAATTAGGGGACTCAATGACATCATCAAGTGTAATAACATTCACATTATAGGAATCCCCAGAAGGAGATGAGAAAGAAAAGAGGGCAGAAATTTATTTGAAGAAATAATAGCTGAAAGCATCCCCAGTCTAGGGAAGGAAACAAATATTCAGATCCAGGAGGCACAGAGAGCCCCTGACAAGATCAACCCAAGGAGGTCCACACCAAGATACGCAGTAATAGAAATGGCAAAAATTCATGACAAGGAGAGAATTTTATAAGAGCAGCAAGAGAAAAGAAAACAGTTACATACAAAGGAAACCCCATCAGGCTATCAGCAGACTTTTCAGCAAAAACTTTGCAGGCCAGAATGGAGTACCATCATATATTCAGTGCTGAAATGAAAAAAAGTCTGCAGTCAAGAATATTTTATCTAGCAGACTATCATTCAGAATAAAAGGAGAGACAGAGTTTCCCAGGCAAACAAAAGTAAAAGGAATTCATGACGACTAAGCCAGCCCTACAAGAAATGTTAAAGGGGATTCTTTGAGTGGAAAAGAAAGATAAGTAAGAGTAAGAAAAGTAGGAAGCACAAACACAATAAAGATAAAGATATCTATAAAAATCAGTCAAGAAACTCACAAAAGGATGTAAAGTATGACACCATATACCTAAAACATGGGGAGGAGAGTTGGGAGGAAAGAGGTAAAGAATGGGTTCAAACTTATGCGACCATCTACTTCATATAGACTGCTATATGCATAAGATGTTATACACAAACCTAATGGTAAACACAAATCAAAAACCAGTAATTGATATGCAAAAAATAGATAAATGAATCCAAGCACATCAGTAAGGAAAGCCAACTAATCATAAGAGAAGGGATAAAGAGAAAAAAGGAACAGAGAAGAAGTACAAAAACAACCATAACAAGTAAGAAAATGCCAATAAGTACATACCTATCAATAATTACTTTGAATGTAAATGGACTAAGTGCTCTAATCAAAAGAAATGGATAAGAAAACAAAGCCATCTATATATTGCCTACAAAGACTCACTTCAGACCTAAAGACACATGCAGATTGAAAGTGATGGGATGGAGAAACATTTATCATGCAAACGGATGTGGAAAGAAAGCTGGGATAGCAATACTTACCTTGGTAAAAATAGACTTTAAAACAAAGACTATAGCAAGAGACAAAGACAGACACTATAAAATCACACAGGAGACAATCTAACAAGAAGATATAACAATTGCAAATATTTATGCACCCATACTTAAACAGTTAATAACAAATATAAAGGAAGTAATTGAGAGTAGTACAATAATAGTAGGGGACCTTCACACCCCAGATACATCAATGAAATAAACCATTCAAACAGACAATCAACAAGGAAACAGAAGCTTTGAATGACACATTGGACCACATGGATTTAATAGATATATTCAGAACATTCCATCCTAAAACAGTAGAATACACATTCTTTTTGAGTGCACATGGAACGTTTTCCAGAATAGATCACATATTAGGCCACAAACAAATCTCAACAAATTTAAAAGATTGAAATCATACCATGCATCTTTTCTGACTATAATACTATGAAACTAGAAATCAACCACAAGGAAAAATCTGGAAAGAGCACAAATAAATGGAGGTTAAATAACATGCTACTAAACAATGAGTAGGTCAACCAAGAACTCAAAGAGGAAATTAAAAAAATACATGTAGACAAATGGAAATCAAAACAGAATGGTCCAAAATCTTTGGGATGCAGTAAAATTGGTTCCAAGAAGTTTATAGCATTACAGGCATGCCTCAAGAAGCAAGAAAAATCTCAAATAAACAAGCTAAACTTACACCTAAAGGAGCTAGATAAAGAGCATCAAGAAAACCCAAAACCAAAAGAAGGAACGAAATAATAAAGATTAGAGCAGAAATAAACAAAATAGAAACTAAAAAAAAATAATAATAATAGAATAGATTGATGAGACCAGGAGCTGATTCTTTGAAAAGATCAACAAAATTGATTAATCTTCAGCCAGATTTATCAAGGGGAAAAAAAAAAGAAGAGAGGACTCAAACAAATTCATAAATGTAAAAGAAGAAATAACAACTGACACCACAGAAATACAAAGGATTATAAGAATATATTAGGAAAAAATTATATGCCAACAAATTGAATGACCTAGAAAAAATGGGTAAATTTCTAGAAACACATAACCTTCCAAAACTGAATCAGGAAGAAATAGAAAATTTGAACAGACTGATCACTGGCAATGAAATTGAATCAGTAATCAAAAAAACTCCAAACAAAAGTCCAGGATCAGATAGCATCATAGGTGAATTCAACCAAACATTTAAAGAAGAGTTAATACCTATTCTTCTCAAACTATTCCAAAAAATAGAAAAGGAAGAAAAACTTCCAGATTCATTCCTTGAGGCCTGTATTACCCTGATACTAAAACAAGATAAAGACACCACAAAAAGAAGAAAACTACAGGCTAATATCTCTAATGAACATAGATGCAAAATCCCCAACAAAATACTAGCAAATTGAATCCAACCATACATTAAAAGAATCATTCACCACGATCAAGTAGGATTTATTCCTAGGATGCATGGGTGGTTCAATATTCACAAATCAATCAATGTGATACATTGTATCCATAAAAGAAAGAATAAAAATCACATGATCATTTCAATAAATGCAGAAAAAGCATTTGACAAAGTACAACATCCATTCATGATAAAAACCCTCAACAAAGTAGGTTTAGATGGAACATACCTTGACATAGTAAAGGCCTTTACATGAAAAACCACAGATAAATCATACTAAATGGGGAAAAACTGAGAGATTTCCCTTGAGGTCAGGAACAAGACAAAGATGTCCACTCTGACTACTGTTATCAGCATAGTACTGGAAATCCTAGCCACAGCAATCAGACAAGAAAAAGGAATAAAAAGCATCCAAATTGGTAAGGAAGAAGTAAAACTTTCACTATTTGCAGATGACATGGTACTCATACAGAAAACCCTAAAGACTCCACCAAAAAACTACTAGAACTAATAAATGAATTAGGGTTGTTGAGGACATGGAGAAAAAGGAATCCTCTTGCACTTTTGGTAGGAATGCAAACTGTTGCAGCCTGTGGAAACAGGATGGAGATTTCTCAAAAAATTAAAAATAGAAATATTCTGTGATCCAGTAACCACAGTACTGGGTATTTCCCCAAGGAATACGAAAACACTAATTTGAAAGGATATGTGTACCCCCATGTTTATTGCAAATGGAAGCAGCCCAAGTGTCCATCAATAGATGAATGAATAAGGAAGAGATGGTATATTACTCAGCCATAAAAAAGAATGAAATCTTGCCATTTGCAACAACATAGATGGAGCTAGAGAGCATAATGCTAAGAGAAATCAGTCAGAGAAAGACAAATACCATATGATTTCACTCATATGTGAAATTTAAGAAAAAAACAAAAGAAAAAAAGAGACAAATAAAAAATCAGACTCTTAACTATAAACAAACAGAAGGTTACCAGTGCGGAGGTGGGTGGGAGGATGGGTGAAAGAGGTGATGAGGATTAAGAGTAAACCCATCTTGATGAGCACCGAGTCATGTATAGAGTTGTTGAATCACTATATTATACACCTGACACTAATATAACACCATATGTTAACTATACTGGAATTAAAATTTTAAAAAAAGTGACACAAAAATGCAAAAATACAGCATAAAAGATAAGACTTAAAATATTTAAATTTGGTCACATTAAAATTAAAAACAGATTTGACAATTATATAGTTTACAAAATGCTTACCAGGATAAGTGTAGTTACCATCTGTCACCATATAACATTTTTACAGCATTATTGATGGTATCCTTATACTGTACTTTTCATCCCCATGACTTATTTATTTTATAACTGGAAGTTTGTAGCTCCTAATCCGTTCACCTATTTTGCCCATCCCCTCTGGCAAACACTTTATTGTTATCTGTATTTATCAGTCTGTTTCTCTTTTTTGTTGTTGCTGTTTTTTGTTTGTTAGTTTTATTTCTTAGAGTCCATGTATAAGTAAAATCGTATGTATTTGTCTTTCTTTGTCTGACTTATTTCACTTAGCATAATACCCTCTAGGTCCATCCATGTTGTTGTGAATGGCAGATTTTATTCTTTATTTATGGTGGAGTAATATTCCATTGTGTAGATATACCACATCTTTTTCAACTATTCATCTAGTGATGGACATTTAGGTTGCTTCCATATTTTAGCTATTGTAAGTAATGCTGCAATAAGTGTAGGAGTGTGTATATCTTTGACTTAGCGTCTTCGTTTTCTTTAGGTAAATACACAAAGGTGGAATTCCTGACTTATATGGTAATTCTATATTGTATGCCTGAAACTAGTGTAATATTATATGTCACCTATACTTCAATTAAAAGTACAAAATAAAAAATAAAAAAATGTGCAAAAAACAAACTGCTCATAAAAAATGATAGCATAAAGAGAATGAAAAGGCAAGATGTGATTTAGGAAAAAAAGATGTTTTCAAAACATTTACTGATAGAGGTTAATATTAGAACACAAAAGAATTAACGAGAAGAAAACAACCCAATAAAAAATTGGACAGAAAAGACAAACAGGTATTTCACAGAAGAATAAACATAAATGAAAAGGGAAACAATTTAGTTCTACAATGTAATATCATTTTACTACCATCTGACTTATAATAATTAAAAAGCTAGACAATTCCAAGCATTATCATGAATGTGGCTGATGAGGAATTCTTCTGCACCATTTAAGGAGTGTGAGTTGATTCAAGATTTCAGCATTATCTTGTAAAGTTGAGTTCAACATTCTCAAACCTATGACCCAGTAATTTCATTCAAGGTACATATTCTAGAGAAGCTCCTATATAAGGTGAAGGGCATGAGGCCATGTTCCTAGCAGAATATTTCCTGAGAATAAAGCACTGGAAATAACCCCAAGGGTTATTGACAAAATAATTTAAAAATTTGGATTGCCAAACATTGAGGTATTATAGAAGTTTATTAAAGAATACATGACTACTGCATACAATGATATGCACAAATCTTATAAATCTTGTATAAAAAAAAGCAAGTTTTGGGAGGTTAAATCATAAGATAAGGAAAATTAAATAATATGTTGGTTCATCTGCATATTTATGTGATAAAACAATGAAATTCAAGAGAATGATGACAAACACAATTCAGTGGTTATCTCTCTCTCTTTTTTAAATCTCTTTTATTTCTGATGGAGGATTGGAATGGAGGCAGAAACAACAGATAGATGTAGCAATATTATTAATGTTCCAGTATAGTTCTTGTTATGGATTGAATGGCTTCCCCCCAAAAAGGATGTATTGATGTCCTAACCCCCAGTATCTCAAAATGTGATCTTATTTGGAAATACGGTTGTTGCAGATGTAATTAATTAAGACCAGGTCATACTGGAGTAGGGCAGACCCCTAACTCAATATGACTGGGGTCCTTAAAAGACCTCATGTGAGATCAGAGACACAGGGGTGATGGCATATGATGATGAAGGCAGAGATTGGAGTGATGCATCCGCAAGCCAAGAAGCACTAAAGGATGCCTGCAAATCCCCAGAAGGAAGGCACGGGACATGGAGGAGATTCCCCCTCACAGCCTTCAGAAGGAACCAAGCTGCCAGCACCTTGGTTTTGTACTTCTAGCCTCCAGATTATAAGACGATACATTTCTGTTGTTTAAGCCACCCTCTTCGTGGTACTTTATTACAGCGGCCCTAGGAAACTAATGCAGTCCTTATATTAGGTAGTAGGTGCACAGGTGTTTATTTTTTTATAATTCACAATTTTCAAATGTACTACGTATGCTACTTTTCATGTGTCAAATAGTTACATAATAAAAATAAAAAGACAAAAGATGTTATTATTTTCATCACTACCAAATCAGGGCATGTTTCTACTATTAATCTCAATGGCAAATTCCAGAAAAGCTTTTCTAGACAGTTTTATTAAAACCATAAAATTCAACTTCCAACACTCCCTTTAACTTTTATGGAGTCTTTATTGCAACCTCAGTGTCACTGAGTCCCTGTTTCTCTGACTTTAATTACAGCGTGCACATCTTCTGAGCAAAGTGTCCTGCGTCTAATTCTGAGCGAAGGTGATTGCCAAGCACACACCTGTCATGGTATGTTAGCTCCTTCTAGACTGGTTGACATCAGCTTTGCCTCCATTGAACACAAAGGGAATCCTGGACATCTAAAATCACTGCAAGGTTTCCAAGCACACATGCCCCCAAAGTAAGTGCCTTCCCTTAACCTAGAAGTCACAACAGAGGAGGGGCTTTGTATGCTTTGTTCACACAGCGCTATTGCTGCCACCTAGAAACAGTGCCTGACAAGAAGGAGGTGCTCAAAAAATTTGTTGAATGAATATATCAGTGAATAGTTTTATGAGAGTGTCCGCTTCTCAAGAGAAGTACCAATAGCAACTACCACATTTCAGAAGAGTTTATGAGCCATCCCCCAGGCCCCACTATTTTTTTTTTTTTAAATCTGTTTGTTTCCGTTTTCTGTGGAATCACCAGCTCTTCTTCCTTATATAAGCAGTCCAAGGCTGCCTTTGGGAACTTTGAATAGAGGATCAGATTTTGGTCCCATAAGGCCAGACCCATGCACACAAAAGCACACGTGCGTGTAATTTTTTTTCTTTTACAAATAGTTGTCTAATCTTCCATACCAAATAGTAACTTGCTCTGCTAATGGAAGCATATTCTTTCTAGCTTGAGGAGAATAGATGTCAGTGCTTTAGAATCTTTTATTGATCTTTAAGTAACTGTGTCTCAATTAAGGAGAGGATTCTAAAAAAGAAACTCCATGAACACATGCAAAGTAGATAATTTTTTTAAAAAATGGAATTTATGGGGCACCTGCGTGGCTCAGTTGGTTAAGTGTCTGCCTTCAGCTCAGGTCATGATCTTGGGGTCCTGGGATTGAGCCCTGCATTGGGCTCCCTGCTCTGCAGGGAGTCTGGTTGTTTCTCTCCCTCTGCCCCTCCCCCTGCTTGTGCTCTCACCCTCTCTCTCTCTAAAAAAAAAAAAAAAAGAAAAAGTTGTATTTTGAAGAATAAATTGCTATTGTTTTAAATATATTATATAAATCATACATGTTATGATTTGACATTACATTAATGAGATTTCTTTTTTTTCCCCCAGTAGATAGAGCAGCTGATGTTAGTGAGGTGCTCCAGTGAGAGATGGAGAGTTTTCAAGATCTCAAACTGTAATACTGGAAATGCTGATTGTACCATTGATGAATTCAAACAACATTTGATAAGTGACTAGGCACAGTCCTAGGTGAGGGTGGAGAGATGAACAAGATCTCTGCAGGAATTCATTTCAGTGGGAGAGACATAAATAAACAGGTAATTGCAATGTAATGTGATTAAATGTTCTTAATCATTAAGGGAAAGAATAGTGCTTTTATGGCGTTCACGTTTTCTGTGTAGTTTATTACAGAGTTGTATTTTGGATACTGGCCATCAGATATAATATTCCTTTACTAGCCAGAATATTTGATTAATCAAATTGTTCAATTCCCTGACCATACCTGAGCAGCAGTTTATTTTACAAGTCATGATCATATCATGAAAAAAAAAAACTCTCAATATCTACCACAGGGGAAAACTGTGCAGTCGTTCTTTTCTATAGTTAATGGCTAATTTATTTTATCTCACTTTAGCAATTTAAGATCCTTTTCAATTTCCAGGAATTTAGAGGCCCCTTCTGACTTTAGAACAGAGTAAAGAGGATTTATTTCCATGTGGCACTGATTTTTTGCATAGGTGATGGCAATATTTTACTAAAATAAAAAGAACAAAGGTCACTAATAGATTCCTATAAGTTTAGCTGGAAAAATGAGACATAGTAGGTATGGATCAAAACAATATTAGCAAAAAACAGTTACAGTATTAAAATGACCTAAATTATAATTCCTAATGAAGTAGTGGGTATTTCTTCACTTGATAATAAAATGATCTACACAAAACTTAGATTCACAACTCTCTGGGTAAACATACCCTTAGAAATACCGTCAACATTGGGCTTTTTAAAATCATTAAAATGTTACTAATACCTTATCAGCAGGTGTCCTTCAAGAATACTTCTCATCCCTTTCCCTTTTCACATTCCTTAGAAAGTTAGAAACATAGTCCAGTCCTCTGATAGTGAACCCCAAGGCAGTGACTGTTTTCATTTACAACACGTGGCTTAAATTCTTATTTTTAACTCCCTGGGGATATCGGCCGCTAAGCCCTTTCCTCAGACATCGTCTCTTTCTGCCTGATTTCTTTATCCTTTTCGAGCTGGATTTGGGACGGATTCACTCTGCAAACTACAATGTGACAGTCCGACACGCGGCCCCGACAGCTGTCTGTAGGATTTCCTCAACTCTCCCGATTCCTATTTTGCAGCTTCAGAGATGGCGCCTTTAGCTTGAACACGAGTTTGAACCAAAACTTTTCCCCTAAGTGGTGGGGCAACTCTGATGCTGATGGGGATGCCGTAGCATCCGAGAGCGCGGAGCCCTGGTCTCACCCGGTCCGGCTCTGGGCTCCTGGCAAAGGGGGCGGAGAGGAGAGCAGAGAGGGAGGGGGGCGGAGGTCACCCGCGCTCTCCATCCCGCCCCGGCTGCGAGCGCCGCTGGGTGCTGAGCAACCGGAGGAGCTCTGCGCGTCCGCAGGTTCCGCGCAGGGAGAGCGCGCGGAGGGACGCGCGGCGGAGCCGAGACGGGCCGAGCGGGAGCCGGAGCGCGGTACTGCGCCGGGGGAACCCGCGTTGGCGGCGGAGCAGAGCCCCGCGCGCGATGGCACTCGGAGCGGGGCGCCCTAAGCTGCCGAGAGCCCTACCGGCGGCCCGGGATGCCAAGGTAACCACCCCTCCAGCGGCTGCATTCCCACGGGTCGGCCTCCGAAAGCTCCACCCCACCGAGGTGGAACCCTCACCCGGCCACACTGGAGGGCACCTTAGTGAGCTTGACAACGACTTTGGACCAGATGTCCCAGCTGGGGAGACGTTCAGAGAGAGGGGTGTTCCGGCTGACCCGAACTGATTCTGAACTGCGCGCGTAGGGAGAGGGTAGAAAGGCTCTCAGGGGAGGGAATCGGACCAACGGAGAGATCTGCTTCCCGTCCGGTGGTTCCCGGCCGGCGACTCTTGCAGTCCTGCACCCCGGCCAGCGCAGGCCTTTGGCGCCCCCCAGGGAGGGAGGGAAACAGGCCCTGTGGCGTTTGAGCAATAGCAGAAAGTTTCAGCAAGTTAGGTTTGGGAAGGATGTTGCAAGTAGAGACTTAGGGGCGGTGGGGCAGTATACGGCGAAAGTTGAGCTGTAAGACCCGAAGCCGGCGGCCCTCCTCGGGGCAGGCCGGGCGGCTCCACTCCGGTGCGGCCCAGGAAAGGCTGGCTCGGTAATTCCCAGCCTCCCGGAAAGCTGCTCCGGGGAAACCTCAGTCGAATTAGCTCGAGGCGTGTGGCTGTGTTTGTGGGTATGGAGGGTCTGTGACTCAGGCCTCAACACACTACGGAAAGAACGATAAATGAACACAAATGAATACTTCGTATGAGACGTTGCTACCCTGAAGCTGTAACTTGATCAACAGCATGTAGGCAGATGTTCTCACAGGGAGCACGACGAACTGCCTCCTTTCCTATCGCGAGCCGGTGCTGCACAGGTGCTAGCTGGACCAGAAGAGCTTCTTAGAGACTCACCACTCGACCTTCCGTGGGTCCCACATGCGTGTGGTTTGCTGTAATTTGACCTAAATCCTATAGTTTTAGAACGTATTGAGAGAAGCCCCATTTAACATCAGTGAGTTTGCTGGTCCACTCTATCCCCTGCCAAAGTTTGTTTGAACAAACAAAGATTGTTTTGTCTGCCTGACAAACAGGTGGTTCACTTAAAGAATAATCTGCAGTTTGGGGACAAAGCTCATCAAAGAAAAAACCCGAAACCTTAAAAGGTCACCTCGTTATTTAAATAGACTGAGTATGCTTTTAAACACTTTATTGGGTTTAAATCTAATCTTGTTAGTGACTTTGTAAACTTTACAAGTTTTAAGGTGCCTGTGAAGTGTCAGGAGAAGATTTAGGAGGTACCCATTTGCAGAAGGGCCACAGAGTGAACCAAACGGGGCTCAATTTTGGCAGCTTCTTTACCTTGAAAATGAAACGGGGAACCGCAGGCAGATGTGTGCTGCTGTGGTATGATGCAACCTTGCTTATGATAGGCCAGATACATCTGAGTCCCACCACGGGGTGCTGGGGCGCGTCAGTCTTAAATGCCAGATGAGCAGTTATCCAGTGCTCACGATTCCTCTGTCTTTATGCTACAGATGTCCGGACTGCAAGCCTGCACTGTGCTGAGAGGGAGATGACTTGAGTGGCCAGCTTTTTTTTTTTTTTTTTTTTGTCTCCACGACAATGTCTATGAACAATTCCAAACAGCCTGTGTCTCCTGCAGCTGGGCTCCTTTCAAATACAACTTGCCAGACGGAAAACCGGTTTTCGGTATTTTTTTCAATCATCTTCATGACAGTGGGAATCTTATCAAACAGCCTTGCCATTGCTATTCTCATGAAGGCCTATCAGAGATTTAGACAGAAGTCCAAGGCATCGTTTCTGCTTTTGGCCAGTGCCCTGGTAATCACAGACTTTTTTGGCCACCTCATCAATGGAGCTATAGCAGTCTTTGTATACGCTTCTGATAAAGACTGGATCCGCTTTGACCAGTCGAACATCCTTTGCAGTATTTTTGGTATCTGCATGGTATTCTCTGGTCTGTGCCCACTTTTTCTAGGCAGTGTGATGGCCATTGAGCGATGTATTGGAGTCACCAATCCAATATTTCATTCTACGAAAATTACATCCAAACATGTGAAACTGATGTTGAGTGGAGTGTGCTTGTTTGCTATTTTCATAGCTTTGCTACCCATCCTTGGGCATCGAAACTATAAAATTCAAGCATCGAGGACCTGGTGTTTCTACAAAACAGAGCACATCAAAGACTGGGAAGATAGGTTTTATCTTCTACTCTTTTCTTTTCTGGGGCTCTTAGCCCTTGGCGTTTCATTCTTGTGCAATGCCATCACAGGAATTACACTTTTAAGAGTTAAATTTAAAAGTCAGCAGCACAGACAAGGCAGGTCTCATCATTTTGAAATGGTCATCCAGCTCCTGGCTATAATGTGTGTCTCCTGCATTTGCTGGAGTCCATTTCTGGTAAGAGCCTAACATTTTGACAATTTCTGCTTTCTTCCTTTTTTCCCTGTTAAATACAAGGTTTGTTGTCTTTTTCAAAGTTGTTGATGTTGATGGGCACCACTGTTCCACCTTTTAAATGCTGGAGTTTACTCCTACTCAAAACTTATTTCATCACCCAGCTCTGGCTCGGGATTAAGCTATTTATGGTATACATGGTTATTTTCCCACAAGTCCTGAGTCGAGAGAAATGTCTTGCTAAACAATTCTAACTCTACTATAACTTGTAAAGTAATTTTAACAGAGCAACATACTTTTAATATACTTAATAGGATTAGTTTTTAAAATGTGAAAAAAATGACCAACTATAATACAGTATTGGAATGGATTTAACTAAGTCTTGGTAGAAAGTCACAGAGACTTTTAATTTATCTAAAAGACATATCAGCTCCTGGGTTTTCCTAAGTACACAAGACTAGGTCTTGTCTTGCAAATGGAGTGATGAGTTGAGATAGTTGGGTAGTTGAGGTGTACTCTATGGGTAGGTTAGGTGAAGAAATCACTAGTTCACCAGCCCAAGAACAATGCCCGTAGTTCCGGGAGTGGTGTGATTGGCAGGAAAATCAGGGATCCTTCCCTTATCATTCCATTCCTTTAAATTTTTTTTTTTTAAATGTAGCCAATAGCTATGTTTGACAGGTTGATATTTTTATTTGGAAATGAAAGCTAAGGTTAAGAAATTAACAACAAACTTAAGTCATTTATAGTATCTTGTAGGTAGAAGAAAAAAATCCTTATGATTTTTAAGTATGGCCTTACCTCCCTTCATCATTTTACTTTATGATGGAAAGAGTGACAACATGCCATGAAAGAGAAAGAGAATCCTCTGTACGCAGCTAGTGATGGCAGTAAGATGATTTTCGTTCCTTGTTCTGTACCAGTGAAGAAATGGACTAGAGGTAGTAATACAGGGGATCCACAGGTGGGGTGAGGCAAAGCGGAGAGACAAAGGTGGATGAAACGCAAAGGTTGTGGTCATCCCTTGCCTGGTTGTATGAAGGTGCTTGTTACTGATGGACTTTTCCCCGGACACTGTCCAAAAATTGTTGCCAGTGGAGTTTTAATAAACAGTCTTGATTATCTTGATGCACAAAGAAGTTTGTGAAAGCTGCTATTGCAGACAGATCCTGTGGCAGCTGATTTTATTTTACAAAAAGATTCCTACTTTTTGAAGATTTATTTATTCATAGTATGTTCTCACAAGTTAAATTTAGCTTCTTGAATTGTTAAATCATTTAAATATTTCACGATGTTCTTGAAGTTGGTCCTGGGAACCCAACCCCAGGGAGGCCGGTTTGGGTCTGTCGGTGGCAAATCAACCTTTTGAGGCCTGCGTGTTGTCATTTCAGGAGGCCTGAGGTGAAACCAAGCAGGGATTTGATCTGCGCTCATAGTCTAGTTATTTGAATCTGAATAGCAAAGAACAGTTGTATCCATACTTGGAATCACCTCAGCGTTCATTCTTGACGTTTAATTTATGCCACTCGACAAATGGAACTTCCTTCGAAGGATACTTCTTTTTTTCCCTTACACCTTGAAATACAGTAGCTTCTCAAAATAAAAAGTGAGTGTGAGTAGCACTGAAATTAATTGGGGGTTGGAAAGAGAATATGAAGAAGGTGAGAAAAGAGGTACCTGAAGATATTTAAAGAAACATTTTAAGCGAAGGTCGGGGCCCCGGAGACAACCTGTGAACAATGGAATAGGGAGCGCTCAAGGAGAGAGGGGTGGTCTGAGCACCCGAGGTCATCGCTGGGGCTTTGGTTTTTGCTTGTTCTCAGTCACCTTTAAAATTCTGCTTAGTTCTGGCTTTTTTTTTTTTTAAGATTTTATTTATTTATTCAACAGAGCAGAGACAGCCAGCGAGAGAGGGAACACAAGCAGGGGGAGTGGGAGAGGAAGAAGCAGGCTCATAGCGGAAGAGCCTGACGTGGGGCTCGATCCCATAACACCGGGATCACGCCCTGAGCCGAAGGCAGACGCTTAACCGCTGTGCCACCCAGGCGCCCCTAGTTCTGGCTTTTGACTGAGAAATGGGAGTGATAGATAGTTTGACTCCTGTAAGGCTGTGGAAGGTAGCAAGATTTCATGCTCATCGTGGATATTTTGAATTTATGTTTTCCTCTAATTTCTCTTCCTGAATTTTTGGTTTCTTTCACGGTTAAAATAGACACTACGATTTCATTCATATTTTGAACATATTTCTACTGGGAACATAATTTTACTTCTGTGAAACATTTTCCGAAGTGTATGTTCTAGTTACGAATTATCAATACGTCTATGATACCAGTGGATCAATACTTCTAAAATGCTTTTTAGTACGAGAATTATTTCTGTGTTAGATGCATAGTGGATATACCACAGATACTTCTTGATGGATTGATATTTTATTTGAAGCATTCTTTGCATTTCTGTTTTTTCTTGTGGAGACTTGAGTCTTCATAACAAATTCTGACTAAAGGATTTATAACTTTTGTGGTCTGGACACACGTGCCTTTGGCATTCAGTTAAGGCCATCAGACAGCTCTAAATGGAACCGTAGTAAAAAAATTCAGGTTTGGGAATGCCAAATAACACCCAGCGCTAGCATCTCATTTGAAACATTTCTCCTTGTTTCCTTAAATGCTTAGGAAAAATTGCATAGGTGTTAATGACTGAGCCATCACTCTCCACCCTATATTTTAAAGAAGAAGTTTTAAAAGTGCCTCTGAAATCAAGTTTCTGGATTCCCCTAGTCGCACTATAATGCTGTCAGTTTCCCCCAGTGCCCTACCTTACATCATGTGCCTTCTTTCTATGATTGTTGAGTATGAACTGTTGGATTTATAATTTGGATGAACATCTGTGTACACTTTTTGACCTTCTATCACTGTCATTTTCAAGCCTCAAACTGGAACAAAATTACAGGTGCACACATCAAAAGGAGCAGATGAATAATGCAGATGATAGTGATTGTGCTTAATAAGATTCATTGAATCAAAACTTGTCAATAGTGGCATAATTTCTGAAACTATTTAAATTTGTAGCTGATGACAAAGGGAATACTTTATTAATTTCGATGATTGAGTTCAACCAATACAAAGGTAAGATGATCACGTAGTTTGAGTTTTCTCTTCCTCTGTCTTTTTGATAGACTTTATTTTTCTTGAGTAGTTTTAGGTTTACAGGGAAATGAGTGGTAAGCACAGAGTTCACATTATATCCTCTCATGTTCCCCCCCACCCCTGACCCTTCTTTTCTAATTATTAAGTCTTGCTTTGGTGTGGTATATTTGTGACAATTCATGACTCAATACTGATACATTCTTATTGACTAAAGTCTGTCGCATTTTGTCATAATGTTGTACATCGTGTGAACTTTGATAGATGAATATTGATATGTGTCCACCATTGCAGTATCATACAGAATAATTTCATTGCCCTAAAAATCCCCTGCGGTGTTTTTCTTTTTAATTTTTAAAATTTAAGTGTTATTTTTCCAAATGAGGAAATGTGTGTTTTCAGGAATTAAGATTTAGAAATGTACAAATGTAATATTAGTTTAAGCTATAGCTCATTAAAATTTCAAAATTAAACTTTTACAGTATCTGGATTTTATAGTTTTAAACATGGTGAACTCATACAAATTCAGTTAATTATAATCCCAGTTGAAAAATACAGGAAACTACGAGAGGCACTTATTAGTTTACAGTTTCATTTAGCAACAAATTAATACAAAAATCTTTAAGAGTCAAATGGCAATTATAAAATTGTCTTCTGTGTATCCTAGGTGAATCACAGTTCCTTAATAAATAAACCTTGAAGACATCCTTTTGATGTTTCTAGGGTGAGGGGGGAAAAACCCATTTACTAGCTCTTCAAGTAACATTCTTAATATAATTTTTGTCTTTACACAAGTAATGATTCTTTTTAATGTTCCGTTCTAGAATACGTAACCCTAAAAGGAACTTATTGTTATTGCTATGCTTATTTCATCAGTTTGGCAGAGCAATAAATACTTGTTGACTGGTTGACTGTAACTTAAGTAGTATGAATGTCCAAAGATTGCAAATGATTGACCAGAATGTAGATTCTCAGTTTTGTAGGTAAGAGTTAATTAGGCAAATACTGAAACCAAATGGTAATTTTTAATCTGTTCCCTAAGTCAGCAACTGTAGACACTATTAAACTTCAGCAATCTTTTACTAGAAGGACGTACATTTGTTTACCTTCTCTTCAGGAATAGAGGATAATTTTGATTTGGAAAAAGAAGAGTAAAGCATATGGAAAGTAAATAGATTTCTTATGTAGGTGAGTTTACCCAAGAAATGTGTTCTCTTACATATATAAAGTTTGAACTTGATTTTTTTAAAAGATTATTTACTCTTAATGCTTGTGTTTCTAGCCAGTGTAGTTAAACATTTAGTCACAAAGATGTTTGTGAGCGATAAATAAAAAAGTTGAGTAGCTGATTGAAGTCTGACTGAATTACTACAGGTATTGGCATCATAAGGAACAGGTCTTAGAGGGCTTATGGCAAATGATGGGTGAGCCTTGCTTTCGGGGAAATTACCTTCAGCCATAGGAAGCTGCCTTGACCGGTGGTGCCTTCTTTGGTCACTCTGTGCGCAGTGACGGGTGGTTGTGGAGATACAAAGCCCTGGCCCCCTTGCCTCATTTAGGACATTTCTGAAGGGTCATCCATGCCTCAGAGCTTGCTGAGGCTTTCTTGTAACTGCACTGAGCTCTGCTTCTCCCTTTGCCAAATCCTGCTTCCCTCACCACCCCAGACTCCCCCAGAATACTCCCTGCATGCAGATATCAGTCTCAAAGTCTGTTCCTGCAGAGTCCGGCTTAAGACAGTCTCTCAGAAGTCCAGTTGTTCATACATTACCAGAATACAAAGTATATTACAGGTAGGCTTACAGCATGATTTGATTAACAATTGAGCTACATACAGACCTTTGCAGTTGAATTCCTTCGAGTTTATTATTTCACTCCATGAAAGTGTGTGCTGTAAGATTGGTCCAGCAAAGGTCAATCAATTAAAAAAGACATTGCTACGTTGAGAATTTTCATAAAAGTCTGTTGCTTTAGATGTGTACAGTGGTGTGGAATACTTTTGGTATTTTAAGTTAATTTACTCTTGGCAAAATATGATTTCCTGTTTTTAAGGAGAAAGAGTTATAAAAATGCCCAAAGATACCATAGTCATTGGGAGGGCACTTAAAAAACATTGCTTGAATGATTCAAGAGTAAATGAATCAGAAACATGTGGATTAGATTTATATCCTCTTGAATATAAAAATCTTCTGGCTTAATGTTTCTTGGGGTTTTTATTAAGCTCCAAAACATTTAAAGAACAATTCAAGATGTTAATGTGCACAGAGTCTCTCTAGGTTGCCAGTTTTAACTTTGTTTAGTCTTATTTATTTATTTATTTATTTATTTGACAGAGAGAGAGAGAGAGAGTGAGCACAAGCAGGGGGAGCAGCAGAGGCAGAGGGAGAAGCAGGCTCCCCGCTGAGCAGGGAGCCTGATGTGGGGCTCGATCCCAGGACCCTGGGACCATGACCTGAGCTGAAGGCAGACACTTAACCTACTGAGCCACCCAAGTGCCCCAGCTTTGTTTAGTCTTATCCTTACAGGAGGTATATAAAATACCTTCCATTTATATTTGCTTTGGAAGGCGTTTCTAGCCACACCAAAATTTACCTGGTACATCAATGCTATTTTCCTGTATTTAGAGAAGACTTCACCCGGTAGGAGAAAACTATCTTTTGACATTTGCAAGTAGTACTTTTTAAAGCTTGTGTAAATCTGTCATTCTGTCCATCCTCTGTCCTGGGTGTAAGGATGGTAATGCCACAGAAGAGTGGATACAATTGTGTCTTCGTACAGACAGGGAGGTTGTTTTTCTCACTCCTCCAGATGGTGGAACGCCAAAATGGAGTGGCTGTGGTGTGATGGTGAGGGAGACAGAGACAATTGGATTACATAAAAGGATTCATTTTAGCTTTTTGTGCCCAGTTCCAAATCAAGCCTTCTCTTCAAGATGCTGTAGTTATTCAAGTACGGGCAGGGGGGATAGGGTCCCAACCCTACCACCTCTTGGCTGTGACAGGGCGTTACCCTAAGGCGATTTTGTACGTCTGTGAACTGATTATATAATACTACTACTTGCTTTGAAGTACTATCAGAAAAAATGATTTGACCTCCCTGTATCTCATAATACAGTGGATGGCCGGTAATAAATCTAAAATCCAAACATCCTCAAAAAGTCTGTTGCTTTACTGCCACCCACCATCTCAATTAGAAAAGTAATCATCTGTGTTTAGTTCAGGTGTTTTCCCTGTTCTCTTCTATTAAGAAGGTTTGGTTGCAGTGGAGAGGAGCGGAGGGAGCTCGCATCTTCAGAAAACTTTTCTTGAACATTCCCACCTGAAGTTTCAGGTTACCCTTCCTTATTTCACTGTCTCACCAGAAGTAAAGATGTCCGCTAATCTTTTGCCTATTATTCGAATTCAAATAGTCTAATATTTTATTATAATAATCATTTATAAGGTATTAATTTATAAATTACTGGGATCAAGTTAAAATTAGCCCCAAATTATTGAGACTGTTATGTATGAGGCACAATGCCAGGGTTGTGAGTAGTTCCAGGGAGTAAGAGAGAAAGCTCTTTCCTCAAAGAGTTTGGAACTTAGTGGAAGTAGAAGGCATACCCTGTCTGAGAGCTAAGAAAAGTCCTGTTTCTTCCACTTCCTGGCTCTGTGACCGTAACCACTCTGTGCCTGTTTCCTCCTATGTAAGATGGGTATTGTAATGCTTCATTGGGTTGTTGTGAGGACTAAATAAATGCCTGATGTAGTGTCGTATGCTTCAGGGATTATACTACCATCGTTCTTGTCGCTGTTACTATTAAATATTACTGCTGCCAGACAATACCTTTGTCAATGAGACAATTGAAGGCATTCTTTAATTAGTTATTAAATGAATGATGTGATAGTAGGTGGCTGTCCTTTCTGATTTGGTGGCCCACAAGTAATTATTTGTTTATATGTTTGACAGAGATTTATTGAACATCCTACAGTTGTGCAGGGCAGCGTTTTAGATACGACAGTAACAATCTCTGTGAGTTAACCGTTCGCAGTATCTATGCCGCAAGCAACAGTACTCACAGAAGATGAGAAGAGAGTGCATGTGTGGGAGACTCAAATATGAACATATTTGATTATATTTTCTGTTACAAGAGAATACCAGGTATTCTTTAGTGAATATATGTGGATGAGATTATTTTTGATAACATAAAAATGAAAAATTTCTACATTACATCATTTAGGAGGAAAAATTACTGGAAATAAATGTGATCCTAAGTGAAGTAATGTAAATTGTATATATGTATATAATTCCTAGAGATATAAAAATGTACAAATAAGAAACAGTGTTTGGGACAGACTTTTACAATATCAGAAAACAGCACGTCATGATAAATTAATATTAAAAGCTGGGAGAAATTTCGAGTAATGACACAGGAGTAGCAGAAAAATTAAATCAGATAATAACGATTTAATAATTCGCATCAGTATTTTATACTGTCTTTTGGTAAGAAAAGTGACTCAGCATTGAGAAGAGAAATACATGTGGGTGAAATGAAGCATTACAAAAACCACCAAGTCTTTCCAAGAATTTACGTTAAGAAAGTGTTGGAAAGGACTGAAAATAGAGAAGAACAGATTACTGTGAACATTAATAATAGAAATGAAGAAAATAAAAAAAAACAATTATGCTTTAATGTACCTGTTAATTTACTCATTGATTTGCTCATTTGGCAGCCTGGGCAGAACGCTGAGTGTACCTCTAGGACGACAGTGATGCAGAGACGGAGATTGACCCGGGAAAATATTCCTGGGGCACCCTCTAGGAATCATCTCTTTTAGCTTCTTCCTTTTATCCATGGTCTTTGCATTCCTCTCCAACTTCTAATTCATACTTTTCCTTCTCTTTCCACTTTTAGTTTTTAAATTTTATTTTATTTTATTTTTTCATTTTTTTAGAGAGGGAGAGAGGCAGAGGAGGGACATTGGGAGAGGAAGAGAGAGATTCTTAAGTGGGCTGGATCTCACAACCCTAAGATCCTAACCTGAGCCGAAATTGAGAGTGGATGCTTAACTGACTGAGCCACCCAGGCGCCCCCTTTTTCTACTTTTAATGTGGGATAAATATAACTGTTTGTATTTTTCCAGTCTTGTCTGGGAGCAGGGCAAAGGGCTAACCGCTGTATTGCTGTATTGCTTTAGTAAATAGTGGAGGAACATCTGGGCCCAAAGGTGCACTAATCAGTATTAAATAAGAACATTGTTACAGCAGCAGCAACAGTAGTTGATACTGTTATTATGATTACATATTCCTTTATTTTGCTGCTTGCATTTATGTTCATGGCAGAGGACCAGAAAGCAAGGAAAATAAAACCCACAGGAATGCCCAGGAAGGCCTGGGAGACAGATGCAGGAGTGAGGGCGGGAAAGGGAAGGAGCAGGGACAAGGCAAGGAAGGGAGCGGAAAGCCAGAAAACCAGGTATAGGAGTGACAAGTGAGGAGAGAGGCACTCCAGTGTCCTAGGAACTCCACTGGAAAGGAAAGGCCTCTATTTCCATGGGTATCTTTTCCTTATTAAGGAACATTAAATTTGTGTATCATATCCTCTCAAGCTACTTTAAAAAATGCAATGTTTTCTCTGAGTAGAAAATTTTATTATAAAAAAGATACAGTAAACTACACATTCAAATTAGGAAAAAATCTTCCAATTCCCACTCTCTAGAGATTACCACTATTAGCATTCTGAGTGCATACGTTTACTCATCTGATAGGGAAAATATATTGATTTAATTTCTTTGATTAACAGAATAAACTTTCTTTTTCTTATATAATTGGGTGTTCTTTTTTTGTGAATATGTATGTTTCTGTAGATGATTTTCAAGAACTCTTTGGATAACAAAGAACAGATAATGCTAATATATAAAAATAATTATAAAATCAGTTGTTGTAAAAGCAATTGTTTTTCCATGTTCATTGTTAGCCTTTTATTTTATTTTATTTTATTTTATTTTATTTTATTTTATTATTTTTTAAAGATTTTATTTATTTATTCGACAGCGATAGAGACAGCCAGCGAAAGAGGGAACACAAGCAGGGGGAGTGGGAGAGGAAGAAGCAGGCTCATAGCAGAGGAGCCTGATGTGGGGCTCGATCCCAGAACGCCGGGATCACGCCCTGAGCCGAAGGCAGACGCCCAACCGCTGTGCCACCCAGGTGCCCCTATCGTTAGCCTTTTAATTTAGTATTTTAATTTATAAAAGTAGTGAATGAATAAGTTTTTTTGTGGTTACGGCTTTCATGTTCAGAAATACTTTTCTCAGGCTGAGATGATATCAGTATTCATCTCTTTTTTCCTAGTACTTTTGCTTTTTCATTTTTTTGTAATTATGTTTTTAATACATTTATCGTTTATTTTGATTAGTTTTCAAATTATTAATATGAATGTTCTTTTGAATGGTTAGCTAGCTGGCTCAAAATAGTTTATTGAATGATCTTTCTGTAACTCTTTAAAATTCTACCCTTATTATGTGTGAAATGGTTAAATGTGTTTGGCTCTTTCTGGACCTTTTATTTCACTCTACTGATCTGTCTTTAACTTCATGTACAACTGCCATCTTCTTCACATTTATTTAGACGTGCATTCAGTTTATCAGTTACAATGTAGAGTGTTCCCTTTCATGACCATGATCTCCAGTAATTGAAATCGTTTTTTTGAGTAATAATTTATTTTTATTGTGACAAAATTCACACAACATAAAATTCATGATTTTAACCATTTTAAAGGGTACAATTCCATGACGCTTTTTACATTCAAAATGTTGTGTAACCATCACCACTATCTTGTCTAGAACATTTCATCATCCTTAAAGGAAACCCCACACCCATTAGGCAATCATTCCCCATTCCCTGTTTCCCACTCCCTGAGGCTCCTGGCAGCCACTAGTCTCTCTGTCTTTATGGATTTCATATAAATGGAATCATAAAATATGTGGCCTTTTGTGTTTGGCTTCTTTTACTTAGCATAATTTTTTCAAGGATCATGTATGTAGTGGTATGTATCAGTACATTGTTCCTTTTTTGTGGCCGAATAATATTCATTTCTATGGATACACCACACTTTGTTTATCCATTCATTAGCGGATGGACATTTGGGTTGTTTCCACCTTTGGCTATTGTGAATAGTGCTGCTATGAACATTTGTATACAAGGTTTTTTTTGAACACTTGTTTTCAATTCTTGTGGGTATATAACTAGGAGTGAAGTTTGCTAGGTCATATAGTAACATTATGTTTAGCTTTTTGTGGTAACACTGAACTGTTTTCCACAATGGCTACACCATTATATCTTCCAATCAGCAATGTATGAGGGTTCCAATAGCTCTACATTTTTGCCAACACTTGTTATTTTATTTTGAAACATTTTTTTAGTTATGGCTGTTTCAGTAGATATCCAGTGGTAGTTCATTATAGTTTTGATTTGCATTTCCTTTCTGACTAATGATGTTGAGCATTTGTGTATTTTGGGGGAAAAATCTTTCATGCATATTTTTGTGTTTAAAAAAGTTATATGGGTCTATAATTTCCTTCTTTTATTGTATTCTGCTTTTAATACTAGAATTATACTAGTTTAAAAAACAATAGGGATATTCTATCTCTATGTATTGGAATAATTTAAGTAACTTGGATGTTAGCTGTTTTGTGATAACTTGGCATCATTTCAATGTTTTTTGATAGAGTTTCAGAGTTTTTTTCTTTCAAGATTTTATTTAAATTCAGGTTAGTTCACATATAATGTAGTATTAATTTCAGGAGTAGAATTTAGTGATTCAGTTGTGTATAACACCCAGTGCTCATTACATCAAGTGCCCTTCTTAATACCCATCACCCAATTACCCCATTCCCCACCCACCTCCCCTCCAACAACCCCCAGTTTGTTCCCTGTATTTAAGAGTTTCTTATGGTTTGCCTCCCTCCCTGTCTTTATCTTATTTTATTTTTCCTTCCCTTCCCCTATGTTCATCTGTTTTGTTTCTTAAATTCCACATATGAGTGAAATCATATGGTGTTTGTCTTTCTCTGACTCATTTCACTTAGCATAATATACCCTAGTTCCATCCATGTCATTGCAAATAACAAGATTTCATTCTTTTTGATGGCTGAGTAATATTCCACTATATATTCCATTATATATATATGCACACACATCTTTTTTTTTTTTTAAAGATTTTATTTATTTATGTGACAGAGGGACAGCCAGTGAGAGAGGGGAACACAGCAGGAGAGTGGGAGAGGAAGAAGCAGTCTCCCAGTGGAGGGGCCCAATGTGGGACTCGATCCCAGAACGCCGGGATCACGCCCCGAGCCGAAGGCAGATGCTTAACGACTGCGCTACCCAGGCGCCCCATGCACACACATCTTTATCCATTCATCAGTTGTTGGGCATTTGGGCTCTTTCCATGTTTTGGCTATCGTGGATAGTGCTGGTATAAACATTGGTGTGCAGGTGTCCCTGGGTTTTTTTCTGATCTTTGGTTTGAGTTTTCTACTTTGTCTTGAGCCAACATTGGTATATTTTAGTATAATTTAACCAATTTCATTGAGAATATGAATTTTGTAAGACATTTTTGTACTGAGAATTTCTTTATAATTGATGATATTCTTATCTATTAATTTATATTTATTATACATATAAAATTATATATATTTATATGTGTTTACTTTACCAATATTTTGTATAATATTTGTATTTTTTCTTTTTAAATTAGGCTTTTCAGAGGGTTGTCTGGTTTAATAGTTTAAAATTTTCTTATACCAACTTGTAAATCTTATTGTTTTCAAATTAGATAACTGCTTGCTAGACAATTTTGTAAATGTTTCTTGGGCATTTGAAAAGAATCTATGTTTTTTTTAGGTGATAAAGTTCAATACATAGGTATTAAATCAAGATTATTATTTTTGGAATCTTATTTTCTTATTTTTCTTAAGATAAGCAATTATTATTGCAATAGCAATATATTAAAGAGCAACAGACTTTTTGAATATTCTGGATTTTATTGTGCATTTACTATTATTGATACAGTCTAAAGAACTTTTAGTGCCATTCTTGTGAATAGGATACAGCATCATCATAACAGTAAAACAAAACAAGTAGAATTTTTTTCCCCTCTCTGTCATGCCTCCATACCGCTTGGTTGGGCTCCAGAATTCTGACATTGAAAAAAAAATAATGTGGGGAGTACATTTTCTTCTTATATTCTGCTACCTGTATTCTGATAGCAGCTTTAGTTTTGCTGATTTAGGAAATATGAAGTTAAATCAGAAGGGAGTCAATGAATGGAAGAACATGGTTCAGTTTAGAAAGCAAATTGATTTTGCTTAGTCCTAGGCGTTTGCTCCTGACAACCCTGGGCATCAGCACCTGTAATTGGCCTATCCTTTATCCAGTTCTGCTTGAGGTTTTTGTTTAGAATTGCCCAAGACCTGTGCACTAGGAAGAAACTTCTGAGACTGTTCCTCGAACCTAGCATGCTCTTTGGAGAAAAGCTGGACTAGAACTGCATATAGAAAGAAAGAACTGTGTGAATGCCTTCTTACTCTTCATTTCCTAATATGAAAGCTTATTTCCAAATTGTAACACAAAAGTAGCAACAGATATCTTTATCATTATTCTTGTGTTCATTGCC
Source organism: Ursus americanus (assembly GCF_024610735.1). NCBI lineage: Eukaryota > Metazoa > Chordata > Mammalia > Carnivora > Ursidae > Ursus > Ursus americanus. The sequence continues at coordinate 32,177,365 of NC_142138.1, forward strand.
ATGCATAGAGAATTAGTTTCTGATATAGTTTAGTCTTTATGTGTTTCTATAACTACATATTTTTGTGACTGACAATTTCAGTATTTCTTTCGTACACTATTTTTGAATTGAAAAATTACCTGATGTACCAAAGAATTTTTGAAAATTCCAGAGTCTTTTTTTTTTTTTAAAGATTTTATTTATTTATTTGACAGAGAGAGAGACAGCCAGCGAGAGAAGGAACACAAGCAGGGGGAGTGGGAGAGGAAGAAGCAGGCTCCCAGTGGAGCAGGGAGCCCAATGGGGGCTTGATCCCAGGACTGGGATCGCACCCTGGGCTGAAGGCAGACGCTTAATGATTGAGCCACCGAGGCGCCCCAGAAAATTCCGGAGTCTTAGTAACCTTTAATAGCATGAGGGGATTTTGAAATGATTGTAGGATGTGTGGTGATTCTTTTCTCTACTGAAAGTCCAAAGACAGCTAAGGCAGACTGTTTCTTATTTCAAAGGAATATAAAGAATTGCTGGGGGGGGGGGGAGGGCGGAGAAAAACATACCAAGCAGTTCTAAATGCATGGCAGTTAGAAGAGATCTTTGTTTTGTTAGTTCATCCCTTGAAGCTTATAGCAGGCTGATCTATGGATATGGGGGCTGAAGCCAGTTTGTAAATGCTCTCCTGGATGGTGGCAAACCCAGCAGTCTGTCTAGGTATAATTTCCGCTGTGTGCTATTGACCTTCTCCTAATTGCATGCTTTAGGTTTATCTGTATAAGCTAAATGGTAGTAATACAAAGTCATTCTGCTTATTTAGATAGTTTTACATTGATGTGGATTTCCACATGGCCAATTTAGCACACCATTTATATTTGGCCGTAAAGATGAATGGATAACCTCTTTTACCTATATGGGCACCCTTGCCTCTAATACCTCCCTTGTGTATGAATTGACATTAAGATGTAAGCCACAGTGTTGGTGCTATCCTTCTTCTGAATTTCTTGGTTTGTTTTATATGGTTACCGAAATCTCAAGTTCAAATCAATTCAACTCACCCAGAGGTTATTTATCTGCTGAACAGTATAAAGACAGAATCAAGCAGTCAATTAAAAGTCATGTACGACAGTGATTTCTGAGTCATGCCCTGTATATTCAGGTACTGAGCAAAATAATAGAACCCGAAGAGTCCTGAGGAATTTCTATTACCCTCCCTTCCCTATCCTCTTCCCTAGTCAGGCCAAAACAGTAAAAAATGTGTTAGCTTGAAAGATGGAGATCTCTATTTTGGAATTAACTTAAATTTTCCCTGTCTACTGAAGGCCACTCTTTGTGGTGGGTAGAGGCAGAAACGCAGCCTTAGGCTTTGCAACTCAGTGACAGACCTACTATCCCACCCAGCCTGAAGAGGGGAGGAAGGGATGAATGGTCTGTGGCTTTAATAGTAGGTACATACTGTTCATTAAATAATGTTTCATAATTAAAGTCAGAATGCTCATATATAAATGCTGATTGAGTAACAGTATTTTTCCTTTCAAACTGGCTTGAAGAAAGGCTGTTTCATAAGTAAAATGCCCAAGTTACATAGTTTAGCATGAAGTGTAGTCAAATGTGTATATGCCTGGTAGCTAAACATCATCTTTGTAGGAATATGATACTACAGCACAGTATGCTGATTCAAATCTGATTTGCTCTTTATTAGAAGAATTATAATTCTGAAATTCGTTGGTTTACATCTGTAATAATTTTCTCCAAGAGACCCGTTCTGATTATTCTAGTCTACAGTTATCTCTCTTTCTATGAATAAAATATAGCATCTAATTCTATATAATCATAAACTTCACACTGTTTATTTTGTGACTGTCTAGTCTCTTAACTGGATAAGGGGCTCTTTAGTGACAGAGTCAGTGTCGTGTGTTTCTGCTCTGTTTCCTGTGATGTCTGGTATATTTCTTGGAAAGGCTCAAGGAAAATGAAGCTCATCTTTAGAATTTTTTAATCACAAATGAAATTAGTGATGAAACAACATCTTTATAGCTAGGGTTATTAAATACATATCAATGTCACTTAAGGATTTTATTTTTTAAATTATTTTTTGAAAAGAGTAAAGTTTTGGAAATATAACTATGAAATTCTAATTGCAATGATCATTTTAAATGTGAAGTTCATTGTTGCTTAGAAATTTTGTTTTGTGTAAGGATTAATTAATTTAAAGACTTCATCTGTAACTCCTACCATATGCCGAACACAATGCTCTCAGCATTCTACCAATATTAACCCATTGAATCCTTATTATATTTTCAATTGTATCTTCTCAAACATGACTCTGTACGTGCAATGGGTTCACCCAAAGGGTGCAGTCATAGAAGGCTTGATGTTACTTGCATTCAGCATTAAGAGCAGTTACACAACTTCCTTGGTCATGCATTATAACTGAAATTTTAGTTAAAATGTCTTCAGATTTAAGTCAAGATTCATGAGGAAGAGCTTTGATAGGAAGATAGTTCAGAGACATTGAGTTGATTGTAATTTGTGGAGAAAGAGAAACATAATTAAAATGAGGATTATTTTTGTACTTCTATTGTTGTACTGACAGAGGCCTGATTTTGAAGTATGTCTTTGAACAAATTTACTAAAATGGCTGCCTTCAATAAATTAAAAAAAATTTTTTTTTCTTCTCTTCTCCCTTCTAGAGTATTGACAATGTCCTTAGTCTCCTACCTTCCCCTGTCCCCAACCTAAAGGGGTCCTAATTTATCTGTGTAAATTAAAAATTCCAAATTAAAACAAATATGGAAGTTTTATTAGTTGATATTGAGTATTAAAAATAACCTGGATTTTGGCAGAATTTTTTTACCCTTTGAGAAGTGTTCTTTTTCTTCTCCTCAGTCATTGAAAGGGTAAAGCCCCTTCCAGGAGAGAGAAGTCCTTGCTGAATGTTTGAGGGACCAGTGAGGCTTTGATTAAAACCAGAGGGTGCTATGAGAATTACAACAAAACAAACTTTTATATTGAAAATATGTTCCTCTTTCACTGAACAGCCTGTTTATTCCAAATGTCTTGCAAAATCTGATGGTTTTGGTATCAGGACACTACTGTTGGCAATCATACCCAGACATGTTTGTAGCTGGACGATGCCATAGTCTTTGATTTTTAAGAAGAGCCAAATATATGTCCTTAGTGAGAATTTGCTATAAAAAGCAATTAAAACACATCTATAATATAGTATGTTTAGAAATGCTTATTCATTTATTCAATAATAAATGAGAGAGAAGAGAGAGATAATAAGTAAATAAATGGGACGATTTCAAATAGTGGTAAGTACTGTCACTGAGGGTGGGGCTAGGACTCTTAGGTTGGATGGTCAAGGAAGGCCTCACTATGAGGTTAGCCCTGAGTGACAAAAAGGAGCAAGCTATGGGGAGATATGTGGGCATGGTGGTCAGGCAGAGGGAACAGTCAGTATAAAAACCCAATGGTGGGGTTGAGCTGTTGTAATGAGGGACAAAACAAAGGCCATTACCTGGAGCAAGGGAGCACCAGTGGAGGTGGTAGGATTTGAGGATGGAGAGGAAGGCAGGGGTCAGATTGTCTTATGGGCCATGGTGGCTTTGGATTGAAATTCAGTGGGAAACCTTTGGAGAGTTTCTTAGAAAAGAAAGGTATGGTCTGATATATGGTTTAAAAAGATCACTTCGGCTGCCAGATGAAAGAATGGATTGCAGTAGAGAAGAACTATAGCAGAAAGTTGTTTGAAATTTCATTTGACACGTAAGTAATGAATAAATTACTTTTCTAGAATTTATATGGGGAAGTAAAGCAAATAATAAATCACTATTAAGTAAAGATTAGCTTGTGAGTAACAAAGGAAATACTTTCAAAGTAATTCTCCTTAAGGCTTGAAGTATTAAAGAAAACATTTAATTATACCTTATCTATTATGCTTGATTAATAACTTCAATATATCTTCTCTGCTAGTTTAGCAAAGGGCACTTTAATGGTCATTAATTTGACTAAGAATATGCAGTTATCCATCTGCATTTTGCTCTTGAGATGAAGTTATTTGGGCCCCTTTTAATTCTTTTTATTATTACTAATTTTTGGGTTCTGGTTTTGTATAGCATTGCATACACATGAACACAAAATAGGTAACTTCATGTTTTAGTCAGAAATGGTTTTCTGTTTCTTGACTCTAGAGAAATCAGATTTGAAATGCCCTAATAATTATGTTAATACAGAAGAGAAATGTTCAGTAATCAGTGCATATGTGATTATAATATGAAGGACACATGCATACATGCATTTATTGGAAAGTGTGTATTATGTGCCAGATGGACCATGGACCAGGAGTTTATATATATATCCCCTGTTTGGGGTTTCTTTAGGGTTTGACTTTGGAATAAAAGCCTTTTTTTTTTTTTTGTTATTGATTTTAATACCACAGTTCCCACCATTTTAAAAAAGATTTTATTTATTTATTTGACAGAGAGAGAGCACAAGCAGGGGGAGCAGCAGGCAAAGGGACAGGGAGAAGTAGGCTCCCCACTGAGCAGAGAGCCTGATTTGGGACTCGATCCCAGGACCCTGGGATCATGACCTGAGCCAAAGGCAGATGCTTAACCGACTGAGCCACCCAGGCACCCCACAGTTCCCACCATTTAAACTGTGTCAGATATGAACAGGACATATAATTTTATTTTGCAGAGCTTTTCTATAGGGTCCTAAAATATTTTAAACCTTGAGTACCCTGCAGAAGTGAACCTTTCTGGGCAGAGAAAGGCAGCTGGCCCCAACATAACAAAACTCAGCAAATTCTGACTTGAGAAGAGGCTGTGCTTTCTGAGTCAAGGTGCTTAATTATTCTCTACTTCTGTTACTGGGAAGGAAGAATCCGTATTTGTTCCCAGTTGAATGGCATAATTAGGACGTCAGTAGGATTCCCTAACTTGGAAAACCGGTGGAGTTTCCAACTTCAGTGCTGCGTTCACCGACCAGATATTTACCAAGTACCTATTATATGCAACATCTCAATTTATGTTGTCTGTACCAATAATTATCACAATAGCTAAAACTTACTGCATAATTACTATGTACCTTCTGAGACAGGTACTACCAATATTCCCATTTCAATGATAAAGAAAGAGAGACAAAAGAAAGTGGATTAACTTGTCTAAGGTCAAATCATTACTAAAGATAAGCTGGCTCCCAAAGTCATATCCTTAATACAGTCTCTCTAATACGGATGTATACGCTTTGAGAAAAGCATGGAAGCATATAAACGAAAATGGAACAGTACTTCACAGAAGCTGGGTATGTATTTGTATTAAGAAAAAAAAAAATCTAAAATGGCCTCCTAAAGTTGCTCCTAATCCCTTGAACCTGTGAACAGGAGCCGTAACTCCCATGGTTATGTTAGATGACACAGATGACACAGTGAGGTTATCCAGGTTATCTAATCACATGAGCTCCTTTAAAAGCAGAGAACTTTCTCCAGCTGGTAGCATGAGAAGTCAGAGAGCAGCTGCCAGGGCCCAGCCAGCCAGGAAAAGGGGGCCACAGATCTGCAGGATTCTGCCAACAACTTTAATGAACTTTGAAGCGGATTCTTCTCCCAAGCCTCTAGGTTAGAGTTTTCAGTTCCCTGAGCAGAGAATCTAGCTGAACCCACCCAGACTTCTGACCTACAGAACTCTGATACCTTAACGCTGGCGCTGTTTCACACTGCTCAGTTTATTGGAATTTCTTATGTAGTAAGTAATTTCTTATGTAGTAATAGAAAGCTAATACAGTACTAATGAAGGGCTTAAAATTAGGAACTAGTAAAATCTGTATTCAGAAATCTGCAACAGCCATTACACTACATTCTTAATCACAAGACTTCTATAATAGAGGCTAAAGAATACAAAGTTAGAGGTGTACCTTCTTCACAGCTTTGGAAAAGTCACCGTTGGCATGGAGCCATGTAGAGAGGAAAGCAACAAGATAAGCCTTCCTGTCGAGAGCTTCAAGCAAGTTGGCAAGATTATGTCCCATGTATGCAATAGGGAAGTTTGGTTTTCCTTTCGTTGCCTAAAATCTTTTAATGACTTGACATGTCTTTAGAATAAGGGCCACATCGCTTAGTTAGGCAGAGAAGTCCCTTCCACAATACTCACAGCTTTCTTCATGGTGCTCCCTTGTGGCCTTGATTACAGAACTTACACAGTTGCATTTACGTTTTTATGAAGGATGAAGGTCCTTCCACTAGAAAAGAGGGGCCTAATAATTCATCTTGACATCTCTAAATGCCTTGTACTGATATATAATAGATGCTTTATAAATGCTTCTAGAATGATGAATATCTGCGTAGGCTACCCCTTTTGTTATGTTTTGTCAGCAGAAATGTAAAGAAGACATTAAAAGTGCTACTTTAATGATCAATAGAAGACAAGACATTTGATTATATCCTGCACACCATTTTTTGCTGTCTCAGTGGCAAGACAACCTGACTAGAATTTATCTACCTTAGTTCCTGAACAATGTCTTATCACAAGGAGTGTAAGAATCACAGTACGATTTTAGATATTACAGATCTTCTCTTGTCCCAGCTTGGATGTTAGGTAGCTATTGTGCAAATCACTGATCTCCCTGGCCTCGGTTGTTTTCTTCCCTGTGAAATGAACAAATTAGGCCACATGATTTTTAAGGTCTTTTCCAGTTACAACATTTAATCTTTTCTATAATGGAATATTTGTCTTAAATGTCAATCAGAGGGGGACTGTGTTATAACTCCATTCAAAACTCTACACTTTTTTTCATTTATATTTTTTTATAATAATATTTTTTATTATGTTAGTCACCATACAGTACATCCCTGGTTTTTGATGTAAAGTTCCATGATTCATTAGTTGCGTGTAACACCCAGTGCACCATGCAATACGTGTCCTCCTTACTACCCATCACCAGCCTATCCCATTCCCCCACCCTCTTCCCCTCTGAAGCCCTCAGTTTGTTTCTCAGAGTCCATAGTCTCTCATGCTTCATTCCCCCTTCTGATTACCCCCCCCTTTCTTTATCCCTTTCTTCTCCTACCGATCTTCCTAGTTCTTATGTTCCATAGATGAGAGAAATCATATGATAATTGTCTTTCTTTGCTTGACTTATTTCACTTAGCATTACCTCCTCCAGTGCTGTCCATGTTGCGCAAATGTTGAGACATTGTTCTTTTTGATAGCTGAGTAATGTTCCATTGTATATATGGACCACATCTTCTTAATCCATTCATCTGTTGAAGAGCATCTTGGCTCCTTCCACGATTTAGCTATTGTGGACAATGCTGCTATGCACATTGGGGTGCATATGGCCCTTCTCTTCACTACGTCTGTATCTTTGGGGTAAATACCCAGTAGTGCAATTGCTGGATCATAGGGTAGCTCAATTTTTAACTTTTTACAGGACCTCCACACTGTTTTCCAGAGTGGCTGTACCACCTTGCATTCCCACCAACAGTGTAGGAGGGATCACCTTTCTCCACATCCTCTCCAACAATTGTTTCTTGCCTTGTCAATTTTTGCCATTCTAACTGGCGTAAGGTGGTATCTCAGTGTGGTTTTGATTTGAATTTCCTTGATGGCTAATGATTTTGAACATTTTTTCATGTGTCTGTTAGCCATTTGTATGTCTTCATTGGAAAAGTGTCTATTCATATCTTCTGCCCATTTTATGATTTGTTTATTTGTATTGAGTTTGAGAAGTTCTTTGTAGATCTTGGATACCAGTCTTTTATCTGTAGTGTCATTTGCAAATATATTCTCCCATTCCGTGGGCTGCCTCTTAGCTTTTTTGACTGTTTCCTTGGCTATGCAGAAGCTTTTTATCTTGATGAAGTCCCACAAGTTCAATTTATCTTTTCTCTTGCCTTTGGAGATGTGTCATGAAAAAGGTTGCTGTGGCCGATGTCGTAGAGGTTGCTGCCTATGCTCTCCTCTAGGATTTTGATGGATTCCTGTCTCACATCTAGGTCTTTCATCCATTTGGAGTTTATCTTTGTGTATGGTGTGAGGAGTGGTCAAGTTTCATTCTTTTGCATGTAGCTGTCCAATTTTCCCAGCACCATTTATTGAAGAGACTGCCTTTTTTCCACTGGATGTTTTTTCCTGCTTTATCAAAGATTAGTTGCCCAAAGAGCCGAGGGTCCATTTCTGGGTTCTCTATTCTGTTCCATTGGTCTATGTGTCTGTTTTTGTGCCAGTACCATGCTGTCTTTGTGATCACAGCTTTGTAGTACAACTTGAAATCCAGCATTGTGATGCCCCCAGCTTTGTTTTTCCTTTTCAACAATTCCTTGGCGATTCGGGGCCTTTTCTGGTTCCACACAAATTTAAGGGCTGTTTGTTCCAGTTCTTTGAAAAATGTCATTGGTATTTTGATCGGGATAGCATTGAAAATGTAGATTGCTCTGGGTAGCATGGACATTTTAACTATGTTAATTCTTCCGATCCATGAGCATGGAATATTTTTCCATCTTTTTGTGTCTTCTTCAATGTCTTTCAAGAGTGATTTGTAGTTTCTAGAATATAGATCCTTTGCGTCTCTGGTTAAGTTAATTCGAAGGTAACGTATGATCAAAGCTCTACACTTTGAACAAAATGCTGAGAATTTTTTTACTGCTAGTTATACCTACGATAGCCATCACAGCTTACTTGAAAAGTTCATGTATATCCTCACAACTGTTTCTAAATGGTATGAAAATGGTATCCAGTCCCAACATGCAAGATCAGTATCAGGATGCCTAAACTGAAGCAGTCCAGGGCTATTGCAATACCTCCAGCCTTACTTCACCTTTGTCACTCTGACGTGCTCAAAGATGTAACAGGGTACCTACTATGCAATTCCGATGCAAACTGCCTGTAGTTATTTCAGATTTCACAGATTAAGGGCATCATCTCCCTCAAGACTGCCCTCAGTCCAGACACTAGCTGCAAGCTTGATGATTCCCAGGCCCCTTGCTTTTCTGACCAACTGGCTACAAAATCCAGAGTTCCCACTACTTCTTCAGATTTATTAATTCTCTAGAAAGACTCACAGAACTCAGGAAAATACAATACTCATGATTACAACTTTATTATAAAAGATACACATCAGGCTAGCCAAAAGAAGAGACCCATTGGGTGAGATCTGGGAGGATCCCCAACACCAAGCTTCCATGTCTTCAAGATGTTTTCACCTTCCCAGTACATCAGTCTGTAGCAGCAACCAGGAAAGCTCACCTGAGCTTTGAGTGTCCAGAGTTTTTATTGGGTTTCGTTACCTATGCACGATTGATCAAATCACTGACCATGTCAATCTCCAGGAGGTCAGGATAACATACCGTGGCTCAAAGCCCCAACACATCACAGATCTTCCTTGACTGCATGATGGGATTGTGTCCTGATATACCCACTGTAAGTTGAGAATATCGTAAGTCAGAGATGCTTTTAATACATCTAACCTACCGACAGTCATAGCTTGGCCTAACCTATCTTAAACATGCTCAGAACACTTACATTAGCCTACAGTTGGGTAGAACTATCTAACACATAGCCTATTTTATAATAAAGTGTTCAATATCTCATGTAGTTTATTGAATACTGTACTGAAAGTGAAAAACAGAACAGTTGTATGGGTAGTTGTAAGTGTATCATTTGTTTACCTTGGTGATTGACTGGCTGACTGGGAGCTTTGGCTCGCTGCCACTCTCTGCCCAGCATCACAAGAGAGGTTCATACTGCATATGGCTGGCCTGGGGAAAGATTAACATTCAAAATTTGAAGTATGATTTCTGCTGAATGTATACAGCTTTTTCACTATCATAAAGTTGAAAAATCCTAAGTTGAACCATCATAAGTTAGGGACCATCTATAATTACATGAGGAATCTTTCCACCATGGCCTGCCCCCATCCTGAAATTATCTAGGCGTTCACCAGGAATCACCTCATTAGTACAAACACCCATGATTCCAGGGGCCCACCATGAGTGATAAAGACACACCCATCATTTAGGAAATTCCAAGCGTTTAGAGGTTCCCTCCCAGGAATCAGGGACAATGGCCAGCCAAATTCTTTATTATACCACAATACTAAAAGTCGTATGACAATATTTTGTTTGTTGCTTTGAAATCTTAGAAACTGTTCCAATCCAATAGTTATAAATTGGAAGCAGTCTTCTGGAATTCGTAATATGCTTATATAATAATTTGTCACATAATGATTATACCAAGGAAAACTATAGTTGATATTGGTTTGTTACTGGGACTGTTAATTATTATTATTTTTTTTAAAAGAGAGAGAGAGACAGGGGTGGGGTGGGTGGCGGGGAACCTAATATGGGGCTCAATCTCACAACCCTGAGATCATGACCTGAGCCGCAATCAAGAGTCCAACGCTTGACTGACTGCCACCCAGGCGCCCTGTTACTAAGACTTGTTTATACCAGATGGACAATACGCCTTTAAAAAACAAAAATAAGCAAATAAAAAAACCCCACCCAGGTCCCACTCTGTACTGCAAGAACTAGCAAGAACTATACACAATTGAAGTTATTCGTTGGAACTAAAAAATTATCGCTAGACTTTTATTTCGAAGTGATATTCAGTGACAGAAAATTGAAGACAACCAATACTTTTTTCTGAGAGGCTGCTGAAGTATAGGGTTAATGTAGCATCAAATCAACACCATACTGAGATCCCAGGAGGCAGGAGCATTCCTGAACCTCTTCTATAGGCATGATTCATTTCTAGAGATAGTCGGACAGGAGATGATTGAAGCCCGCTAGGCATGTGCTGCTGCTGTTGCCTGTTGCTCTATTTGGTGTCGTTTTTCAGCAGGAATGATTGAAATGTGTGGCGCCAGTTGACCTGTATAACTTCTGTAGCCCCAACACTCCATTTGCCCCAGATATCCAGGGTCGGAAACAGTTTCATCTACAGATCTTCCTGAACATCAAGGTGCAGGACAAGAACAACAGTGATTTTATTGGAATGAGGCCAGGCCACGGCTTTTTATGATAGAGGTCCTCGAGATTGGACAAAGAAAAAGAAGGGGATCACCATATATTGTTTAGCAAGCTACGAGTGAGGCAGTGAGTGATATCTCAGTCAGTAGCATGACAAGGAGGTACTCCCGACCGACATCGTGATCTGTGAGAGGAATGGGAATGAGGTGCCTTCAGTGAAGCAAAAGTATGAGGTCACTAGTGAATCAGAGGACATTTCATGTATGGGTTACAGTAACTCATTAAAAGGGGTGGAATGAACTCATGTCCATTGTAGAAATAACCACGACTTATCCATAAAATAGATGGAGGACTCGGTCTGCTTCATAAAAGCCAGATCTTACCAGGTCGTGAACCCCTTGTTAAGGATAAATTATACCGTGGTTGATGTGTCCTTTCTAGTAGACCACTTGGACGCATTCTCAAAAGTTTTCTCGTACTTTCATATAAGCCCTAGGCTTCAGCTACAGTGGCAGCAGATACACTTCATATCAGCAACTGTGAATTCTTAGGTAAAAGAAATCTGGCGATGAGTACTTTTTTTTCAGAAAGAACATCAGCTCTACCTAATAACTGTATTTTCTGCATTGTAGGAATTTTCTTTTTATTTTAAAGCTGGATTTTTGTGATTTTTTAAAAAAGCTGTAGGAATCTTTATATAGAAATCTAGATGGCATAATGTAGTAAGTTTTCATATTTTAGTAAGATTGATTTTTTTTTAAAGATTTTATTTATTTATTTGACAGAGAGAGAGACAGCCAGCGAGAGAGGGAACACAAGCAGGGGGAGTGGGAGAGAAAGAAGCAGGCTCATAGCGGAGAAGCCTGATGTGGGGCTCGATCCTAGAATGCTGGGATCACGCCCTGAGCTGAAGGCAGACGCTTAACGACTGTGCCACCCAGGCGCCCCTGAAATTGATTTTTAGACAATGATTGCTGGTCTCGCAGTCTTACTAACAAAATAATTTAGTGCATTATTATTATTTTTAAATTATTATTATGCTGATACAGCAGTACATGATGACTTTTTGAAGCCTGAGGGAAGTAATGATTAATGGAATGCAAAAATGTCATCATAATTGCATCCCTAAAATCATACTAGAAAGATACATCAGTAACATGTTCATGTTAAACTTTCAAGGCCCACGTTTACCATTTTAAATAACTTAGTCTCTTACCAAAAATAAATAAGTAAATAAGTAAAATAAAATGAATTTAAAAAGATCTCCTCCTTACCCCTGCTTAAGATCCCACAACCCATTTAATCTGTCTTCTGTTTGATGTTGAACATAATGTTATCATGAACTTGATGAACACTATTCATTTATGATGGCAATGTGACCACTGAAGTAAATTGGGATAGTTTTGTGCATTATAGAGAAGATTGTATGCCAATTAATAGTTAGGCACCCACTAAGTGCCCTGCACGGTGTAAAACGATTAAGTGTAAAATGATAGTCATGGTTTGTGGCCTCCATGGATCCTAAAATTTCTTCTTATTCCTTTATTTCTTCATTTGGTATTTATCGAATACCCGTTATGTACCAAGGATGGAGCTTGGCACTGAGGATAAAAGAGTCCACAAGACAGACAAAGTCTTTCTTAATGGGGTTGATGGAGCTGTGATATCTGCTGCTGAGACAGTTGAAGAATAGATCGTGGTTATGTTTTTATTTTTAAAGGGACACTCATTTTATTAAAAATTCTCATTAACTAATGAATTATTGTCCTAGAACTTAGAGAACGCTTCAGAAATTCTTTCTGAACTTCTGTAATAATAAATGAACTTTGCCAGTTGGAAATTTCTCTTTGGAAAAACATAATATGTTTTACTGAACTGAGCAGCTGTTTTACTGAAACACCTTCCTGCTATAGCCTGCTTTTGCTGTTGAAATCATGTTGCCAACAGTCAAAGTAGTCTTTTGTTCCTGAAACAAGATGAAAATATCTTCGGCATCTATCACTGCCAATGTTTAAAGCATAATCTGTATTTTGTTGCTTAACTATGGGTTTGAGGTGGACAATCACAGCTAGAAAGACCCAGAGTTTACAGGGCTGTTAAATGCATAGTTCAAAGTAAAATGCCTCAAACTACTTTTATAACAAGGCAGGACATATAAACAAACACATATATTCTCATATATATGATTGCTTGTAAGATCTAAAAATTTTGCCTATTGATTTTTTATTTTCATCAGTGCCAAAGAACAAAAATGATGGAATAAGGATAACAATTACAAGTGTGGATTAAAAAAAAAATAAACGAGATCCAAAAGGACATCTGAAGACCAGTCAAAAGGATGAAAGAGGATACTAAAATGAAAATTATACCATTCATCATGGGATAGATATGAAGAAAGAAAAAAAAGGGTGCTGAGCTTTGTCTTATTGTCTGCATCACTTTATCTATTAGTAAATATAAAAAAAAATTCTTCCCTTCCAGGACAGATAGGTTTCCTTTGCCCTTGTGTCTTTTTGACAGCCATGCTTCTGAAGGACACCTCAGTTGTGTGGTACTCGACCCAACTGACCTACCTGTCGCTTACATCTGATGTATGGGCACAAGAGATTTGGAGCAACATATTTAATAGCCTATGGTCCTGATTTTAACAAAAGATACTAGTGAAAGTGCATTAATAAAAATACTGGCTGAAAAAGTGCTAGAATCAGCTAGAAAGAACACCAAATACGGGCAGAAAGAAATAGAAACCTAGCAAGTTAAGAATGAGATCTATTTACCCCCCCCCCCCTTCCTTCTTCCCTTTCTTCTAGAAGGGGACATATTTCATGGTGCACTGGGTGTTATATGCAAGTAATGAATCATGGAACTTTCCATCAAAAACTAGGGATGTACTGTATGGTGACTAACATAACATAATAAAAAATTATTATTAAAAAAATAAAACATAAAATGGAAAAATTGAAAAAAAAAAGAATGAGATCTACTAATGCCCAGGAGACCAACACATGCATCCTCACTCACCATCTCCAGCTCTTCAAATCCTGACCTTTTAGTTCCATGACCTTGGGCAAGTTACTTAACTTCTTTCTCCATGTTTCAGCACCTTCGTCTTGACATAAGGATAATACTGTTTCCTCAGAGTTAACAGAGAATCCTGTTAACAGGATTAAATATGATAATAGATGTAAAATATTAAAACAGTGCCTGGGAGTGCCTGGGTGGCTCAGTCAGTTAAAACGTCTGCCTTTGGCTCAGGTCATGATCTCAGGGTCCTGGGATTGAGCCCTGCATCAGACTCCCTGCTCAGTAGGGAGCCTGCTTCTTTCTTCCCTCTGCCACTTCCCCTGCTTGTGCTCTCTCTCTGTCAAATAAATAAATAAAATCTTTTAAAAATAAATAAAACAGTGTCTGGAACATAGTAAGTACTCATAATGTTTGTTATTATTTTCTGTTTATCATCTTGTTCATAAATATAACATACAATTATTGGTCTCGTTACTGGGAATGGTTTAATAAAAGGTCAGAAGCTTTGAAACCAAGTAGATGGGTTTAAATCCTGCCTCTGCCACTTACCAACAGTGTGAACTTGGGCAAGTTAATGTCTTTGTGGTTTTGTATTCTTATCTGCAGTGTCAGAAAAATAGTAACTATCCCTGGGAGTTTTGTGAGGATGAAATAGTTAGAGTCTATGAAGTGCCGACGGGACTTTTCCCTTCCCTTTCTCTCCGTTCTTGAAAACGGGTCAGGGCAAAGGAATACTCCTGTGATGCCTAAGTCACCTCAGTGGACTGGTCTGTTCTTCCTGCCTCTCCCCAGTGGCTGGAGCTGTCACACACTGAAAGGAACAGTCAAGGGCCAGCTGTAGGTAGGCCAAAACTTTTCTGGAGTGAAATCAAACTCACTGACTAATCAGTGTTAGCTGTTGAGTCTAATAACTTATTATGCAGGAGGTACAGGGATGGCAGAAGCCCTTTAGCCCAGATTAGGACCTCTAAAATAGAGAAATCTCTGTTGTAGCATTTTGAATGTATCCCTCCCCTAAACCTCCACCCTTTCCAGGCCCCCCAAGCCCTTCTGGAATCTGGCCAGGAAGGAATCTCTGCATCTGTGCCTCTGTTCTTTATCCTCCACCATGATTCCCAGTTTTGACCAGAGATTAGGGACCCTTCCCTAGACAGTAAAATAAATGTTTGACTTATCACCTTAAAAAGTTAAAAATTTTAAGCTAACTTTAATTGTAGCAGGTTCTTTTAATTTTAAGTACATAAGCACTCTGGGCAGGCTAGAGATGAATGGTCTCAGAGTCAGAGGCTGTCTTTGAAACACGAGTCCACATAAGCTTTCATTTACTTCTCTTGTTTTTCACCTTAAATCCTTGTCTTCTTGAATCTGGAGCTGCCTAGCCTGCTTTCTGCTTAACCCTCCAAATTTTTGTGCTTGAAACTACCTGTTTCTTCTTGTCTTTCTCATCTCGACTGTGAGAGTCTTTTCCCAATTATCCTGTCAAAAGTAGAGGAGAAAGAATTGAAGAAGTTAAAGACATAAGGTACTTATTATAATCGAAGGACCATTATGCTGACATTTTCTCATTATAATATATTTTACACATGGTACCGATACAGTGTCCATCAATGCCAGTGAAATGGTGGTAAGTGTGATGGGAGTGTAGAATGAGAGATTATGAGCTGTAGAGAGATTAGGGAAGGCTTCCTGGAGAAGATGGGATGGGAAATGTGGAGGATTTAGACGGGTCCTTCCTGGTGAGGAAATGACAGGGAAAATGACATGTTGTGGCATTTATGAAATATTTGACAAATACAATGAACAAGTTGAAATAAGATAAGTGAATAAGTAAATTGTGTCTGGACAACCAATTAGGAGCCCGTAATAGAATGGTCTGGTTTTTAAGTGATAAGACAGCAAACTTGAGAAGGCGGGGTGTGGGTTTGAGAGACATCATAGGAGTGGATCAAAGAACAGGTACAGGGCTCCTGCCCTGGGTTTGATATCTGAGGCTCCAGAATTTGATGTTTATACCGCAAAGCAAACCCATTAAGAGAGAGTCACAGAGATGGGACTGTAACTGTGCATATTTATGTCTAAATATTTATACATCCATACATAGGAGTCGGATAATTTGGAAACAAGCAGGAAAATCTGAAGGTTGTCTTGCTGCACATGTTCACCGGGAGTACATCTAATAAGTAAGAAGCTTATTTCCTGTAATGACCTGGGAACTAGGATCTATTTCAGGGAGAAACTAGCTGAGATAATTCTGGAGGCACAGATAGGAGAGGTTTGTCTGGATTTTAAGAAATGATTGTTTCACTGAGACCTGTCATTGTTTGACTACACAGAGAGCGTAAATTTTATTTTTGACCAGTGCATTTTTTTTAAAGGAAGCTTGAGAAGCTAGTATATAAGAGGTGGACAGCCAGGCATTTGCAAGCCATTTTGTCTGAGGAGCAATAGAAGAAGTGGAGAAATAGATAGAAGTTAGTGTTCTTTTTAAAGTACGTGAAAAGCTGACATCACTTACTCCATGATACTCTCGAGACCAAAACTAGACTATGTAAATTTCAGCTCATGGTGATAGAGAATGTTCAACAACTCACAGAGTTTATTTTTTTTAATTATTTTTAGAGAGAGAGTGTGTGCAGGCATGGGGGGAGGGGCAGGGGAGAGGGTTACAGAACATCTTAAGCAGGCTCCATGCTCAGCATGGAGCCTGACTTGGAGCTCGATCTCATGACCCTGAGATCATGAGTTGAAATCAAGAGTTGGACACTTAACTGAGGGGCCATCCAGGCGCCCCAACAACTCACACGATTTAAACTGAAGAGATTCTCCCATGAGTTGTGCTGAGACTTTTCCACTAGATACATAAAGACACCTGCAAGGAATTTCTGCTTTGTAAAGAGGACTGGAATGGGTGAAGGAAACTTTCCTGCTTTCTCTAAGATTTTGAGATTGTGTCTTCTCATGTGAGGCGATGTAGAATTCTATGTGTTTATAATAAGTGAAGCATATTGTGTCTCCTTTTGCTCTTAGAATCCCTTCAGTTACATTCCTGCTATACTTTCTGAAGTATGAACTTGTACCTTGGTGGTAGTGATCATATGAACACATAATTGTTTCCACTCGATATCATCTCTAGCTTTGGGCTAAGAAACTTGAACAGAATTCCCTGGATCCCTCAAAGTAGGACACATCACTCCTAAATCTTGTTTAGTTGCCCATGTCTTGTCATCCTTGGCCTAACTTAGGGGCAAGGTGTGTATCTGTGTTAATCTGAAGGGAGAAAGAGAATGGCTTCTTCAGGCATTTTTACGATGGGACCAGGGCCTCAGTTCTGCAGTTTTCTCCTTCCATCCTAGCACTGCCTCAGGGTCAGTGGGGATGTTGGCAGGAGAAGTGGAAGGAACAGGGCCAGGAATCTGAAATAGATTCTAACGGTGTCCTTCCCTAGGTGTGGTTTCTGTAAGGTCTCTCTTCCTTCAGGCAAGTGCTTCCCATGGTGTGTCCCACTCCTCAGAAGGCTTCCTCCACTCTTTCTGGGTGATGTTTGTTAAGAAGATTGAGCAAGTCTGCTGCAGGGCCCGTAGCCCAGTCTAGTGTAGTCATTAGAAGGACAGGCCCTGGACAAGCTCTGATGCTTCCCATGGACTGGTCCCTTATCTTGCTGAACCATACTTTCCTTATCTGTAAGATGCAGATAACAATACATATGTCAAAGGGCTTTTAGGAAGATTGTTTGACCTATATATAAAAAGAGGCTTCCTAGCACAGGGAAATACTCAGCTCTAGTTTCTGTGGTTAGTATTCATGGCTGTGTCTCTCACTCCTACATGGCATGTTCTGGTCTACAGGAGGCTTTCTGCCTTTCCCATGATTGAGGATCCCATAACTGTTGGAATGACCAGTTCTTGTGGACTCGTGCTGGCCTGTGTTTTCATAGTGGTCAAGTTCTATGAGGGGTCTGCAGTTTATCATAAGGATGTTCTCTTAACTGTGTAGTTTGTTGTCATTCAGTTAGGAATAATTTATTTTTATTGTGACGTAGTACCTTCTCTATTTGATCTCTAACATATACCTTTTGATTGTATTTATTTTACATTTTCTGTTGGTCTTCTTAAAGAAGTGATCACATGCAACATAACATATATACATTTTATTTATTTTACATTGGTATATATATTTTATATATATATATATATATTTTATATTTGGTATTCTGGGATAAATGACTGTATTTTATTCCCTTAAAAAGTGTCAGAAAAAGGGATTACAACATTATTTTGTAAGTACTAGTAGCTGAGGACCATATGGACAGTTATTCCTAGGAGTTCTGGCATAAATCTTCCCACTAAACAGACTCAAAAAAAAAAAATGCAGGCCTGGGAGAAGAGACTGGAATTGCAAATGAAAATACGTGGATTCTACAAATGAACCCTCTTGATTTTGATGACCTTTTTGATTTCTCAGGTGTAATACATTTTTTCTTCTCTATGTACTGTTTAGTTTGAAATTTTTCCCACTGTTCATCTTATATATCGTGTCTTCAGCTGGTGTGAAGGAACAAAGATGCGCGTAAAGTATCATGGTTGGGATTGTCTCATTCCAAAGGGGGTGGCATCTATACAGCGCGCCCTGTTTTCTCATTTCTTTGCAGCTTTCAGAGTCTTTCCTCAGAGGCAGGAATGTGCTGTCAACTGGGTCATTGGCTAGTCTTCTATCAGTACATCCAGTAGAAAATAAAAAGTTGCTCCGTACGAGTGTTTGTATTTTGAACACTGATCTACACTTCGGGGGTGGGCAGCATTAGGCAGCTATTCTACAGCTGGGGTACAACAAATACCATATGCTCTTGTCCTCCCCCCATTGTAGTATTTTTGTCTTCCTTATCTCTAAGTCACCTACCATGCTCAAAATACTGTTTTAAAAATTTTAATGAGTAGTCAGTAAATGGGAAATGACTGAAATATTGTTACCTTTTATAGTTAATGGAGTAGACATTTATACAATTTAAAGTATGGGGAAAATCATAGTTGTAAAGAAGTATCTTCTTAGAAACCTCTACATTTCAATTTTTTACAGTCTTTCTTAAACCTCTATTTCTGGATTTGTGTAAGAGTAATTTTTTTCCCTGAAGTTTCTTGCAGTCCACTATTGCAGAGGTAAAATATTCTATTTCACAAATGCTATATGGTTAAATCATCACAAATATATTTAACTTTAAAAGTCACCTGTTTAGTTGAGATGGCTTCAGTATTTTATGTAAGGTTCCTTTTCCAAAACTGCCACTGCAATTCAATTAAAATGAAGTTTCTCAGGGTGCCTGGGTGGCTCAGTAAGTTAAGCATCTGCCTTTGGCTGAGGTCATGATCTCAGGGTCCTGGGATCGAACCCCATGTCAGGCTCCCCGCTCAGCAGGGAGTCTGCCTCTCCTTCTGCCTCTGCCTCACCCCACCCCTTGCTCATGCTCTCTCTCTCTCTCAAATGAATACATAATATCTTTAAAAAATACGATGAAATTTCTCATTTACAGATACTCACAGGTGCTGCGGCATTTAAAAATCCATCTTCTGTACCTAGTTCCTTAGTCACCAGTCATCCAAATAACACAGAGGTTCAACTCCTCAAACATGGAGATGGAATGGAACAGTCCCTTGGCAAAGCTTCCAGATGGGACTTTTTCACTATCCAATAAGGCTGGGTTGTAACTGCATATTCACAAATGGCCCCAATCTCTGTGGTTATTGAAGTGTCAGACCCAAGATCAGCGTGTGGATGATACTATTATAAGGGACAGTAACTTGCAAATCAGTGGATTGTACTTCTGGGTACCCTACCATTTCCCTAAGTCACCTCTGAACTAGTGTTCTGTGTTGACAGAAAGGAGGGAAGGACTGGTCCACTTCTTAGAATAAGAAAACCATGTGTGAAAACACCTGCTTCAGTGACTAGATGAGAACCGTGTATAATTGTCAGAGACATTGTTCATATGAAAGTAGATGTTGATAAAATTCTAGAAATTGTTTGGTGTATAAAGAAGTTGGACATCCACCAGAAATAGTTTTGATTATGTATTTATTTAAATCTCCTTAAAAAAAGAGTGCCAAGGAAAGTTCAGACGAACTGCAACAGAATCACCATAAATTCAAAATTAGTCAAGTCTGAAAAACTGAAGTTTTGATGTGCTAGAAAAATTGCAAAAACTTAAAATTTTCAGTGACCACACCTGAGATCATGTGTCGGTAAATAGCCCTGCCTATGACATCTTTCCTATGCCTGTGCTATGCTACAACATTCAACTGTTTGTGTTCTTGTTGGGCTCTCCTCATAGGGACTTCATTCATTTAATTCATTCAACCAGTATTGACTGTCCTACTGTGTGTCAGGTGCTGGGGATACAGCAGAGAACTAATCAGAGAAAAATAGATGCTTTCAAGAAGATTCTATTTTAGTGTGAGAGATAGAAATAAGAACTAGATAAATAAGCAACATATGTCATATGTTAGACGGGATTTCTCTAAATATTCATCACTGCATCACTAGTAGCTAGCATAATACCTGGATATAGTAAACACTCAAAAGCTACTCACTTATAGATTGATTTATAAGGTAAAACTGACATAGAGCGCCATATTACTTTCAGGTACACAACATAATTATTTGATATTTGTGTGTATTGCAAAATGATCACCACAATAAGTCTAGTTAACGTCACCACAAAATTCCCTCACCTGTGGCAAGCACCAGTCTGTTCTCTGTATCTGTGAGTTTAGTAGTTGTTGTTGTTTGTTCGTTTTATTTTTTTATTTTTTATTATGTTTTTAATAATATTTATTTTGTTATATAGTTACCAAACAGTACATTCCGTTTTTGATGCAATGTTCCATGATTCATTGTTTGCATATAACACCCAGTGCTCCATGCAATATGTGCCCTCCTTAATCCCCATCACCGGCCTATCCCAGGACCCCACCTCCCTCCCATGTTTGTTCGTTTTAGATTCCACATATGATTGAGATCTAGAGTAATTTACTTTTATGATTACTCAGAGGAGCAAATGCATAATTCTAAAATTTACCACTGCTTTTAAATGTGAACAGCCCCTGGAGTCCTGACAGTGGCCCACAGATATACATAGACTTCCGGTAGAGGATGTATAGAATGACTTCCAGAATAAAACTGCTATCTCTGAGTAAAGTGGCCTGGCAGATTTATTAATTTTGGTGACCTTAACAATGGTATAATTGTACTACATGGCCCAAATGAATGGATATTTTATTTCACCATCTACCCATTTTGCTTTTTGCAACCAGCAATGAACATAATCTCTTCTTCCCACACACTTCTTTGACTTCATTATTTCTCTCTCATCTTAGTGCTGTGTTTAGAGGTATCAGGCTAATTAACTGAATTTTGCATAGAATATACCAACAAAGAGCCATTTCCCAAGGAATTTGCATGGACAGCAAGATCCTGTTTTTTTGAGTGACAATAAACCACTTTGGAATCCTTTACTAATGGATGCCATTGTATTAAAGTTTTCAGAAACATTGTTATTGTTAACTCAGCAGTAGTATAGAGAGGAGTCATTTCCTCAAAACCCTTTGAAAATTCCATTGCATTTTTTGGTATATTTTAACGAAATTAAGGCAAGGGTGAGGGATGCAGAAAAGGGAATATGAAATAAGAAGAAATTGATATTATAGTTACCAAGCAGAAAACTCTAAAAGTAATATTCTGGAACAATATCATTTCCATGTGCAAATCATATCAGATGCTCTGAATTCATTCTGAAAATCTCTTATCTATAGTTTATCTGTATCTATAGTTTATCTGTACTTTATTTACATTAAAAACTTTAGTTTTTTTTTCATGGAAACATACACATGTGTGTTGGCTTTGAACTTACTATTCCCAAAAGTAAGACAAAGTCGGTTGCTCATATCAGTGTTTGTCCTCTCTAGGGTGGTTCAATTCAACTTCCCACATAAGTTATCATTTTTGTAGTTCTAATGTCAGTTTGAGCTCAAAGGATCCAGATGTCTACATCAATGTTTCTGCTACTGTTCATTTCTTTTTGTCAGTATTTTGCAAAATAACATCACTTTGTGGAAAGTGAAATGGATACCATGTAGCCTAGCTACTTAAGTTAAACAACTATAGGACCAAGAATATATCCGTATCAATGGATTTTGTTATTTTGCTTGTTTTGCAGGTGACAATGGCCAACATTGGAATAAATGGAGATCAGTCTCTGGAGACCTGTGAAACAACACTTTTTGCTCTCCGAATGGCAACATGGAATCAAATCTTAGATCCCTGGGTGTATATTCTTCTGCGGAAGGCAGTCCTTAAGAATCTCTACAAACTTGCCAGACGCTGCTGTGGGGTGCATGTCATCAGTCTGCACATGTGGGAGCTCAGCTCCATTAAAAATTCCTTAAAGGTGGCTGCTATTTCTGAGTCCCCAGTTGCAGAGAAAATAAATCCGCAAGCACCTGGTTTAATAGGACAGTAAGGCAGTGTAGGTCTAGGGCAACATTCAGGAAAGTTTTGTCAATATTTCAGTTGATTGGATAGAGATAGAAAGCCTAACTGGAAAGAAAGTTCAGACCTCCACAGTTACACCTGGTCAGATTCGGCTGTTGGAATTTGTTCAATTCACTGTAAGATTGCAGCTTTTCACTTGTTTTTGTCAACTGGAGGTAAACATGATGAGATAATGCCATGGGAGTCACACTGAAAAAAGAATTGGGTTTATTTGTGTTATTCACGCTTTTGGAATGAGTGACTCTGTTGACGCCTAAAGCATTTGCCTATCCTTTTTGTCAAAGAGCATCTTCTTACTTACCCGCACAGTGAGATAGCTGTTTGGGGTCATTGCTCTGCAGCTGTTCCTGATAAACGAGGCTCGGTGAAGTGGAGCACCCTCGCCGCTGGGTCTGGTCTGTTATACTGCTCATTATGTAGCTTCAGTCAATGTATGTGTGGTCATGTGTCTTGGGATTCACTGTGGCTTGTTGTAATGACCTCCATGACACCAGGTGTGGCCATCAGGTTGCCTGACCTCTCGAGCCTCCTTAGAATGAACCTATCCTTGTCATTTTGACAAATATGACTGCTTGGCATGTATTATTGTGAAGGTAAATTGTTGTTTGAAGGTTTTTTTGTGTGAGTCATAGATTTACCCAGTTTTCACATAATCTCCTTTTCCTCTGAAAATTCTAGTGCACGTTAAATAATTTGTAGAGAAGCAAAGGCTCTATCCCAGCACATATATAGGTGATTTGCCTTAGAGCAGTTCCTATGAAGCTCTGCCATGGATGATGCAAACAAACAGAACTTAACCCCTGTGATAGTACAAGCATGTTGGCAAAGGAGCTCTACTTTGAACTGTCATTTCTACATTAAGAACAAAAGAAACACAATCTATATATAATATTCAAAGACTACCTGCAGCTAGTGTGTTTGTGCTTTCTACACACACACACACACACACACACACATAAACATATAAAAAATTTCTGTTGAAAGCTAGTTCATTAAATCTGTAAGTAGCATCTTCTACAGACTATGTTACCTGTATCAAGGGGAAAACTGGCAACTAGTCAGGGCCTTGGCAGTCATTACTATGGGTAACCAAGAGATAAGGGGATAATCTCTCTCCCAAAATTTCCCAGTAATACTTTAGACTTCTTTGCTTCTTTGTAGAATTCAATCCTCCAAATTTTAGTAATCATTGAAAATGTCCTGGGGCTATCAGAACATAGAGTAAGTAGTTCTGCTTCATAGTAAGGCAATAATTTCTGTAAAAGAATTTTTGCTTTCATTACCTGTGGTGCATTTAAAAAATTAACCTTCTCTGTGAGACACTTTCTCCAGGAAATCTATATGTTTCAGCTAGACTTAAATTATTACTTTCACAAATTTTGCTTTTGACTGGTAATATACATTGCAAGTTGTTGTCAACTTTTGTGAATTTTGGTAAATTCTTATGAAAAAATTAAAAGAAATTAAGCAAATAACCTCAATGAAGATTTAAAGGAAACCACTTTTTCCAGGTAATTTAAAGAGGGGAAACACACACATACACACACGCACACGCGCGCACACACACACACACACACACACAGAGGGGCACATGATATTCTTAATTTAAGACCAGTAAATGATGATCACAAAAAATTAGGTTATTCTCATAGACAAAACACATAGGAGATGCTCATCAAATACTTGCCAAATTGAGTTACAGACAAGAGTTGGGGTTTTTTTTTTGATGCAAAATGAGCATGGAATTGCAGTTTTTGTGCATTTTTATTTAAAATGACAATTCCATACTGGTTATTTTGATATATATATGTGTGTATATGTATATTTAATATCCAATGTATATACTTTTTAAAAAGCCATTGCAATTTGTGATTGCTGTTACATTACATGAATGTTCTCATGTGTTTCAAGAGCACTTAAAACCCGAACATTTAGATGGCTTCGAGGAGACATTTATTTCCCGCAGCTACTTGAGAGAGTGTTGGTGTCCTGGGAGCTGAGGTGCAAGGAACCAGTTTTATCCTTCCTCCTCATGCTGGATAGGATCCTGCAGCAAACATTTCTGTGTATTGTGACCTGGGAAAGGCGTGCAGAGAAACTTTCATTCAGGGCTCCTGGCCTCTTCTCCTTAAGGCTTCTAAGTACATGGCATCATGGTTGCTCTATTGCCGTGACGTCACCCTGGCCACGTGTATCCGTACTGAGGAGATACTGTGACCTTACGATACGTGGGAATGCATGGGCGTGTAAGGTGTTAGGGAATGACAGGGCAGCCACTCTCTGCATATCCTGGAAGGATTCTCTTTATTATCTGAGCACAGGTTTAGGGGAACTAAGTTGGTTTTATAATGAGGTTAAACCCAAGAAGAAGACACCAAAAATGTAAAAAAAATAAGAAGGTAGTAAAGGAATATGCGTTTACATTGTGTTAGGCCTTTCGTCCAAGGAAAATGAAATAAAGTGAACACAATATGCATATACCTGACGTCCGCATTTTATTTCTGTTACTATATATATTTCCGTGTAGTTTGGCATCTTATTGTGTGTTGAATAATAGAGTGTAGCATCCATCAACAACTGACTTAGAAATGTTCAAAGTGAAATACACTTGTTCCAATTACTGGAAAGAAATAGTACAAAGAGTGGTCATCAGGTTAACCAATTTTGAAATTTTAAGCTCTGTTTTAAAATTTATAATTAGGCCATCAGAGCAATTGAATTGCCCTTCTCGTTGAGTGCAGTAGTGTCTAATCAATTTCACATACTATTTGATCATATTACTCCTGGGGAAATTTATTATTCTGGGCAAATGACTGCAAGTGCCAGGTTTTTTTCTTTTGTTACTGAATTTAAAAACTGAGACCAAAAAAAGCCAACAGCATATAGGTTTTTATGATTATGAATACAAAGACAGCTAATGCTGACTCGTAATTAGTTGTGGGTGCATCCCAATGTATCATACTTTTTACTGAGGATTTAAGTGACAGAAATATCCTAAATTTTTTCCTAAAGACTGAAAGTTCCTTTTAATTATTTGTATTGCTGAAGTGCAAAATACCTAAAAGTTAACTCAAACACACACACACACACACACACACACACACACACACACACACACACACACGGTATATCTGTCTTATGCAATAAATGGTCTTGTTTGGTCATTTTCAGTCTTTAAAAGAAAAATCTGCTTTAGTTTTGTGTCTAATCTGAATTTAGATCCCAGATAAGAGCACTTGCTAAACACATAGATGAACTTTTTGTGAAATTTGCGGCTAGCTTTGCCTGTATCACCATCATTGGTCCAAATTAATACATGCAGGTCAGAATATTAAGGATGGGAATGCACATTTTCTTACTTCTTCATCTGGGTGTCATTTTACCACGTGGTAGATAACGTTGGACTTTAACTTTTACTGAGGTATTTTAACAGTAGATACAATGTGTTATATGAATAAATATATTTTGTGTTCTTCATACTTGCTAGACTGTATGAGATTAAGCAGTGATATGTACATTTTGTGGCTTGTATCAGTGTGCAACTCATGTAATTTTCATGTTTTGACTAGTTTAAAACTTCAAACAAATGATTTACAATAAACTTGGACTAGTGTTCATCAAGAGTGGCTATTTTTAGAAAGATCGTATAAAGCTTGGAACTCTTGAACCTAAACTTCCATTTTTATCTATTTGGTGAGAAGAATTTCAACTTGTTTTCTTTTATTACCTTTGGTATCTGTTTCCTGCCTCCTCCACCCCCCCCCCTTTTTTTGGCTGTTGTTGTGGTTCACTTAGGCAGGTCATAAATTTTTATGGGAATCTGATAATTTCCGAAACACACTGGCCTAGATGTGTCAGGATAGCAGAGAAAAATGTCTGTGATAACAAATCGCCCCCAAAATCTTCGTGCCATGAACTTTCAAAGGTTTATATCTCACTCATGGCTCCTGTCCACTCAGAAGGGGAGCTCTGCCCATTGTAATCACTCAGAGACCTTAGGTGACAAAGCAGCCACTGTCTTCTGTGTTGCTGTTTGCCATGCTACAGGGAAAAAAGCATGGTGAATCATGAACTGGCTCTTAGAGCTTCCACGTAGAGGTAAGATGTATTCCTTTTGCTCACACAACTCTGGCCAAAGCAAGAAGTGATGGCCTACTACCTTCGAGGAAGCAGGTTAGTGCAATAGTATGATGTGCTTTGGGGGAGAACGGAAAATAATTGGTGGACCGCATGAATCATTTCTGTATTAGGTCAAATATTTCCATTCTTGCCCTTCTAATATAATTCAAACTAGAACTGCTTCTTTTAAAGTTTTTATTTCTTTAAGAAAATCATGGAATGAAAGCATTTAGGATTCTTTATGTAGCCTGTAGTCTATAAAGATAAGGCAGACTGAATGCCACATATGTTGTTTGCAATTAATAGGAATTTTAGAATATAAAAAATCAATATAGAATAAAGAGTGAAAAAAACTTGTTTTTTTTTTTTTTTTTTTAATTTGAGAGCTAGAGAGCATGTGCACACATGAGCAGAGGAAGGGGCAGAGGGAGAGAATCCCAAGCAGACTCTGCTCCAGGCACCAAGCCCAACATGGGGGCCTTGATCTCATGACCCCGAGATCACAACCTGAGCCGACACCAAGAGTTGGATGTTTAACCAACTATGCCACCCAGACGCCCTGAACATACCTTTTTATATATATCCTTATTCATAGCAGAGTAGAGGCAGGAGTACTGAAATCTAAAGGAACTGTATTTTGGATTTAAAGGGTACTTTACATTTCCACTTATAAAAGCATATAAACTCTTAGAGTTTTGTATTTAATAACATTTGAGTTCTTTTTTAATATCTGATTGGTAAAACCGCAAATTAACAAAATGCCTTCTGTTTGTTGTGCTGTTTCCCATGTGAAATAAAGCAATCTTATACTAGTACACACCTAAATAATTTTAGTTAAAAAAATGAGATTCTACGAGACACACTGTTGTAAAATTTTGGTTTTCAAAAACTCGTTGGCACGTGCAGAGTATTCTTTCTAACAACTAAGTACTCTTACATGCGAGAAGTGTACTATATATAATTCAAATAACAATTTTCCTATTGAAGGAGAGCTGTTTTTGTTTTCAGTCATTTCCCTCTTTCCAATTACACTGTCTCAATATGCGCATCCTATTCTTTCTTGTGTTCTCTGGGATTGCTGGGTTAAGGGCACACACATTTGCAATATCCATCGACACTGCCCCATTGTGATGTGTGTACTCTCCTTCTCTTAAGAAAAGGCCTTATTTCTGACACCACCTGCTGTTTATTTCAGCAATCGTCTTACTGTCACCCATGTGATTGGCAAAAAGAAATCATACTTAGTATTAGCTTTGTTATGTTACTTGTATTTCCCATTGCTAATGAGGCTCAGCATCTTTTCATACCTTTATTAGTCATTTCCACTTCCTCTGTAAATTTTCTGTTCCTGACCTTTATCTATTTATAATGTTAATTTTTTTTCTTACTGACTTGCAGGAAGACTGTGTATATTAAGGATATTGTCTTAGTCAGCTTGGGCTGCTATCACAAAATACCATGAACTGGGTGCTTAAACAAGAGAAATTGATTCCTCAAAGTTTTGGAGGTTCAGAAGTCCAAGATCAAGGTGCCAGCCAATTAGGTACCTGAGGAGAGCTCTCTTCCTAGCCATCTTCTTGCTGTTTCCTCACATGGTGGAGAGAGATGGGGGATTGGAGGGGTTGGGGGAGGGGGGAAGATAGAGGGGAAAGGAGAGAGAACGAGAGAGAGAGAGAGCGAGAGCTCTCTCTTGTCCCAAAGGCACAAATCCCATCACGAAGATCCCGGCCCGCATGACATCATCTGAATCTAGTTCCTTTCCAAAGGTCCCATCTTCAAATACCATCACACTGAGGGATAGGGCTTAAACACATGAATTTTGAGGGGGGGACACAATTCAGTCCATACCAGACTTTATTTTTAATGAACGTTACAAATACTTTTCTTCCAAGGCTGCCATTTTCTTCTGCGCTGAAGGCATCTGACACCATACTAGATGAGCTCTACATTTTTACTTGGGCAGAACTAACCTTTCATGGGTTCTTTATTTTGTTTCTAGTATAGAAAGACTTTCTGTCCTCAAAGATTATAAATATATCCCCCTAAGTCACTTTTTACAGTTAGGGTTTTGTTTTTTATCTTTAGTTATTGTCGTTTTCATGGAACTTATTTATTTTTTTGTGTCATGTAAGATGGGGACCTAACTTTTTTTTTTATATCCAATGTGTAACCAATAGACCCAACATCATGACAGCAATTTTAGAAAAAAAATCTTTTTAATTATATTCTTGGAGTCTTCTTATCTGGGGTACCTTTTTATTAAGCTCTTTGAAATATTGAACTTAGCTCACCTGTCCTCTATTACTAATTAGGTTGGGAATACTAGTCTAGACTACACAATTTTAAAAGTAATACTACCCTTAGGATTCAACAATGACCCTAAGACCTATCACCAGTAGGACTTGGGCTTTGAATTGCTTTTTTTAGTAAAGAAATTTTATATGTATGTCACATAATTTTATGTAATGCTATTTTCCTTTTTGCCAGATGTCTGCTGTGACCAACAGTTTCCAGATGGTTAAGTGGGTGAATTACGAGTTGTATTAGTCTGCTAGGGTTGCCATAACAAAGTGCCACAGACTGGGTGGCTTAAACAACAGAGATTTATTTCCTCACAATTCTGGAGGCTGGAAGTCTGAAATCAAGATGTCAGTAAGGCTGATTTCTTCTGAGACCCATCTTCCTGTCTTGTAGTGGCTGTCTTCTCCCTGTGTCTTCACATGTCCTTTCATCAGTATTTAATCTCCTCTTTCTATAAGGACACCGTCATATTGGACGAGGGCCCACCCTAGTTACCTCATTTAATCTTAATTGCCCCTTTGAAGACCCTATCTCTAAACCCAGTGGCCTTCAGTGGAACTGGGGGATTAGGACTTGAACATATTAATTTTGGAAGGACACAATTCAGCCCTAACCAAAGTGTAATCTGCAATACTGAGATAAAGTTACAGTAACTGACCCACACAGGGATTGAGCTTGTCACAGGTTTATTATCCAGTGGTTCTCAAATATTAGCCTGCATCTGTTTTACATGAAAGACTTGCTAAATGAGATTGCTGGGCCCCACCCCAGTGACTGACTCACTTAGTCTTAAGTAGGGCCAGAAAATTTATATTTCTAACAAGGTCCCAGGGAAGGTCCCAGGCACTGCTGATCTGAGGAACACACTTTGAGAACCACTGGCTTAACCAACTACGCTAACCAGCCACAGATGGCATGATATGAAACATACAAACAAAAGTGAAGCTTTTAGACAATGCAAAATTGTACCACTATTTTGGTACTGGCAATTTAATTCCCTTCCTAAGGACTGTTTTTGCTCCAACCTGAAACAAATCGGACCTGAAAAATGTCAGAGCTATGCAGGAAGGAGCTAGAAGCATGCAGGATGCTACAGATTGACAGTAAGAGTCACAAACAAAAAGACAAAGCAGATGGAAGTAAGGGTACGGGTTAGCAGGTCACATATCTCGTACTGGTGCTAGAAGACTTCGGTGTCATGTAGACAGACAAAATTCCCACAGTAGTCTGGAAATACTGCTTATGCTTTATCACTAACCGAAAACCTCCTTTAAAATAAGAAAAAGAGGGGCGCCTGAGTGGCTCAGTCATTGAGTGTCTGCCTTTGGCTCAGGGCGTGATCCCAGAATCCTCTGCTGGGAGCCTGCTTCTTCCTCTCCCACTCCCCCTGCTTGTGTTCCCTCTCTCACTGGCTGTCTCTATCTCTGTCGAATAAATAAATAAATAAAATCTTAAAAAAAAAAAGAAAAGAAAAAGAAAAAGGCTATTTGGATTAACTTTACATTTTCCTCCCTTATGCTTCCATTGTTTATACTCTTCTTTGATCCTTATGTTTTCCACTCTTAATTTGAGTCCAGTTACTCTTAAAATAATTTCCTACTTCAGTAAAATAAATCTTGAGTCAGCTGTTGGCTTCCAAGGGGAGGAGGGAGTACTGAAACTTTTTCAATTTCCAAGTAAAATATAATATTAATACTTTGGGGACAAGTAAATTATTATAGTGGATTTTATTCAGAACAATTAGAATGATGGTAGAGAATAAATGGACCCAAACTAAATAAAGGTACTTGAACTCAAAATCTCATTCTAAAGACATTAAAAATATAGCATCTTTTGTATAAGTCTAAGTAAGCAGCGTTTCTAAGGTCAGGAAAAAAAATAACTACAGAAAAAAAGGCCCGGGCTGAAGTTTTTCAAAGCATGGTTCCACTCAGGAAAATTCTTTTCCCTCTTAAGAAGAGTATGTCGTTAGTCTCTGGGAGACTTAGAAAGAATATCAAACACAAACACAGATAAAAATGTTTTAAATAGTCAATTATTTTTTTAAAGATTTTATTTATTTGAGAGAGAATGAGTGAGAGAGAGCACGAGAGGGGGTTGGATCAGAGAGAGAATCAGACTTCCCGCTCAGCGGGGAGCTCGGTGCTCGGTCCTGAGACTCTGGGATCTTGACCTTGGCTGAAGGCAGACGCTTAACTGACTGAGCCATCCAGGCACCCAAGTAATCAATTATTTAAATATATCATTCTGAAATCTCAGAGTAAAGTATACCAATCTGTAAAATTTCAACTATTAGACGAGTTGAAAACAGCAACTGGATATAGTTTCCTGATGATTGTCACATTTGTCATCACTTACGATTATGGTTTTATAAGATTAGTGATTTCCTCAGAGCAATACTCACAAGAAAATGCAAAACAGAGAGCTCAAAAATGTTCTGAGAATTAAGGAAGCTAAAATTAGAAGTACTACATAGCTATTTGCTTTCTAAATTGTGGTTAGGCAGACATTAAAATTGTCCTATAGTGATGCTTCTAGTGATGCCTTAGAAAATAATGGCATTTCCCATGAGGTAGAATTTTCCAGAAGAGCAGCTATAGCCCTTTGGATTTTACCCTTTTTCTGATTTGTGGTACACACCTCCTAAGGCCTTGTTAATTGCACTAATCAGCAACTTGTAATCATCAGGAAGAATTTTCTAAGAAAAACCCCATATGCCAAGGCCTTGAGGTGAAAAGGAGCTTGGATTTGTGTGGTGACTGTGATTTTGTGTTATAATAAATGGGTATCAACTGATTTCTGTCTCCTATGTTCCCTAAACATGTTAGCCCATCCTTCAGGCCTGTGAAGATAGGTTGTTGGTCCCCTACTGATTTAAGCGCATTACTGCTTATGTCCAACTAAAATATAAATGTATTTTGGACCAGCTTGCCTTTACATGTGAAGAGAACCTATTGTGGATTGTGATTCAATCCAGAATGGAAGCAGCAGTTCATTTTGACCTAACCAAGCATTATCAAGAGTTAGCCTACGGGCTGGCATTTCTGTCATTCACTTGTACATGTGTTTAGGAACTTTCTACATTCTTGATTTGTGAGGAGTGATCATAGAGTGGGATTAAGAGGGAGATGATTTTAGTATGTCTAGCCTCAGAAGAAAAATCTCTGCAGATTTCAAGGATGGAAATGCGATCTACCATCACATTACAACATTGCTCTTGGAAATACTTCAACTCTCATAAGCATTACCAGTAATTCTTTACAAGATTATAACCACCCTCTGAAATTTCACATTTCAATTGGAATTCTAAGTTTTGCAAGTAGGTAAGAGTGTCATTATTAAATTTGCAACTCTTACTACCATCTGAGCAAAAGCTTGTGGTTTAACCTTCACTTGCCTAATGACACTTTTTTTTTTTTTAATGGAATAGAAGTCATTCTTTGCTCTGATGAGTAAGAGGTGGCACATGGCTGTTGAGTCCCAGCATATAAGCTTCTTGACTTTGCTCTTCATTGCAATTGCCACTGCAGGTCAAGCATCGTCATTTTTCCTGATGTGTAGCTGCCTCGCTGTTTTCTTTTACACCACTTTGTTTCCCAAAGGGTTGCCATTTTGCCTCTTCATTTTGAATTTGTAATTTCTTCCTAAAAAATAATTATGACTATTTTACCTACCTGTTGTCAAATTATTCCTTTCCTTGTTGCCTTCAAAATCAGGTCCAAACTATTAGCGTGACAAACAGTTCTTCATTGTCTTGTCTGTAGTGGATCTTTTCTCAAGAGTCTGAGCAGCCTTCTATCCTCCCTTCTCTGAGATTTCGAAATCTCCTTTTATCATGATCAGGGGTACTTACGTATCAATAACTATGTTTGTACCTTAAGACTAACCGGATTTCACCATGAGTAGGTCTCTTTATCAAGTTGTGAAACTCAGATTCTCTTGAATGGAATTTTTAGATTCATGGAGCTTATCAGTTATCTAATTTGATCCTTACTGTGATATTATCATTCCATTATATTATCATATTATTTTAAATAGACACAATCTATAGCTTGAAGAAGCTATTGCTTAAAAGCACATAGCGAGGATTAAAACACCAGTTGCTTAAAATCCAGGTTACAGTGCTACCATGAAAAAACTTGTAAATGTGGTTGTATAATTTAAATTCCACATGGATTACCTAATTTGTAAGACTAGACATCAGAATCATTAGCAAGAATTCCATTTGTCTAATGTTATTTGACAGTGATTAAAGGAACATGAACAGACATTTCTCCAAAGAAGACATCCAGATGGCCAACAGACACATGAAGAGATGCTCAACATCACTCATCATCAGGGAAATGCATGCCAAAACCACAATGAGATATCACTTCACCCTTGTCAGAATGGTTAAAATAAAAAATGCAAGAAACAACAAGTATTGGTGAGGATGTGGAGAAGAGGGAACACTCTTACGTTGTTCGTGGGTATACAAACTGGTGTAGCCACTGAGGAACTAGTATGGAGGTTCCTCAAAAAATTAAAAATAGATCTACTCTATGATCCAGCAATCTGCATTATTTACAGTAGTCAAGATATGGAGGCAGTCCAAGTATCCACTGACTGATGAATGGATAAAGAAGATGTGGTATATATACACAATGGAATATTACTCGGCCATAGAAATAATAAAATCTTGCCATTTGAAATGACATGGATGGAACTAGAGAGTATAATGCTAAGTGAAATAAGTCAATCAGAGAAAGACAAATACCATATGATTTCACTCAGTGGAATTTAAGAAACAAAACAAAGGATCAAAGGGGAAAAAAGTGAGAGAGAGAGAAATCAAGAAACAGATTCTTAATTATAGAGAACAAACTGATGGTTATGAGGGGGGAGTGAGGGTGGGGGATGTATAGAATAGGTGATGGGGATTAAGGAGTGCACTTGCTGTGATGAGCACTGGGTGTTTTATGACGTGTTGAGTCACTATATTGTACACCTGAAACTAATATAACACTGTATGCAAATTAACTGGAATTAAAATAAAAACATAAAATAAAAAAATTTCAATAGTAAAAAAAAATTCTATGTTTAGTATATCTACCCCAAATACTACTCATTAAATTTTTTGTTTGGGGGCACCTGGGTGGCTCAGTCGGTTGGGTGTCCAGACTCTTGGTTTCCGCTCAGGTCATGATCTGAAGGTTGTGAGAGTGAGCCCTGTGTCGGGCTCCACACAGTGCGAAGTCTGCTTGAGTGTTCTCTCTCTCCCTCCCTCTCTGCCCCTTCCCCTGCTCATGCACGCATGTGCATGCTCTCTCCCTCTCTCTAAAATAAATAGATAAATTTTTTAAAAAAATAAATTTTTTCTTTTTCCAGAATTATTCCTAACCATTTCTAAACTTGATTATATTTAATAAATGAATAATCAGGATGAATATAAATTTTTAAAAGAAATATTTATTGCTAGTTAATAATTGGCTTTAAAAAATTGGGGGCAATACAGTCATTTGACATTTCTGATGCTAGTATATTTCTATACCAGTTGCAAAAGTCCAGCTGGGAAAGGAGGAATATATGTGTGCATAGGGCAGAAAGGGGGAAATACATGTTTTGAGTATACTCAATCCCAGTCATTGTACTTGATACACATTTCTGAATCTTAAGGAAGTCCATGAGGCACATATTATTATCATTATTTTACAATGAAACCGAAGTAAAAAAAAAAAACACTTTGGAGATTTCTAAAAGGCTTTGTGTATTTATCCCATCACAACCACACTATTAAATATTAAATGTAGAGGATTATGTTAGAAAAAAAAATCCATCAAAATCTAAAAAAACCTGTTTGGACAATTGCACTGCTAGGGTGTTGGTTGACAGGACAAGAGAAAATCTAAGACAGTCAATCTCTCCAGTGAGATCAAAGTTTAATTTTTGTCGTGGGAATGTGAAATGACTTTACTCTGGGAATTGCCGAACTGTGGCGGGCGAATGTGATGCTAGAAGTTTCTAAATACTCAGTTTTAAAAATTATCTGCATCACTTTCTTTCACTGGTGTAGATAAAGGCCATCTAAAGAAAAATCACAAAGAATGGATTAGTTCGGCACTTGGGGCAGGCAGCAGAAGATACAGTTGCAGGAAATCACTCCATGCTATACATTTGGGAATTTTTTGGTATGCTAGCAAGGGCTATGGTGCAATGTTTATGTTTTCTCTTTGACTTTGGTATTTGTACCTTCAGGATTTCCGTATTCCTATACTAGCTTCTTTCAAAACTATAATGCGTGAAAGATAAACTGTTAATTGATGTTGTTTAAACAAAGTCTTCCTTGGTCAAATATATTTGAGAAACTTATTCTAAATCTTTTCCAGGGCGTGCCAAAATCTACAATAGGATTAAAAACCTATTTAATTTGTTTAATGGTTTTAACAATGTATTAGCTAGGTCCAATACTGTTTGCATGGCGTACTTACTGGAATCCCTTGAAACCATTTTGGAAAGCACAGTTCTTGATAAGAACATAGTTTCTTTGCTATTCTTAGCTATACTTTGTGATCTTTCTCTGAGTACTATTATCTTAAATATTACATAAGGAAGATTCTAGAGCAGAAAGCTGTACAATAATGAAAATTCCAAGAGTCATCAATACTGCTAGGTATTCCCTTTTTTAAAAAAAGATTTATTTATTTATTTTTAGAGAGAGCATGAATGTGCGAGCAGGAGAAGGAGGGTTCTCAAGCAGACTCCCTGCTGAGCGCAGAGCCTGACTCAAGGCTCAATCTCATGATCCTGAGATCATGACCTCAGTCGAAATTAAGAGTTGGATGCCTAACGGACGGAGCCACCCAGGCGCCCCACTACTATGTATTCTTGATCTTTGAAATAATAAATCTGATTGCTTACTGACTCCTGAACATTCATATTTACCCTAAAGGAGGATAACTAGAAAGGATCAAATAAAGTCACATGGGGACTAGATGAAGTAATGCTTACATTGTTGCTTTATTTCCAGTGTTCACTTGCTTGCTCCTAAATAGAGATATTTCTGCTCTCACATTCCAAAGCAATGCTTGATGTGGTTTCATCCTTGAATGTCTGAGACAGTTATTAACTAAGTGAGAAGGTGTTAAATGGAAGCTGGCTGAGAAGGAAAAGTTTGACATGGATTTAAGGAATTTCTTCTGGTCTGCAGAACACTTATCCAGTACCAAACTTGTGCTATCCATGGTCAACTCTCAGCCATCCCTAATTCTTCCAGTGTTCTTCCCACATCAAAGTAAGTAAACGCAAGCATTAGCTAATAGTGAGAAATGTAGGATTAGTCCATGAAATCAGGTTCCTAGGATTAGACAAAAGCAAGAATGGCCTAGTGGAAAGGTGCAGTGTACTCAGTGTGTCTTTAACCAATAAAATAGAAAGTAGAACAAAGGAAATGGGGAGAGTATTTTGGGTATGTTTCTCTCAGGCTAACTAGTTGGCTTCTCTTATATGCCTATTTGATTTCTTTTAGGATATGAACCCCTGGAGCTATTGCAGATTAAATTCCACAGGATGTTGGAAATGTGTGAAAATAATCGAGAACAGACAAAATAAAATCTTCATTGTTTTTTTTTTAAGATTTTACTTATTTACTTGAGAGAGAGTGAGAGAGGAACAATCACGCAGAAAGGCAGTCAGAAGGAGAAGGAGAAGCACGCTCCCCACTGAGAAGGGAGCCGGATGCGGGACTCGATCCCAGGAGCCTGGGACCATGATCTGAGCCGAACACAGACTCTTAACTGACTGAGCCACCCAGAGGCCCCTCTGGATTGTAATTTGCCATGTTGCTACTTGGAGCAGTAGAATGGCTGATTTGAGCCTATTAGATCACTTGAGGTTTTTGAGGGAAGTTCTGCACTGTTTCCTAGAAATGCTTATTGCT
Source organism: Ursus americanus (assembly GCF_024610735.1). NCBI lineage: Eukaryota > Metazoa > Chordata > Mammalia > Carnivora > Ursidae > Ursus > Ursus americanus. The sequence continues at coordinate 32,214,207 of NC_142138.1, forward strand.
GTTTCTTACTCTCGTTGACTCTTCTGTATGAGGTTGAAACAGAAGGAGAAAGTGGGAATGCATACAGTGTCATCAACCCATGGGACTGAGAGTGTCAGAAGTGGGTCACTTGTCCAATGACTACTGCAGATGAGGACAAATCTTCCCTACCCGATGGGAAATCTCAGCCAGCTATCGGAGGAGGTTTCTCTGTGACTGAAAGACAACGGCGTTTGTCTTTGCTGTTGCGGTACGTCTACCAATGAATGCACAGTACCGCACAGCTGTTGCTCAACGCAAGAGTCACAGAGGAGTTTTGAAGGAATAGTGAATTTGTCGACTCATGGCAGAACATTTAAAACACAACCTAACCCGTATGTCAACCAAAGATTTAAACTAGGTTCATATCTGGTTAGTAGGGTGCAGGGTGACTATGGCAGTCATTTTGCCTTGTGGTATTAGTCATGTGAGTTTGCAAGGGAGGAACTGCAGGGGTGAAGTGTCTTCACTAAAACACAAGATAATTCTCCATGGAATGAAAGATTCTGAGTTAAGATTCCAGAATTCTCCTGGAAATCTGATTAGGTATCACGTCGTTCCCATGCATCCCACAAAGTATAAAACAAAGCGTCTGCATGGATGTCAAGGCACCAGGTAGCTGGGCAAAGATGGTGACCAGATTAAATAGTATCAACAAGCCAGTCATTTTTTTTCTTTTTCTAGAAAGAATATGGACAAACGCATTTACCGAAAAATAAATTCACAGTAATCAAATATACCATTTAAAAGATATTCATAGTTTTAGGAAAAAAACCCGATCCTTGTCAAAGACACTGGAAAAACCAGTGAAGTAAGAGGGTTGAGGGAATATCAAGTGAAGTAAAAACAAAGGATGAGAAATAGTTCAGGTTTGCAGGCTTCCTGGGTTGAAGATGGGCTGCAGCGAGAATGTTGCTTTTGGCCTGATCTACTTGACCTGCATGGTGAGGGGCCCTGGCCCAATGACCTTGGTCTGCCCATTACCTATTCCAGCCTTCCAGCTTTTCTGCTTTCTTTACCCCTTCTTACTTTTGAAGAAAAACAAAAGTGCCTCCTTGTTCTCTTTTTGTATCTTTCTTTTTTAACCCTCCCTCTTCATTTTTCTTAAAATACCTTTTTTGATCTTGGTTCAATTTTTAGATAATGTATGTTGCCAGAAGAAAGAAAAAAAGTGAATTGTGTGGCTGAACATGTTATTTCTTCTACTCTTACAGCTTATCTGTCCTGCAAGTAATATTCGAAGAAGACCTGCTTTGGTCTTACAGTTTTTATCATGAGCTTGTAAAGCAATGGACTTTATTAAATGCTTTGGGCAAACAAAGGATTTTTTTTTCTCCCTTGCATCCTGGACTTGGCTAAATGACACCCATCACGGAAGATTTTTTAAAGATTTTTAATCATTGGCCACTCATCTCTTAAATGGTTCAGTAATATATTCTTGGAATCACAGATGTTGATATTTTTGAGATATTGATTCTGCTTGTGATGTTTTAAAGAAGTTTAAAGAATACCAGGGTCCCAGCAGGCCTACACTTTACAGAATAACCAAGTACATTGATCAGTAACAAAACGAACCCAATCTTGGTGTGTACATCTTCAATATCAAGTAATCATTGCAGCGCATTACGGAACTCACCAGGTGAAATACATCATACTGAGAACTGTAGAAATCAAGGTGGAAAATCTTAAAGTGGGATTAAAGGCAGCAAATTCATTTGAAATTTGCTTTTTATTTACAAACCAGCAGTCTCATGAATTGATAAAATAAATAAACACTAAAGAATAATAATTATTTAACAGATTAGGCCAAGGATGCTGTTGCAGTTGGGAGAAACTCAAGCGGCTTTGATAACCATAAATGTTTATTAAATCTTAAACTATGGTTTAGAATCCTGTGTCTGCAAAGCTAGAATTGGAACTGTTTCTGAAATTAACACAGAAATTTATCAAATTCGAGTATATGGAAGATTCCCTAAATCTGACAGATTAAAGAATTCAACCTATCTGTTCTCTGGGAGGACAGTCTGGGCCCCCGCAAGAATGATGAGGACACTCCCTTCCGCACGAATTAATGCAGGTAAGAGAAATGGGATTTGAAGCAGAAAAGGGGAGTGCCTTACCTCAACCAGTGTAGGGGATTATGTTAATCCAGGGGTTTTCACCAAGTTCAATGATGTTAAAGACACAGTGAAAGGCAGGAGTGAGCAAAATGTAAACCAAGTGCAGGATTGTTCCTTATTTCTTGAAGTGTTTATTCTCAAATGGGGAGAAAGCTCAGAGACTTGGGCAACAGTGGTACAGAGTCTGGTATCATGATGATAATAACCTGAAGGGTGGCTCGTCAAGGGCTGGTTAGTTTCTGAAGTCGGCACATGTGGCAATGAGGGAGAATTATTCTTGACGAAGTGTTATATCATCTGTGATGCACAGTATCTGAGGTTTTGTGTATACAACAATATGGTGTGCTATGTATATATAATGAATATAGAACTACAGATTAAAGAATATTAATATGCAGGACAATCCTCATCACTATTTACACACTTTTTCTTGCTTTTTCCTTTTTTCTTTTTTTTACCAAGCAGGCAGTTCAATCTCAAGTTAACTCTGCAAATGATGTGGCTCCGCTGAAATAATACTTTATTTATTTATTTATTTATTTATTTATTTATTTATTGGGGGGGAGGGGCAGAGGGAGAGGGCAAGAGAGAATCTTTAGCAGGCTTCACACCCAGCGTGGAGTGTGATGCGGGGTCAGTCTCACGACTCTGAGATCATGACCTGAGCTGAAACCAAGAGTCAGACGCTTAACCGACTAAGCCACCCAGGCGCTCTCATTGAAATAATATTAATAATTATTTCAGTATAGGTTCCATTTAATGAGTGTCTTCATCTTTACCAAAACTTTGTTGATGCTCTTAGATATTTTATTTCATTTACTACTTAAAACAACACGGTGAGATGGGGATTGTTGAGCAGTTTAAAGATGATGGATCTGACACGGAGAAAAGTTAATCAGGTAGCCAGGATTTGAGCACAGGTCAGTCTCTCGCTGAACCCGACACACTGTCTGTATAACATGGGTGCACATGCGCACTGTATGTGTGTATATAGATACACACACGTGTCCATAGCCCACAGATATATATATGGTGCCACTGCATTTTTCTCTCAATTGCGTGACTTCAGAGAAATTGATAAAATATTACGATTAGATTCAAACTGTTCTAGTTCTTACTTTCTGAATTGCTGACTGGGAATCTGTTGGAGAGAAGAACCGAAGTCCTGTGGACCTCAAAGAAGAATAATGAAGAAGCCACTGGTTCCATCCATGCTGATAGCTTGTATAACTCACACTTTACAGAACTTATTGGCTAGAGAGAGATACTAAAAATTGAAGTACCTAATGTTTAATGGGGTTTAATTATGAATCAGGCACTTTATATACATTGCTATGAGTGGAATTTTGTCTCCTCAAAATCTATATGTTGAAGTTCTAAACATCAGTACCTCAAAATGTGACCTTACTTAGAGATAGGGTCACTGCAGATAGCATGACGTTAGCTCTAAAGTGACCTCATAAGGTATGCTTCATTTTTGCCGTGGTAAGTGATCTTTCGACTCTAAAAGTGAAGAAAACAAAAAGTCACATACGATTCATCCTCTTTCCTACTTTGTGTATATTTATGTATAGAGGCAGTTAGGAGGAAAACATGCTTTTGTAAATAAAGCAAGAGGTTTGGAATCAAAATGAGTTTGAATCCTGTTTCACTATTTCGTGTTGTCATATTTTTATCTAATAATTTGAGGCTCTGTTTATTCACCTAAATGATAGAGATAAAAATCAGTAACCGTTTTTTTGGATTTTAAGTTTTAAGTGAGTGATGGATGAGACAAGTTCATTGTAGAGTGCCCGGTGCATAGTAGGCACCATTATTTCCAGTTTCAAACACAATTAAGATGCATTCATATATCCCTAGCAAGAGATGGTAAACTAGAACTTTATACCTACTAAAACAACAAAAATAAAAAGTTAGTAATACCAAGTAGAGGCAACAATATGGGGGAAACGAGAACTCTAAACTGCTAGTGTGTAAGCAAAATATTTTAAAAATCTGGAGACAATGAGAAAGTGCTTAACAAAACTAAGGAGTTCACATCCTAAAGACCCAGAAATTCTATTACGGGGCACACTGCCGGAGAAATTATTTCACATATGCCTAAAGAGACATGCATAGGAATGTTCACCGTGACATTTTTTGAAATAGCGAAAACTTAGAAACAACTCTTCTAATGAATAGAGTAGGGAATGGATGAATGGACTGTTCGTGTTGTGAGATACCATGCAATGTCAAAGGATGAATTAGATCTAAATACACCCAAACTGATAGATATCAACATTTCAAAAGTACAGTTTTTGAGGGAAAGGCTAAATGCACTACACTGGATGGGTGTGAGAGGTGGTGGAAAGGAAGACAAGTGAAGTTAGGGGGATAAAGGAGATCAAAGATGTGGGACCGGGTCTGGACCAATTGACAGATGTGTGGTGAACTGAGGACAGGCTACAGCAATCGAATTTTGCTGATCTAAGATTCATACAATAGCAATGATCTTTTACATTACTCATCTGCCTCCCTTACACATCTGGGTAAATTTGTTTCGTCACCATTTCTTTAAACTTGCCAACAACAACAACAACATTTTATTATCACTGTGATTTTGCCCAAGCACTTCCTTTTACCTAAAACTCCCTCTTCATTTTTCCATCTGTTAAAATCCTATGCATTCTCAGCATGGCACAACCACTGCCTGGAAGTTTCCTACAATGCCCACTTGCAGGTGTAATTTCTCCATCCTTTGAATGCCTATGGTATTTGACATTATCATTTCATTGCTTATCTATTACATTTTTATGCTGGTTATTTATAAACATTTTAGAATTTTTCCTCCTGGAGGAAAGCTTCTTGGTTTATGTGTCTTTGCATTCTCCATAGCATGGACCCCCTAGAACCTAGGATGTGTTTACTGAATGAAAGGAGACTGGGGAATGAAAATGGAAGGAATATTCACGATAATCCTGAACCAAGTAGGACAAAGACTATTCTCTAATATTACTACATGGGGACCCAGACAAGTTAAATGTTTGTCCAAGTTTCCTAGTCCATCATTACAGCTGGCGATTAAGAGAGGCTAAGTTTACTGATTACTTGCCAGCACGCTGTCTCCACTCATTCACTTCCATGAGTCATATCAGTTCCAGACAGTCATCAAATATGTCAAATGTTAGATTGCTTCCTACTCTGATATGGTTAGTAATATTGCAGAAGAAAGCCCTTATTTTTTTTAACTGTGCTTATATTTCTCCCCAAAGAGTAGTTTTATATTTTTACTTTTCAATAACTTTCTTATTGAGATGAAAACACTAAGGTCAATTTCAGCATTTCAGATTTACCAAAATGTATGAATGGCTCAGGTAATAAAAATGTTTTCCTTTTAATTTTAAATATGCACATCCATTTTTGTTGTGTGAAGAAATTGTGACTTTTAGTTGAAGACTTCTGACTAATTTATTCTGAGTATAGTGTATTATCATAATAGCGATGTGTACTTCCAAAATATTTATTGAAAAAAAATTATTCAACTCTAATATTATCTTGTGATGATCACATTTCACTTTAGAGAGAAGTCATCCCCCTAAAGCCTGCTGAAAAAAGCATAGAACAAGTATGGAGTGATTGTCTTATAGTTTGTGACATGGGAGCTGCTTTCTGATTTCTAGGAAGGCTATGCGGAGATGTGAAGAAATATATATTCATACAACGCATCCATACTCTGTCAGCTGAATACATAATATACCTCTATATATAATAAAAATTTCCCCCCAATTTTAGACGTGTGACTAATAAGATAATTCATTTAGAATTATTTTTTCTTATTGTTAACTTTTTGCTATTTCTTTTCCTGGTCATTGAGTATAGAAAAGTATTGCTCTATCAGGTGGATGCAAGAGAAATGTTTTCAGCTTAGAAGAAAGACTCATGCTACTTAAATATGGTGAAATACTGGAATAATTGATGCCCATCATTTCGCAGGTAAGGAATTGGAGCTGTGGAGAGCTAGGTGAAGCACCCTCGGGCAAACAGGTGGTGGGGCTCAGGGTGGAGCTCTTTACCTCTGGCCATTTGGTCTCTCAGTCAAGTGAGCCTTGTCCTTAGGTCTACTTTTTCAGGGCCCTTACCTTTTTCACTATTATTTTCCTGACACTCAGGGATGAGTCCTGTAAGCATTCTCTTTTTCTCCCTCTCTTCATTTCTCTCTTCCTACTCCCTTGTTCTGTGCTTCATTTGTTCTACCGGACCTGGGAAATTACTGGCTTTCTAATACATAACTGAACCATTAACACCGCGTTCCGGATATGTGTGATTATGTCCCTGTTAGTCCAGGGGAATTTGCTTCATAGCAGGAGATCACAGCAGTGCTGTATCCCGAAGATGAACTCTCTCCTGACCCACCCTGGCCAATGATCCACACCACCTTTCAGTAAAACTGAGAATCAAGGTCATAAAATGTGTCATGCACTTAATGTTGATCTAGGCTTTAAGACTCAGCAGTAAGAAAACAGCCAAGTTAGACCTATAGGACACTAAAGAATCGGAGACATAGCTGTGCGTCATGCACAATAATGGCTATGTCAGAATATTTTAGTGACTACTGAATAAGTGTCCAGAATAGAAATATAAAGCATAGAAACAGAAACAGAAAGAATAGAAATAGAAAGCATGAACACACATTTAAGTTCACATGAGTAAAATAAGGTTAAAAAAGTTTCAATGCATTTTTTTTCTTTTACCTTTTTATCTTGACATAATTTCAGAGAGGAAAGTGGCGAAAATAGTGTTAGCTGGCACTCACCGGTGTGATGTGATGTGAAGAGCACTCCAACCTCCCCTCTGCGGCATCTAATCATGAGCAAAACATCAGACAAATTCAAGTTGCAGAACCTTCTACAAAGTACCTGACCAGTGCTTCTCAAAACTCTCAAGGTTGTGAAAGACAAGGAAAGGCTAAGAAATTGTCACAGGTCAGAAAAGATTAAATGCAATGGGAATCCTGGATTGGACACTGGAACAGGAAAAAGTGGAAAAACTAGTAAAATCCAAATAAAGTCTGCAGGTTGCTCATAATGTACCAATATTGTTTTCATAGTTTTGACAAATGTACCAAGGTCATATAAGATGTTAATATTAGGGAAAACTAGGTAAAGGATATAGGGATTTTCTGTACTATTTTGAAAAAAAATTTTAATCTAAGATTAGGAAATGCTTATTAAAAATATATTAACTCATATTTTGACCATTCTCACCAAGTCTACCTACCAACATAGTCTAACTCATTGTGTTACCATCAGTCTTTCCTGGATTATTATACTAGACCACCCAAATGGTCTCCATGTCTCTACCTTTATCCCCTTCCGGTCTATTCTCCATATAGCAGCTGGAACTTCTCTTGTCAAGATCTTACAATGGCTTCTCATCACCCCCCTTAGTAAAAGTCCTGATCATGGACAATGAGAGCTTGCAAGTTGAAATTACCTCTTTACCTGTATTTCACTCTATCCATGTCGGCCTCCTTGTTCCTTGAACACACTAAGCACTTCTACACTTGCTGTTCCTGGAATACTCTACAGATGACCATTATTTTTCCCACCTGGAGCTACAGGGGAGCCATACGTGTTTTCTCATTGACTCCTTTTGCCACGTATATTCCCCCCCCCACACACACAGATTTTTTTCTCTCTTCTGAAGGTCTAAGCTTTATGCAGGAGCTCAAGTTCATTTCCTCCAAAGCTGACTTACTTATTATCCATTTTTTTTGGGAGGAGAGACAAATTGATTTCTAATTCTTGGAAGTTAAACATTGTTTTAAACATAGATTTCACTCATTCCATAAATATTTATTGAACACAGTGAAGAAAGAAAAATGTATAAAGTTGCCTCCCCACCTCACTCATTCTTTTACTCTGGATAATTTTAATCAGCAGCCAATTACGTGGTGACAAATCTTATCTTACAAATGACAACAAAATTTCCACTTTTATTAATATTATACAAAAAATATGCAGATTATCTGACTCTTGAGAATGTTGGAGCAGAAGATGATAAAGCTAGAAATAGAGATTTCTGAAAGATGGACATCATGAACAAGACTTGAATTTGGGTAGAAAAAAAAGGTGACTATTACCTTTGAGAAAGATTTGTTTTGTTTTGTTTTGTTTTTCCTAAATGAGAGGTAAGGATTAACATTAAATTGCAGATGGGGAGAAGAGGTGATTAGAGGGAATGACCATATTTTAATTAAAAATTGCAAAATGTTTTTCTAAATATCAGAAATGAGTCTCATAACTAATTGCTGGGTTAAAAAAGCGTTCAATTTGATTACTCCTTCTCAAGGAGCATATCATGTTTTGGCTTGTTTGTGTCCGTTTATTATAGTCTTTGTTTATATTTTTGGCAGCAAAAGAACAGCACCATCAATTCAGAGCATTTCTTGCAAATGATGCAAGCTATTGGACAAAGCATTAGCCACAGATACCGTTTGAAATGGCTTGACCAGAAACTGCTGAGTAATGACTGAGCCAGGAAATTGATTAGAAGGTAGATGAGACTTACACTCATCCTCTCAACTCCTCAGTGGCTGAGAGTGGGCATGAAGGATTTTCCAGTGTATTTATGATCTCCACTGTATTTATGATTTAATGACAACCAGAAGGGTGAGTTCTTTAAACTGTAAAGCTTCCTTCATATATTGATGCAATGCCATGCACTGAATAGTGCTTAACAGCTTGCTTTTCTTTTGTTTTACATTAGTTTACTCAGCTAGGGCATCGACACACTTACCTTTTTTACTTGACAGCAATCTACAAACCTGAGATTTTAGCAGACATTGATTCCCCCAAATGATTCTACATTCTTCCTACCTAACTGAAACCATTTATTTCTAGAGAAGCTGTGAACAAACAAAACCAATTTGGATTTTCAATATCATCAAATACCACCGGTGGTAGTCATGATAATAAAAAATTAATACAAGATCTAGGAGGCTAAATAAAATATGGATGACTTTCTGAGGGAGCAAATGAAATGGAGAACTGAGACAGTTTCTTGATCATTAGGCCAACATAAGCACTTCAACTTCAATTATATGAAGAGCTCAATTAAAAGAGATTTGCAGAGGAGGAAGGGAAATCATTTAGGTAGTTTCAAGTTCTCTAGAACTTATTCCTATAGCATAATCTAAGTAGTGTGCTGTTAGTCCTGGATAAATTCGGGGAGGCCAGGTGTGTGAAGAATTGATAACCAACTACCTAGTGAATTGGGTCTTCATGTCAACCTGGAAGAAATTGATCACCTCTCGTAACGTTTATCCATTAAAATGATAATTCACCTGGACATAAGGATGATTAAGTTTATGTAAACTTATATTAACAACAACAACAAAAAGGTGGAAAACTCCCAGACCATTCAGTTAGAAGATACAACTAGGGGGTCCTATAGGAAATTATGGCTGATAATTAGGAAGCTATCTGGTTTCTTCAAACAAAATAAAGATTTATATGGACAATTTAAATGTCTAATTGGAAGTTAATCTTATGATTTAAAAAATTTAATTAAATAAAAATTTGGATATGAAGAAAGACATATTAAAATTTACTGACAAGTGTATAAATGTAAACAAAATTAAGAAGACAGTGCTATATTAAAATAGAGCTAAGAACTGGATTGCAAAGATGCAGATATTTGTTTTTTAAGTTTAATCTGCTTTAATATCATCACTAATTTCCATAAGAAGAGCAAAATCGTGTGGGTTAAAGTTCTGAATGACAGAATATTGGATGCAATCTTTATTTCTATAATGTGGGAAAATCCTACAGAGTTAAATGCCTGTGAAGTATAGTTGGACGTATTAATAGAAAATTGGAAAGGAAGAAATAAAGCTAGACTTATTTTCAGATGACATGAATGTCTACATAAAAAATCCCGAAGAGTTTACCGAAAAATCCTTAAAGCAACGGGTGAGTTTAGCAGGGTCACAGAATGTAAAGTGTATACACAGAAGTCAATAATGTTTCTATACACTGGCAAAGAGCAACTAGAATTTGAAATGAAAAAGGAATTAAAATAAGTTAAAAATAAAAGAAAGAAAATGCCTGCCACATAGGAAAAAAATAAAAAAGAATATACCATTTGTAATTGCACCAGCAACATTTAGGTAGAAAGCTAGCAAAATATGAACACAATTTGTATGCTGAAAACTATATACATTAATGAAATAAATAAAAGAAGATTTAAATTAATGGAGAGATATGATGTGTCCATGGATTGGAGATTCAATATTATTAAGATGTCAATTCTTCCCAATTTGATCTATAGATTCATTGTAATCCTAATCACAATCCCAGCCAGCCATTTTATAGAAATTGACAAATTGATTTTAAAATTACATGGAAAGGTGAGAGAATTAGAATGGCCAGTACTGTTCTGAAGCAGAAGAAGATCAAAGTTGAAGGACTCACATGATGTGAATTCAAGACTCACTGATGTAATTACTGTAAAGGGACAGTAATGAAGATGGTGTGGTGTGGGAAGAGTGAGAAAATAGGCATGTATACAGGGCTGGCTTCTATGGGTGTGTGATCTGTGCAGTCAGACAGGCCCTTATCCTCAGAAGCATCCCGTGCTTGGCTTATGTTCTGCTGTCACAGTTCTGAAATTCTTAATAATTTTGAACATGGAGGCTTACCGGACAAAAAATATAAAATCTAATTTAAATCACTTAGCTTCTTTTAGTTGATAGTCCAGAAAAAAAAATGCAATTTAAAATTCTATTTTTAGTGCTTTTCTATGTATTGAAGATAAAACAAGAGGAGAAACAAAGGAACCAAGGGTGGGATACACATGTAGGGTTCATTTTAATTTTTTAATTTTTTAAAGATCTTATTTATTTATTTGAGGCGGAGAGAGAGAGAGGAAGGGAGAGCTCACAAAGAGAGAGGGAGAGGGAGAAGGAGACTCCTCACTAAGCAGAGAGCCCTATGTGGGGCCCAATCCCAGGACCCTGAGATCATGACCTGAGCCGAAGGCAGATGCTTAACTAACCCAGCCACCCAGTACCCAGGGTTCATTTTTATTTTCATGTAAAGGTCTGAAGAATTTTTCATGTTGGAAAAAACTTACCAGCCAAAAATGCTGCCGTACCAGTTCATGGATTGTACTACTTCCAGTTGTTTGTAAACTTAGCTTTCACTTGAAGATTTTTGCTGTATTTGTTTTCCACCTCAACTATTCTACTTACCATATTTTAGACACTATTTATTTTTCCTGTTGCCAGAGTAACATGAGCTTTTTACATTTTGAGAAGCGACTTAGAAAGTGATGGTAGCAATTTCCCCAGCCAAGTTTCTTCACAGTCATATCAAGATATAGATCATAACATCACAGCAAGATAGTAACGGCCCTAAAAAGACATATGGTAATAACAATGCTACGTGTTCATTACATTTACTTCATTTTGTTCTGACCATTAGGGGAAGACTAGATTTTTCAACCATGTGCAGTTAGGAGTGAAAACTATGTTCTGGCCAATGGAATAAATGAAATATAGCCGGAAGCTATATATACTCTTGCTGGCTGTTTCCTAAAACCTCTTGCATAATCCTGTACGTCTTTCTTCCTCAAGTGCTGAGAGGATGTCATTACCAAGGTCAACCTTAGGAGCCATGTGTTGAAGATGGCGGAGGCTTTGTCAGCTTGGGCGCCTGCATGGCTGTTTAGTAAGGGAACACTCTCCCTCCAGCCCCCTGCTACAATGTATTGGACTGTTGCGTGAGCCAAGACTAAACTTCTTTTGGTTTAACCATTGAGATTCAGGGGGATGCTTTTGTAGTAGTTATTTACCAGAATTAATATTCAGACTAACTGAAGCTTTTAATGAACAAATTGTCAACAAATGAAGCAGTTTCAATTCATTAGCAAAGAAGAAATTATTTCAAGTATATAAAACATTTAGATGATTTTATGAATTGCTTTAATCCAAAATTTAAAAACAGAAAGTTTTCTGTAAATTGGGTCCTGCTAAAAGAAAATGACATTTCAGTGCAGACTCCCAAGTGGTAAGAGCAATGTGTACTATTATTTCCATCTTAGAGATCAATAAACTGAAGCATGGAGAGCCTCATACAAGTTTCTAAGGTTGGTAAGGAGGTAGTGTGGTTGCAGAAATCATGCCTGTCACCCCCATGTGGTATTGGTTCTTATTGCTAGAAGGCACCGTTAAGCGGTTGTGGAGATCGTAGAGCTGTTGACAAATCAACAACCGTATTCTTGTGGCTGTGAAAACATCGAAGCATCCTCGGCAAGAAGAGCACGTGATAATAATGAGTCTCATGATAAATCATTTTGTGCAAACCATTCCAGCTTCAAATTGCTTTTCAATGATTCATTATGCATGAAGAACTCTAGTATCAAGTTTGAGTTTCAGCACTTACAGAAACTTTCCTCTGAATTCATCTGGAGAAACTGAGTTTTCTTTTCCTGCAAATTGCTTTAGTGCTGCTGGCTCAGCATGGCTCTCTATTAGTGCACATTCAAAACAAATAGGCATTTTGGAATCGTCATACCAAGACTGATTAGCAAACCTTAGCAATTCAAATGCAGTGCAGAGATCCAGAGATATGTCAATCATAAACATTTTTTTCAGTTCATGTTAAAATCTTGAATCGGAATTTCTCTCTAATTTATATACAAATAACTAATCTAATTTGAATATAAATAACCCGTTGTAGCAGAATACCCTGTCAACTTTCCTTTATTCGTCAAGTACTTATTATGCACCCATTCTGTGGTAAGGCACTGTTTTAGGTACTGGGGTCGATTGCTCAAAAAACAAACATTCTAGTCTTCGTAGAGCAAATTGTGAATGCTTTCCTCAGGGACCAATCCATTCTAATGCCACTGGAAGAATTTGGAGCTCCATTGGCTTTCCCTTTTTTCTGCAAGAATGCCAAGCACGTGGTATTCGCATGTAATGGAATGTTTCAGGGAACGTTACACTAGCGTGTTCCATTTTGGCTCCAATCAGTGACGCTCGTGGTAACCCTCTTGTTGCCTTTGGGAGTATAAATCACTTCTGAGTCACAAAAGCTATTTTCCCCTGAGGAAGAGACTGGTCAAAGTTTGTGTCTTCCTTGGAGGTAATAAAGATTTACTCTTCAGAAAGTTGAAACAATGGAGGGCATGGATGAACCAACCTTTAATATGTGGGTAAAAATGAGATCTCACCAGGAGGTTGCTCTCTCACCAAGAAAAATATAAATAAACCATGTGTATCACATAGTGTGCATATCATGAATAACATACCACGGGTATGGCACCTGGGTGGCTCAGTCAGTTAAGCATCTGCCTTTGGCTCAGGTCATGATCCCAGGGTCCTGAGATCAAGCCCCACATCGGGTTTCCTGCTCAGCCTGTTTCTCCCTCTCCCTTTGCCTGCCATTCCCCCTGCTTGTGCTCTCTCTCTCTCTCCCTCTCAAATAAATGAATAAATAAATAAACCCAAACAAAAAAACCATACCACAAGTGACTAGATCGGTAATTTTCTATTGCTTGGTTGTTAGACTTCCCATAGCCCAAACTTCCAGAACATGGCCACAGAGCCAAAAATATGTGAAAATATTCTTTTTAAAAGGCTTATTACAGTCCTAACAAGGCCCCCCTGATGTATCCCCTGACCTCTGCTCACCATGTTGAGCTGCACTGGCCTTCTTTCTGTCCCTTAAACAAGGGGGACTTGTTAGCTCCAGTGGCTTGGCTCTCTCCTGGAAGGACCCTTTCCCAGATCGGAAGTGATGGTTGGTTCAGTTTTCTTAATCAGATCTCTGATTAAATGCCCCCTTCTCAGACAGGCCTTCCTTGAGCAGTCTGACTGAAATACTGTTTTCCACCCACTCTCATGCCTCCATGCAATCAGATCTCTTGTTTATTATTCCCATGGAACTTATTACTCTGCCATCTTGTTGGTTAGTTTGTTGGTTTTTTCCACACCGGTTCACCACTCTAAAAGTTAGGTCCCATTAGAACAGGAATTTTTTCTGTTCTGTTGTATCCTTGGCAGACAGAAGCACAGCTAACCCTTAGAAGGAGTTCAGGAATAGTTGCTGAATAAATGGGTATAAGTTACATTTCATAGAAACGGGCCAGACAGCCACCGAAAAACTCTGTTTTGCTTGACTTCAAAGTTATTTTGTTTATAAATTTGTTAAACAGAAAAGCATGTCAGACTACCATCATCCAATTGATATTGCTGGAAGTATTTCAATATTTCGGCCAGAATTTAACCTAAAACATAATTTATTCTCACCTTAGTATATGTGAGTATACTAATACATCTAGTTAGAGGAATACAAACACACTGTGAATTCAGCTGGAAAGAGTCAGCAATAGAGGCAGCTTGTGGTTAATAAGCCATGATCTCGAACCAATTCCGTCAAGAAGTGATTATTGGAAAAAGGTAGCACTTTCATAGAGAAATGGCAGCTGGAGGAGAATTTAGATTTAACCACATGGCCTCAATTCTAGGCAAGTATGGTTTTATCACAAACGTTCTTCTACAAAGTTCTGAACATCTGCGCATAGAGCTCAATTCATTTGTGATGCAGAAGTGGAGCAGATTGATGGGCAGCAGACGTTTACTGCGTTGACTTCTATAAGCGAATCTCTTTATCTGTGAAGTAGATGGACTAATTCTTGCCGCTTCGGATTTTTGTGAAACTAAAACAAAACTACAGATAATTCTACTGAAAAGACTTTAACAAGGGTAGGGACAAGGTTAAGGGAACCAATGAATGACGTTGAGGAGATTAGTGGCCCAGCAACAGTGGCAAATGGTTATGAGTTGAGGAGGCTAGAAGGGAAAAGGGGAGTGTCCCCAGAGTCCAAGGAGAGCTGGAGCCATAAAGGAGGGTGCAACTGGCAGAAGTTGAAGTCCTGAGAAATTTAGTCACTGCCTGAATGTCCTAATACAAATGGAGGAGGGATAGGGAAGAAATACCCCACCTTCTCTCTTTTCCTGCCCTCTGATCTTCTATTGTTAAGCTACACTACCCGGGGAGTCTATGGATGCAGATCATTGATGTCAGCCTACCTGGGCATAGATTAGGGTAGAGAAAGATGGAAAAGGATTAATCACCTCCAGGGGTAAAAGCTATGTTATAAACATGAAGACACTGAGCTTGTCAAACTACACAGTTTATAAATGGTAAGGTCAGGACCTGAACTCATACTCTTTCCATGATAGCATTAGAATTAATTGACTCAGGGTGAAAAAGAATGGGTCTAGACCAGCATGCAATCAAGAGGGACAATAGTGGATAGATTAGCTAGAATGACAAAAAGAAGGGAAGGAAGGTTAAGGGTGGATTCCAGAATAGACAAAGTGAATAAAAGATAGTCTCTGAGGCAAAGTCAGAGTCTCTACCTTACATCAAAATAATCTCACCGTGATTGAAAGAATGGTAAACAGAATTTGTAAGCAACAAGGATCCTATAATAAATCAAAGGTTAAGTGTATGGTAGGTGTTTAGTAAATACTTGTAGAATGAATGAAGACAAGTATATTATAGTGAAGGTCATGAGGTCTGCAGACAGGACCCAGGCTCTACAATTTAAGTAATCAGGAATAAGGGCTTCATTTTCCTTGTCTGTAAAATTGGAGTAATAATGGTAACTACCCCATGGGATTGTATACATTGAATAAATATAAATTGAATAGATATAAATATATGTATGCTCATATATTGCACACATGCATTGCTCAGTAAAATGCCTAGCACAGAGTGCTGTATAATTGTTATCTATTTTATATTCGAACTAGCTCAGTGTTAACCCCAACCATCATAGGAACATCATGTGTGCAACTTTTGAGCAGACTGTATTGAGATGTTCAGAATTTTCTCAGCACAAAAATAAATCTACTTTGTATATTTTAATTATCTTCAACAGTATGGCCTACATGTCTTTAGTCAGATCAAAATACACATTGACACCACAAATAACTATAGGTCACCAGGTGCTCTGATTTGTAATTGAACACTCATTAACTGTATTAGAAGATATAAATGATTTACTATTTTTTAATGTTAAATGAAAGGTGTTTTGTGATTTATCCTCCTTGCTTTCAATACCCTGGACACCAGTGCTTCCAAAAGGACCGACTCGATGGGTGCTTTGTCTTCATTCGGGCCACCCAAATTCTTCTGTGCCTCCTGGCACTTTTTAAAACAAATTTACTGTCTGTAAGAAGATTCTGATGCTGGGGCAAAGTTTCATTTAATTCATCACTCTACTTTATAGCAATATCACATATTTTATTTGCATTTAAAAACAGTGGAAATTTCGGTCTTTTCCCTGGTACATGAACTTTTATAACTTGCATATTTTTGTACCACACTTGTAGCTGTCATTATGGTTTATTTCATAATGGAGTCTTAAGTTGTATCTTTTTCGACATGGAGATACTTTATTCAAACATGCATTCCATTAGGCTTTTATCTTTATTTTCCCCCTTTGACAAAGAAATGCTTTGGGAGATATCGTTGGTGTCTCCAGCCACATCCTCTCCGCCCACCTTTGATCTTGGCAGTGATCTGGTGGATACTTCCTTGCTTCCCACTTCAAGCACCATCTGTATCTCGTAGCTTTTCTACCTCAAGGCTTTACCTAAAGCCCGGGGAAGCCTGGGATTCTGCCTTAGAGTTGGGGGCTTGGGGTGGGAAAGAAGTGTCCCTGGTACAGCCCCCAACTAATGTGGATAAATACAACAGCCTTTCAGGAAGGACAGTCATGTTTGTCTCTTCTTCCTCAGCCTTAGTTTTGCAATAAATGGAATAGTTGAGATGAAAGTAACTTGGAAAGGTTACTCTCCATGGAAAGGAGACAGAGCAATTTAACTACAGTCAATTGGTAACTAGTAGGAAAGGCCAGATCTCTTAATTTTTCAGAAGTTAGAAACACTGCTAATTAAACTTTTTGAAATGAAAATAAATTCAAAATAAAATGTCTTTCTTTTAGTCTGGATTCAGCCTTAGGATTACCATTTATGAAATAAAATTACAATGCCAGTAGCTGGCTTTCCTGTATGTTAGCCAAACCGGTTAGTATCAAGTATCTAGGAAAAAATGTAATGAAAACGTGCAGGATCTAAATGAAAAACACAGTCTTATTGAGAGATGTAAAAGAATATTTGAAAATTATAAAGATGCAAATTGTCCCTAAATTAACTGCTAAAATTAGCACAATACTAATGAAAATTGCATTTCTTTTTTAGAAACTGAAAGGATTATGAAGTCCATTTGGAAAAATAATTAAACAAAAATCGTTACCAATGAAAAACTGGAAGAGATACTTGCTAAAGCAGATATTAAATGTATTACAAAATTACAGTAATTGAAACCCTGTCGAACCACAATGAGATACCATTCATACCTACTGAGGTGACAATAATAATAAGACAGGAAATAACAACTCTTGGTGAGGATGTGAAGAAACTGGAGGCCTTGCACATTGCTAATGGGAATGTAAAATGGTGAGGCTGCTATGGAAAACGGTTTGAAGTTTCCTCAAAAAGTTAAACAAGAATTAGCATATGACTCAGCAAATCCCTTTCTAGCAATATATGGAAAAGATTGGGGAAGAATTGAAACCGGTATTCGCACAAAAACTCGTGCACCAATGTGTTGACACAAGGTGGAAACCGCCCAAATGTCTGTCAGACATCAGTTTGGGCCAATATTTATAGAATTGTGAAGAGGAAATTTTTGATCAAAGAAAATTATATCCACTCAAATTATAGTTCATAGATGATGCTAATTAAAAGATAAATCCAGATACGCAATAGTGCAGAGAATATAGCTCCGAAAATATACTTCTCGAGAAATACGTCCAGGCATGCACAAGTCAGCAGAGAAATAAAGGTTTATAATCCAAAAATGAGGAGCTTGAGGTATTAAAGGAATGGGATGAGTATAGAGAACGTTTCAATACAAAATAAGTATTTACAATACAAAATAATTCTATAATTATTTTGTATAATTTACAACACAAAACTTACTTTTGACATTTACAATGTTTTAAAGCAATTATGTTAAATATTGCTTTAAAACATTGTAAATATCAAAAATAATTCTTAAAAGAAAAAACATGTAATACTGAAAATAATAATTTGATGTGACTAATATATATTGAACTCACCAGATTATATTTCTGATACAGGATGAGGAGAAGGAAAATTAAGTAAATTCCCATTTTGCATAGAGTGGGGTAAAGCAAATTCACTATTGATTTTGGTGATCAGAAAATTATAGTATTTTTATTTTTTAATCTTAATGTGACTAGCAGCGTATATTAAAGTTGTGTATATCTCTGTGAAATCACTGGAGTCAAAAAAAGCTAGGAATAGTTAGCTTATGAACAAAACACAAAAAATTAACAGTATATTTTCTTAAAAGAGGGACTATGACATAAGAGAACAGTTATTTAGTTATGAGAATAGACCCAAATGGGTTAATCTCTCTTATTACATAGCAATGTTCTCATATTGATTTTAAAGGCTATTTCAACAATAAATTGTGTGTAAAGGTGCATCTAAAGTAGTGACACAGGTGATTAAAAAATGAAGGGATGATGAAAATTTATAAGGTAACTAGAAACAGAGCAAAAGAAACAACGTTAAATGTCAAAGAAAGGATAAATCAGGGCAAATTATTAAACATGATAATTTTATATCAAAAAGTATCATTCACAATGACGATATAATAGTCATGAACCATTTTTGCAAAATATGTGTCTTTGAAATATTTCATGTAAAAATGTGTTGGAAGTATACAGATAACGTGATAATAACAATTGTGGAATATTATGAAACATGCAAGTAATGAAACAAATTATATCCAAAGGCCAGATATTTCAAAAACAACATCAATCATTTTAAAATTTGTGTATATTAAAAAAATAAATTATTATGTACAACCACCTAAATTATTACTAGATACAAAATAAAATCCAAACTCAACTTTACACCAGAGAAAGTAAAGTGAGACTATTTCATATCAAACATGACATGTATCCAAAGAGCTACTCCGCAGCAAATCCAAAACCTTAAATATTTAATAGCGCAAGCGGATGAAATTTAAAAATAAATAGTTGAATTAAACATCTAACAGATGAAATTTGAGAATGAACAGCAGAAGAGTTATTGAAAGCATTATGGACTGAAGGGAAAATTCTGTAGGAAATGTAAAAGTAATCTCTTTCCAAAAGTCAAAAGAAGAGCACAATGCCAAAAATGGTACAGAGTATAGAGCAAATAAGGAACCAAGAACTTGGAAAATAGTTAAAACAAGAAAATTGATAAAATCTAAAAAATTGTTACTTGTCTGAGGGAAGCTCAACAAACCAATGTTCTTGAAAAGCCTAGCAAACATAGCTGGATTCAAGAAGAAACTACAAAAATCAATAATGAGAAGCTAGATATAGTAGCACACGTCTAAATTATTTTTTAAAATTAAGAAAATATTATACACAATTCCATGCTATGTATGAAATCAACTGGATAAAGTTGATTATCTTTATTGATTCCAATTCTCCCCCATCGACACACACTGTAAAAATGAAGAATATTTTACAGCGCAAGAAACCACGTTGTTAACTATAGGTGCCATGTTGTAGAGCAGATCTTTACTCCTTGTTCGTTTTGCATGACAGAAACTTTGCATATGTCCCAACTCATCAAGAGCTTGCATACATTAGATGTATATTAGTTATATCTCAATAAAGCTAAAAATGTGAACAGTATTTAGTCTTTTATAAGGGCACAGACTGAATTCGACTTCAGAATCTAGATACTATTATTGTTTACTTTGGCCAAAACATTGTTCGATCTATTATTTAACTATTTCGTCTCCAGTCTCTCTCTAATAATAATTTTGCATACCGTATCTCTATCTACCTATATGATAATTTATTTATCATCTGTCTCTAATCTCATCTTTCATAGAGTGTTGTACATATAAGCCATCCAATATTTGCAAAACTGTTTCCTTGAAGCAGTTTGCTAGTTCCTAAGGTGGAGATCATTTGGAATAAACACCAAAATATATACTTGTTCTGGTAAGATACCAAAGCATGAGCATAAATTTTTTCGGTCTTACAGCATTATGCCTCAGTGGTCTTAGCTGGAAATTTGGGTTAAAATAAATGACCTCAGTGGGAAGTCCATGCTTCATTTGTTCTCAGCTTTCCTAAGGCATAAATAATGAAAGACAAATTTTAACTTCTCAGTATTTCCAATGACGTCATCAGGCATAAAAGCATGGCAGTGAAACAGAGCATTAGGAAATGAGCAGGCTCTTTGGACCTCAATAGAAACAGCATCTGTTGGATCCTGATCTCTGCACTCTGTGTTCTTTAAAACAGGTGCTTAATTTTCCTGCTAATAAGTCTGTGTAAATTGAAACATGATATCATCTTCATGGCAAGTACTGATTCTTCCTTCCCTCGAAACAAATATTTGTTAAACTCTTTCAATATCTCCTAATTTTAAAAGCCTTGTATTAAAACTACACATTAATCATTAAGCTCATGGCAACTGAGTGGCTTATATTACTTTTATAAGAATAGAAAGCAAAATAAGAATTTGAAACTTATATCAGGTATTATTAACTTAAAGCACCTGGCAGTTTTAAGCACAAAAGAATTTGTACTTGATTTCTTTTTAAAAAAATTTTTATTATTGAAGTATAGTTGACCTACAATGTTATAGTAGTTTCAGGTGTACAACTTAGTGGTTCAACAATTCTGGTTGAACAAGGTTCTCCATAAGTGTAGTTACCATCTCTTGTTACAATATTATTGACTATATTCTCCATGCTGTACTTTTCACCTCTGTGACTTATTCATTTATTTTATAACTGGAAGTTTGTGCCTCTTAAGCCCCTTCACCTATTTCACCCATCTCCTTACTCTTTGGCCCTCTGGCAGCCACCAGTTTGTTTTCTGGATTTATGAGTCTGTATCTGTTTGTTTGATCATTTGTTTTGTATTTGAGATTCCACATATAAGTAAAATCATATGGTATTTATCTTTGTCTGTCTGACTTATTTCACTTAGCATGCTTCTCTCTAGGTCCATCCATGTTGTCACGGATGGCAAGAGCTCATTCTTTTTTATGGCTGAGTAATATTCCACTGCACCTATATACCATATCTTCTTTGTTCATCTATTGATGGACACTTAGGCTACTTCTGTATCTCAGCTATTTCAAGTAATGCTGCAATAAACATAGGGTGCATCTATCTTTTCCAAATGGTGTTCTCATTTTCTTTGGATAAATATCCGAGAGTAAAATTATTGGATCATATGGCATTTCTATTTTTCATTTTTTGAGGAGCCTCCATACTGTTTCCCATGGTGGCTGCAACAATTTACATTCTCACCAACAGTGTACGAGGTTTCTTTTTTCTCTATATCCTCGCCAATATTTGTAATTTCTTGTCTTTTTGATACTAGCCATCCTGACAGGTGTGAGGTGATACATCATCACGGGTTTGATGTGCGTTTCCCTGATGATGAGCGATGTTGAGCATCTTTTCATGTGTCTGTTGGCCATCTGTCTGTCTTCTCTGGAGAAATGACTTTTCACGTCCTCTACCCTAATCAGATTATTTGTGCTTTTGGTGTTGAGTTTACAAATTTTGGATATAACCCTTTATTGGATAAATCATTTGCAAATACCTTCTTCCATTCAATAGGTCGCCTTCTGTTTTGTTGATGGTTTCCTTCACCGTGCAAAAGCTTAATTTTAGCTTGATATAGTCCTAATAGTTTATTTTTGCTTTTGTTTCCCTTGCCTGAGGAGACATATCCAGAAAAAAATGTTACTAAGGCTGATGTCCAAGAGATTACTGCCTGTGTTTTCTTTTAGGAGTTTCATGGCTTGAGGTCTCACATTTAGGTCTTTAATTCATTTTGGGTTTATTTTTGTGTATGGTGTAAGAAAGTGGTCTAGTTTCATTTTTTTGCATGGAGCTGACAGTTTTCTCAACATCATTTATTGAAGGGACTGTCTTTTTCCCATTGGATATTATTGCCTCCCTTGTTGTAGGTTAACTGACCATACATAAGCATGGGTTTATTTCTAGGCTCTCTTGTTCCACTGACCTATGTGTCCATTTTTGTGCCAGGACTATACTGTTTTGATTACTATGCCTTTGTAGTACATCTTGAAATGTGAAATATTAGCTAGAAGTGATATGGACATAGTAGCCGAGCACGTGGTGGCAGAAGACTAGCGTGGGATGCACGGACTCCCACTATAGTAGGGTGACAAGTGGACCAGATTTTTAAAGCTGCCCTGGTGCTGTGAGGGCCAACAGCACTGTGGTACCTTTTCTTCCTGTAAGGTCCGGGTGCTTGGCTTTTCTTGAATTCTTTTGACAACTAACCAGTGCCTATGATTCCTACTTCTCTCATTTCCCTGTGTAGCCGACCAACTAGATCCTCATTAACTGAGTAAAACTCTGTATTTTGCAAAAAGCCTAAAGTGCGGGCATGGACATGGACACACACACATACACACACACTCACTTCCTTAAACATTCTTCCTAGATTCTAACCAATGATTTAAAGTGACACTAAACATTTATGAAATCATGAGAGCATTATCTCTAAATTTGAGACAAGTAATGACATGGAAGCCATTCTGAAAGTTAGTGAATTGAATGAGTCTCACCAAGGTTATTTACCTTATATAAGAGGCAAAAAAGGATAATATTCATATTTAAAAAAATAATAGTAAGAGCTGTGGAGTATACAAAAGTTAAGTTCTAGATACTTTGACATTTTAAACGAAGTCATGTTAAATATACTCAAACACATTTAATATTATATTAGCAAAGATATGAAAAAACTGGAGAGTATAACTGCCTATAAAATACCACTTAGCTAAATCTCCACCTATTCTGCCAAACAGGTTTGGCTGCTAGAATTGACTTGACCTATCAGGTTACTGGAAAAAACAAACTTAAGTCAGGCAAAGAACGCTCTGTCTGCCTTATAAAAAAATTGTCAAAGTTTTGGTCTTTGAGCCGGCTTAAAAGTGTTTCTAAAATGGTAACATTTTGTTTACATAATCTCTGTTTAATTAATGTGTTTTATATAAATACCAGCATTGGTTCAAGTAATACAGAAATGAACAACAACAACAAAAAATCCAGTTCCTGATCCCTGACAACAAGAAATTGTTTCTGATTCCTGCAACTTTTACTCTCTGGGGAGGGGAATGAGATAAATCTATAGCATATAAGGTAGATTAAACTGTACTCTCTGTTTAAGGAATGGCTCTTTGGGGACGTGTTAGGCTGTGGGAGTTGAGGTATGCATCATTGAACACTATCTAAATAAAACCTGGGATATGCCTTCTACTGGAATTTCCAAAAATCAGCTCGCAGATGGAGAGAGAGGAGGGAAAGGGAAGGGGCTGAACGAATTAGGGTGACTAGCGTTCTTACGGAGCCCCTCAATGCTCTCAGGTCTAACAGCCATGAAACACCATGTGCATGTTTACCATCTAGCCTTGTACAACCAGAATGGAACCTTTGGATGTGTGCGCCAGATCCGATCTTTCCTCAGTTTCCTTTTGGTTCAGAGAATGACACCTCTAGTCAATTGCTTAAGCCAAACATTTAGGAGTTGTCTTTGTTTCTCTCCTTCTGCCAATCCCAAACACAATCCATCAGCAAGGTTTCCCGGCTTTACCTCCAAAGTATTTTCCCTATCTTTTCATTTATTTTTATCCTGACCATTACCACCCTATACTAATCCATCATAACCACTTGGATAATAACCCAGTTTTGCCACCTTCCCTCGCAATCCATCTGCTTCTTCCCAGCATTCATAATACTGCTTTTAATTCATCAAGCAGATAATATCTTCCACTGGTAATCTTCAGTGGCTCCCTAATGCACTTGGAATTAAACATAAACACCCCGACATGGCTAAGTCAGGTCTCAACTCAAATGATCTTTTTTCAAAGAGGTCTTCCCTGACTACCCTATCAAAAATATCTTTTTTCCCTGTAACTCTCTATTGCCCCAAGCTTGCTTTTATTAGCTTATCAGAACATATTGCAATGTGATAGTAACTTACTAATTTATTTGTTCTCTTATTTATTTTCCATTTTTATCCCACTGAAAATAAGGCTCCTTGAAGGTAGGAACTATGCTTGTCATATTCAAGGTCCCCATCCCCAGCTTAAAAAGTGTCTAGTACCTTGCAGACACTCCATATATATCTGGTGAATGAATGTTTGAATGAAAAAAATGAAGAAACTTATAAAGGAAGCAAGATTATCATGAGGTACCATCATAAATTAGTCAAAAACAGGTCCTAATTCTCTTTGTGAAGTAAGTTTGCTAGATCCAAAGGCTTGGGTCATGCTGCAGATGTGGGATATGCAGATTTCAGAAAAAAAAAAAAAAGAAAGATATTTTAAAATATAGTTGGACAAGGTAGAGAAATATAAATTCACTTTACAATTATTTGGATTCAAATTGCTCTGTTCTTAAGTATATTATTTCATCAGATTGATGAATATTATTGAGTTATTACTTTATGCTGGACACATCGTGAGATCTGAGGTATTCTGTACATTTGTGTCTGACATAAGGTTTGTGGAATCTAGTTTGATAACTGAATCAGAATGAAAATATTGTAGTAGGTAGAAATAATTGTCTAAACTTAACAAAGCAAATAAGGATTAATGTAGGAATTAGCAGAGTCCTACAATGTGGATTGTACAAGTACTTTAAACATGATGACACTCAGAAAAAAGCCATCTGGGGGTGTTACCTAGCTGTCAGTGTAAGAGCAGTTAGAGACAGGATGAAGCTGATAAAAATACCCCAGGTGCCTTCGTGGAAGTTTATATTCTGTCCAAAACCAGAGAATTTTGGTTGTAAGAAGCAGAGCAAGAAAAGAGGCTAAAAATGACAAAGAGTAGGTTTAAGTATTAAATTCAGATGCATTTTTCTAGTAATCAGATAACAGTTTTTGGAGAAACATGTTCTAGTACTTGTTGGACGACTGTTTTCAGAGTAATTATGGAGAAACTTCATGCTGTATATCGTATTCTGTACATTTACAGATTTTCAGCAGAGTGTGCCATGCTGAGCCCTTCAAAGATGAATAGGTAAAACACATTAGAACACCGACAGAATCTAGAAAATATGGACTATCATAAGTAAAGGAGTGTAGCAAGAGAACCCCCTTGTGGCCAGAGAATATTTATTCCAAATGAAGACTGTAACTAGAGCTAGTTAGATTTTTCTTATCACAGACCCAGCACACTTCAAGCGTGAGTTCATTGTAGCCCATTCACTAATATGATGTCATCATGTTTTTCTGCTTTTGTTTGCTTTTGTTTTCTGTTTGAAAACAATTTGTTGATGCATAACACATACAAAAAAGTGTATAAGTCACCAGTGTATAGCTCAATGAATCATCACAAATTGAACACACCTATGTAATGGCGCCCAAGATGTAGAATAAGATTATTACTAGCGCCCAGAATACTCCCCTTATCCCTGCTTCTAACCGTTACCCCTGCAAGGGCAGCCCTTATTCTGATGCTTAACACCACAAGTAGGTTTTGATTATGCTTGAACTTTGGTAAATCCCACAGTATGCACTCTTTCCCCATCTGACTTCTTTCACTTAACGTTTTGTCTGTGGTATTCGTGTCTGTATACTGGGTTGTCGATATTGTTCTTTTGTTCTCAGCGCTGTAGAGCGTTCCATTTTGTGCACATACGCTAATCTGCTTGTTCTATTGTTAATGGGCATTTGAGTAGTTTTCAGCCTGGGAAATTATAAACAGCGCTGCTAGGAACAGTCTTGCGCTTGTCCTCTGATAAATATGCTGATGAGAAGGCGTGGGCGCTAGAATTGCTGAGTCATAAGCGGTGCGTACTCTCAGCTTTCACTGATACTGCCTGGGAGTTTTTAAAGTCGTCGTACCAATTTCTGGCTCCACAACCAGAATTGCCATTGTAACCACGTTCTGGCTAACATGTGATTGGTCTTTTTCATTTTAGGTGAATAGTGGTATCTCAATGTGGTTTTACTTTTTCATTTTCTTGATGACTGATGGAAGTAGAGTATCTTTGCATATGCCTACCGGCCATTCAGGAAGTGCTCATTTCTCAATAGAAAATCACTGTGCATGATTTGTGGGTGTTGAAATATTCTGGAGATGAGTTCTCTGTTGAATATAAGAATTGAAAACCTCCTCTCCAAGTCTGTGGGATGTATTTTCATTCCCAGTGATGTGTCATATGATAAGAAACCCTGGACTTTTAATATTTTTCACTTTATCAGATTTTATGGTTACCACTTTTTGCATCTTATTTAAGAATGTTTCGTCTACTCTGAAGTCTGGAATTGTTCTCATATAGTTTTCTTCTAAAAGTATGATTGTTTTACCTTTCACACAAAGATTTGCAGTCCATCTGGAAATTTTTGGGTACGGATCCAAATTAATTTCTTTTTTGTAAGGCTATCTGGTTAACTCAGAACCATTTATTGAATAAACCACCATTTCTTATCTGTACCGCAGTGTCTGTCACTCATCAGGTGACTGTATGCGAGTCTGTCTCTGGACTCTGTTCTGTTCAGTTGGTCAGTTTGTCTCTCTTTCATCAATAACCCATTGTCATGTTTATGATGGTTTTACAATAGTTTTGTAATAGTGAGTCCCCAAGTTTTGTTGTTCTTCTTCTGTTCCGGTTATCAGTTTATTGCCTCCTAGTTCCAAATTTATCCTTTGTTGTGGAGTCTCTGAAATGGAAACGGTCCCTTTAAATGTTTTTTCCTTGCCTGCTGGCTCAAAGTTCAGTTTTGTCTGTAGAGGGCACTGGAGAGACATTGCGAGAGATGGGTTCTGCTTCCTGGTTCTGCAAGTTCTGAAACGTGGGGCTTCTTCCGGGCGCAGCTCCTGCTGCACGCACAGCCATCTCAGCGCCAGGCCCCTCTGGTGCATGCAGCACCCTGCAGCCCGCCGCGTTGCCGGGGAGTCCCCCTCGAGCGGTTTTGCGGCCCTGTGACTCCAGCGAGACACCTCTCTGAGCAGCTATCCCTAGCATCGGAGGGGGTGAATTTCCAGCCATTTTCACTGCTGCACCGCAGGCACTTCTTTGCCATTTAGTGAGCCAAGGCCATAGCCAGGGCTTGCCCGTACACCTGCTGGGGCATCTTCCTGTGTGTCCTATTTCACCCTAAGGGTAAGAGTATTCCTGACATCTGCTCTCTACTATAGTTTTTAGTTTTTTACTTCTAGCTAATCCCTCGTCACTACCATACGCTGTTACTATAAATGGTTCTTTAAGTTAAACTTTCCCAGATCTTACTGTGTGGTTTCTTTCTCCTGATGGTATCCAGGCTGATATAACATCTTCATAATAATGTCTTCCAACATGTGAACATGCTATGTTTTTCTGTTTAGTTAGTTCTATTCTTGTAAATTGTATGATACATTTATTCCTAAATTTTTCATCTATCTTTTGTATTTTATTATTATTATTATTATTTTAAGATTTTACTTATTTATTTGACAGAGAGACAGCCAGCAAGAGAGGGAACACAGCAGGGGGAGTGGGAGAGGAAGAAGCAGGCTTCCTGCTGAGCAGGGAGCCGGGTGCGGGCTCAATCCCAGGACGCTGGGATCATGACCTGAGCAGAAGGCAGATGCTTAATGACTGAGCCACCCAAGTGCCCTGTATCTTTTGTATTTTATTATTGATCTTGCTGTTGTTCTTATATAGGAATCTAGTAGATTTCTGGCAATTTAACTTTTATCCACTGAGCTTGCTAAATTTACATATGAATGCTGATAGTGTGTCTGTATATTTTTCCTTATTTTTCACATATACAATCATGCTTATGTAAGTAAATAACTGGATTTATTTTTTCCTTTCTAATCCTTTCCGTATACTTTTTATTCCTATATCTTCACTTACTGCATGTCTAGATTTGAGACCTTCAGTACAAAATTGACTAGAACTGGTAATAACAGATAAGTCTTGGTTTTGGAAAATTGTTTCAGTATTACACCATAAAATATGTATGCTGGATTTGCTTATTACCAGCCGCTCAATTGGATTTAAGAAAGTTCATTGTATTCCAAGTTAAGGTTTTTAAAAAATAAAAAAATTTTTTTTTGTATTTTTAGAGAGGGAGAGAGAGTGGTGGGGCAGAAGTAGAGGGAGAGAGAGAATCTGAAGCAGGTTCCACGCTCTGGTGCAGAGCCTGCCTGGCGGGGGGAGGAGGGGCTCAATCTCAGGACCCTGAGATCATGACCCAAGACGAAATCAAGAGTCAGATGCTCAACCAACTGAGCCACCTGGGTGCCCCTTAGGTATTTTTTTTTTTTAATAATGAGTGGGTGTCAGAGTTTAAGTGTTTTACTCTTGAATTGATATTATCATATTATTTTTTATCTTTTTTATTAATATGCCAAATTACATTACTTTTGCAATATAAAAACACCCTGTATTACAGCAGTGAACCTGTCATTGTTGTCGGTTGTTCTTCCTGAGACTAAGTGTGAGTTTGAATCAGGTCGCTTTTCATCTCTAATACAGAAGAATATGATTTTAATAAATGATAAAGTAAATGTTTAATCATAAGGAAAGGGAATGATTTAATCATAAAGAAAACATTCATTTTTATTATTTTTATTTTCTCCAAGAGACACTTTTCTTTAGATATGCTCTACCTCCCTTTAGAAAAGTAGATTGTGTCAAAGTGACTATTCCCAGGCTCTTCTTTCATCTTTGGGGCTTCTAAGCTGTCACTCATCTATTTCATTTAATTAGTTTCTAATGTATAGCAAGCAGCGAGGGCATGGCAGGCAGAGGCAGGGGAAACTACCGCGGAGGAAGGAGAAGGCCAAGGAAGGAAAAGGCTGAGAGGGCAGAAATAGAATAAGAAGGAGCTATGAGGTGGGAAGCCAAGTGGATGGAAGGAAAATGAAACCTTCGAGACAAGACAGTACTGGGAAATAAATGGCCCCAAGTTTGTACCAGGAAGAGGCTGTGGAAGATGAACAGGGAGGGTGAAGAAGGCGAGGGAAAGCGGAGTCACACTTGGACATCCCGCAGCTGAGGTAACTCTGGCTCCCTGGTCTTCCTGACCGGCCACATGACCCGGGCTACACCTGCTCACTGCTTTGAGAGGCGGCTCCCTTACCCAGCTCCAGGAGTATCTCAGGGGACAAAAAAAACTTGGGCCATTTCAGTCTTTGAGGCCTGGAGCATAGGATTTAGGGCTTTACTCCAGGGAGGCCCAGGAATGATTTCAACCACTCATTATCACCACCACCCTAGGACTTGGGAATGGGAATATCCTCTCTTCATATTTCTCCATCTTCCATTTCCTGCTCTTTAAACAGCCTCTATATACTTTTTAAGATTTATTTCCTTATAAATAAATAGCATTCGCAGAACTTTATGAAAATATCAATATATATATATATATTTTAAAGATTTTATTTATTTATTTGACAGAGATAGAGACAGCCAGCAAGAGAGGGAACACAAGCAGGGGGAGTGGGAGAGGAAGAAGCAGGCTCCCAGTGGAGGAGCCTGATGCGGGGCTCGATCCCAGAACGCTGGGATCACGCCCTGAGCCGAAGGCAGACGCTTAACCGCTGTGCCACCCAGGCGCCCCTTTAAAAATATATTTTTAACTGATGAAAGGTATGCACAGCAGATGTTGTAAGTACTCTAGTAGCTCAAAAAAGATGGTCGTGTTACCTCCTAATCCAGCAAAGGTGACATGAATTCATCCTGTGGTTTTTCTGTGCAGGTAGCGTTTTCATATTCTATTGCCCATGGTCTAATTAAAAATATTTCAAATAGAACCAGAGGAATATTATGTATTTGCCTTCAGTTCTTTAATGCACCTAATCTTATTCTTAGGTTCATGCATTGCCTCACCTAATCTCGTTCTGGGTTGGTTTTATGAGGGTAGAATCTATGCCTGTTTATGTCCCCAGGGTTTAACACAGAGTGTGTTATACTGGTGCTCAACATATTTTTTATTAAAAGAAGAAAGAATGGATGGATGGATGAATGGATCAATGAATGAATGAGTAAATGCAGAAGGCTAAAAACTAGTCTCTTTGATTCTAGTCTTGTCCTTTGTTATAGTCAGAAATCTACAATGGCCCCCCAGTGGCCTACCTCCTTGTACAACTCCCTCCCCTGGAGTGGGGCAGAGATGTGAAAATGGTGGGCTATCACTTCCATGATTCATTTATTGTCTTCAAGAAAGAGATTCTCTTCAGTGGCCTTGAAAAAATTGGGCGAGCCTTTAAAAGAAAGGGATTCTTTCTGAAAGCAGAGACTCGAGGCATGAAGGAGATTTGACACAGGGAAGATTCCGCTGCTGACCTTGGAGGATTCTGTTGCTGCCATCTTGTATTAAATGAGCGCAAAGGCTGTTGTCAAGAAACTGAGAGCAACCTCTAGGAGCTGAGAGTAGCCTCAGTCTGGCAATCAGCAAAGAAAAGGGGACCTCAGTCTTACACTTGCGAAGAACTAAATTCTGCCAGTAACCTAAGTGAGCTTTATATCAGATTCTTTCCCAGAGAAAGATGGGACCACAGTTGGCCAATGCCTTGAGTGAGGCACCCTGAGCAAAAAATTCATTTGAACCATGCTGGGTTTCTTGATCTATGGAAACTGTGCCGTAATAAATGTGAGTTGTTTTAAAGCCTCTAGGTTTACGATGTTTGTTACGAAACAAGAAAAAACTAACTCTTCTTCCTAAGACTTTGAATTTTGATCATGCCATTTTTCTCCTTTTAGAATCTTCATATTGTCTTCATGATAAAATCCAACTTAAAGAATTTTAAAATCCTTATCACTTCCCTAGTTTCATTTCTTGCCAGTTTGATGCTGCAATCCATTCCAGGCACGCTAAAACCTTCAGAGGTCCCTGATGACACCGTGCTCTCTCTTGCTTCACTTCTTCCTTATACTTTGTAGGGGCCCAGGGCGGGCCGCCCCCAGATGTACCACAATGACATATTGGTTATTTTGAATTGAAGCTACTTGGGAAACCGTTGGTACGAGGACACATAGACCCTTCTCTGACCCCTAGAAAGCAGGAAATAAATCTCTCACATGAAAAATATCCTCCCTGTACTAAGAAGTAAAAAAAATCCTTATCACCAAAGAGAGGGACTTTAAAGCCAAGAAAGCAGTAGGAATAAATGACTGTGTGTGTGTGTGTGTGTGTGTGTGTGTATGTGTACCAATCTATAGAGCTATGGCTATGTCAGCCCAATTCCACTTAAGAGTTCCTTACTAATGAAAGTTCCCAAACATCTCTTTTCTTTATCCTGCCAAGTTCTCACAAATTTATTGTCTCTTTGTCTAAATTGTACAAAAACTGCCTGCCTTTGTCATTTCTTCGGGTCTCAATTTTATTATTGGGCCGCCATGCACATATCCTAAAACTGTTTTTTCCTTTTGTTAATTGGTCTCATGTCAGTTTAATTCCTAAACCAGCTGGAAAAACCTTGAAGGAAAGAAGGCAGTTTCTTCCTGCCCTACAATTTCATGTCTCAGTCTAAACTTTGATCTGCTAGCTTTTACTAGTGCCCTGAGACTGGGTGAGTTCACTGTATCCTGGTCCCCAGGGGATCTGGTTTTCACCCCTTTTGTAGCATAGAGAGCATGGAACTACTGTCTGCGTACCTGACCGCCTCCCTGAGTGCACAGCATGTGATTTGAGGTCAGTGTTTTTATCTTACTCAGCATTACCCTTCCCCAGGGTCTAAGGCCGTGTTGAGTGATTGAATGTGTAAACGGGAAAAGAAGCTGTACACTGCGTTATAAATGAATTCAGGAACAGTCGAATCCTCATCTGCTTGTTTGAGTGCAGAAAGACTTGGTTTTAAATACCAGCTGGTGTCACCCCTCTGCTCTGCTCATGGGCTTAGTTTGGGTGAAGTCCCCTAGTGTCCTAAGTTTCGTTTGCATACTTTGAGAAATAAAGATACTAAGAGTGATCACTGTATCATATTGTTTCCAGAAGAAACGAGGAAAATGCATGCAGTTGCACAGTGCCTAGTCCGTAGTTAAGTGTATAGAAATGTTAGCTATTGGTTTTACAGCAGTTTTTTATTAATTGCCATTTCCTGCATGTCTACGTGTGTGCTACAGAGGGGACCAAAGATCTTTCTCCTGTGTTTGGCAGAACTCTTTTTTTGTCCTTTTCATTTTTGCCTTCTCTTTGTTTCTAGCAAGGAAAAAGAAACTTAATGACAGGCCCCATGCTGCCTGCTGATTGCTGCTTTGAGTTTCACTTTCCTTTCTCTCCAACAGGAAGTCACAAGTCTCAGCAGAACCTTCCAGTCTGCAAACAGGCTGCTGGATACGTGAAACAGGGCAGCTAACACTGCATGTAAGCTCCATCCAGCTCTTAAAAACAGGTAAGTGACTTTTTGCCACCCAATGTTTCCTAGCTGTGTGTAAAGAAAATTGCCTGTTTGCCTTTCTTTGAGGAAGAATTTCAGAGGAAAATTGCTGCTAATGATCATAATTTCCTCTTGAATTTGTTTTGTTTTTAATGAACATTTCAAACACAGGGAATTCCAGAGAGTAAGTGAACTCTGGTGTAATCTGACACAGTTCTGTCAGATTTTAAAAAATGACTTGCTTTATCTAATTAGAATAGTTTTTTACCCCTGGAAAATAAAAGTGTTACAGATGATGTTGAAGTTATCTGTGAATCTCTCCTGCATTCCTTTCTCTTCCCTTCCTTCCCTGAGGGAAATATTATCCAGACTTTCGAATAAATTATTGTTTTGCTGATTTTTATGCTTTTGCTATATATATGTAAGTGTCTAAACATGATCTTGACTATTGCTTTGTGTTAACAGCTTATTTAAATGATATCAATGATATCATACTAAGTGTATCATTCTCAACTTGCTTTTTTCCACTCAAGATTAATTTTTTGAGCTTTCTCAATGTTGATACAAATAGGTCTAGTTCAGTCACTTCAATGCTCTTTAGTATTTCATTGTGTGAATATGACAAAATTTGTACATGCAGTCTTCTAATGTCATCCTAAACAGTGCTGCTATGAATGTACTTGCTCCCAAAAATGATGTGTGTCTCTCCAGATAAGGTGATATTATTGAATCTCCATATCCGAGTCAACTTGGTATTGCTGGACTTTTGTTTGATGTGAAATGATATCTCATTATTGTTTTATTTCCAGTTCTTTGTTTCTAGAATGGTTGAACATTTTTTGTATGTTTATACTTCATTTGAGTTACCTCATCTGTGAATGTCTTCTTCATATACTCTGACGGCTTTTCCATTAGAGACAGTTTTTCCATTAGTGAGATACACACACACACACACACACACACACACACACAGAGTAATATTAGCCATAAAAAAGGAGGAGATCTTGCCATTTGGGACAACATGGATGGATGTAGAGGGGATTATGATAAGTGAAATAAGTCAGAAAGAAAAATGCCATCTGATTTCCCTTACCTGTGGACTCTAAAAAACAAAAACAAATGAATAAACAGTATGGGTTTATTTCTGTGTTCTGCTTTTTCTCTTGGTTTTCTGTCCTTTTGTTTCAGTTCCTCTCTTGTGTTTATGATGAATGTGAGTCACTGAATATAAAAAAAAAATGAAGCTAGAAAGATGTTCTCTTCACCTAGACAAGATTTGTTTTGCATCTGCCATGGTGCTGGGGGCGTAAGCAATCTTCATGTATAGCAACCCAATCATAGACTGAAATTACTTCGGAGATGCAGTTAAGTCCGTCCATTTCCAGCCCATCCTTCCCTCTTCCCTGTAGCTCTTCAGAATTCTTGCCCACAGGGGCGCCTGGGTGGCTCAGTCAGTTAAGTGACTGACTTCAGTTCAGTTTGTGATCCTGGAGTCCTGGGATTGAGCCCTCCCACCTCCCCCAAGTCGTCAGGCTCCCTGCTGGGGCGGGGCGGGGGGGGGGGGGGCAGGGTGGGAGGGTGGCAGGCGGGTCCTGTGGGTCGCTGCTCTCTCTCCTCGGCCCCTCCCCACCTCGTGTTCTCTTCCTCTCTCTCTCTCTTTCTCTCGCTTTCTCACACACTCTCTCTCGCCTATAAATTTAAAAAAAAAAAAAAAAGAAAGAAAGAAAGAAAAGGAAAGGAAAAAAGAATCCTTGCGCATGGATGTGAGAAGGGTTGTTGAGGTATCCTCTTTGTTGTGCTCTGTTCCCCTAGCTCTGGGAGTCTAGCAGAAGTTTTGCCCAACATTTCAGCATTTCTGGCACCCCTTCTAAAGCTAACAGATGCTCCTGTGGGAAATGTGCTCCCAAATGCCGAGCTTACCTCTCTGTGTTCACTTCTTTTCCAAATCTTAGCCCTCCAGTGCTCTCAAATATATGTATTTACAGTTTAGCCTGTGTTCTCACTTTTCTCCTTGAAAGAATTGGCATGGCGGCTCATGGCTTATTCCGCTGCTGTAGGACCTCAATGTCTGTTAACTTTCATATGTCAGTTTCCTTCTTTGGGAACTGTTTTCTGTGTAAATTCCTTTCTCCTACCTTCTAATTCATGGGTTGGCCAACTATGGCCTGTGTGACACCCACCTATTTTGATAAAAAAGGCTTTATTGGAACACAGTCATGCCCATTTGTTCACGTATTGTCTCCGTGTTTGTGTCACATTGGCAAAGTTAAGTAATTATGGCAGAGACCGTATGGCCCACAAAGCCTAAAATATTTACTCTCTGTCATTAAAAGTTTGCTGATCACTGTTCTAATTTATTAATTTTACTTTATTCTTTAGGCTTCCGTTAATTGTGTCTACTGGCTTAAAAAATTTAATGATATCTTTTATTTCTAAATTATCTAATTTTTTCATAGGTACCTACTATTGTTCCATTTCTATATTTTTTTGTTTGTTTTTGGTTTTTTGTTTGTTTTGTTTTCTGTTTTGTTTTGTTTGCCTTTTAATCCAAATAACATGTTTTAATTGGGCCAGAGAGAAAAATAACACACTGGAGCTAGAAAGAGAAATCTGTGCTTTAAACCACTATGATATGCTAACTAGCCTCTCAACCTGTTATTGTTTTTCTATCAGATACAGAACAATGGCAGTGACAACCAGACTGACATGGAGTGAGGAGAAAAGTCTGCAGAAGATGCTTGGGAACGTGTCCTTGAGACTTCTTTATAAGTCTAGTGTCCATGAGAATAAAACTTCTAGTATTCTTGATAAGTGCACTTGTCAGGGACCCACTGTAACAATAATTTACATCCGTAACACTACTGTTGGGGTCTTTATGCTTGGGCCTTATTCTAAAACATATGATCATTTAAAAAGGCCCAATCCTTCCTTCTATTTTTCATATCAACGGAATATTGCAACTGAAATGAGAACTGCAGTTTTAGAAACAGAAACTAAAATTGCTTCTGGACAACTGGTGTTTTATTCCTCTGGCCAAGAGGTGTTGTCTGTATGTCTAAACGACACCAAGCTTTCTATAAATGACTCATTAAGCAAAGCTTTAGGAGTATATAACCGTTCTGATATCAGTTATTTGGAATGTGAAGTTTTTCGAGTCGAAGGTATGTTAAATGAGATAATCCTACATTCTGATTCTAGTCTTTCTTTGTCTTCGTGGGTCATAATTGAGCTGCAAGAACAAGGAAAAACGAGAGGAACGTCAGATTTCACACCATCAGATTTCTCTTTCATAAACTTCAGAATGAAACCTAGGAAGCATAACGGTCGTGAGGTATTACTCAGACAGTATAGGCAGCTTTGAGCAAAGTGAGTTGAGAAGTAGAAGTGGAGACATGGAGAGGGAGAACCAGCAAGGGCGAGGTTTATTTTGGCACAGTGACCCCTCTGGGTCAGCTCTAGGTCTGCAGGCATAGTTAGGTGAGAGTTTCCAGAGTGAGTTATTGTGTAGGGAGGGAGGTTAATTTTCCAACCCTAACTCCTAACTGGACAGCTCAGCCCTGGTTTATGTAAGCAGACTCTCTGCCCCATTTAGAAGGTAGACTTGGGCATAGTTAACCAGGCAAGTTAAAAAGCTTATTATTCTATGTGTGTTTCCTACAGGAATTGAGGATGATACCAACTACATAAGGAAGATAACAAGAGCCATGAAGTAAGTTAGGTTCTTGGACTATCTATTAGGCATCTTATTTAGAACGCTTCTGTAAATGGCATAGGAAATGAAATAGTAAAATAAAAACCGTATAACTTGGAGTGATAAAAGTGAGTTATAATGTTACTTATGTAATATGTTCGAGGCAATTTACAGCATCAACAGAGACAAATCGCTACCAACTGTGAACCTTTAAAAATCTACCTGGTGTGAGTTTGGCTTTATGTTTCCCTTTGGAAACTTGCTGGACTCAAAGTTTTCCAGACAGAAAAGTCTTAACGACAATTTCAGATAATTCCTCCAAAGCCTTTCCCTGGGAATAAAGCCTTTGGGGGAATTTCAGTAAGTTTTAAAAACAAAGCCCCCTTTCCCCAATTTATAGATAAATACCTGAATTGCATGTATTTTATTTCTCCTCAGTATAATAGTATTACTGAAATAATACTCATCTTTAGCGTTGCTGACATTTGTCAGATTTGTGTGGTCTAAGGCTCATAGTTGAACGATGATTTGCTTGCTGGTTAGTGTTTCTTTATTCGGACGGATACAAGTGCATTCTCTCCGAGCACAGAATGCATAACCTTAGACCGTTTCAAATCATGTGATAGATGTTAATGCCAAGATAATAAGTAATTAAAGCATACTTTTTAAGGGAAGGAAAGAAGCAGCAGAACTGTCCTGTTCCTATGAAAGTTTGGCCCTTG
Organism: Ursus americanus; assembly: GCF_024610735.1. Classification (NCBI taxonomy): domain Eukaryota; kingdom Metazoa; phylum Chordata; class Mammalia; order Carnivora; family Ursidae; genus Ursus; species Ursus americanus. The sequence continues at coordinate 32,251,227 of NC_142138.1, forward strand.
TCTTGAAGTACCGCGTGTTATTTGACAGGCACAGAAATCCACTTCTATCTGAACTCAGAACCTACAAGCCCTGTGTAGACTTTGTTTCCAAAGTTCGTATTCTCTTGCTGGGTCCAGTTGGGTCTGGAAAGTCGAGTTTTATCAATTCAGTGAAGTCCGTTTTCCAAGGCCGTCTGACTCGCCAAGCCGCAGTGGGGTCTGATGTCACCAGCATTACCGAACAGGTAAGTTATTCAAGGATTTCCTGAGACTTTTGTTTTATCAATTACAGTTATTAGGTTTGTTCGTTTCTTTGCCATTTTCTCTTAGGACATTAACCTCCTCTTGATGTACAGACAATTAAATGCTAAATCAAATGTAAAAAAGGAGTAAAAGTTTGATTCAGGATTCCCTCCATTGAGTTGTGTTTCACTGAGAGGCTTTCCATTTTTATGCATACAAGAAATAGTTAGATGAAGAATGCTTTCTGGTACTTGTAAAAAAAAAAACCACACTAAAATTTTGAAAACTTTGTAGAAATCTCTGTCCATTATATTAGAAGTCTGTTTTTACTTATGTCCCACATTGTTTTACCTGGGTTGAAATTCTTTTCTCTTTGTTTTGTAATAAAATAATGAAAATTATGTATTAGAACACTTCCATTTTACAAGACCATTTTATAAGAAATGATCGTGAAAAGCAAGACAGCAATTCACTTTGGTGGGTCAACCTTCAAAGGGTAAATCTATCAGCGGTCCTACAAACAATATCTTACTTGTAAACAAATGTAAGTACTCATACCATTTTTAAAACTGTTGCTCTAAAGATCTGCCAATTACTGTGGAAAAACCTTCTTCCTTTCTGTGCTCGTCAATGTTACACAATCAAACAAAAAAAAATTAAGGGGAATGAATAGGACATTTCATAATCAAGCTGTGTTTTTCTGTGATTGCTACAAGCAAATATTGTTATCTTCTGATTGGAAATATGCATGCACTGTCAATGCAAAATTTAACATAAGACAGTAATGGTTCATTTTAGTTGTGTGTCACATTTAATAACTAAAAGCATTTTCTGAGACTTTCAAGAATCACAACTTATTTCTTGGTGTTGGCTAGATTCTATGTGACTGGCTTTAGTTTGGTCTATTAGCCTAGTCTCGGAAGCCAAAGCAAGGTACCTCAACAGCACTTCAATATGCTAAGCATTGATTGGTATGTTTCTGTTTGTGAGATACTGTGTTGGCAATAAAGACCTAAATACGAAGAGGAGTTGGTTTTTTTACTCAGGGATTTCAGGGTAGGTAATAAACAAATAAGTCCTCCTCAATGTGATCGGTGCTGTAATAGAGGTACTCATCAGCACAGGGCCCAGCTCCCTCCTTCATGTTGAAAGCTCCAAAGGCCTTGCTCTAAGGGAAGACGTAGGTGCTTAAGTCCAAAGGAAATGCAAATATGACTGTATAAACTGAAGAATGCAGGACAGGATATTCGTCGGGGAAATAGCATATTGTATTTCATTTCTCAGAGACACTTCTCTTTGAAGAATTAAAATTTTTTTTGAAGATTTTATTTATTTATCTGACACAGAGAGGGAGAGCACAAGCAGGGGGAGCAGCAGGCAGAGGCAGAGGGAGAAGCAGGCTCCAGGCGGAGCAGGGAGCCCGATGTAGGACTCGGTCCCAGGACCCCGGGATCATGACCTGAGCTGAACGCAGACGCTTAACCAACTGAACCACCCAGGCTCCCCTGAAGAATTAAATTTATGAAGGAAACAGATTAATGAAAACTATGAATGTGCCTATTGATCTTGAAATTGTACCATGCACTTTAAGTGTGTAACTGTGCTGCTTTGTGTAAGTCCTTTCACGTGGAGGCACCGGTAAGTCCCGTTCACTTGGATCAAAGTATCTAATGGGATTGCTCCTGGCATTGGACTTCTGGACCACTGGGAGCTTTTGACTCCAGTACAGATTACAACAGGTCATAGAGGGGTTCTCAGCCTCCCGGTGTGGAATGGGAGCTTTGTGATTCAAGCGTTGTCTGCTATCCCTGAGAAGTACTTCTCTTTGGGATTCTTCCTAAGTCTTCCATAGTCATGCCTCTGTGGAAGTATATTTGACCAATAAAAAATTTTCAGAGTTCTGAAGAATGCTCTTGGGATCAGACTGAGTGTGTTTATTTAGGAAAGAAGATTTGTTAAAGTGGAGCTTTGCAGAGTGAGGTTTGTAGACCCCCAAGTGTCACCGAGGGCATTTTAGGGGATCTGTGAGTTTAAAATTATTTGTGTAATAGTACTTCGATGGTTTTGCTTTTTCTAGTGTATTGACATTTGAACTGATCATACACGTGTAGTTTTATTTATTGTCTGGCATCCTGAATCAAGCAATGGCGGCAAGCACTATTAGTAACCGCTATGTACGTTCCTAGCACTTGCAGTAAACAACGTGCTAGTTTCATTTAAGAACGTAATTGATGACTAAGCAACAACCATTGATTTTATTTAGACTCAACTTTTTATTATTTTATATTATTATATGTATTATTATTTTTACTATTTTATATACTTATAAAACAAAAATATTACTTTAATGTTTTGTGTGATGAAATGGGAAGTACATATATTCTAAGTCATATCAAGATATGGTGGTTGTCAAGAAAAGACACTGGTGTGATTGAGTTGTGAGCTGAACTTTTTTCATGTAACGTCCTTTATAATTGAGAAGACATTTGACAGACTTGCTTATTTGTACTTCGGTATTTGGTAGCCATTTATGGACAATGCGCAGGGTAAGCAGATCGCTACAAGAGAAACCACCACCCAGCAATGTTTCTTGCCAATGATAACATCTGAGCTCTTAAGAAAAAAAAAATTAGAACTTTGGGAAACTTGTACCCACCACTTGAAGCTTCATAACTTCTCAATACTTGAAAACTTACCTGATGAGATTAATGGTCCTAGTAACAAATATGATGTTTTAATATTGTGTAGTGAAATGTGCCAATATTTGGAAGATCTTATCTAGATCCAATATTTTCTTTTTTTTTTTTTTAAAGATTTATTTATTTATTCGATAGAGATAGAGACAGCCAGCGAGAGAAGGAACACAAGCAGGGGGAGTGGGAGAGGAAGAAGCAGGCTCATAGCGGAGGAGCCTGATGTGGGGCTCGATCCCATAACATCGGGATCACGCCCTGAGCCGAAGGCAGATGCTCAACCGCTGTGCCACCCAGGCGCCCCATAGATCCAATATTTTCAAATGACTGAATGCATTGGGTTTGTAAGTCATGCCTGGATAAAAAATATATTCAAAGCATAAGAGAGATCAATGAATTTAATGTAGCTGAGTATGAAAATGTCACAAATTCCACATTGCAGCCAACCTTTGGAGAAATTATCACTTACTGAGCTTTGATGCATTATTAATGAGGAATAGCCACAATTCTCTGAAAGCGGTTAAATTAAATACTTTCTCCTTTTCCTACCACTATGTACATGTGAGGCTAGATTTTCTTCATACACTTCAACCAAAATGATATATCACAACAGATTGAATTCAGAGGCAGATATGAGAATCCTGCCATCTTCTATTAATCCAGATAGTAAAGAGAATTGCAAAAAGTAAATTGATCCTGCTCTTTTTAATATTTTTTTGGGAAATATTTCTTTTTCATAAAAAATGGCCTTTCGGTTAACATGCAATAGATTCATAATTGTATTTTAAAATGACTTAAGAAATATTTAAATTTTTTTCAGTTTAAAATTTTTAGGATGTTAAATATCAATAGATATAACCTACATAAATGAAATATCTTTGAGATTCTCAATAATTTTTAAGAACATCAGGTGATCCTGAGACCAAAATGTTTGAGGACCACAGTGTTAAAATATTAACCACTCTCTGTTCTTCCTATTGTCATGTCTTGAGTGCTAGTTAAAGAATGAATTTTTACTTTTGATATACTTTGTTTTATAGTATAGGATATATCCTATTAGAGATGGGAAATATGGGGACTATCTGCCATTTAGTTTGTGTGACTCCATGGGGCTACATGAGAAAGAAGGAGTAGGATTGTGTATGGATGACATACCCTACATCTTAAAAGGTTGCATACCAGACAGATACCAGGTAAGAATTCTCCAATCTCTAAAACATTTAAAATCAGTTTCATCAATTATTTTTGTTAAATTTTTACTCCATAAGGTGCTTTCAACTGTCATAAACTGTTTTCAACATCAATCAACACTACTCTACTTTAAATGAATAAGTATTCATATAAGTAAAGTAGAGTAATTTATTTTCTACAGCATTAAGAAAGAAAGCCTGGGATGCGTGGCTGGCTCAGTCAGTAGAACTTGTGACTCTTGAACTCAGGGTCATGAGTTTGAGCCCCTGAGTTCGGGTGTGGAGATAACTTAAAAAAAATAAGGTGATCTCAAAAGAAAGAAAGAAAAAAAGAAAGAGAAGAAAAGTGATACAGCTAAAAGGCGATATTTTACTCATACAGATTCAAAAGAAAGGATAGGAGGAGATTGTATTTATAACCGTCTTTATTGTAAAATAGATAGGAAAGTAATAGTTTAATCTCATGCACTTTTTTGCTCAATTAGACGAAATCTTGGAACAATTAACCACTTTTTGTTGAAGTGTGATATTACTGTACTGTAAGTACTTAGGTTTCACTACTTAAATGCTACCTAAATGCCCACATCCAAAGGTTGGCTCTGCCACTAGTTAGAGGAGCACCCGTAAGCAAGTTACATACTTGTTTCCGTGAGTCTTACTTGTTTATGTGTGAAATGTAGGTCATAATAATGCCCATTTCATAGTGTGCCTGAGAAGATAAATGAGATGATGTACTTTCCATTCTCAAAAGGTCAACCATTATTATCCCCTTTCTTTTAGGCATGGGCTGTAATACAATCAGCCTCAATTTCTGAGCAGTGACTTCAGTGGCCTCTCAGTGGTGCTTGATTGGAAACCTTAACTATGTACTCATATATTAAAAAGCCATGATTAAAAACCTAATTTGTGCCAGATACTATGCTAGTTACTGGACACACAGAGTTGACTAAGAACATAATTCTTATCCCCACAATCTAAGGAGACAGAAGATACAGGGAGGTGGAACAGAGCAGAGAGATGGGAGAAATCGTGAGCCTATAAAAACCTTCATTATTCACAACAGAGAAGCAGTCAATTCAGTCCAACATTGAAACATATGGGTAAAAAATAATGAATGTAGCCCTTTACTATATTTTTATTTTATTTTTTAAAGATTTTATTTATTTGTTTGACAGAGAGTGCAAGCAGGGGGAGCTGCAGGCAGAGGCAGAGGGAGAAGCAGGCTCCCCGCTGAGCATGCGGGGCTCAATCCCAGGACTCTGGGATCATGACCTGAGCCAAAGACAGACGCTTAACTGACTGAGCCACCCAGGAGCACCCCACTCCCCTTTACTGTATTTTAAAATCTATTTTCTTAATCCTAGAAAGATTATTGTTCTGTGGTAAGGAGCTACTAACTTAAAATTTGGTATTTCTTCTGTTCATTTTTGTTTCTTTTTCTTCTGTGAAATTCAAGAAATTATAGTATTTTATTTAAAAATGCATTTTCAATATATTTTCCCCTCTCCTTTTTTCTCTATTCATTGTCCATTTAAATACACAAAATGTTTAGAAAGAAGTCTTAAATGATGTGTAACCAGTGTCTGTCTGTCTGTCTGTCTTTCCTTTTTTCTTTTTTTCTGGAGACTGGGATTTGAAATTAACTTTTTAAAACATTGTTTGTACTTTCCTGAAATATTTCCATTGTGGATAGTGTAAAGTATGTGTAATTCTCATTTTCACCAGTGCAATGAAGTGATTTTTCTATAAGAAAGATAAAATACTACACTCATAGTGGAGAGGAAGTATGGAAGGGGTACTACTAATTAACCTGGGGGGAAGAGTGGCTGCAGGGAGGAAAGTTTTGGGTTGGAGGTTAGTGGTAGTCACATTTGAAGCATGACTGTATCTTAAAGAACTCAGCGAAGACTCTCTAAATGTTATCTTATGTTTCTATAACAGTTGAACCCCAATAAACCAATTACGCCCAATCATCCTAACTTCATCAGCACTCCGTCACTGAAGGACAGTATTCACTGTGTGGCTTATGTCATGGATATCAACTCTATCAATGATCTCTCCTCTAAGATGGTGGCAAAACTCAAACAAGTTCAAAAAGAAGTCTTGAGCTGTGGTGAGTCTCATTGTCCTTACCAAAAAACTTTTATTTTGAAATACAGATTCACAGAAAGTTGCAAAGAGAGTTCAGAGAGGTCTTATGGACCCTTCACCCAATTTCCTGAGTCCCGGGTCTGTTGGTGGCAATAGCAGGCAGAAGTCATTCACATGTTTTTTTTTTTTTGTCACATGTGATTTTCCAGTGGCTTGATAGGATAGTCACCTCCCCACATTATGTGACCTGACCAGGAAGATCAAAACCAGAAAATTGACACTGTTATAATATGTGCGTGCAGCTCTGTATTGTTTTATCACATGTGTAGATTTAAAAGTAGTGAGTGGGTCTCCCTCACTTACGGTCTACGTGCTTTTCGGTCTGTTGCTTTCTCACCGGATGTCAGCAGTTGGGTTTGTGTGGGAGCCCTTTAGGGTTGGGATCTCTGTTCTTTATCATCTAGTGTGGAGATTTCTTTTTCAGGATTTTTAACACCAAAATTTTTAATTTTAAAATACTTAGTAAGCTCTTAAAATAATCTATTTCATATTAGGCGAGTTGGGATAGTTTGTAATTTTTAGTTTGGTCTATTCTATCTAAGTTGGCAAATTTATGTGTGTAGAATTGTTCATATCATTTCCTTATTATTTCTTTTCTGTCTGTGGGGTCAGTTGGGATATCCCCTGTGTCCCTCATCATATTGGGGATTTAGGTCTTTTGTTTCTCTGTGTCACTATTTCTAAAGGTTTGTCAATTTTATTGATCTTTTCAAGGAACCATGTTTTTGTTTCATTGATACTTTAAATTGTTTTCCTGTTTCCAATTTATTCCTTGATTTCTGCTCTTTAGGATTTCTTTCATCTTCTTGATTTGGATATAATTTGCCTTCTTTTTTCTAGGTTTTTGAGGGGAGGGACTTGGATTGTTGATTCTGGACTTTTGCTTTTTTTCTATTGTAAGCACCGAGTACTACGTATTTTTCTGTAAACACTTCTTTAGTTATGTACTCAAATTTTGATATGTTGTATCTTTATTATCTTCCAGTTTAATGTATTTTGTATTTCCCTTGAAACGTCCTTTATGACTCATGAATTATTTAGAATGTGTGTTTAGTTTTTAAGTGCTGGGAGGTTTTCTTGTTACCATTCTGTTATTCACTTACAGTTTGATCCATTATGGTCAAAGGACGCACTCGGATTTAAATTCTTTAAATTGTTTTTGAAGTTAAACTATGGCTTAGTCTATAGTATATTTTGGTAAATGTTCCATGGGTACTTGAAAATTATGTGTATGTTCTACAAATGTTGATTCGATAGATTTTCTTGGTTTTTGGTATGACAGTGATTCTTGATTATACCTTTAATATTTGGGGTATTATACTATGAGACTCTGGATCTTATTTGTTAATTTTTCTTTTTTTTTTAATAAAGATTTTATTTATTTGAGAGAGAGAGAGAGAGCGTGCACAAGTGAGGGGAGGGAGAGGGACAAGCAGACTCCACACCAAGTGCAAAGCCCAAGTCAGGGCTCCATCCGAAGACCCTAAGACCATGACCCCAGCCAAAATCAAGAGTCGGAGGCCAACTGACTAAGCCACCCAGGCGCCCCTGGATCTTATTTACATCTTGTGTCTTAGCAGACCTCTTTCGACACTGTGCTTGTGGAAGTGCAAGTGCAGGTTTCCCACTGGCCTTGGTCGATTCCTATGGGGGGAAGCGAACTTCATTATTGCTCCCCATATGACCTTCACTGATACCAAAGGAGGCTAGGAGCCTCCTTAAGACTGGGGGAATGGTGATTAAAGTTTCACTTTCTCGGTTGGCCTGCTCTGACACTGGAAAAGAGGGAGGAGGCACCCTGTTACTGATGGTTGAGGTGGATGTCCAGGATCCCCAAGTAGCTTCCATTGATGCCATCAAGAGGGACATAGCACAGTACAGGTATGAGTCCTGGCTCCCTACCTGTTCTTCTTCTACGATACTATCCTGGCAGAGTGTGCAGGATGGAGAAGGGAAGAGACGTTTCTGTGGATGGGACTGAGGCTCTTTCATGATGTTTGGCTGGGATAGTGTGGCTATCGTGTGAAAGTTTTCTGTCTTGCTAGGTTGCTCCTTTTCTCATGCTTGGCTAGAGACAACAGACTTCCTGCCTTCTCCTCCCTTCCCTTCCCTCCCCCTCTTCCCTTTCCTTTCCCTTTTCCTTTTATTCGTTTCTTTCCTTTTCTTTTCAACAGCTCCAACTGGCTTTCCCTAGTAGTACACTTCTCCAGCAGCCAATATAGTATTTATGGAATAAAAAGAAAACCTAGAGAACTCACAACCATATTGTGATTGTAATAATGAACTAGCAAAAAAGGTAAATTAAGAAAATAGTCTTTTACAATTATATCAAAAAGAATAAAATATCTAGGAATAAATTTAACCAAGGAGATGAAAGACCTGCATATTGAAAACTGTAAGACATTAATGAAAGAAATTGAAGAAAACACAAATAAATAGAAAGATATTCTGTACTTAGGAATTGGAAGAATTCATATTAAGGCGTGCATACTCTCCAAAGCAATGTACAGATTCAGTGCTATCCTTACCAAAATTCCAACGGCACTTTTTACAGAAATAGAATGAACAATCCTAAAATTTGTATGGAACCACAAAAGACCCCAAATAGCCAAAGTAGTCTTGAGAAAGAAGAAAGCTGGAAGCATCATGCTCCCTGATTTCTCATAGTGATTTAAAAAGTATGATATTAACATAAAATTGGATCAAGAGAACAGAGTAGAGAGCCCAGAAATAAATCCACACATTTTGGTCAAATAATTTATGACAAAGGGGCCAATAATACACAGTGGGGAAAGACAGTCTCTTCAATAAACGGTGTTGGGAAAACTGGACAGCCACATGCAAAAGAATAAAACTCAACCACTATCTTACACCATACACAAGAATTAACTCAAAATGGATTAAAGTCTTGAATGTTAGACCTGGGATCATAAAACTCCTAAAAGAAAACATAGGTGGTAGGCTTGTCGCGGTAGGTCTTGGAGATGATTTATTGAATTTGAATCTGACATCGAAAGGAAAAGCAACAAAAGCAAAAATTAATAAATGGAGCTGCAGCAACCTAAAAAGCTTCTGCACAGCAAAGGAAACCATCAGCAAAACAGAATGGCAGCCTACTGACTTGAAGAAAACATTTGCAGATCATATAACTGATAAGAGATTTGTATCTAAAATATATAAAGGGGCACCTGGGTGGCTCAGTCAGTTAAGTGTCCAACTCTTGATTTTGGCTCAGGTCATGACCTCAGGGTCCTGGAATAGAGCTTCAAGTTGGCTCTGCGCTCAGTGGGGAGTCTACTCGAGAATTCTCTCTCCCCCTCTCTCTGCCCCTCCCCCACACCTCTCTCTCCCTCCCTATTATAAATAAATCTTAAAAAAATAAAATGTATAAGGATTCATACCAATCAAAAACAAAACATAAAAACAATCTAATTAAAAATGGGCAGAAGATGAGTAAATAGCTTTCCAAAGAAGACCTACAGAAGGCCATTAGATGCTCAACATCATTAATTGTCAAGGAAATGCTACATAAAACCACAATGAGGTATCATATCACATCTGCTAGAATGGCTGTTATCAAAAAGACAAGAAATAACAAACATTGGTGAGGATGTGGAAAAAAGGGAACGCTTGTACACCATTAGTGGGTATATAAATTGGTGTAGCCATTATGGAAAATAGTACAGAGGTTCCTTAAAAAATTAAAAATAGAACTATCATACATTCCAGTAATTCTACTTCTGGATATTTACGTGAAGAAAATGTAAACACTAACTCAAAAAAATATTTGCACTACCCCACCATGTTCCTTGCGGCACTATTTACAATGGCCAAGATATAAAAACAACCTAACTGTCCATCAATGGATGAATGGATAAAGAAGATGGGGTACACACACACACACACACACACACACACACACACACACACACAGGAATATTATTCAGTCACAAAAAGAATGAAATCTTGCCATTTGCAACAACATTGGTGGACCTTAAGGGCATTATGCTAAATGTAATAAGTCCGACAGAGAAAGACAAGCACTGTATGATCTCTCCTATATGTGAAATGTTTAAAAGAAGAAAACAACAAGCTCATAGATAGAACAGATCAGTGGTTGCCAGAGGTAGGGGTTTGGGGGTGGGAGAAATAGGTGACATATGAAGGTGGTCAAAAGGTAAAAAGACATTTAAAAAAGAGGATTGTTTGGTCCTTTATACTCTAAGGCCTCTTGTTTAGTCTATCAGTAGAAACACCACTTAACATAGAAAGCTGTGCAGTTTAATGTACAGAGGATTGTCTTAGTGACTAAGTAAATCTAGATTTTTTAATAGTCATAATTTGATCTTGAGAAAGTTAACTTAAGTGCACTGAACTTTAGTCTCCTATGTCATGGGAATAAGTTCTGAATCTAAATATTGTAATAAACATTAGATGTGTTCAATGTAAGTACATAAGCATACACAGATCTACTTCAGTGTACAGCGGGCTTATTGTAACTCGAAAATGCATTTAATATACCTAACCTACCGAACAGTGTAGCTTAGCATAGCCGACCTTAAACATGCTGGGAACACTTACCTTAGCCTGTAGCTGGGAAAAATCATGTAACACAAAGCCTATTTTATGATCAAGTGTTGAGTATCTCATGTAATTTATTGAATGCTATAGTAAACATGAGAAAAAGAATGGTCGTATGGGTACAGAATGGATGTCACTTTATCAGTTGTTTACCCTGTGATCGCATGGCTGACTGGGAGCTGTGGCTGCCACTACCCGGCGCCCTGAGAGATACTGCATATCGCTAGTCCCAGAAAAGATCAAAATTCAAAATTTGGAAGTATGGTTTATACCAAATTCATAACGCTTTTGCACCATTGTGAGGTTAAAAAATCTCAAGTTGAACCATCAGAAGTCAGGGACTATCTGTATAAGCATATAACAGCTCTCCAATTATGGTGGGTTTGGGATAAGACCGAGTTACAGAAGTGCTAAGGTTTGAAATGATTTTTTTCAAGGACATCTGGCCACGATGTGGGTGACATGAGGGTGACAGGGCTGTGTGCTAGGGTCTAACTGGGCTGATTTCGAGCCTCAAGAAGACATTGCATTAATTTTGAAAGAGAAGAACTGCAGTTTAGCAGAAGTTGAAAAGAAATTATATGTGACAGTTGAGAACTGCCCTCTACACAAACCAGGTTTTTTTAATTGGCCAACCTTGCTCGTTTTTCCTCTGGGACTTGGATGAAGGGAGGCTGGTAAAAGCAACCATTCAGTAATAGCGATCACAAACACAAGATTTATGTAAGGGGAAAATCCTAAAAGCTCTGGTAAAGAAGTCTCTCAGGGGTCTATCCTTGAATGGCATTTGGAAATCTCAGTTTTATACTTTTTCCTGGGGAAGCATTTTTTAGTAAAGCAGAACTTTGATTCAGTTAGAAGCCAACTGGGAGAGGGCAAGAGGTCCTTAGTAGAGCTGTGAAATCCGTGTTCTTTGCTTTTACAAATAGTCACACATAACCTTCCTCACTTTCTGGGGTCGTTTTTCAGTCCTCAGTGTCCAGCAAACACCCCCCCCCCCCTGCCGATCACACACCATTTGGAACAATAACTGATTGCAGAATAATGTGAATTTAGTTGCATTTAGAAATGATCTCTCATGCTGGAAGAAAAAGATCATTTCTCCTATTAGAAGAACTTCAGGTTCCATACTGACATTTACTAGGGATCTTTCATTCTTTAGATCTTCACCCTACAGAGAGCTGCTTTCACTCTTACTTAAGTACCGTGTTGAAACGTAGCTGTTTATGATACAAAATAACTGATTTATCTCTTTGATATAGGTAGAGCATGTGTCCTCTTGCTTACCAAAGTGACTAATTGCAGTGAATTTCTTCAAGACAACTTTTTAAACATGGATAAACCTATGACTTCCCAAAGCCAGGTAAAGAATATATGTCTAGCCAGACATTATTGTAATGGTGTTATATTGTGTGTGTGTGTGTGTGTGTGTGTCTGTGTGTGTGTGTGCACGCGCACACTCATACTATATATTCACTGGTAAGTGAAGACATGGATCAATTGTCTGGTTAATTCAAATTTATGTCCTACTTTAAAACAATAATTATTTGTATTATAATTATATTCAGAAGAGAACTTATCAAGCTATTGCTTTTTCAGTTTCTTTCTTGAATTATATTTGAATTCAGTCAATTTTCAGATATGAGTTATGCTTATTAATTTTTCCACAGATAATGCATGTCAGCAAAATGCTCAGTGTTCCTATTTATAATACCTTCATGGTTGAAAATTATACATCAGAGTGGGAGCTGGACCCTTTAAAGGACACTCAGATCCTCTTTGTGCTGAGGCAGATGTTACGGGTAGCAGAGGACTTCTTTGAGGACTTGCCTTGAGGAAACAGGTAATCTGGCCCCTTTCTGCCCCTCTCAGAAAGCCTGGTGCTTTTTGAAAATCCCAGAGTTCTACCTCCCCGGATGGCTGATGCCCATTGGGTTGCTCTAGACCTGAGAGCCACGTTAGGATGTGTGCTTTCTTTCTATTCTTTTTAATTTTGTTTTCAGATAAAATTGTAGGAATGTTCCAGCTCTGCATGTGACATCGGTTGCCTTGGTTCTGATACTTGGCCCAATCCTGGATTGGCAGGCCCCGATGAGAGACAGTCTCTGCCGACAGCCTCCTTATGACATCTGCTTTCATTCATGTTTTGCCTTCAGTCCCTGACAGCATCTAACTGATGGTTTCTTCCAGGGTCAGTCGTACCTCAAGCTGAAAGGTCGACCCTGAGCAGTGGTGGGCCAAGATAAGCCCTACGGCAAACCACCATTTGGGATTTTAATTTCTGCGACACTTTTCTCAACCTCCCCAGCAAAATTGACTATCCCCTTACTTATTTGTCTATAGCACCTTATTTAGAACTCTGTGTGAGTACTAATACATTGAATAATAATTTAAAAATGGTTACATGGATATCCACTTCCCTAAATACATTGTGAGTTCGTTTAGAAGCAGGGTTTGGATTTTACATACCTTTGTATTCACAGAACTTAGCACAGGGCCTGATAGCCATCAAGCATGTCTGCCATTATGCATCCCTCCCAACTTCCCCAGAGTGAAAACGCGTACTGACAATTTTTCTCCTTCTAGAAGGGAAGACGGGAAGAGAATGAAATGCCGGAGAGAAGACATGGACACAGAGGAGGGAGAATGTTTCACTTATCTCTGGATGAAGATACGAATTTAAGCTAGTTACAAAGAACAAATATATCTTGAGGACTTACGTGTTATTTCTGTGAAAAAACAAAGTTTCTTCCTTTAATGAACCCATACCTGACTTTAATTAATTGAATTCCAAGCTATCCTAGCCATGTCTCCCAAGTAGAGTGATCAAATGAGGTTACTCGTGCAAGTCAATAAGAAAGTTATCTTATACAAGTGCCCCCAAATGATTTTAAATTCCTCTGGGTAGCTGTAGAAGTTAGGACTATTAATAAAGAAAAAAAGAATTTCAGAAGATAGGTTTTAGGTTTTCCCCCTAAAACCCTAACTCTCTTCTCCAAATTTCTTAGTATTTTTCAAGTGAATATGCTTTGGTTCAATAGTTATCTCTATTAAAGCCATCTAATGTACTTTTAGTCAGAATTATTGTCTTCTTTGGGAAGTCCTGGGTACGAAGAGGGCAAGAATTCCTTAGGAATAGTTGTGGAAAAAGAACTATTTCCTAAAGCAAAGCTGCAGGTAAAGCTGAGCCCCAGTGGATGCTGAGGAGCCATGATTCAGTGGAAGAGATGGGTGGGGTCTTTAAAAGAGAGGAACAGAATGGTCACAGGTACTGAAGAGTAGAGCCAGAAGTAGATATTGGAAACAAAAGAAGAGTTCCCGCCAGGATGATTATTCAATGGATGTAGGGAGCAGCAAGTCCAAAAATAAGATGTGTTTGTCTCCATGTAACCCACGATAATAATAAGCCACGACCATTGTTGGTTAGAAGACCGAAGGTGATTGAAGGCCCACCACTGTGCCTCACCATCTATAAGACCAGAACGCATCACGCTCCAGGAGTCAGCAAAAGTCTGGGCAGAGGAAGGTTTTGCTAGATGCCAAATTGGATTCAAGGTGGAACTTCTGTACTCTGTTTGAAGGGGTAGGGTAGAATGCTGTCACGAAGGAGACGGAGACCTTGAAAGGAAGAGGAGTGATGGAGAGATTGAGAGAGATACACAATGAGGGACTGTCCAGGCGAATCAACATCGTTTGAGAGTATACATGTTGAGGCTAAGTTTCCCTTTTTGTATCACAGAGGACAGTGTTAGGTAAAGGATGTCGCAATTCCTAATCCCCTGGTGCTGTACTACTTTGGGGAATACTCAAACATTTAATGGAGTTAAATGTATCTTTGGGGTTTAGGCTGGAAAGGATTGGGAAGGGGGCCTCAAAAAGGGAGAGACTTCTCTTATCTGGGAAAGGACCTTTCCTGATTTTGAGGATTCTGCTGATCTTTCTTTACCATCCTAACAGTAGGACTTACCACTTTGCCACACTTCAGAGGCCACCCAGGAGTTTTGAAAGTTTACATAATTTAAATTTGAGCTAGAAGTACAGTCCAGGCAAAGTCACTGAAATATCTATTAGCCAGACAGTGCTAAGGGACGTAATGATAGAGCATAAATGTAGTGGGCGGTAGACTATCACCTGAAGTGAGAGGGTTGTTGCAGACAAGCCTCAATACTAGAGACTGTGTGGTGGGTGGGTTGTGGCATTAAAAAGTGACTGTTTTGAACTTAAGTGTGTCTATTGACAGAGGAATGGATAAAGAAAATTTGGTAAATGTATTTATACACACACACACACTGGAATATTATTCAGCCATAAAAAGAAGGAAATTCTGCTTTTTGAGACAACATGGATACACCTTGAGGGCATTGTGCCAAGGGAAAGAAGTCAGAGAAAGACAAATACTGTACAATCTCACATGTGAAATCTTAGAAAGCCAAACTCATAGAAACAGAGTAGAATGATGGTTGCTAGGGGCTGAGGGGTGAAAGGAATGGGGTGATGTTGGTTGAAAGGTACAACTATCCAGTTATAAAATGAAAGTGTTCTGGGAATTTAATGTACAACGTGGTGACCGTAGGTAACAATGCAGTATTATATACTCCAAAGTTGCTAGGAGAGTAGATCCTCAATGTTCTCACCATGAGTACAAGAAAGGTAATTATTAGGACGCCTGGGTGGCTCAGTCAGTTAAGCGTCTGCCTTTGGCTCAGGTCATGATCCCAGGGTCCTGGGATCGACCCCTGCATTGGGTTCCCTGCTCAGTGGGGAGACTGCTTTTCCCTCTCCTTCCCGCTTGTGCTCTCTGTTGCTTTATCTGTCTCTCTCTCAGATAAATAAATAAAATATTAACAAAACAAAAATGGTAATTAAAAAAAGAAAGGTAATTATTTGAGGTAATGGATATGTTAACTAACCTTATGGTGGTAACCATTTTGCAGTATATACATGTATCAAACCATTGCATTGAATACCTTAAACTTACACAATTTTTATATCAATTATATCTTTTTGTTGGTTTTTTTCTGGGGATTTTTATTCATTTATTTGGTATTAAAATCCACTGCTTCTTGAGTAGTACATGAAGTCTGAAAACAATCGATGTTTTTGAGTCTTATTTATTTATTTATACTTTTATTTTAATTAATTTTTTTGGTAGTTTCTAGTTTTCATTTAAATTCCAGTTAGTTAACATATAGTGTATGATGAGTTTCAGGAGTAGGATTTAATGATTCATCACTTACATATAACACCCAGGGCTCATCGCAGCAAGTGCCCTTCTAATCCCCATCACCCATTTAACCTGTCTCCCCCCGCCCCACCTCCTCTCCAGCAACCGTCAGTTCTCTATAGTTAAGAGTCTGTTTGTATCAATTATATTTTAACAAAGCTGGAAAAAAAGTTAAGTCCAAGTGGCTGTTTCTGATAGAAGTTTGTAGCATTGTACACATTCAGCCAGCATCCACCTATTTAATAAAATACCAAGAGGGGTATAATGGTGGGTGTCAGCCCGTGTCTTTTTTAGAAAGCTAAATTTAAAGATTATATGTTGTTTTTTCATAAAAAATGCAAGTTCATATTGAGTACAACAAAATTGATCGAGAGACTCAAGAAAGCCCCCAGAGCCTTCAGAGACCAGCTGACGAGTCACCATCTTGAAGTGACAAAACTCAGTCTGATGCTTACATAGCTACTTGATAGTACGGCTGATTGAAGTCTTCATTGGTGTGTAAAAGCTGTGGGAATTTGGAAGTCCCCAAATCCCATCCCAAATGTGGTGAAACTCTGGGCCAATTTATAGAGAGCAGTAGATTTAAGTAGATCTGAGTTTTGCCATCAGTCTGAGGGAGATGGAAACTGGCATACCAGCTGCAAATCTTTGCAAAATCTTGTTCCGATGTTGGAGAAAATGCAGACCTCGGGGGTCAGCCAGACAATGGAATTAGGATTACGGCCAATATCCAGCCGCACGCCCCTCACATGCTCTCCCAACACAGCTCGCGTAATGGATTCGAGCTGCTCCAGACTCCAGGATGAGAATGACAGTGTAAGCAAAACTGCAGGTAGAGATTGTAGGAGTGGGGGTGGAAATGGTGAAGAAGAAGAGCAAGCTATGTTAAATAATCGTGTGTAAATACAATCGTCAAAGTTATTAAAACGATTGATTTCTTTTTGAGAGAGAGAGAGAATGCACTTGCACAAGCAGGAAGAAAGGGGGAGGGGCCGCGGAGAGGGGAGGGGAGAGAGAATCTTAAGTAGGCTCCATGCCCAGTGTGAAGCCCCATGCAGGGCTTGACCTCACCCCCTGAGATCATGACCTGAGCCGAAATCAAGACTAGGGCACAACCAACTGAGCCACCCAGGCGCCCTCCAACACCGGTCTTTAGATGGGACCTATCATACCTCTGAGTTCATGTGGGGGGTTGGTGTCTTCCAAAAGCTCAAGGAAAGGAGAGCTGGGAAGATTAATTTCTGGAAGGTGCTTGTTCATTCAAATGATATAATTTATGAGCAAGGGCTACCTGAATTATTGGATTATTTGTGTGTGTAGGGGGAGAGAGGCAGGTTTGAAACGGTGTCTTCAGTGCCAAGTCTACGGGATCTCTTAGAAGATGAGCTAAGTACCGACTACCAAATGATCTCTTCTACCACCTGCACTCTTGTTTCCTTATCATTAAGGAGCTAAACCTTTTTTTATTTCCATTCCATCGATGATACAAGCAATTTGTCAAACATGAAGATTCCTGGCTTCCTTAGTGAACCGACAGCTGTTTGCTAAGTGATGTTAGACCCTCCTGCTTCAGTCTGAGTTCTTGAGCTGGTCTGCAAAATGAAAAAGAGACTCCCGCTCTTTTGAGTCAGGGCACAGTGGGGCCTGACCAGGGGAGGGTATTCAGATGGTGGTGGCATGGTCCTCAACACTTGCTGATCTCCCAAGTCGTATGTATCACCTCGGTGTTCTCCGTCAGGGATCGCTGCTCCTCTGTCATAGCTTGTCAGAAATCTGTGGTTTTTGGCTGAAATTTGCCTTTCCCCCAGCAGCACAGAAAACCATGGACCCCGAGGAGAGTAAGTCGATAGTAGAGAAGAGGATGAATTTCAGGCATGTGTCCTGGAGTTGGAACTGACAGCAATTTTTGGTATTTCAACATACTGAAACGGATTGAATTTTTCTTTAAAGAAGTCACTTAAAAATCTACTGAGCTGTTAAGTTTTCTTCTCTCTGACTTCAAATCTTTGATTCTCCTAGTATTTTTTATTTGACTAGACTGAAAATTTCAGCCGGATCAGTTTCTGTTCCCTCGCAGGAGGAGGCTGGCACTCTGCCAACTGGGCGGGACCGTAGTTAGTTTCAGTTTCCTTTCCTCTGAGGCCCTGAACCCCGGAGGCTGCTGAAGAATTTTCTGTGCCGTTTTCCGTGTCTGCTTAGCTGGCCAGACCCAGCAGCTACCCTCAGCTTCGGTCCTTGTACAGGTCCTACAAACAGGTAAATGACTTGCTGCTTTCCACTTTTCCTAGCCACTTGCAAATCGTCGTCTTCTTTTTTAATAAAAAAAAATCATTTTAGAATGAAAAACTAGTTAATGATATTTTGTGCTATCTGCTCATCCTCTTTTTACTCATCTTATGTGTAATGTAGAGTAAATAAGAGGCACAAATGCAAACTTTGTGCCAGTATGTGTTACCCGTTTTTCAATATTTAATGGAAAATACATTTGATTTTCTGCTAGATTGAGAAGTATGGCAGTGGCAACTCGTTTGACTGGGATGCAAGAAAAGAAGCTGCAAAATTATTTTGGAGGAAAACAGTTTACCCTTCTCTATAAAGCTACTGTCCACGAATTCTCTGGAGATAATTTGCTTCAGAGATGCTGTGACCAAGGGCCTACTGTGACGGTGATTTACGGTGGACATTATGTTTTGGGGGTGTATATAAGAGAGAGTTACAAGAGAGATGACAGAGTTCCCATCGTCCTCTTTGCCGTTCAAGAGAATGAAATTTCAGAATGCGACGTGGGAGCAAGTTCTCCATCTTCATTTCTTTATCAATATAATAGAAGATGGGATGATTCAGGATTCCTCCTAAATCTGGAGCAAAAAAAAGTGAATATGAACTTAGACACATTTAAAAAACTTGGACTACCTCAAAATCAACCTATTTCCTTTGAGGAATGTGAAGTTTTTCGTTGTGAAGGTAGGTTATTCAGATAATCTTCTATAGAGTTCTCTCCTGAATTTTTGGAGGATTTGAGGCAACCCATGTCTTTAAGGAAGAATGTCCTTATCTCTGGGTGACCCGGACTTTGCTGAGACCCAACCATGGCCAAAAGTAGCATGTACAGAGTTTTCTGGAGTGTGTTTGTGTGGGGGATGAGGTAGGGGAGGGGGGAGGAAAGGTAGAAGGAGAAGGGGGGGAGAGAGATAGAGGCAGCAAACTTAAAGATCGTGAGATTCTCTTGGAGGGAAACCAAAGCTTGAACTTCTCTTCATTGGTCCTAGATCCTGCAGTTTCCCATTGTGTCCATTATATTAAAAGACCAAAATGAATTTACTCATTTTTCTGCTAAAGGACATTATTTCCAATGTTTGCTGTTATAAACAATGCTTTTGTAATGTATTCGTGACTATAACTGTGCATAAAAATACTTCTTTATAGTAACTTCCTGCAAGTGGGTTTGCTGTTTAAGAATGATTGACATTCGCACTTCGATAGACACTTCTCAAAACCTTTTCTACTGTTCCCAGGAATGTTATAGAAATGCCTATTTCCCTATCTTCTTGCCAATATTTGATATTATCAGACTTCAGAATATTTGCAATTTGATGGTCAAAAGATGGTTTCTCATTTTCTTCTTCACTTATTCCTTCCTTCGCAAGTCTATGTGTACTGGCCATTTACATTTCTTCTCTGAAACGGTTATTTATGGCTACCTATTTAAAGGAAGGGACCCTGGGAGTAATATCCCCTGAGTATTTTCATGTTCCAAACCAGTTGTCTGTGGTCTTTATACTTGAATGATCAGCAGAGTATATAATTCTTCGGGGGATTTTGTAATGTTTCCACAGTGTTCGTGTTGCTGTGGAAAACCTAGGGCCAGACTTACTTAATTGTTTTTATTGTTTCCCTCTGACTGATTCGATCTTTCTTCCTGGCTACCCCAACCATCTAAAAAATATTGTTGATGTCTGGTCAATTTACTTGGATATGTCATGATGTTGACAATCCTGGATCAGTTAAGGAAACTTTTTGTCGAAGTATAACACATAAACAAAAAGTGCACAATTGATAAGTGCACCGACTGACAAACTTTTATAAATTAGACACACTAATGTAATGACTACTTGGATGAAGAAATAGATTATTATCATCGTTTCAAAAGACTCCTTGCTGATTCTTCCTGGTTATTATCAGCCAAAGATTAACCGTTACTTTGGCTTGTGTCGACGTTAATTACTTCTTTTTGAATTCTATGTAAGCGGGATCATATCAAAATATGTACTCTTGTGTGTCTGGCCTCTTACGTTCAGTATTATGTTTGAGGGATTGAGCTAAACAAGGGAGTGAATTATAAAATCAGACCTCTACAAATCAGATATCTTACTCAGTATCAGGTTTGACTAATCATTTCAAGGATAAAGGCATTCAGAAATCTCTGAGAAGGCAGAAAGGGTACAAGAACATTCTGTGTGGCTCCTAGGTCCTTCCTTTGCATATCAGACGTATGCTTTCTGGATAAAACAACAGGCAGGGTTGTTTTATGAAGTTTGTGGGCCACTTTACGTATTGAAGAGTGGTTATGTTATGGAACGTTCATATGTCAGTGCTATGGCCTGACTGTGCTCCCCCCACCCCAAATGCATGTTGAAGCCCTGATCCCCAGTGACTATACTTGGAGATGGGGCCTCTAAGGAAGTAATTAATGGTAAATGAGGTCATAAGAGTGGGGCCTTAATTCACTAGGATAAGCGTTCATTTAAGAAGGGACACCAGAGAGCTCACTGTCTCACCACGAACGTACAAGAAGAGTCATGGGAGAGCACCGTGAGATGGCGGCCACCTGCAAGGCAAGAGAAGAGGCCTCAGGATGAAATCTACCTTGCTGCACAGTGATCTTGGACTTCTGAGCTTCCAGAAGTGTGAGAAATAAATTTCTGTTGTCCCAGTTCATGGTATTTTGTATGGCAGCCTGAGCAGACTAAGACAATCAGCTTACATGACAATTCCCATGAAGACATGCCTCATAAATCTGTAGAATCTGTATTTGTTTATTCTAAGTAATCCTTAGCCAGGAGCTTCCAGTTAAGGACATTCAAGAGATAAGTGCTTTCCTTGTAGGAAATATCATTAGTCTGTTTACCTGGAGATAAGATTATTAGCATATTTTCAAAGAAATTCGGCTGGGTCACTTTTCTTTTTTTCCCTGAGAGTGTTGCTTGTGAAGTGAGTGAATGTATCTCAGAACAGCTGCTTTGGCTCCCTACCTCCCTACTGATTCATCCATATTATGTGTGTTGGAGTCATTTGTTCCTTTTCATTTTCATATGGTATGCCAGTGTAGTGAGTCCATCATACTTTTTTTTTTTTTTTAAATAGAATTACTGTCGGTGGACATTTGAGTTTTCCAGTTGGGGACTATTACAAATAATACTGCTATAAACCTTCTTGTATACGTGTTTTGGTTCACAC
Organism: Ursus americanus; assembly: GCF_024610735.1. Taxonomy (NCBI): domain Eukaryota; kingdom Metazoa; phylum Chordata; class Mammalia; order Carnivora; family Ursidae; genus Ursus; species Ursus americanus. The sequence continues at coordinate 32,272,745 of NC_142138.1, forward strand.
ATTCGTATTTTTTGAAGAACATAAACGTAAAATTTCTGGGTCATCGGATTTGTGTATGTTCAGTTTCAGTGGATACTGACAAAGCTTTCCAGCATAGTTGCACCAATTTCCACTGCCACAAGCAGTGTATGAGAGTTTCTGTCACTTCTAAATTTTTCCCAACACTCTTTGTTACAATATGTAGCCATTTTGGCCGGTGAACTATGGCATGACATTTTGTGAATTTGGTTTTCTTTGATTAGACTAGTCAGTAATTTATTTATTTTACAGTTTAAACCAATGACTATATTAATTTATCCTTTTTTTCAATTTATAAAATTTGTCTTGTAGTTTTGTTAATTCCTTCTTATATTTCTAAGGTTTGTTTCTACAATCTTTTCTGTTCCTATTTTCTATTTTCAAAACTTTCCTTCTTCCTTGTTATTAACAAAGTGTACTTTTATCACAAGGTTGATATAAAGTGTTTATATTATTGTTATTTTCTACATATTTACAATTTTGATTTTTAATCTCCTTTTGGATGTTAAAGTTAGGAAGTGCTTTTGTAAAATTCCAAGAGGTTTCTTTTCTCTTTGTTTGCACTTACTCTTTCCTTGTTTTATTATAGTCATTGTATGTAGTCTTCACTATTTCTACTTTCAGTTTAAATTTAAAGAGGTTTTCTTTCCGTACGTATAGCCATATTTTTAAATATTTCACACAGTATTCTTTTGTAGTGTAGAGAATTGCCAGCATCACTACCCCTCATCCTTTCAGGTTTTTTTTTAAAGATTTTATTTATCATTTATTTATTTTAGAGAGAGAGATACTGAGTGAGTGAGAGAGGAGAGGGAGAGAGAATCCACGACAGACTCTGTGCTGAGCACGGAGCCCAACACGGGGCACGGAGCCTGACCCGGGATCAATCCCATTACTGGGAGATCATGACCTGAGCGGAAACCAAGAGTTGGTCACTCAACCCACTGAGCCACCCAGGAGCCCTGCAGCTGATCCTTTCAGTTTTAAATCCACCACCAAAGAGTGTCTCTTCACAGGACATAAATAATTCTGGGCCTGAGTCTTGTTGGTTCACACAAGGTCCTCAGCCCTCCCCTGAACCACTCACTGTGCTCTGATTGGGCGAGGGATGAGTCCTTCGTTCTCTTTGGAGCCAAGAAGAAAATCAATTGGCCTGGAAGTTCCAGGAGCCCCAGTCGTAGATAGTAGGTTTCGGAGAAAACTTGGTGCCTGTGGTTTTTTTGTTTGTATGTCTCTGTGCATTATCCCTTTCAGACCTCTCGAATTATGGAGAGGAACTATTTCAAAGTATTACCAAGTCTGTCCCTGGCCTGTCCGTGCCTTTATGCCTTGCTTCTCTGATTCAGAAAGGACCCCAGTTTTCATTTCCCGTGTGGGAGCAAGCCACATACTACTGCTGAGTCATTGGGTGAGAAGAGCTCTGCAGACAATCTAGACTTACAGTGCCGACCTTGCCTCTAGCACTAGATTCTTCAAATGAGATGTTAAGGAGATTAGCCAGAATTTTCTCCACTTGCTTTTGTTATACTGTGCTGTCGTCATGGAAGAGCTGTTTCTGCATTTTCCCCTAGTGAATGCATTTCATTCAGTTAGCCAGTCATTCAACAACTTGTACTTTTCATTTTTCTTTATTTCCCTAGATTTATTGGACGAAAGAATCATGAAAGGGATTACTCGGTAAGTCAATGGTTTTAATGTTCTGTTATTCTGTTTGTTATCTTAGACTTACTCTTTTATAGGTTCTGGCAAATTGGTAGCACAAATTATAACTTGTGGATCATCAAGAATAAGCTATAAATATATTTATAATCATAAAACTATTTGACAATACCAGTGTTAAAACAGAAAGAACACCGAGTAAAGGGAAAACATTCCTAATGTGTTTTTTTTTTTTTTTATATGCTTGACAGCATGTCAACATTTTTGCTTAGACTTCTTAAAGTTACAGTTTCAGTTGCTTTAGAGAATTGCTTTGGAAGGGGTGGCTGGTAGGTAGAGAATACTTATATGAACTTCAAGAACATGTTAGAAATGATCTACTTCCATAAACTTCAAAAGTCGTATGTTATGTTATGCTTTTTGAAGTTTATTATTGATAAGTTATTTTCATACTTAACACAGTTCGTATTTATTACTAGGTTTATATGGTCTGGTTGCTTAAATCTGAAAGGTTTTATGTCTGATTGGCTTTACTTATAAGTGTTATTTTTACTTTTTTTTTCTTTTACAGTAGAATTTGAAGTAGGATAGTCGCTTGTCCTTTTAACAGGAAAGCAAGTTGCTAATCAAAAATAAATAATAATATATAAGAAAAGAAAATGAATTCTAGGAAAATTTATGGTAAGTTCTTGTGATCTACCCTCAGTCGATTGTTAAATTTGTCCTGTCTAAACAGACTCCAAGACAAATTGTTGGTTGACGTGAGAAATTACAGACCACGTAGAGACCTCGTTCACCAAATACGGATTCTGCTCCTGGGTCCAACTGGAGCTGGGAAGTCTAGCTTTTTCAACTCAGTAAAGTCTGTTTTCCGAGGCCATGTAACACACCAGGCTCTGGTGGGCTCTGATACAACTGGGGTATCTGACAAGGTATGTCCATTCAAGATCACTCAGCCTTTGCTGCTTTGTTCAAGTTCATTAGTTTTGAAAAGTCTTTTGCTGATCGACTTCATTCCTTGTAGACTTTATCTCCATTTGCAATTAAAAATATGTTCTCTTAAAATTGCTTTTTTCTCCTCTGTAGTACAGGACATATTCCATTAAGGATCCAAGGGCTGACAATCCCCTGCCATTTATTCTGTGTGACTCAATGGGGCTGGGTGAGAGGGAAAAAGGGCTGTGCATGGATGATATAGTCTACATCTTAAAAGGCCACATTTCTGACAGATACCAGGTATGATTGGGCTAATCATTGAGAAATTATAACTGATATTTAAAATGTTTATTTTTGCTTACTATTGACAGCAGCAGATGCTAGTCTAATTTAATGCATTACCGTTTATTTTCTTGAATGATACTTGTTCAAGATTGTTTGTTCCTTTTTGATATTTTATTTTACAAAGAATTAAGACATCCAAAAGATTCTTCTGTCATAGCTGTCATAACAACTCTGAATGTTGTTATATATTCTATTGCCTCTGGCTATGTGAAACAGAAATCCAATATATCAATTTATTCTCATAGGTAATTTTTCTTATGTAACAGGAAGTCTGAAGGTAGGCAGCTTTGGGTCAGTGCGGAAGCTCTCCGAGGTTATCAATTTTAAGGGTCCATCTCACTTTCTCTTATGAGACCCTCAATATGGGGTACTTTGTGTCCCCCTAAAATTCACATGCTAAAGCCCTAATCCCCAATGTGATGGTATTAGAAGGTGGGGCCTTTAAGAGGTGATTAGATCATGAGGGTAAATCCCTCATGAATGGGGTTAGTGCCCTTACAAGAGTTAAAAGAGAGGTGATCTTTCTCTCTGCCGTCTGAGGACACAAGAAGAAGGCAGCTGTCTACAGATCAGGAAGAGAGCTCTCCTCAGACGCCAAATCTGCTAGCACCTTGATCCTGGACTTTCTAGCCCTCAGAACTGTGAGAGGTAGTTTTTGTTCTTTTTGGCACCAAATATGCTAATTCGTTACACCCGAGCTGGCTAGGATGTGTGGCTTGCATCCTTACGCTCTCCAGATGTTCACACTGAGTCCTGTCCGTGTTCTAGGCAAGAGGAGGGAGCATTAAAGAGAAAGCCACTTATTCTGTCATTTTTTAAAAACTTTCTAGTCCTTTTTATAGACATTTAGATTTTGAATTAATCATTAATTTACCTCGTTCCAAATGAATAGTCAGTTGTGCCAGCATCTTTCATTGAATGTCTTTGCGTCTTTCCCCTATCAAATATAGGGATTGGTTTATTCTCTTGATGTATTTATCAATTCCTTAATGATATTCTTATTATTACCAAATCATTTAATTGTTCTAATTACCATAACAATCAACTGTGTCTTGATACCTCCCTGGACAAGTCATATTCATTATTTATTTCTTGCATTTGTTTTTCTTGACTGTTTTCACAATAGACTTTTCCAAGTGAACCTGTTTGTGTTTTGATTGTTTGTGTTTGATTTGTTGGTGCTTTGATTAAAATTACATTAAAATTTTATATCAAAAGTTGATTTACATCTTTACATACCCAGTGTTCTTATCCAGAAACATAACATGTTTCATGTTTCTATTCACGCAAGGGTTTTTCATTCTTCAGTATAGCAGTGTCTTGTAGAGGTAAACTTTATTTTTAAGTATTCTTTTTTTTTAAAAACAACTTTTTATTTTTATTATAGAGAATTTTAAACCAATGCAAATGTAGACAAAGCAATTTAATGAATTCCCATTTACTCAGCTTCAGCAATTTTTGATTCATGGCCCGTCATCAGTGTCTGTCCACTTTTTCCTCTCCTGTATTACTTGGAATTGAATTTAATACATTATAGCATTTGATCCATAAATCATAGCAAGTACACCAAAACTCTGATGACAAATACCGAACCCACCCTTACTAGTCAACTAACACCCAAACCACATGCAATTAGTTTTGGTGTACTGAAATATAGTCAGAAGTCAACTTTACAAAATAAGGCATAGTCAAAGAATCCATTTTCTTCCTCTGCCCCTTCAAATACATTTCTTCCCTTTCCTTAAAAGCAACCATATAAAAATTTATGGTTTACTTTCCTTTTTTACTATATAAGAAAATACTTACAGATTTGTAGTTCTCTTTTTAGAGAAGTCATGAAATACTCTCTGTTATTGATATATTAGAATCTTGCCACTACACATAGTCCTGAAGTTAATAGGCCTGTACATGCATCATTTTGTATTTTTGCCAGTATACCTGTGACAGATTCCCAGCAGAGGGATTGCTAGTTCAAGAGTAAACGCATCTCATTTTGGACCACTTTTGGTCCTTGCGTTCTGTGTGATGATACTGGATTTCTTTCTGAATGCTCTCATCTCCACCTTGGTCACATTGCTTCTATCTAGAACACTTTCGGCCCTATGCTCATTCCCTTTATCAGACTAACTCCTCCTACTTTGAGACTCCCAGATTACGTGTCCCTTTCTTGCAGAAGTTTTACCTGACTGCATGAACAGGCTGCTAGCTACTTGCATAGACCGTCTTCTCTACTGGGTTGTTAGCCTCGTAATATCAGAGACTAGCACACTGCCTGAAACATAGTATGTGCTCATGAGTATCCATGGAATTAAAAGTTGGTTTATGTTTACCTTACAGTTTGATTCCACGAAAGCAATCACACCAGGTCATAGTAACTATATTGACTACCCATTGCTGAAGGACAGAATCCATTGTGCGGCATTTGTGTTCGACATCAATTCTGTTGAATACCTCTCTCGTGACATGATGGCTAAGATAAAAAAAATTCGAAGGGAGTTGATAAAGTGTGGTGAGTCTCATTCTAGTTTGCTATTAAGGGTAATCGATTAGACTATATTGTAGAATGGTTTTAGAACAGGATGAAAAATTTGAGAAATTTCATATGTGAATCTTCCCTGGCCCATCAGTGTGGTTCAAGCAAATCAAGCACTCGATAGCTGTATGACTTTGTGCCGTGACTTAAACTCTCTCTGTCTCAATTTCCTAATGTATAAAGTTAGTATAACAATAGCACCTATCTCAGAGATTTATTATAAGGATTAAACAAATCAATATATTTGAAGAGTTTAGCACAGTCCTCACTACCTTTTACCACTGTATCCTAGCATGGATTCATTTACTAAAAGTTCTAGATTTCCCCTTGGGCCTTAAATGATTAGAAATGGAAAACAGTATTTCAGTAAGAAAACACAGCAGGGAAGTAAGATGTTAGGTAGGGCGGGGTAGCACAAAGATTTAGGACAAGGTAAACAGGATCAGGGAGTTAGGGTGCCCCATACTGGCTTTTTTGGCTTTATTATCCATTCTGTCCGGGAGAGATCCAGTTTATCACAACTTTGATTAAGTTAGAAGCATGGAGTGATTCACTTGCTCCCTGAAATTGGAAACCTTGCCAGGGAGGTTAGTGTAGGGGGGTGCTTGCTAGCATTGTGACAGAAGAGCAATGTATTTGTGAGGCTTTGACACATGCTATTTCCTTCTTGAGGATTCTTCTCCCCCATCTTGTTTATGAGATCTCTTTTCTCCAGTCTACATAAAAACAACTGTTTGGACAGGATAGGAGACCAATCAACAATATTGTAGCATCAATTTTAGTTATCTCTTCCAAGAAGTGGTTTCATTTGAAGCCTCATTTTTTACCATGGAAAGCAATGAAGGGAATTTCCTATGTCAGAGGAATTCCGGGTACTAATGAGTAGTTGAGTGGGGTATTTTTAGGGGTTGTGGGCCTTCCCAAATCTCTGAAATTGCTCCCTAGATAGCCTGTTGCATAATTGAAAGCTGATTAACTGAAATATCCTGATGTCTTTAATGATCAAAGTGGCATGTATCTGTGTGGCCTAGGTGTAGCCCACGTGATTTTGCTCACTCATGTGGATAGCATGGATCTGGTTACAAGAGGTGACCTTAGAGACATATACAGCTGTATGCCTGTGAAGCTCAAGGTAATGAATGATGTTCCTCTTTGTAGACACATTTCCTGGGATATGTCACTATAATCACATGATATTACTGTGAATAAAAATAAAAGTGGACACCTACTGAACTTAAGAATTAACACAGTTTCTTGGGTAATTCAGACTTGTGTCTCAAGATTAAAAAATTAAATATATATTCATCTTTACACGGACACAGATCATTCCATTTATTATAATTTAACCCAAATAGGTTCAATTCAACAAATATTTATTGATTGCCTTTCATAATTGAGTCAGTATGATACTCTCTAACCAGTTACACAGATAATGGAAATAATTTCTCTGCACTCAAAAGCTTATAATTTATCACTGTTTCTATATTGCAGTTAGAGACAGTCCACAGAGAACTTGGATTTGCTCTTTCTGACATCTTGGTGGTTAGTAATTATACCTCAGAGTGGGAATTGGACCCTGTAAAGGACGTTCTGATCCTCTCTGCACTGAGACAGATGCTGTGGGCTGCAGATGACTTCTTAGAGGATTTGCTTCTTGAGGAAACAGGTAGATGCATTTGGTGGTGTAGACACTTGGAGGTGTCAGCTGTATGGCTGCTCCCTGCTTGGATCTGTTGGGTACCTGGCAGTTCACTGTGTCCCTGTAGGTCGCTGTCTTGTGGGTAGTCCTACCCTTTACCTCACTGGCTGGGTGTGTTTTTTCCCCTCACATTTCCTGATTTCCCACCCTTAGGGCACAGCCTACAGAGTTTGCATGACTTCTCTTTCCCCCGGGTCTAAAGATAGAATCTTTGAAACGATGCACTTCTGTCATTGCAACTGTCTGAACACCCCAAGTTGTATCCTTGCCCTCTTTTCTCAAAATGTGCTTCTTTGCTTGGGACCCAGAAATGGATTGGATCAGCATTGTTCCTGATCAGATGTGATCTTTGATAACTTGCCCTTTTCTTGGGACGTATGTTTTTGCCTTTTTTTGACTTGACTTTCTTGATGTGTCTCCCACCTCAGAGTTTCTCTTAATGCTATGTGATCAGTGCTGGGAGGACGTATGTGCCTTTCATATTTACAGCCTCAGACTTTAACATTATGTGCATTCTCTCTCAGATTCTCTCAAGAATACATGCTGCACTGTTTTAATCAAAGATCAGACAGAAGTTTCAATTTATACTCAAATGTTATTTTAGTTTGCGAGAAATCAAATTAGAATATCATATCCCCTTTATTCTCTCTCACTTGCAAACTACTAAGAAACTCTCATGCTACTACTGACTCCGCCGTCTTGGTTTCTCCATGTCTTCTCTTCTTCATGGAGCATGCACTCCCAAAGTCAGGGCTGGTTGGCTTAGACCCCCCCAGTAGCCCAACGTTCCTTCTCCTTCTGGTTGCTTTTCCCTAAATAATCCAGTAAGAATATTTTGTTTCTCTTTTCCCAGAGATCAAAGAAAAGGAATTATCAAGTGAGTAAAAGAAGGAAAAAAATGTGTGAACCCTTCATATAATAATAATTTTTATCTCATCATAGAAGAATGAAAATTGAGAAATAAGAAAACACAGGAAAAAGAGAAGTAGCTGAAACAGAAGGGGCATGTTTTATTTATGTCTGGGATGAAGCTACGTTTACAAAATGATAATACCGGCAAATAACTAGGAACAGTGGGCTTTAAAGCCATTAATCATGGAAAAAATGATCATAATTTCCTTTGGATTTATGTTCTGTATCTGTGAAAAATGAAAGTTTCTTCTTACAAAACCTGAATTTAACTTAAGTGTGTGTGTGTGATTTTGGAAAAGTTTATTTTAATTTGTCAGTGTCTTCTGGTCTTCACTCATGTCATCTTAATTTTGCCTTTTTTTTATTTCTAAAGTATTTGATCTTCTCTTTGGGTTTCCAGTTAATGTTGTATTCTTTAACTGAAAACCATTTGTTTGTTTGTTTAATATCTGAAACCCTCTTCTAGGATGTAAAAATACTGGTAAGAGTTTGAGAGGATAAAACAGACAAACACTATAGTTTGATTTTTCTGTCAATTATGACTATTTTAGTTACAAGTGAAAAACTCAACCTGAATTACATGATTAAAAAATAATCAAACCATATAAAAGGCTGGAATTGAACAGAACTGCCTCAGAAATGGTTGACTCTAGGGATTCAAAAGCTATTCTCTCTCTCTCTCTCTCTCTCTCTCTCTCACACACACACACACACACACACACACACTCTGGTTCCTTCTTTATGTCTATTGCTGTCATTCTCTCAGGCTAGCATTCTTGATAAATCTTAAACCATCTGAATCCAAGCTTCAAGTTGACATTCATTCAGTCTTGTAATCCAAAAAAGAAGAGGGCTTTTCTTTTCCAGTTTCATTGTGAAATAGTCCAAAAAAGGACTGCAGCTGATCTAGTTCAAATCATATGCCTACTCCAGGAACAATCACTTTATCTGCAGAAGAGAGAGGAATGTGATCTTCCCATCTTAAGTCATACTTGCCCAGGAAGAGTGATTTGTTATTAGAAGAAGGGAGTTAATCATGTTATTAGAAGAAGAGGCTGTTGGATTAACTGAGCTGGAGGGGCACCTCAATTTGTATCTTATAGATTTGGGAAGTTTTGTATCTAGTTTCTCACTTAGATTATAAAAAAGTCTTGTTAATAAGTCTAAAAATCATCAATTACTTTAAAAAAGCTTTTTATGAAAGTAACGTATACACATAAAAAGTGTGCAGTTCATAATTATATGGCTCAATACATTTTATAGACTTAACCCATGAAACTGGAACTCAGGTAAGAAACAGAACATTCTAGAAGTCCCCTTAGAGCCCCAGTCTAGCTACCTAGGATATCCACTATTCTGATTTCTAATTGCATAGATTAGTCTTGTCCTTTTTTATCCCTTTCATAACATTATGCACTATTTACTCTTTACTCTTTTGGGTCCGACTTCTTTCGTGAGCTAGTGTATTTGTTTGACTCCTATTATTATACATAGGTAAAGATCATTTATTCTCATCTATCCTAGTATTGTGATGTTAATGGGTAGTTCTAATACTTTCCTTACAGATCAACAATACATTCCATGTATGTTACATTAAGCATTTTTCTGATTTATAGCTACATAGAAATAAACCATGTGATTTTGGGTCTTTCCAATTTTGTATAATAATAAAGATTCCATAATGGGAACATACTATATTTCAGTTTGTAAGTATAGCTTGAAAACGAGAGTAGCATCATGAATAAGTTGACATTATCTCAAGATTTACAGAGTAGTGTAAAGGGTCAAACATGGCCAAGACATTCTTGAAGAACGAAGTGGGAAAACAGGTATAAAGAGACATATTAAGAAATGTAAGTTGACTGTGGTGCCTTAGTAAGTTTATGGAACAGAGTGGAGAGTCCAGAAACAGACTCAAACATGTCTGGATATTTGTTCTATGATAGGGGTAGCATCACAGATGAGTGGAAAAACAACAGACAATTCATAAATGGTCTAGTCAGTTGGTCACCCATATGGGGAAAAACAAAACTGAATCCCTCACATCAGACGCAGAAGTCTACTTTAGGTGGACTAAGTACCTAAATGCTAAAAGGCTTTCAGAAGGTAAAATAGAAGGGTACTTTCATAATTTGGGGGTAAGGAAATAGTTCTTAAGTCATATTTCTTAAACAAGACACAAAAAGCTTAGTCTCAAAAGAGATTGAAAATTCAACTACTTTGAAATCAGTAATTTTTATGTTCAACAAGTCCCATTAACATAGTGAAAAGGCACAGCAAAATGTGGGAGAACATATAACTAGCAAAGAACTAATAAAAGGATGTACAAAGAAATCCTACAGGTCTAGAAGAAAACTAAAATATAAAAGAAAATGAACCAAAGACTTGAGAAGGAGCTCTAAAGAAAAAGGAAATTAAAATATCTAGTAGGGAGAAACATACTCTATATCGTTAATAATAAAAAAAGATCCAAACTAAAATAATTTGATTCTTTTTTACATGTATTGAGATTTAATTGACTTATAAAGTATACTATATATTTAAGGTGTAAAATTAAGTGAGTTTTGATATATGAACACTCCTGTGAAATAATCTTGACAATCAAGATAATAAATGTTTCTAGCTCCCCCTGCCAAAAAAAATTACGGAGTGACTTTGTAATCCATTGTCTTTATTCCACCTCTTGTTCTGGTCTGTACTCTGTCACTAAGTTACTTTTCATTTTTTAGAATTTGTATACATGAAATTGTACAGAATATACTCTTTGTGTCTGGCTTCTTTTATTCAGTGTGTTTTGAGATTCAGCCATGTTGTTGCATGTAACACTAGTTCCTTCCTTTTATTGCCAAGTAGTATTTCATTGTGTGGATATACTACATTTCTTTATCCATTCACCTATTAACAGACTTTTGGATTGTTTCCAGTAAAGTTCAAGATACGCAGACAGACCTGATGAGCCAGGAATTTGACTCTCAGTTACTTACTTTAAGGATACTTTTTATGTGTGCATCGAAACACACGTGTAAGGATTTTTGTAGTAGCATTGTTCATAATAGTCCCGACTGGAAGCAACCTGCATGCCCATCAATAGTAGAAAAGATAATATATCGTGGCATATTATACAGAGTACTTCATTTTATATAGCAAAGAAAATTAAAGAGCTATAACTGTATCCATCAGTGTAAATATTGCAAATATAATACTGACCAAAAGAATAAAGACATGAATGAATCTGTACCTTATGAATAGGTTTGTAAAAATCTCTCAAAAGTTCTAGATAAAAAAGAGCAAATGACTGTAAAAATGAAGATGGTAATTACCTTTCAAGGGTTTGGGGTTGTGAAGAGTCAGGGGCTTACCTTTGTTTTGAACAGGGTGGTGGTGAAATGAATATTTGCTTTTTAATTATTTTTAAGTCGTACATTTATATTTTATGTACTTTCCTGCATGTATTATACATTTCATAACTAAAATGGAAAAAAATGAGAAGTTATATCATCTACAAACGCTAGAATTAGACAAGACTGGGTCTCTGCTACATGATATGTGATCTTTAAGAAGTCTCTCATTTCCCTATCTTAACAGATGGTGATAACACTTTATTATAGATATGTTGTAAGAACTAAATTAGATAATATATACAACTAGATTATCAGTGCAGGCACGTAGAAACAGAAACTCAGGGGCGGGTGGACATTGCTAATGTTGTATAACAAACTGATAAGATACTGTGTCTCCTACTGTAAATTTAACTTTATTGTAGCTGAAAACAAAGATAAGACTTGGACTTAGATAGCTCATAAGAAAATGAAAGAGACCGAAAGCCACATTATCGGAGTTTTTGCTTTTGATTGTTTGATATGCGGTTTTTTAAAAGAAATATACTTTTGGCTTCAAGAGCATACTGTATCTCAAATTCAAAATTTCTAATAGCAAATAGAAACATAATAAATGGCTTGGTCACGTCTGCCCCCTACTGGCCAATTTACAAAGTGGAAAGGATGCTGAAGGTTGAACTTGGAAGCTTGAATAAAAACTGCTAAGGTTTCTAAGTCTTGAAAAAGCTATCACAGAAAAATTTTAAATGTGTAATTTTGTTAAAGGTATGCAAGCTTTAAATAGAAGATAATTTTCTCCTGCTGTTGAAGATGTGGTAGTACTTGGAAATGCTGTGGTCTGCGTTCTCTAATGTTTCTGGCATTATAATAGACTATTTATGTGTTATTTGCATTTTAAGCTAACATTAATGTGTCCTGTTTTAGCTTTTTTGTTAACCTGCAGTATATAAATTTGAATATGTAATACTAAAGGCTTATGGTGATCAATGAACACACAAAATGGGTACTTTTGCCTCTTGCTTTTCATAAATGTGATCCCCAATTATATTGCTTTTGGATAATGAAGTCTTGAACCCACTGATACAAGGGTTAATTTGTATAGACAAATCACAGTTGTGGGGAACAGGAGAAACATTATACTTTAAGTGCCATGTTCTCTCGATTTTAATTTCTATTTTATTTAAGATTATTACATATGAACTATGCAAATTAGTTACTATAGCAAATTGCTACAAAAGTATGAAAATATGCCCTGTTTCCCTGCCAATGCTGCCTTCATAGAGATATACGGTGGATTCCTTTCAGCTACATAGTATTGAGTCCAACCCTTTCTTAGGTTGGTTTTCCTAATCTGGACATATTTGATCTTAAACCCTAAAACAAGAGCTTCACCGAGTGACTTTCTCCTCTTCGCTGTTTTGTGCATCCTCCTCTCTCCATGGCTTTGTTCACACTTTGGGGGCTGTTATTTAATTTCTATTTGCCTTGTCTTCTCATCTGGTAAATGGGGATACTTTACCTACATTGATTATTTTGAGGATTGAATGAGAAAGCATATGTACTTTTTTGAAAAGCGTCTGAAACACAGTAGGCACTAACTAAATGCCTTTAGCCAGTATTCATTTTCCCTAACCTTCTATAGTATTCCTCCCCCATTCCCAACTACCACCTACCAATAAAGAATTGTTTTCTCGGCCATTGGCATTCTGCTGACTCTTTGTAGATACCACTCAAGCGTTATCCCACTCTGTGAATTATCTCGCTACGTGACTGCATACACGGCACAGAGCTTCTTGTGGGCAGGAGTCCAAATAGTATAGTTTCTGCTCAGAGTAGATGTCCAATAATGTTTTGGGAGACTAAATGAAGTGACTGGAAAACATGAAGGTTGATGGGATGTGAACCCAATTCATGTAATGCCAATTGGGAACAATAACAAAAAACTATTTTTAAATGTGGGAAACTAATGCAGGAAAAGGCAAAGAAAGGCGGAGCTGAAGCCATTCCTCCTTTTAATAGTCTTAATGGCGATCTGCATTCATGAGACTCTGGCAGAAAATAGAAGGAACTCCAGGTCGTTTAAGCAATGTAATTTAATGTAGAAATTTGGCTAAGCAAGTGATGGAAAGCCGAGAAGTCAAATCAAAGAGAAGCGAACCATAGGTTAGCCAAGTATGGGAGACGAAGCTTTACCTCTGCCCATCTTAAGTGTTTTTAGCTGGGGCTCTATAACAAAAGTCATATCAGCAAGAGAAAAATGGCTTATTAACACATGCACAGTGCACATCCCGAGGGAGAAGCCTCAGCGAGTAACTCGAAGCTGTGGCATAGAAAAATATATCTGCACCCCTATGTTCATTGCAGCATAATTTACAATAGCCAAGATATGGCAGCAACCTAAGTGCCCATCAATGGATAAATGGAGAAAAAAATATATACAACAGAATATTATTCAGCCATAAAAACAATGAAATTTTGCTATTTGTGACAATGTGGTTGGACCTAGAGGATATTAGGTTAACTGAAATAAGTCAGACAGAGAAAGACAAATACCATATGATTTCACTTACATGTGGAATCTAAAAACAAAACAGGAGCCCTTGGGTGGCTCAATTGGTTAAGCGTCCAACTCTTGATTTTGGCTCAAATCATGATCTCAGGGTCCTGGGACTGAGCCCCACGTGGTCAGACTCCGTGCTCAGCAGGAAGTCTGCTCCAGGATTCTTTCTCTCCCTCTCCCTCTGCCCCTCCCCCACCCCTGAAATAAATAAATTAATCTTAAAAAAAAAAAACCCAAAAAACCAAATGACAAAAAAAACCCCACAAAACACCAGAAACAGACTCAAATACAGAAAACAAACTGATGGTCAGAGGGGCTGGGGGTGGGGGATGGGCAAATGAGTAAAAGAGATTAATAGGTACAAATTTACAGTTATAAATAGATTGTGGGGATGAAAAGTACAGCATAGGGAGTATAGTGAATAACACTGTAATAGCAGTGTATGGTGACTACACTTGAGGTGAGCATTGTGTAATGTACAGAATTATTGAGTTGTTATGTTATATACCTGAAATGTATAAAACATTGTATGTCAACTGCAAAAACAAAACACACACACACACACACACCCAAAGTTGTGGCTTACAACTCCAGCTTATGTAGCATCTTCAGTGAAAAACAATAAATTTGTAGGGAAATGACAGGACAAGGAGAGCAGTTAGGCTTCCAAGGATGGCAGGCTGTGGAATGGTAAATACATGGGAGGCACTCAGGGAGTAAAGTTTGTTTGCAGATTGCTCTGGTGCTGTCTCTGGGCTCATAGGAGTCTGTCTCCAGTAGAGGGAGCATTTAATAGCCTACCTTTAGGCAGAAAGGGGGAGGCTAGGGAGAGCTTTTCTTGCTTACCTGCTTCTTGTCTTTAGCTCAAAATAACTTTTATGTCCAAGAGGTATATTTTGGGGTGATGTATTCTAATTTCCTTCAACTAAAACAGGAAGCGGCTACCCCCTTAGGACGGAAAGAATTATGTGACAAGATAGAGTTCCCTGGACCAAGAGGCCAAAGCTCTTTGGAGGAAGCTAAGCGAAGTAGGAACTTCCTTGTGACAAGTGAAACTGCTCCGGGTGGGGCTCTCCCATGGAAGCTAGAGCCGGGAAGAAGGCGCTTTTGAGAGGTCATGCCCAAGAGTAAGAGAGGAGCCCAAGATCTCGAACGTCTGCCCTCCCATGTCTACACTGGCCACACCCCGACATTACCCGCTGAGACGGGAGCCTGGAGAAAGCAGCCTGCAGAAGTGCACTTTTCTTTTCTTTTTTCTTTTTCTTTTTCTTTTTCTTTTTCTTTTTCTTTTTCTTTTCTTCTTTCTTTCTTTCTTTCTTTCTTTCTTTCTTTCTTTCTTTCTTCTTTCTTTCTTTCAAGTTTTTAGTTTATTTATTTGAAAGAGAGAGAGAGCACAAAGGGAGAGTGAGAGAGAGCGTCAGACCCCCTGCTGAGCAGAGAGCCAGATGCTGGACTCCATCCCGGGACCCTGAGATCATGACCTGAGCTGAAGGCAGACGCTTCACAGCCTGAGTCACCCAGGCGCCCAGAAGTGGGCTTTTCTGTGACACTGGGTGGAATCCGGTGCCTGCCTAAGGAAAGATCTGGAGGCAAAGATGCAGCCGACCATCCCATAACCTCTTTTCTTCCCCACGACTTACACTGCAACCTCTAGGCTTCTCTTCATTCCTAAACACAGGATAAACGTTCAGGCCTTCACTACTCCTGCAGCCATAGAGCACGCAGTCTCTATGTTTCTTCCTATTGGAATTTAACAAACGTTCAAGGCCCAGTTTGACCGCATATTACAACTTTTCTCATGCTGTCAGTTACATAGAGTATCCCACTGGTACTTCATAGTACTTTAATTATATCTCTTTTGTAGCAATAATTTTTGCTTTACAGTATGGTGACTTATGTATGTATCCTTCTCTCCTAATATTAAAAATATTTTTGGCTAATGCTTGGCCAAAAAGTCCCCCTGATTCAACACTTTCTTTGATGCCAAAATGTGTGGCCTGCGAATTGTGTCCATAGGGCATTACCTGAGGTCGTTTGCCTCCATCCACAGCCAGGGACTGTGGCACCAGGGAGAACTTCTATTAGTTCAAGACGACAGAAAAATAACTTTCTTCCTGAGGTATGGGGAGGTTGAAGCTGCAATGGATGTCAAGATTTTGCTCTCTCTTTAGGAGAATCCATTGCTGGCACCTACCTAATGTCGTTAGAAAAAGAAGTATATTGGATTTTTTTAAAGACTATTTTTTTCTTCCAAATACAGAGAAGATTTCTATTTCTTTTTTCAAGACAAGGCTCCAGAGGGTGAGAAAGTTATGGCCCGTATGTTTTTTCTTTACAAATGGTATGGAGGCTGATTTATTAACACCAGGATTGTGGTTGGTTACTACCTGCAGATGTACCTTTAAACTACGTATTTTCCAATGTCTCATACTATAAATTTCTCAGTATTCTGTGAAGAGATACTTCACCTGTTCAGCAACCTTCTCTATTAAGCATCCATGTGCCACGGACCACGCAAATGTTTTAGGACGGTTAGTTCTGCACAAAGCTTGGTTATGGCGATCGCTGGGATGGTGAGGCGGTTCCTTTCAGGGATGTGGACTGGGGCTATCAAGGGCCCAGTCTGGATTAAAATGATACCGTCTAACTGAATCAGAGCAATGCCAAGGGCACGCATTTTAACATACAGGCCTTAGTTATCATTCCAAGATCTCAGTATCTAGAAACTTGCAACTGTTTTGTAATCCCCACAGACTTGAGATATTTTTCAAAGTCTCGGACTATGGACTTTTGAGACTCCCTCCTGTACTGTTCTAATTTTGCTTCTTTTCCAGGCATATTTTGTTTTTAAAACATTTAGCACTCATCTGGGCTACATTTTCTATGCATTCCATATTTCTATGCATGGAAAATATGCTTATCCTGAAAATCATGTAAATCGTAAGTTACAGAGAAAACGGATTCCTTCCATCCTTCCAGATTATTATTCATGAGATTCTCTACAGTGCAGAGTATTGTTCCAGATTCTAGAGTCTGAGGCGGTAGCATTAAAATGGGACTTTGGAAGCAAGGATTGAACATTTTACTCTATCGTTAAGTAGTTCTGTGATTTGAGGTTAATTTCTTTACTTCTGTAAGATTCGTTTATTTGTAAACTTAGGAGCTTGGACTTCACAAGGTTAATTCTAAGCTCTTTTCCAGCTCCGAAATTCTATGATATTATGATTTAAATATTTGCATATATGGAACAGGCAGCTACAACTCTATGAAGTACACACCTCTGACACATGAGGTCCTAAGTGATATAAACTGATTTTGCAAGTATCTTTGATAAGTGAGTAGTGGGAGAAATACAGAAAGACATTGGCAACCTGTAGGCTACAGACCATAATTCTGTGACTTTTACCTTACTTTCCCTAGTTTTCTATTCAAAACAAGTTTTATCACAATTTGCAGCTGAGTAGAATCAAAGTAGGACCTAAAAATCAATCCATGTTTATTCGGTTTCATAGATCATTTAAAATTACCAAATGTTGTGCCAAGGATCTGTAATTGGTCCTGGTGTGTCATTTGTAGGCTCAAATGACGAGACTGTATGTCCAGAGAAGTGAGAATATCATTTCATTACTCCAGGCTGGTGAGTCTGTGTGGACAGGAAGAGACAAGCTTATAATCCACAGTGAGGCCTGGGAAGTGGGGCGGGCAGGAGAGTGACAGCCCGAGAGGATAGGAAGGGACAGGCAGATCAGGGGGAGCGAGGACCAAGAGGCTGGGAACACGTCTGCCCTGGGAGCACCAGCAGTGATCATTCATCAGGATGCTGGCTAGGGGGCTCTGTTCAGCTGCTAATTTCATGTTTTCTCTTTTTTGCCATTAGTCACAAAATGAATCAGTTGCATTAAGAGCCAGTATCAGTCGTAAAACGACAACACATTAACTGTTATTTTCCCTGCACAACATTTATTATTGTTGTTTTCCCTTAATGCCAGTTATTATAAATACATTGCAAAAATTTAGAATAATATACAGGTTTATAAGACAAAGACTCACAAGGGCTGATTGTAAACCGTGCACTCTTTTCAATTGTCATTTATTAATTTATATGACACTTCAGAGTGATCAAATCCCCTCACCAAAATCAAAGATGAAGGACAGCCAAACTACGCTTAAAATAGCTAAAGAAATATGTTGTTTACTTCATTCTCCCCAGATGCCTGCCAAAAAGTGCCTGGATATGCAAACAGGTGGAGAATCAGGTAGCACCTTGGCTGTATAAGTCACCAGTGAAAACTGCCTACATCTCAGAGCTCTTCCTAAAAATGACCCATTCCAAGGAGCTCCACCGCGGCTCAAATGGGCGACCTGCTGTTCTAACGCGGTGCTTCCTAGCAGGCGCTGCAGCAACGCACCAGAAAGCGCACTCGCGCTTAAACGTTCAGTGGATTTCCAATCAAAGTTCCAAAGTCATTCAGCAGGAAGAGATGGCCTTTTCAAAAATAGTGCTGGAACAAATAGATAAACAAATGCAGAGGGAAGAAAGAAACTCCAACCCTTACCCCACCCCACATATGAAAGTTAACCCCAAATGAGCCATAAAGTTAAATGTAAGAGCTCAAATTATTTAAGAAAGCTTAATGAAAATCTTTATGATACCGGATTAGACAAAGATTTCCTAAACAGGACACACACCCGTCATGAAACAAAAATTGAAAAATGGACTAGATCGGGGCGCCTGGGTGGCTCAATTAAGCGTCTGCCTTGGGTTCAGTTCGTGATCCCAGGGTCCTGGGATCAAGTCCCACTTTGGGCTCCTTGCTTAGCTGGGAGCCTGCTCCTTTGTCTCCCTCTGCCACTCACCTCGCTTGTGCTCTCTCTCTCTCTGGCAAATAAATAAATAAAATCTTTAAAAAAAAGAATAAGAAAAATGGACTAGATCAAATTAAAAATGTTTTCTTTTTGAAATATCTATGTCAACAAAGAGCCGATAGCCAAAAAAATAAGCAAGGAGCTCATCCAGAGCATATAAAGAATGCTTACTCAAAGATAAAAAGATTTTAAATGGGCAAAGGATTTGATGAGGTACCCTACTCAGAGTAGGTAACCCTACTCTGAAGAATCTAAAAGTCCCATTACAGGGGTGCCTGGGTGGCACAGCGGTTAAGCGTCTGCCTTCGGCTCAGGGCGTGATCCCAGCGTTCTGGGATCGAGCCCCACATCAGGCTCCTCCGCTATGAGCCTGCTTCTTCCTCTCCCACTCCCCCTGCTTGTGTTCCCTCTCTCGCTGGCTGTCTCTCTCTCTCTGTCAAATAAAAAAATAAAATCTTTAAAAAAAAAAAGTCCCATTACATCACAACCCATCACAAAGGATGACCAACACCTGCAGTCATCAGGGAAATGCAGTTGAAAACACGGCACTGCCTAGGACTTACCTTACAGCAAGGCCTGCTTTTAAGAAATTATCATGGCATCGAAGCCTTCTACTTCCATAATTTGGGAAAATAAGCATTCTGTGGTTACTGAGAAGCAGCAAGCAATGGTGAAGAGAGATAGAAGTAATTGGGTTCTGAGTACTTTGTCATAGCTCAGTATCTGCATGGAAATGTAATAAAAGGGACAGAAAAGGGTATCCAATGGCATTTCAGACATGCGTAGTCATCACAGCTTCATACTCTCTCAGTGGCATTTCATCTGCCAAAGATCTCCTTGGGACCAAATTCCATTCTCACGTAGGTCATAGTTTGGACTCTTCTGTGTCACATAATTGTATTATCTCTACTATCACAAAGTGAATCCCTTTGACACTCAGTGAAAATAGAATATACTTTATATCGTAAAGACATCCCTCAGGATTTCCAGTCTAAGGTCACTTTTGCTTGGAATGAAGCAGACAGCTTTATCATTTGGCAATCCTAGTAGCAAAAGTCTTGAAACTATTATTTACTTTTAAAAAGAGATTAAAAAAAAAAAAGTGCCACTTCTAGTTTTAAGGGAGTAGCTTGTATCAGAGCAAACTTCCTGCCTGGAAACAAACAATAAACATTGGATACAGTAAAAAAACACACAACAATAAATAAAAACGGCTATTTAAAAGCACTGGAAAAAAAAGATAAAAGCACTGGAAGGGAACCAAGCAACCAGAAAAAAGAAAGAAAAAAAGAACGCCGAGAGGTAAACTCTGCTTCCTTGCAACTTTTGCCCCTTGAGGCACCTGCAGAAGAACAGGTCTGAGGGTCAAAATCTAAATAAAAGAGGCTTGTTGTAATCTCACCTGGCTAGGAGTTCAGAGATATCTAGGGCCTCCTGACTTCACCGGCAAGGTCCTGAAGAAAAGGGAACCACAGAGAAGTGAAGCCGTCTTTCTAGTTGGCTTTTGCCCTCATAATAACCTGTAGAATGAGTAAGGACCCTACTCTGAAGAATCTCAGCTTGTTTTCTGCGGAAATACCTGGAGCTTCCCAACTCTTTGTTCAGAATTTGCCTCCTGAGACCCTCACGAGGGGAAATTTCCAGTCCAAGCCCTTCCCTTTTACGTGTGTGTAGTTCAAAGTGAACTAACCCATCATGAAAACAACAATAAAAGAAACCCAGGAGTCTTGAGACCAGCGTCTGATGAAGAAAGGATGAAATGTATGAAGATGAAAGAACAATGAATTTTGGGAAGTGAGGGGCTGGCTGCATCGGTTCTCATGGTTTGTTTTTGTTTTTGTTTTTTTTCCTGAAAATGGTTCCTGGGTGTCTCAGGCTGTAGAGACCACCAAAGGTATCATAGCACCTCACCCTCTCACCAGAGTGACTTTAGGGCAGGAGTCAGCAAACTTCTTCTGTCGAGGCTGGTTAGTCAGTATTTTCAGTGTTTTCGGTCATCTCGTCTGTCGCAGCTAGTCTGCTCTGCTGTTGTCGCAGGAGCACAGCCAGAGACAAGAAGTAAATAATGAGAATGGCTGTGTTCCAACACAATTTTATCTCCGGACACTGACATTTAAATAAATTTCATCTCATTTTCATGCATCATGAGTTACTATTTTCTTCCGATATCTTTCTTTTCACCACTTAAAATCTAAAAAAAAATGGGTGATGAGGATTAAGGAGAGCACTTGGGTGATGAGCACCGGGTGTTGTATGGACGTGTTGACTCACTAGACTGTACACCTGAAACTGATATTACACCGTATCTTAACTAACTGGAATTTAAATAAAAACTTAAAAAAAAAGCAAAATATTTTAAAAAGTCCCCTTTCTTCCATCACAGGCTGTGCGAACACCGGTGGTGGGTGCATTGGACCTATGGCTATTCTGATCTCTCTCTTAGGGTCTCAAGTCCTCCCTGATTTTCAGGATCCCCTGGGGAGACTCAGTACTCTTTCTCTGGAGTGAAGGCATTATGGTCATAGGGAATTTCGGCTAAATACTCCGATGACAATCTGTTCCTGGAATCGACTTCGGCTGCTTAATAGCCACGTCATCAAGGAAGAGAAGATGGCTTGTTAGTTTCGTGGTTATTCGCAGTGTTGGCTCCAGAAATAACTTGCTTGATTTTTCTCCTTCTTCAGAGTAACAGGCATGAAACATGAATGAGGAATCATTCGATGTGATGCGCTGTACCGTGAAGAAGGTAATGTGGAGTGAGACATAATTTTTGTTTTGTCATTATTGAAATTTTACATTTGTCAACGAATGGCTTCTATTTATGAGCAGGTATGAGACCCTAGATTCCTGCACACGTGCACGGGGACCATCAGTATGGAGGCGAGTGACCCGTTGTCTGGCCGAAGCAACACTAAAAATACTGACCTGGATCTTTTCTTCATGAGTTGAGCCAGGGACCAGCCTGATAAAGGCAAAAATGAAAAAAGAAAGACCTGCAAAATGGCGGTAAGATAATAAGGGCATACAATAGTACACATCCAGCTGTAAGACTGTCGTAGTTCAGAGATTTACACTAAAGTGAAAAAAAAAAAAAGAAAAAGAAAACCCAACCAGAAATCTATCCCGAAGATTTAGGCAAATCTTTTTAATGCAAATGGAAAAGTGTTAGAAATGAATTTCAGGTGGACATAGGATACCCCATACCAAGGGAAGTTTCCAAACAAAAGAAAATCAAACCTGAGGTGTATGGCAAATTTGAGAAATGGTTTTCTCGCCTCTATCAAAAAAGAGCCCCCTGTTTTTTCCCGAGAGAGTACTTCTAACAAAGGCCTGAAATTGCGGGGTTTCACTGACATAGAGAATGGTTAAGGCAGAACGTACTAAGACAACAGCAAGAGGCCGTTTCAGGGAGGGTATCTTTGGCGGGAAATGTAGTATTTGAGTGAAAAGATCTCAGTACCGGCTCTCAAGGGACTACACAGTTGTCCTCGTCCAGCAGCAAGTGAGAGTTTTGCAAAGGCCATTAATTGAAAGGACCAGTAGATGGCATAAATAAGTCAGGATAGACTCAGAGGCTCAAGGAAAGGAAAAGGACATTCTGGCAGCTCCTTACTTTTTTGTCTAATGCTTCTGTCTCAGCTGGCACGATTTGCCTCTCTGATCCTAGCACTCTGAGCTATTGTTGTGACTTTAGTTCACATTCAAGAATGGTCCCCCGAACATGTCCTGAGGTGCTCAGGACCAAAAACTCAATGAAATGATGAGATCAAGAGAATTATATTTACCAGCATCATTTACCTATGCCCCCATGCTCTTTTTCCCTTCTAACCCCTTCTTTTCCTTCTTCCTCTGTCCCTCCCTCTCTCCCTCCCTTCCTTTATGCCTCAGGTGCAAATATGGGAGCCCCTTACACTCTGCTCACCATCATCACCGATTGTAAAACCCTCTCATTTTAAAACTTTTCCCCTCTCTTCCTGGACTTCTAAACCAGTGTCCCCCATAGGCATTCACGTGCATGTATTTGATATCTACTCTTGAAAGTGTATGTACACGGGTGACATCTGTTGTGTTTTGTACGTGTTTATATCTTAATTTTCACAAATGGCATTATTTTGTTGATTTTTTTATTTCTCATTTTTTCACTGAACGCTAGGTTTCTGAGAAACGTTCAAGCTGCCGTTACTTCTAATGTCTGTCTGTGGTCATTCCATGGTATGAGTCTGCTACATTTTAATGGGCTTTTCCTTTAGTGATGGACAAAGCTAGGCCTCGATTGTTTAGGGGTTATCTTTTATCTGTATCTTTCCTTTACCTAGCGCATAGTCAGACTTTAGGCAAAAACTACATTTTGTCAAATGGCTTCTAAAAATGTGATAAACAGCGAATAAGAGTGCGAAAGCAAGCTGTGTGGTTTAGAAAAGCATCCTGAGTCCAGCATAGATCTGCTCTGCTCCTTCAGGGCTACTACTAGAAGGACTTTCTGATTCTCATTTTTCCTAATTTTCACATTTTCCACTAAGCATAAGAAGGAAAATCAAGGAGATATTTATGCTCATGCCATTCTTAAATTTGTTTTCTCTTGTTTTAACAGTGGAATTTGAAGAAAGAAAAAAAAGCAAGAATGTTATAAAATTAAAATAACTGGTTAGTGATTTAGAACCAACATCACGGCAATTTCTCACCTGACTCCTCTCTACATACATAATACTTTTTATGGAAAATGGGCATGTGCTCTGCAACATTAAACACCAGTGAAGTATTTATGTCAGAGAGATGGGCAATATAGTAGAGTGGAAAGAAGATATTTTTTGGTAGAGACCAGGAGTGTCAAACTTTTTCTATAAAGGCTGCTGTGGATGAATTGGGTGTCCTCAAAATTTGTGTTGAAACCCTAACTCCCCATGTGACTATATTAAAGATGGGGTATTTAAGAAGGTTATTAGAGTTAAATGAGGCCATAAGTATAGAGCCCTGATTCACCAGAATTGGTGGCGAAGAGAAGGAGACTCTAGAACTCTCTCTCAGCCACGTGATGACACGGCAGGAAGGCAGCCTCTGCAAGCCAGGTGTAGGCTGTCCCTGGAACCTGACCTACTACCACCTTGATCTCAGCCTTCCAGCCTCCAGAACTGTGAGAAAAGTTTCTGTTGTTTAAACCACCCACTATATGGTACTTTGTTATGGCAGCCCGAGTTGACTAATGCAAAGGCCCAGATAATAAATATGTTAGCCTTTTGCACCAGGATCAGCATTACAAAGCTTATTCTGGAATGCCTTTCTAAGAAGGTGACAGTAGGCTGAGAAATCAATCATGAGCGGGATCCAATTATGCAAAACTCAAGGTGTTCCCGGCAGAGCAAACAGTAAGTTCTCAAGGTGCTGGAGGTGATATCCAGCTGGGGGGGGGGGGGTAGGGTGTGCTCAGGACCACAATGGACCCAGTGTGTCTGGTTTGCAGTGCGAAATTATGAGGCATGTGGAAAAGGAAAAAGAATGAGGAGAGTAAAATCATGGCGAGAAGATAGAAAGAAATTTGGATTTTCTCATTAGGGTTGTGGGAAGATTTTAAGCGTGTGCCTGTGTGTTCTGTGTTTAACTTTGTATTTCTTTTGGACGCTTTAAAGCTTGGAAGTAACTTGATGTATGTTTTTTTTAAATCACTTTGGTTATTAAATGGACTAGAACGTGGGTGCCCAGTTAGGAGTCATTTGTAACCCTGTAACATCAGTGCTGGAAAGAGGGGGCAGAGATTTCAGGTCTTATTTCCACGTGGAATCGTCAGGATTTGTGGATGGGTTACAAACAGAAAACAAGAGAAAGATAGGATGAAGCACCGTGTTTTGGTTTCAACAACTCTAAGAAGGATGGTGCAAGAGTCTTTTCCTAAGGAGAGGGAGGCAAGAGTTTATTTTGGGAATGTTGCCTCTAGGATGTTGTTAGAAATGTATGGAGTCATCAAGTAGGTAGTTATATGTATAAATCCACAGCTCAGTTGAGAAGGTGGGTTGGCGTGTGGCCTCAGATAGTGATGGAAGAAAAGCCATGGGATTAAATGAAATCACCCAGGGCAGCAGTGAGCAGGGAAAAGAAAAAAGAAAAGAGGGGGGCTCAGGACTGAGCCTTGGGATCTCTAGAGGCTGAGCAGAGTAGGAGGAGCCATCAAAGGGCACCAAGAAGCAGCTTCCGGGAAAGTAGGAAGAGCATCTGCCTCAGGAGAGCAGTTACTGTAGAAATGAAGATCAGAGAGGATTTCAAGAAGGAAAGAGAGGTTAGTTGTTTGGGATTCTGGTGAGACGTTACGAAGGATGGAGACTGAGCAATGACTATGGGGTCTGTCAGGGGTGGTTGTCCGTGGAACTGACAGGACAGGTTTCTCTAACAGGAGGGGAGAAAGCTTAGTGGACAGTGTTGAGAAGAGAATAAAGGTATGGGTTTGGAGGTTAAGAAGGAAAATAGCACAAGCACTGAACTTGCCTCATGAGACCTGAGACAGAAGCTGTCACTTACAAATTGAACCATCGGGGAACAATCATTTAATTTCTTTGAATCTCATTGTGTTTCTCTGTAAATTGAGTGTAAAGTAACACACACAGGTTTGTCATCAGGGTTAAATGAAACAATGCAGGAAAGTACATAATGTACTCGATAGAACCTTAACAAGTACCATTGACTTTTCCCTCGCACATTCTCTTCATTCGATCTACCCTCTTCTTCGGGAAATGAAGGTCTCCGATGTAGGTAGTCAGAGCTGGCTTTTCCAAGTGCCAGGGAACTCTGGCATTGTGGATACAAAAACTAAAAAAAGATTTTGCTGCTGTGGTTTCCTCACCTGTGCCTGATGTGCACTAAGCACACAGCCCTCCTTTGTTCCGGGACCCCCCACCTGGGAGAGCAAGAGGATGCTTGCACCAGATCCTGAAAACGCTCCTTGGGACCTGCCAACTGTTTCTGATCTGAGGTCCATCCACATCTAAGGTGGACATACCTATGGACTGAGGGAAGATAGAACATTTGTAAGCCAAAGATGATGCACTTTTTCCCAGAAAAGCAAGGCTTGGTGCTGAGAGGTTCTAGGAGCCCCGTTGTGTGTTCCCATTTAATTGCATTGCACCTGCACTTATGGCCATAATAGAAAAATGGACTGAAGGAGCCGGTGAATGGCTCCTCTCAGTCTTCAACAGTATTTCTTCCCTCAGGAGATTCAGTTTCGTAGCAGGCCACGCTGGTACCCACAATCAAAGGAAAGTAAGCTATTCCAACCGAGAGGCTTGCCACATTCAATTTACCTTCTTTTAAGCGTGTGTCCTTATTTCTGTCTACTTCCCCACCCCTGCACCTGTCACTAGAAAAAAAATAGTCTCCTTAAGCTTCATAATTAGAAAATGCTTTACTGATTAAAATATTTGTTTATGTAATAACAATAATAATAACTAATTACATCCAGCTTGATGAGTTTTATATCACGTTTCAGCCAAGTAGGGCTCAAAACAGCTGAGCTATTAAATCCTGATAAGTGATAATGGAAAAGACTGCTCAGCCTTAACCATAGTGATGCTACCAGCAGCGCTATCATTATAATTTCCTCTTTCGTTAAGGGCCATAATTTGCCATTGATTTTTATGTAAAACCCCATCGACTTCAATGGGAATTCCTTACGTATAGCAAAGGGAAAATATGGCTTTTGTTATTTCCTTGAATGTTTCTAAAACATTTAAACTCAATTTCTTTACAGTGTGATGGGGTCATCCTATTCTTTCTATTTTATTTCCTGTAAAAAGTGTACATAAAGCTACTACAATTCTTCTTAGAATGTTTATTGCTTTTGGAAAAATTTGGCATAGAATCATACTTCAAGAGAACTATAACACAAGTTGTGTCTGTTTGAGGTTTGATATATGTTCAAGAGAACAATCTTCATAGAATTTACAGAATCCCTTTACCCATACTTCGTCCACATTTCACCCTGTTTTATTGTTGTTTTTGTTTATTTGTTTGTGTGTGTGTGTGTGTGTGTGTGTGTGTGTGTGTTGACAGTGTCTGAAGTCTATGAACTTCCTGAGATATGTTCGCATGGGTTATGAGATATACTAAGGAGGTGAATTCCCTTTGCCTCCCAAATATCCACTCACCATTCCAGTCACCTCATCTCCCACACTGTCCACCTCCTTCTCCACTTATGGACACAGTCTTTTGCACCTAGATGCCTTCTATTACATGGCACAACCAGATTTATTGTCAGGCCAGCATTTCGCTTGCCATTAAAGCAGTAGAGCTGGAAAATGGTAACTTACCAGATCTCTTGTCAGTATCCTTCATGTCATCTTCCCTCCCCTTCCCTCCCTCTCTCCCTCCTTCCTCCTTCCCCTTCCTTCCTTCTTTCCTTCCTTCCCTCCTTCCTTCCTTTTTTTCCTTTTCTTTTCCCCTGCTAAGGGCTTGATGCTCCCTAATGAGAAGTTTGAACACCCGTATCTTGTTAGTTAAAGCAAAAGCATGAGTAATTTTCACTGTGGGAGGGAGCACTTTTCTCTAGCGCTTACAGGGCATCCTGTAAGAAATCCTGGGGATGATGGTTGGCTGTGGATTAGGAGTGGAGCTAATTCCAGGCCCGTGGACAGTGTTGGGGGGAGGGCATGAATCATGGTTCTCCTTTGCTTATGATTTTCTAAAACAAAGTATTGTGCATAGGGAGTTCAGCTCTGCCACCATTCCACTAGGTGAATGGGAACAAGTTACCTAACCACTCTGGGCAAAGTTGCTATTATAAGCTGAAGGTTAAGAATCAAATGACATGGGGTGCCTGGGTGGCTCAGTCATTAAGTGTCTGCCTTGGGCTCAGGTCATGATCCGACGGTCCTGGGATTGAGCCCCGCATCGGGCTCCCAGCTCCACTGGAAGCCTGTTTCTTCCTCTCCCACTCCCCCTGCTTGTGATCCCTCTCTCGCTGGCTGTCTCTCTCTCTCTGTCAAATAAATAAATAAAATCTTTAAAAAAAAAGAATCAAATGACACTAGGTCCTGTATCATCAGTTATTGCTGCTTAACAAACCAATCCAAAATTCAGATATTAACTGATTATTTACTCCCGTCTATGTGCCCATGTGGGTCATGGGGGGGTAAATAGATCTAGGGTGAGTGCAACTGGTGGTTCTGCTTCAAACAGCAGATCCAGCTGACATTGCTTTGAAGGCCAAGCTCAGATCTGCTCTACCTGTGTTTATTCTGGGCCCGGCCTGAGGGGGCAGCAGCTAATCTGGGGAAGCTCTTAGAGTGATATCAAAGGCAAGAAATTAGAAAGTTTTGATTCTTAGGTCCCATTAATATGACTGTATTCTATATGTATAATGTCCCAACCCACTTTGTGCTTCTAAAATTGCCCAAGAAAATAGAGTGAGGTCAGCAACTATGATTATTTATTCAGTCAGGATCTTTTAAGGTGACTTTCAGGAGAGATAGGATATACATTATAAGTGCCATTCATTATGTACAGTCATTTAAGTGTTTGGATTTTTGCGTAATTGAGATAAATGCTACTTAGTTTTAATCTGTGTAACTATAAGAATAATACAAATAATACATAAATTATGTTGTTAGATCACTAACTAAAATTCACTTACTTTTTGTTACTTAAATACTGGATGACCTTGGTAAAGTTATTTAACTTTTTGTGCTTAAATTTGATCATATAAAAATAAAGAGATTGACATAGATGGTCTCGAAGGCCCAGTTAATCCTGGAAATCGCCTATGTTTTATTTTATTGTATGTTTTGAGTTATATTTTCCACATTTTATTTATTTCATATTTATTTTCATAATAAATCATGTATGGCTTAAGTCTACTAAATATTTTTCTTAAATTCTCTTGGAAAAATGCGTTTTTTTGGAGGTCTTAACACACTTTGATAATATAGAGCTTTACATTTGTCAATGGATTAGACCATTTGGTTTCAATAGTGCTGGTAAATTTAAGGATTGCTCTTTTAAGCCTAAAGAGCACAGTCTGCTCAGGGATAGATGAGGCAGTGTGGTTTGGAAATGACGCCTCTACACAAAGAAAACATGTCCAGCTGACCTCAGAGTCTCACAAGAACCTCAGAGGTCCCGCTGGGCCTCATCTTCTAGTCTCAGTGTAAATACCAAAGAGTGTCATGGAGAAACCACAGCTTTGGTCAGCCAAAGTTCAACTTCCTTCTGCACTTTACCCCATCTTCTCTTCTTTAACCAGGCGTATTGTGCTTGCGTTTTTAGGCAGGTCCCTTGAAAGCACCACTTACGGCTTACAAAGTAGCATTTTTGGTCCACCATCCATCATCTTCCATGAAAGCCTGACAAACTTGGTGAAGGTTTTAGTTGAGATCCTGCTCAGATTTGCATGTGACCTGGAAGTATGTCACATCTTCCAGGTGGACCTCTGACCGTTTGTCAGGTGCAGACGGGGCTCTCTGTAGTCTTTCCAGGTATTCGTTATGCCACAGAGTTTGTTACATGAAATTCCTGTTTACATTTCATTTGAGCTTTCAACTGGTTCTGAAAATACAAATTGAGTAATGTTTTCCTCAGGGGGTGGTGTTTCCAAGAGTGATCCTCTGGGTTTGGAGAACTGTACTGCAGCGTTTTAGAATCTGTCATTTATAAAGAGTATAAATCCTTCCACTCATTTTGGAAAAGTGGCTTTACAAATGAGTCCGGTGTTTGAGACTGAGTGCGGCTATGAAAATGACACTTTAGCTTCGTTCTGGCTGGCTGGGATTAGTCTAAACATGCATATTTTTCTCAAACATGTCCCATATCTGACAAGAAAGGTGAACAGCTATGATTGCTATCATAACAGGATGTTTTATGGTCTGTGAAATGGAAGTAGTCGTAAGTTAGCTGATATTATAAAACCCTTGTTTGATGCAAAGAGCATGGTTAGATTCTATCCCACAAGAAAGAATATCCATTTTACCATCCTTGTTGCTGAACATATTGTATGGTTTTTCTGTCACCGAACTTGCTGTCTAGTCATGTTAGAGCGACCTACAAACCCTCTACCACCCAGGGGGAATCTGCATTTTCCACTGCACTGGTATGCGCCCCTGTCTAGGTTTCTCAATGTTCTTCCACTTCCTCTGGATTTTCTCATCTCCATAGTTGGCTCACATCACTTCCTCCTTCTGGAATGTCTGTGTCTGCCATCACTGCTCTGACATCTTGCCCATGGTTCAGGTTCTGTTGACCTGCCACCTCCATGAAGCGTGTGCAGTGTCTAGCCGGTCCCCTACAAGTTGTGGTTACTGAACACGTGCTCATTCTTTCCATCCTTTTTCTTTTCTTTTTTTTTTTTAATTTTTATTTTGTTATATTAGTCACCATACAGTACAACCCCAGTTGTTGATGCAATGTTCCATGATTCATTATTTGCATATAACACCCAGTGCACCATGCGATATGTGCCCTCCTTAATACCCATCACGGCCTATCCCAATCCCCCACCCCCTCCCCTCTGAAGCCCTCAGTTTGTTTCCCAGAGTCCACAGTCTCTCATGGTTCATTCCCCCTTCTGTTTCCATCCTTTTTCATCTCTTTTTTTTCCAGTGTATCCTCCCAGTCCGAAGTACATTTTTCCTTTTCAAGCATCTCGTGTTTTGTGGCAGCAGAACAGCTATTCTCCCAAGTTTAATTTTGTAGGTGTTTTCCTTCTTCTAGCCTAGAACACACTTGCCGAAAGGAACCATACTTTGTTCATGGTCTCTCAGGGGGCCTGATGCTGAAGTCTTTGCTCCTCTTCCTGTACACAAACTTTCCTCCTTTGACAGCAGATTCCTTCTGTTTGTTTGGTCACCTGTTTGTATCTGGGTTATCCTGTAGGGCAAGGCTCTTCTTCTATTAGATGGTAGGTTCCTGGAGAGCATGGTTCACGTCTGAGTCATCTTTTTATCCTCGGAAATACAAGGACAGCGCCACATACGTGGTTGGTGCTCACCAAATCCTTACAGAGTGAGAGACACAGCCTGTTCAGCCAGTGCACAGGACCCTACCATATTCCACAATTCTATAGAAAATGACATTTACTGTCTACTTTTTAGAAGTTTTTATCTTTATTTTTTATTTTTTTAGTAATCCCTACTCCCAACATGGGGCTTGAACTCACGACCTCAAGATCAAGAGTCACATGCTCCTCTGACTGAGCCAGCCAGGTGCCTCTACTGTCCACTTTTTAGAAGAGGAATATATCCAATTAGGTTAGAAACAAGAGAGAATGAGGGGGGTGGTCATGAAACTTAGATCACATTCTAAACCTGGCTGGGAGGAGGCTGGTGATGTTGATGAGGTAGGGGAAAAAGTGATAATCCTGTTACCGTTGGTTTAAACTCTGTTTCTGAGTTGCATGCCAGTCGTGTTTATAATATTTCTCCAGTCACTGAGGCTTTTCCTGTTTCCATTTTAGCGTGTCACAAAATTAGGGCTCCTTAAAAGATCAAGAAGTGGGAATACCATGGGATAAACAGAAAATTGGCTTCACTTATAATTTTTTTTTAAGATTTTATTTATTTGAGAGAGAGTGAGAGAGAGAGAGAGCATGAGTGGGGGGAGGGGCAGAGGGAGAGGGAGAAGCAGACTGCCCGCTGAGCAGGGAGCCCCACATGGGGCTCAATCCCAGAACCCCAAGATCATGACCGGAGCAGAAGGCAGGCACTTAACCAACTGAGCCACCCGGGCGCTCCCACTTGTAATTTTTCATTTCGTGTTTTAAACTTCAAAAAATTTTTAGTCAATTTATTTAAATTAAAAAATAATTACCCATTTCTTCACCTCCCCACCTCTAGCCTCTTGCAACCACCAAGCTGTTCTCTATATTTATGAGATTAGTTTTTTTTTTTCCTGATTCCACATTTGAGAGAGACATTTGGTATTTGTCTTTGTTTGACTTATTTCACTTAGCATAATGCCCTCGAGGCCCATCCATGTTGCCACAAATGGCAAGATTTCATTCTTTTTTATGGCTGAACAATATTCCATTATATATATACCACAGTTTATCCATTCATGCGTCAATGGACACTGAGGTTTTTTCCATATCTTGGCCTATTGTAAGTAATGCTGCAGTGGACATGGGGATGCATTTATCTTTTTGAATTAGTGTTTTTCTTTTCTTCACATAAGTATCCAGAAGTAGAACTGCTGGATTATATGGTAGTTCTATTTTTAATATTTTGAGGAAATTCCATACTGTTTTTCATAGTAGTTGCCGCAATTTACATTCCTGCCAACAGTGCACAAGGGTTTTCTTTTCTCCACAGTCTTGCTAACACTAGTTATTTCTAGTCTTTTTGATAATGACCATTCTGACAGGCGTGAGATGATAGCTCATTGTGGGTTGAGTTGCATTTCCCTGATGATTAATGATATCACGCATCTTTTCATGTACCAGTTGGCCATCGGTATGTCTTCTTTGGAAAGATGCTTATTATTCTTCTGCCCATTTTTAATTGGATTTTTTTTCTTTTTGCTTTTGAGTTGTATGATTTCTTTATATATTTTGAATATTAATCTCTTGTCAGTTATTTGGTTTGCAAATATTTTCTTCCAGTCAGTAGGTCGCCTTTTTATTTTGTTGATGGTTCTCTGCTATGCAGAAGCTTTTGGTTTGGTGTGGTCCCATTTGTTTACTTTTGCTTTTCTTGCTTTTACTTTTGGTGTCAGATTCAAAAAATCATTGCCAAGACCTATGTCAAGGAGCTTATCACCTATCTTCCAGGAGTTTTAGAGTTTTAGGTCTTACATTCAAGTCTTTAATCCATTTAAAATTAGTTTTTGTGTATGGTATAAGATAGTGGTGCATTTCATTCCTTTGTATTTCACTGTCTATTTCCCCCAACACCATTTATTGAAGAGACTGTCCTTTTCATATTGTATATTCCTGCTCCTTTGTCATAAATTAATTGACTGTATATGCATGGGTTGATTTCTGAGCTTTTTATTCAGTTTCATTGATACTTGTGTCTGTTTTTATGCCAGTACCATGCTGTTTTAATTATTATAGCTTTGTAATATTGTTTGAAATCAAGGAGTGTGAGGTCTCCACCTTCTTTCTCAAGATTGCTTTGGCTGTTTGGGGTCTTTTGAGGTTCCATATACACTTAATCTTAGGATTGTTTGTTCTATTTCTGTGAAAAACACTGTTGGAATTTTGATAGGGATTGAATCTAATCTATAGATAGCTTTAAGCAGTATAGACATTTTAATAATATGAATTCTTCCAAACCATGACCACAGAATATCTTTCCTTTTATTTGTGTCTTCTTCAATTCCTTGCATTAATGTCTTATAGTTTTCAGTATATAGGTCTTTCACCTCCTTGGTTAACTTTATTACTAGGTATTTTATTCTTTTTGATGCAACTATAAATAGGATTGTTTTCTTAATTCCTCATTCTCATAGTTTGTTGTTAGTGTAAAGAAACACAACAGATTTTTTGTGTATTGATTTTGTATGTTGCAACTTTATTGAATGTGTTTATCAACTCAATAGTAAAGATGGAGTTGTTAGGGTGGGTGCTTATATATAATATCCTGTCATCTGCAAATATTGACAGTTATACTTCTTTCTTTCCAATTTGGATCTCTTTTGTATCTTTTTCTTGCCTAATTTCTCTACATAGGACTTCCAATTCTAAGTTGAATGAAAGTGGCAAGAGTGGACATTTTTATGTCCCTGATCTTAGATGAAAGCTTTCAGCTTTTCCCCAAAGAATATGATGTTAGCTTGGACTTATCATATATGGCCTTTATTATGTGAAGCTACATTCCTTCTATACCCACTTAGTTGAGATTTATTATCGTAAATGGTTGTTGAATTTTGCCAAATGCTTTTTCTACATCTATTGAGATGACCATATGATTTTTATTCTTCATTTTGTTAATGTGGTATATCATATTGACTGATCTGTGGATATTAAACCATCCTTGCATACCTGAAATAAGTCCCACTTGATAATGGTATATGATCTTTTAATATTGTGGAATTTAGTTTCCTAATATTTTGCTGAAGACTATGCTTGTGTTCATCAGGGATATTGGCCTGTAAATTTCCTTTTTGTAGTATCCTTGTCTGGTTTTGGTATCAGGATAACGCTGGCCTCATAAAATGAGTTCGTAAGAGTTCTCCCCCCTTTTTGGAAGAGTTTGGGAAGAATTTGAATTAATTCTTCCTTAAATGATTTGTAGAATTCATCAGTAAAGCTGTCTGGTCCTGGACTTTTTGTTGTTGTTGCTGGGAGGTTTTTGATTACTGATTTCAGTCTCCTTGTTAGTAATTGGTCTGTTCAGATTTTCTATTCCATCATAGTTCAGTCGTGGTACTTCTATGTTTCTAGGAATTCATCATTTCATCTAGGTTGTCCAAACTGTTGCTATATAATTATTTATAGTAGTCTCTTACAATCTTTTGTATTTCTGATGTATCAGTTGTCATATCTTCTCTTTCATTTCTGATGTTATTTAGTTGGGTCATTTCTTTTTTTCATGGTGAATCTAGGTAAACTCTTATCAATTTTGTTTATCTTTGCAAAGAACTAGCTCTTATATCATTGATTTTATTTACTGTCTTTTTAGTCTCTTTTTCATTTATTTCTGCTCTAATCTTTGTTATTTCCTTTCTTCTAACTTTGAGTTTTGTTCTTTTACTAGTTTCTTGAGGTATGAAGTTAGGTTGTTTATTTGAAACTTTTTTTTTGTTTCTGAGGTAGGCATATAGTGCTACAAACTTTCTTCTTAGAACTACTTTTGCTACTTCCCATAAATTTTGGTATATTATGTTTCCATTTTTGTTTGTCTCAAGGTATTTTTTTAATTTCTTTTTTGAGAAATATATTTATATAGTGATTTTTTCTTTAGAAATAGCAACGCCATGAGGCAGGTAAGGCCTGTGGCTCAGTAAGGTTGACTGATTCATGCATGTCACCTAGTGAGTAAGTTGTAGGCTCTGAGGTAAAGGAAGGTCTTAGGACCACAGGACTGGTGGCTCCCTATTCCAGGGCGACCTCCTCTGTGAATACCCTAAGAATGGGAAATATACACGTGGAGCTCATTAGAGGTGGAAAAAGGCATTTATTTAAAAAATCAAAAGGAGCTCTAGAATAGTCACTCACTCTATAGCAGCATTTTGCTTCATTTTCCGCAGGATTGGAACTACTAATATTGTTTTATTGTTGATAAGATTGTTTCCATGCTTTCCTTTATTTTGAAAAAATAATTATTCATTTAACTACATTTTTGGCAGCTTGTGACCAAGATAAAGATACCATATGACTAATCTTTTTGGAATGGGAAATCGAAGACCAGATAGAATTAAATGCCTTTGACACTATCACCCAAGAGACCAGTGCTTCACTACTGATGAGATGGTAAATCTCTGAGTTTACTGCTGTGTACATTCTTAACCCACTGCTAATGCCCATCTACTGAGCATGCTTCTTGTCTGGCCTCGGTACCCTAGTTGCAAAGCAGTACATGGCTAACTGCATTCTCTTTTACTTCCCCTGAAGGTCATGCAGGCAATAGTGGTGCATTCCTATGACTGGGAAGACAAAGACGTAGCTGTATTTTCACATGTCCATGGTCACGGCCATCATTTTTCACCAAAGCAAATGAAGATTTAAATTCTGAGGCTTGTGGGGTTGCACTTGTCTTTCATTATGGCTGGTGTGCTGTGCACCCGTGCAATCTGTCTTTCTTTTAAAGACGTGCAGTCCATCACAAAGCAATGGTGCTAATGAGCCTTCTAAAAAACCAGGATCACACTTTTTAATAAGGATTCGAAAATGAGAACTACCATGTCTTGCCTGTCAGAGAGAAAAAGGAATGTGAGAGATGTACAAGGTCCTGCCTCATGTAAATTGGTATTTGCCTTTCCAAATGACATGTTTGCTGGTAAAGTACACAAAGATGGCTTAGCAGGTATTGGAGAGAGCCTTGGGGTCTGCTGGTGTGCAGCAAGTCATCGAAAACAATCTGAACTTGGGGTGGGGCGAAGTGACGGTGGGAGGAAATAAAAGCTGTTGCACATTGTTTTGTCTTTCTAAAGATTCTTTTATTCTCATAATGATAAACCATAACACTGACCGCGGGAACACTACCAACATTTCAGAGATTCTATAGAATCTGCCTAACTATATACTAGAATGAACCTTAGCTGACTTAACCTGATAAATAATTGTTTACCAATAGAAAGGGGCTTTAAAAATACAGAGAGATGAGGGCACCCAACAGTTAAGGGGGCATTTGTCCGGATGAAAAATAGTAGATAAGCGGGGCTACATCGCCAGCACCCAATTTAATCCTCATTCTGAAGACCATCTTGATCTTAGCTTAAGAAATGCTTTGGGCAAATTCTGTTGGAGAAATGTGACTTGGATGCCAAACATCTCATAAAGTGGATGTGGGTTGTTCAATCTGACAAATGAAGAATATTAAAAGAAACACAGAGTCAAATTCCTTTAGAAAACAGGAACTGGCATTTATGTCCATTTACTAATAATCAAAAAATGGTCTTTGTAGCACAGAAAGTCCCTGAAAGCTTCAGGGTAATACTAACCAGTCTCAATTACTGACTTGTATTATACTTTAAGATTAGTTCCTTGGTTAGGAGTAAAAAAGCTGCAATTTTTTTTCTCTTCTGTGCTGGGAAACATGAAAGACAAAAAAACACATGCGGTATTTTTAGTAGGCTAAATATGAAATACTTCATACAATGAAATAGTAAAGGTACCCATTTCTTGTTTCTTTTCATCCGAGCATGATTTAAAAAGGGGATAATGTGATTATATTTTTGAATGGGAGGGAGCAGAATTTCTCGATAATCTTAATGCTCAGCTTGATTGCTTTATTGATAAGAAAGGAGGACGTGTGAATGTATATTTTATGAGTAATGCATTTATTAAGCACAGACGGTACATAATGCATTAGGCTTTATGTGAATTGCGTTGGATTTATCTTTCTTTTAGAGCATAGTTTAAAAATGTTTTACTGCATCTATTATAACCCCTTTATAGCTAGGTTGTTACTCCATGGTAATAGTGGTTTAGCATTTTAGAGCAACTTGTAAGATGCTATTCAAGGGAAAAAAAGGTCATTCAGGCATGCATCATCAATAATCAACGTCTCTCGTCTCCCCATTTTCCCTTTTCCTTGAACCATGCTTCTTTTTGTTTTGTAATCTTCTAGTCAGTCAAGTTTACTGACAAATCTGTGAAGAAAGTGGAATGATTATAAATTAAGAGTAGGAGAAATAAGCAGATCTAAAAATAGTTTGTAGAAGTAGAGCCAAAATGTCTCCGTCCGACAGAAGTAGCATAAAGCTTGAGAGGGTGTCATATTCTCTGACAAAGTGAAGCCTGCTCCTGATTGCTCTTTGTTGAGAACAGACGACCTCCTGCAGGCAACTGGAGTTGGCTCCCACAGCCGGCCTCAGAAAGGGGACCGTTGTGGAAATTATGCACCAGCCACCTGTTTTCCCTTAATCACTGCCTGCATATTAGCTAATATATTAGCTCTAAATTTATCTTAAGTTCATTCATAAGGATAAAACCTTTGGAGATTTTTCAGAGTTTTATAAACTTCTAATTAAAATTTTCCATATATTCTCAAATCTGGCGTAGCATTTGTCAGTTTTAGCATTAACCTGACCACATGGCTTTATCATCTGCAGCATGAATAAGCCATATCCTTTAATGCTGAAATAATCTAAATGGAATAATATGATTCATCCTCCCAATAAAAATTTTCAGCTGTTTGGAGGTTTATCATGGTATAGAGATGGGTATTAGAGCCTCCATTTGGATTGTTTGCATAACTAGAATGTGCAAACTTCCCTCATTTTTTTCTTGGCTTTGCTACTTATGAGCAATATATTGCATATGAAGAAAGTTTAAAACTGATTAAAATAATCCAAATTACACTGTAGATTTGAGTTGGGACTCTCAGCATCATCTGTTTGTCAAGTCAAGCAATATTAAGGTCATCTTAGAATTATACTCATCAGATGAATCTAACCCCCAAATTCAAACACATAAAGTGTCATACATGTTATCCCAATGGTGTCTGTTATACACAGTTTGATATAAAGAAAGAGATGTCTAGAGTCAGATGTCTGACTGCAAGATTCTGAGTTATCTCATTCACCTGCTCTTCTTCTCTACTGTTCTTTAGTGTAAATTCTGACCAAGGTTGGCATTATGTTTTGTGCACAGGGAAATTTGATTGGCAGGGGAGTACATTGAGAAAGGAAAGATATCAGCTATTTCCATTACTGTTTCTAGAACAACCATCTTTTTCTAGAACCTTTTAGTAATGTCCATTGTGATAGGACATCAGATTGTATATAGGCCTGCCCGTTGTCAGCACATTTCCAGTGTTTTAAATTCCATGGTGGAACACTGCCTGTTTTGCTTACTGCTATACAGCCACTTGGCTGGCATAGTGACTGGCACATATTAGGTACTTAATACATATTTATGGAAGTGAATGAATGAATGAATGAATGAATGATATAGCTGTTCTTTGCCTTATTTGCCTGACTCAGGATACTTGCAGAGTGAACATCTCTGTTCCATTTACTGTGACTGTGTAACAAACCCAAAGCTTAGTGATTTAAAACAACATTTAGGGGCGCCTGGGTAGTTCAGTCCATTAAGCATCCGACTTTTGATTTTGGCTCAAGTCATGATCTCAGGGTCACGGGATCGAGTCCCACATTGGGCTCTGTGCAGAGTTTGCTTAGGATTCTCTTTCTCCCTTTCCCTCTGCCCCTCCCTGCTCAGGTGTGCTCTCTAAACAAACAAACAAACAAACAAACAAACAAATAAAATCTTAAAAAAACCACAACAACATTTATTTTGCTTACATAACACGAATCAGCAGTCTGGGCTGGGCTTGTTGAGAGCACCTCATTTTCTTTCCACTCATCATAGCGGAGGCAGTACAATGGTTGGGGGCTGGAATTATCTGAAGATTTCTGACTCCATCTGTCTGAGGGCTACACTGAAAAGACTCAAATTGATGAGGACTAGAAGAGCTGGGGCTCCTCAGGCATTTCTCTCTTTCTCCATGTCGTCTCTGCTGAATTAACGTTTCATTATAACTAGACTTTTAGGGAGTGGTTTGGAGCTTCAAAAGCATGTGTCTCAAGAAAAAAAAGCTGAATTATCTTTTGTAGCTTGGTCTGGGAAGTCACATAGCATCATTTCTGCCATACTCTATTGGTGGAGGAAGTTACAAAGGTCCACCCAAGTTATAGGAGAATACACATAGATCCCACCTCTTGATGAAGGAACATGAACACCATCTTGTAAGAACATGTGGAATGAGCTACGTCTGGGTGTGGCCATTTTTAGAGAAATACTATCTGTCACAATTCTCAAGCTTGTGCTATTATTTTATTTGGAGAACATAGGAAGATTTTAAATCAGAAATCCACCGATCTCTCTTTTATAGAAATGAAAAAGCAACAAAAGCTTAAGTGAATAAAAATCTTATTATTTTTACAAGACCACTTAGGACTCTGGGCAATGTGAATTTCCCATTTAATGTTTCTAAGAAGATGCAAGATTATTTACGTTCTACCAACACTGAAAAATTTTAAGTTTTGATTTTTGGTAAATTCCAGTTCTTAGAAGAGTGGAGAAAGTGGAATAAAAAACATTCATAATCTACTTTCTTATTATCTAAAGAATATGAAGTACAATATTATCTGAAGAACATGAGAATTTAAGGGCAAATTTCAGGAGCATATTCTGTTATATTATTATCGAAATTCCAGCCCAATCCTTGAAAATGCCATTGCCCTGTGATATGCACTATTATCATACCCTTGACCTTTACGGATTGTGTTCTACAGGTCATAGTGTCTCTGGTCAGGGAAAAAAAAAAGGGTTCTTCACCACAGTGATAGAGTCTAGAATAGCTTCTGTCAGAGCATAGTATAAATAAAGGTTTATTGAATTCGTGTGCTACTCACATAAATTAATGCACTAGCTTATAATAACAGAGTCCGCTGACACTGACTGAAGTAAAATTAGAAAAGGATTTTAAAGGCTATTTATCTATTTTCTGTTAGTTTTTACAATTTTAGAAGATATTTTAAAATTGATTTTTAATTTTTACATTTGAAATACATAGCATAAAAAGTTCTCCAATTTGTATTCTAAGAGATCACAATGGAAAGGCAACAGTCCTCAAATGATGGCAGAGAGTTAGGTTTGAGTCTCTATCAAGCCACAGATTCTGCAGCCCGGGCACATCACTGAAGCCTTCATGGACTTGTTTTTCAGGCCGAGTAACTGAAAGAATGGCTAGATGAAGAAATGAAAGGATTATTAATGACTAGGCCAGAAAGAAAGCTCATAGGTTCTAATCCATAAGAGACTCTCAAACATGGCCAGGGTGCTAGAACTTTGGTGAAATAAAATGGAATATATTTATCAATACTACTGAGGAAGAAATGGAATGTGAATAAAAGGAATACAGCACTTTGATAAGCCCCTTTAGTGGGGCATGAAGCCCAACAAGGGCTGGAAACAGAATTGTCTGCTAAGGTGGTAGGGCTTTGGTTTTATGGAATGAAGACTGTGAACAAGGTTTAAAGCATTCAATTTGGGGGCCTTCAGAGAAGAAAATTTAGGCTCTGTCCCAAGGGAATGTCATTCTCTACTTTCCCCAATGCTGTTCAGGCTTCCCTCCCTCCCATCCTTCCCTTTCTTTATCAGCTAACATTTATCGGCCACTTACTTTGTGCCAAGTGGTGTTTTTAAGAGCTTTCTATATAGTGAACCATTTATAAATAAATGTTGGACACTTGCTTAATGAATATTTATTAGCCTGAGTAGGCAGTATGCTGGAGCAACGACATGTTACCTCGCTTACTCAGAGACTCACTTTTGTCCTGTTTGGGGTCTTGGTTTTACTGAGATCCTGTGCTAATGAACAGGACCTTCTCTTAGAACTCAGTCTGTTCACTTCTTTAGGTTTTCTTTGATCAGTCATCTCTAAAGGTCCTTGACCCGTTAAACTCCCAGAAACTAAAACACCAAAACACCAAAACACCAAAAAAAAAAAAAAAAGAAGAAGAAGAAGAAGAAGAAGGAGGAGGAGGAGGAGGAAGAACAGATACCATCACATAACCACTATAAGGAAGAGGTTAGTTTCTTTGCAAACTAAGATATCATGTTGGGTGAGGTGAAATACCATGGCATTATGGCCATAACCATAAAAAAAGATAAAACTACTGAAATATCTAGATCAAAGACAAAACCAGAATGAACAATTAGCTATTGAGTGGTTCAAAAATTAGGAAGCTAAGCTCATTGAAATGGATGTTACTAGAGTCTGAATATTTGTTAAGGAAAATATGACATGAATTTCAAAACTATGCAGACTTTGGACAAATTATTAAGTCAGATGTATCATGCAAGTATGGAGTTTAAACTAAAAATGATTATTCATGTTTTTCCAGTAAAAATCATGTGTCTGGTGAAGGAACAACCTCATCTTATTTTTCTTTATGTCCCCAGCACCTAATGTGTTGTTGGCTTGCAATGGGAGGTCAAGTAATATTTGTGAAAGAATTAATACTGAAATTTATTTGTAAAAACATTAAGAATACACAAGGAAACATTAAAAATCAGAAAGAATTAAAAATTAAATCATTTTCATTAGGATATCATTCTAGAGCTCTACTTCATATTGTAGAAGTAAAATATAGAGATTTTCTGATCGCTTTTGCATATTCATATTGCTTCCCTTATTTTTTCGTTCCATACCTGTCTGTTAGCACTTGCCACTATCTGTGCTTAACATAGTGAGTCTCAACTGTGGATTCACATTTAAATAACTATCTGAATTTCAGAGGGTCGATGCAGACCTCAGTTTTTTGAAAAAGGGTCATAGATCATTGCCATGATCTTCCCTTGTTAAGAACCACTGGGTTACATTACCTTTCCCCACCTCATACAAGTGGCTAATCGCCTTTTGTTTTTTGAGATTTAGCAGATGGTTAATAATCAATGTAATAAAATTTTTAGGTTTTCCTTTTTTTTGATATTTATGAACAAACACAGATGGACAATACCAGTCAGAATAGATATATTTGAGAAGCTTAAGGTGCATTAATTTTAAATGGATGTTATCTGGTATTATAATTCATATTGATAGGGACAGATATTGTCCTTTTATTACACATCAGCTTTAGCATATTAATACGAAGCTGATATATCCTGAGGGGGAAAAAGATCTCAGAGTTTTACAGCATTAATTATGGCATTCTACAGAGTTAACATATGAAAACACGCTGGGAAATAAACTATTACATATTAAGAGCAGACTTTCATTCTTCAAGAGAAAATTATTTGTAAGTAAAGAACTCTATAACATTCTAAGAGAAACTCACTACCTTACAAATTGTAGTAATGTATGGTTTCATTAACTAGCTTTAAAATTCCTTTTTGGTAGAAGACACAATAAAAATACATCAACCTTCATGTTCAGAACCACTTATCAATATCAGCATGATATTCCAAATTAAATAGTGATTTAATGATGCAAAATATATTTTTATTTTCTGGAATGAGATGAAGTACTAATTTTAGTTCATAGACAGTACTATTTCCAACAAATTAAATAGGTGTAATTACACTTTTAACATCTAGAAAAATTTTATACATGCCTCTGAGGTAAGGGGTGTAATTTTATAGTCAGGATTCTGAATAAAACCAATATTCTTGGTGAAAGCATTCTACAATTGTCAGGAAATGACCCAGTTTAAAGACTTAATGGTATAGAACTGAAATTAATGCTTATGATCATTAACTCCAAAAAATAATGAATATAGGGTTTTAGTTCACCAATGAATAACTGAGTCTCTAGCTTTTGACTGGTGCAATATGGTTGATTTGCATTTCTACTATTATATATGCTTGTGTTCATATCATGAATTTTGCAGCTCTGATAAATTTATGGTCATGAACAAGTATTTTTTTTTTTTAGCCATAATTAAACTACCTTAATGTTTATGATGGATCAGTAAATAAGTACATTGAGCCTTCTGTTTTAAGCCTAGTTGGTGTTCACCTACTGTTTCTTTTACTCACATATTAGTCTTTCAACAAAGCATAATATCCTAAAATTGTCAGGATCTAATGACACAGATATGGGTAAGTTGTGGACTTGTCCTTCAAGGAACTAAAGGACTAGTTGATTGATGAGAGAATTTGCAAAATAATTACAAAAGAATAAAACGACAGTGATACTTAACAACCTTGTCTTGGAGGGATGAAGATCTGACAAGGAGATATGTAAGCTGGATTCTGTAGGATGTGTTGGTATTGACAAGATTGGTTGGGAGGAGAAATGGACACTGCTTTGCATGGTCCCAGGGGCCCAGAGATGCAGGCCATCTGAGCAAGGGAAGAAGAAGTTTGCTCCAGCTCTCCTAGTGTCTCTGGCTGGGTCTAAAAATTAAACTAACAAAGATTAATAGGAGATACATATTTATACAAGTTTTATTGAATTTTTACATGTTTGTGGGATCCTTCCTAAGAGAATGAAGACCCAAAAAAGCAACCAGAGCAGACAGCTTTTATACCTTTTATATAAAGAAACAATAAATTTGTGAAGAATTGACAAGAGAGAGGGGTTTGGGCTAAAGATAGTAAATGGTGAAGTAACCAGGACAATAAAGGTTAGTTTATCAAGTTTTGTTTGCATAGATTTCTTGGCCCTAAATTTCCTGACTCTAGTAGTAAGAATGTCTTCCTTCCTCCTGGCACAGGGAGGGTGCCTTTCACATCGAAGTTTTATGACCTGCTTCAAGGAAGAAAGGCAAGGTGGGGAGGTCAGAGTGACTTTCCTGCATCTGCCATTTTCCTGAACTCCTTCAATGTAAGATACCCAATGTGCCAAGGTGCTATATTGGGTAGCATGTCCCGAACCCCCTCACTATACTAAAGGTCACTTGCCTTTCTGTCCATTGGCTCTTGTGCACATGCAAGTGGTCATTATGTTTGTAGCAGTTAGCACCTTTCAGATCTTAAAGAATCAACTCATGCAAAAATGTCAATTTTCTACTGAGGATTAACTCAG
Organism: Ursus americanus; assembly: GCF_024610735.1. NCBI lineage: Eukaryota > Metazoa > Chordata > Mammalia > Carnivora > Ursidae > Ursus > Ursus americanus. Next base: position 32,316,723 of record NC_142138.1, read on the forward strand.
ACTTCTGTAGGGGAAATGGGGTGGTCGTGGTGGATTTAAATTCATCACAACAAAGCAAATCATTTTTAGTCATTTTTTCCCCAAACTCCTTGCTTTGCCACGTCAACTAATGGGAACAATGATGGGGTAAGGATGGCGGCAGAGGGTATCCACAGTCCCCCCCCCCTTACCAATCACACACAGAAACTCCTGGCTTTGTTATTTTTTATTTCAATGTTTTCCTTTGGAAATTGCATAGCAATTCAGCTTTATTCAGCCCCTGAGATTAAATTTAGCTACTCAAACCTCCATATAGTAGTCAGTGAAACACACTATTTGGCCAGTTGTCTGGACCCCCACTCCTAGGAAGCCGTTTACCACTTTTTATTGCATGATCATTCTTTTGGAGGCACACCCCAAAATGGTATATTTATACATTTGCTTAAAAAATTCAGTGTTGAATAAAATTTGGTGGATAAGATTTTGCCCATCTTATTACTTATTGCTTGTATCTTAAGGACCTACTTGTGTCCCTCTCACTGTTACTCACATAGATCTAAAAGGTCCCCTAGTTAGGAACTACTACTGTGAGGAAAATTACTATGAGCACTTAGTTCTGTACTCAGTTAATTAAATTACCAGTTTAATTCAGATATTTCTGTGTGGCAAACATATCTCAAGTTGAATATCACCTTAGAGAAGTAGTCTGTATAGTCCTCAACATAATGCCTATGGTACATGGTATGATACATGTGTGTCTGTGTGTGTGGGAACAGAGCTTATTTAAATAACAGAATAGAAGTAAACTGTGAGGCCTGGGATGTGATGTGGTACGGTCTTAAACAGGGCTTAGAGAAGAACCCAGTGGGACGAGAAGGGAGGAGCAAACCAAATTCCCAATATAAACCTCTCCCACGTTCACTGATGTTCCCCGTCCCTAGGATACTCAAGGTTATAAGCTCCTTGGAGGCATTTACTCTACCTTGTTTGCCACCATGGTCTTTGTATTCCTAGTACCTCAACTTAGTGTCTAGTAGGTGGGGCCACATAATATTTATTTATGGAGTGAAGGAAATATGGTTGAGGTGGGAAAAACAGGTGGCTAAAAATGCCGGACTCGCAGAAGGGGAACAGAGATGGGGAGAGGTGAAGTCATAGGTTCCTTGGTGGAGGAGAAATGCTGAGACAGCAGGGGGTGTAGGCAGGGCCAGCAGTGGCCTCTGTGGGCAAGAGGGAGTTTTCCTTACTCATCAGTATGCTGCTGAGATGATTCCTGACACGATAATTGGTTAGAAGGGATCACTCATTTGAGACAAAACCTCAAGGGAAAGGGATTATCAAAATAGATCAGAATTTGCTGAAAGGAAATACAAGTACTGTTTTTGAAAAGAAGTATTAGTGGTTATTCTTATCTCTTGGCAAGAAGTTTTAGTTTGACCTACCTCACCTTTTTTTTTAGACACCGATGACACTGTTGAATCTGATGAAAATTTTATTTCATGGACACCATAAGTCCTGTTAACTGGATGCAGAAGTCAAGGGCTAAAACTATGCCTGGCTCATACCAATAAGAACTAGATGCACAGGGCATGCTTGCTTAAGAAACTGGCTAGAAGGATGCATTACCTGGGAATAGTGATGGTGGCATCCCCTTGTTGTCATTGATGGTCCTCATCTTTAGTCATTTTGCGTACCCCACGCACACTAAGAATATGCTGAGGAGCCCGTGGAGATTTGCCTGTGGATTCCTTCACAAACAGAGCACATGTAATTTAAATCCCCATTTGTTCACACCCTGCCTCCATGAAAGATGTGGAAGCAGGTTGACGAACAGCTATCATAACATAATGGTAAACAGAATTAAGAAGAAAAACTTAGAAGCAGGAAGTTATATGTAAGAATAGACTGAGGGGACTGCAGCAAAGTTTGTGCCATCTGTTAGGACTGAAAGAGTTAGTCTATCTGACCTTAGATTTAGTTGCAAACTTCCTGGGAGCCAAAGTGAAAAGGATAATATAACCACTATTATAAGTCTTCTGATAAGAAAGGACAAAACACACCAAATACTCAAGGAAAGCAAAGCTTTTCCTAGAAGTGAATTTCAAAAGACATTTTTCATGTGGGACTTTGTTTAGATGGCATTTTGCGATGTGGTATATACCTTTAATAGTACTTCTCTGGAGTGATGGATTCCATATGGGTGTTTCCTGTAGTTACTTTCTATAAAAGCTGAGTCAATGCTAAAGTGAAATTCAGGGAAGGCGTTTCTACAAGACGCCATAATAACATGATATGAGTGGACAAGCTTCTATGGCCCAGAATGAGATAAGGATGGTCCCTAGATCAGAGATCTTTGAACCTAGAAAACTTTTGGGAAAAAACAAAACAAAACCCAAACCAAAAAACATTTACCCTCTACCTCATCTTTAGGTTAAATTTGGATTTTCCATCTTAAATTTAAATTGTTGCACAGTTTGTAATTTATGGTACACTGTGAATGCTGACATTTAAAAATATCTCTTACATTATCTTTTTATGTGTATTCACTGGAATCTAACCAACACAATATGAAACACATCATCACCCACATATACAAACAATATAAGTTCCTTTTGACAGTTATAAATTGTACATTATTTATCCTTGAGCTTTTAATTCTATTCTATTTCTCCCGCAGGATTTAATCCTCATGCAAAATTTTTATCTGCAACTTTCTAATGACCACTCAAAACATATTTCTCTGCAACAAAAATATGTATATAGTTTTTTAAAAAATTCCTTTGACCATAAGCTTTAAACGTTGAAATTTCTACTGAATTGAGGTTATACAATAATAGTTATTAATGGATAATGGATCAAAAACATACAGATATAGGTTCAAATTTTGATGAGTGATTGTTAAGCGTAAAAAGTAAAATCTCAATGGGATTATTGTAAGATGAGGGAAGGATATCCTGTTCTTTTCTAACATGACAATCGTGAAACAGAGAGAGGAACAAAAAACCTGGGTCAAAGACGTTCTCTTAGGAAGATCGATTTTAGGAAGTAACATTATATATAGAAATTAAAGAGATTGAAATTGAGTCCCTTAAATTTTTCTATGCATATTATCCCTTGGAATATTTTTTACATATTCTAGTTTCAAAATCTGGATTTCAATTTTTTTTTTTCTTGAGAGAGAGAGTGTGTGTGCACGTGTATGTGTGCAGGAGCCAGGGTTAGGGGGGGAGAGAGTCTTAAGCAGGTTCCACGCCCAGCGTGGAGCCTAACGCGGGACTCCATCTCATCCACCCTGGGATCGTGACTTAAGCCGGAACCAACAGTCAGCCGCTTAACCCACTGAGCCACCCAGGTGTCCTGTGGATTTCAAATTTTTTTTATCATGGTGCGCTTACATGGGGTAAGACTCTGTGGCCCACGTAACTTGTGTGCCCTAGGGGCCCAGGGGATTCTAAATAGGAGCACATGTGTAGGCTCTGTAAGAACTTAGATTTCTGATGAAAATCCTGAAATAATAATGCTCAGTAAGTTTTAATGATATGCTTCAATTGGTTGATAAATACCAAACTTAGAAACTGCATAGTTATTAATAAGTTCCTTTAATCATATCAAAAATAAAAGTCTTTGGAGTTTTATATCTTTCACTACGAACTTGCTTTTTTTGGATTAATCTGTGGCTCTGCAGGAAGACATCCTAGCCAAACAACGGACCTCAGGACAAAATTTGAAAATTACCAACCTATTGTAATGGATGGTCTGCATGGTTTCCAAACAATCTTTGTAAATGTCACCTTTTTAAAACTGAGTTCATAATAATTTGACTCAAAGGTTTGGTTTCTATGTATTTTCCTTTCTTTCTGACCCCTCCCCGGCACACTGAAGATTTACCTCCTTAGGTAATACCAAAGAAAACAATGACTCGAGAAAATCTTTTCTAAGTGCAAGCCAGAAAGATCCAGGGGCTTGCCTACAAAGCTGATTTTTCTGTTCTCAAAGACCATATAAACTTGGGTTAGCACAGACTCTGAAACCAGGAGTTTTGGATTCTGATTCCCCCTCTACCACTTACTGACTCTGTGGGATCTTGACCAAGTTATTTAACCTCTCTGTAATTCAGTTTCCTCATCTGTAAAATGGCACTTAGGTGAGTTGATATTTGTAAAAAAAAAAGATGCATAGACCAGTGTTTAGTGCATACTGAGAGGTATATAAGTGCTGTTTATTTAAAAAAGTATATGCACATATAATACTCTCATAGCATTTTATACTTCACATACCATTCTCATAGTAGCTATATCATGTAATCCTTCATTATTTTATAGTATATAAATTTCAAAAAAAATATAGCTTGTTGCTCGTTCTAGATCAAAGAAGCATTAACTGACAACTTTGCAACTCAAATCCACATGTTCTAGGTCCACATGTAGAAGTTTTTATTTTTGCCAAATCTATACCTGAATTCACTTTATTCCTAGACCTGTTTGGTCACTTGATTTTCTGATATTTAAAGTTTGGGGGCACCTGGGTTCCTCAGTCTGTTAAGCGGCTGCCTTTGCTCGGGCCATGATCCCAAGGTCCTGGGATTGAGCCCCATGTTGGGCTCCCTGCTCAGCGGGGAGCCTTCTTCTCCCTCTGCCTGCTGCTCCCCCTGCTCGTACGCTTTCTCTCTCTCTCTGTTAAATAAATAAATAAAATCTTTAAAAATATATTTTTTCTAAAGTTTGCACTTACAGCGCATTTTCAGGTGCTTAAAGCGCACATGCCTATGATTGACACTTTGCCAGGCTTTTCACCATCCTCATGTTCACACCCAGATCATTTAAGAAACTGCCACCCAGAAAAGGAAAGATCGCCTCAAACAGTACCGGGTGACACTTATACTTGAAGTAGAAGGCCTCTTCCACACTTATTGCATTGTCCAAACCTAAGATTTTCCCAGGTTTCTGGATAAAAATTGTAGTTAATAGAAGACATTATGAATATGCCAAAAGGTCGTATATTTTCTTTCTGCTTCAAGTTCCTCTAATACAAATCCATTATGTTCTCTCTGATTGATCGTTATTTTCTCCTATTGTTCCAACTAAACTTGAATAATAATTTCTTACTGCTTCATTTTGTTAAAATAAAATTAACTCCTAGTTGGGAAAGAGAGAAACCTATCTTTGAGAATTTTTTCTAATTTCTTTTCTTAATTTCCACTATGTTAATCTGGATATTGTAGGACTGAGTTTGGGGTGGGGGAAGTCTATCAAAGATCTCTCCACTCTCCTTGGTTGAAACTGAAATGTCTCCCAGGCCTGTGTGAACATTGGGTTTGCTCCACTTTCAGGTCCCCGAGTTTTTGCCCACTTGCGAAGTCCCAAGCTTCATGCCTCACTTAGAATCCGGTCACAAACTCAAGATTTCTTGTGCTTTTTCTGTTCCTAGCCACTTTCTTTCTCAAACTCTGCCCCACAAAGTCAAAACACCCCAATCTCAGTGAACTCCCAGGTCTGACTCCTCAATCTTTGAGCCTGTCCTGCTGTGCTTGGGCTCCCCTCGCCTGTGCCATGCCTTTAGACAAAAAACTTTGGTGATGGTAAGGTTCATCTTGTTCGTTTCCCTTCTCTTAGGGATCCAAGGCCTGTGTTGCCTGTTGCCTAATGTTTAAACAATTACCGTTTCATGTATGTTTCCGGTGGGAGGACAGGTCTGGTAATTCCTACTCCATCATGGTCTGTCTGTGGAATCAAATAACGAAACTTTGGCTTGTGCTTTGCATGCCTTTTTTCAAAAATTATTTTCCTACCAATTTGTTTTTATTATACTTTAAAAGTATATCAGACTGTGACAGAAGGAAATTAAAAAAAAAGCTGCTTTTAACCACAACAGTTTAAACTCTAATGTGCACACAAATCACCTGGGGATCTTGTTAAAATTCAGATTCGGATTTAGCAGGTGCGGGGGCTGAGGCTCTAACAGTTCCAGGTGATGCTCGTCCTGCCAGTCCACAGATCACGTGGTTGCAAAGCTCTGTGGTGTGGGAGGACCAACTTTCGGACTCAGACACATCACGGATATTGATAAACAGTGAGTTAGATTCATCGAAGGAGGAAAACCAATGAAGAAATGTCAAGACAACCCAGGTAAGAAAAGGGACATGTTCTTTTCTTCTTCCTTTTCTCTACCCAACCCTGGAGCAGCTGGTATTAAAGGGCGGAACAGAGAAGAGATTACTCAAAGAAGGAGTCACGGTCCCAGCTCAAGGCTATACTCTGGCAATGGCTGGCAACACATGAAACCCTAATAGAGTTTGAGATTTTAAATGCTGAAAGTGATAGAATTGGCCCTAGATAACATCAAAGTACAGACAAAATATACAGAACATAACTGAAAGCAGTGATTAGAGAAAAAAGCTATTTCGTATTTATGCTTCTCAATATTAAGACGACTTGACAAAGCGGTAATGTATATACAACACTTGCCTGCAGAAAAATTTTCAACCGCATTTCAAAGTTTATATAAAAATGAAATAAAGTCATGCATAAAATTATTTTAAAATGTTATCATAGAACTATGTTTATATAATTAAATATTTAAAACATACTCTTTATCCAGAGCAAAATACACACACCCACACCAATTTTTATAACAGAGCCAAGTCACTACTTTTATGAGCGCATCTCTGGCCATCGATTCGAAATTGGTCTCTTTATTTCTAATGTGTTTACTTTTTTTGAATGCAAACCTGTTCAGCTTGAAAGTGATTGGGAGATGCAGTGGAGTCTAGGTAATAGAAGATATACAATGCAAGGCTGATTAACTCTAAAGAGAAAAGTTATTTTGTGACACTGAATAGGCAGTAGGATTGGATGATTTTGTAGATGCATAAATTGAATTACAATTATTGCCAAAGGCAAGCAGCACCATTAGAAAGCACATCAAAACAGTAACCAAACCAGACATGCTGCCAGTGTTTTTAATGCATGTATCAATTGTCCGTGGAGTCGCTGTTGAGAAATAACTCGATGAGACTCTTTTTCTGCTGTGCTACAGACAAGGAAACTATTAAGATGAACATTCCATTGGCCTAGAAAACAATGCATGTTTTTGGAGTTGCAGTGACCCAACTCCTGAAAACTTGTGAACGAGCATGTGTGTACACACACACACAGGAAACAACGCGGTGGCTATCTTTTTGATATTCAAGATAAAATATTTGTCCATCAGCCTTCATCCAGAAAGCTGTATTCCCTAACAACTCCCCATAGAGAATATGACTTCGCTTTCACAAGTCTGAAATTGAAAGTTCTTTGTCAACTTTCCTCTAGGAAAAGGAAAAAACGAGAACTAAAATTTTGTTAAGATGAATGAATCTACTTCTCTTGAGCTTGACTTCAATTCTCCTTTTTCGCAGTGAGGCTTTTTCTGGCTGCCTCAACAGAAAATGATCTGTTTCACCATCATTTTAACTCATTAGCTTCTTATCTGTATCACTTATTTGTCATTTAAACACCGCTTTGCATCAATAATTATTTCTTCTTGGGTTATTTTCTCAAAAAACTCTTCCAGGGTAAGGAATTTTGGGGTATCTCACAGTACTTTCTATGGTGCCCAACACCCAGTCAATATTTAATAACAATCGCTACCATTCGTTGAGTTTTAAGTACCTGCTAGATACTGCTATATTGTTCACATTTTCCAATTAATTTTTATGCTACCTCTGCGAGGTGGCTATTTTTTCCATTTTTCTAAACGATGAAACTGAGACTCAGAGAGATCCCATGCATTGAGTTAGAGCTTAGGTCTGACTCTGAAGTGTTCATTCCCGTGAGAGCTGCCTTCCTGGTACCCAGTATATGTGTTAACTGACAGGTCAGATCAGATTCGAGGACCATCTCTGCCTCTAAATAGCTCACTGATTTTTTGTTAGCCATGTTATTTCACCAGCCTCAGTTTCTCTTGCTGTAAAACAAAACTAAATCCATAGAACCTACATATGTGTTTACAGGAGAACTAACATTTATTGAGCACCTATTATATGCCACAAAGTATACTAATCACCTTCTTACATACATTCATCTCACTAAATCCTCCCATGTCCCTAAAAAAGATATATTAATATATCTATTTTATAGCTGATGAAAGTGAGAATCAAGGAAGTTTAGTTAATTACCTAAAAATATTCACCCTGAAAATGAGACAGTAGTATCATTGTCTTTCAACTCCACCATGCCAACGACTTGAGGAATGCTGCTGTTGAGTTAATTTTGATGTAGACACTCAATTTTATGTTTGGGGAGGAAAGATGAACATCGTTCATCCCCTTTATTCTTCTCTTGGTCTCAGATTAGTCTCACTTTAAAAAATACCCTCCCTATCAGAAATGTATAGTTTAAGGCAGAAGTTAATCATGCCAAAGTAGTGGTAATAAAAAAGATGCAAAGTTATCAATGTAACCATTTCTAGATACAATGGTAATTTGTATCACCTTTGAGATTCAGAAAGTAGAGGCAATATTTCAAATATCTACTTATGGCAAATATTATATAGAATGTCTTTGGAAACCATTAAAATTTTCCAGTTTTCCAGTTTACAACTAACATTTGTAGTTATCTCTAACGTGTTAGAGTGATTAGTATGCCCTCCTAAGGGCATGTAGTAAAGCATTCACTTGTTCTCTAGATCCAACTTTTTTTTAACCATAGATTTCTAAAAAAATAGCAACTATTTAGGGACAGATTTAGGTATTATTATTGTTTGTTTATTTTACTCAGCCCGATCTGGTGTCTGACCTGCTTCCCCCCCCCCCCAATTTCATTATGAGGTATTACATCTGAATTTAGAGTGGTGAGCTGCATTTATGCTGCTGTTAAAATAGTGCACACTCAGAAAAGCAATTTCCTGTTTAGGCGGAAAGAATGAACAAAACCATAACTACTTCTCCCAGGATGTGTCCCAGTACAATTTTCACCTTGAATGAGACCTTTAAGTCAAAATCTGCAAATAGTGCCAGAAACTTTTTGGCTTAATATTATACAGCAGTTAAGACTACTATTGTATTTTCTCTTTCACCAAGCGAGTTTACGAATTAGGTAATTACCAGGAAGTTTTATTGTTTGCCTTTAGGTGGAAAAGTTTTACTGGGCATTCAGGCGGTTCTACAAAAGAGCCCTCAAAAAATACATTCGAAGGAGTTCTCTCTGTCCCACAAAGGTCATCCCAACTGCTAATCTCACTTCACTGGAAAGGCCTTCCGTACGACTGAGAACTAGAGAATGTGCTCACGTTAATTTCTTCCCAAGTCCTCACAGCAGATTTCGCCTCCAGGTGATAGTACACGTGCAAAGTGAAGAACTGAGGAGAAGCTGCCCTTTACACTGTGCCACCGAAATGACTTCTTTATTTTGTCCATGAATATAGAGCCCAAGAGTTAATTCAGATCCACACGGTAGTGTAGTTGGGATTATCTGAAGCATAGGCAATTCTTAAGCATTGCTGAGAACCCTTACCGAACAGCTTGAGATCCTCTGAAAAAATCTTGAGACAATGTCTAGGAAACCGGGAAGTGAGAGCCCTCCCGCCCCGAGTTAAATCTGGAAAAATGCAAGTTTTTTATAGGCTAAGCATCCAGTGCCTGTTTGATTCCAGCCTGGCCTTGAACACTATTTTGGCCATAATTTATCTGTCGTGAAATCAGTTCACAGTGAATTTTATGAAAGGTTGAGCACAGCTCGGTTCTATTCTACTGTTTCCAGGGAGATGTCTTAGACCTACGGGGACAGGTCCATACTAATTGGCCTCCTCCGGGTCTGTAACACCCAGGCTGTACATTAAAGTAAGATTTGAGGATATGAAGTTGTGGATACCACTCAGTAGGTTGAATTGGTAATCTTCCAGCGCTCTAGTCACTATCTTTTGCAGAACCAACACATCTCTCCCGCCTATTGTTAAAACGATCCATTTCTTATTCATTCTGGAAGGCATGGGATTCAGTCTCCACCAAGGGTTAAACTTCATAAACAATGTTCACATTAAAGTTACCTGAGGGAGGGAGACATATCTTGAATTAATATAGCTGATCCTATAAAGAGGGCTCTTGGCAACGGCATTGATTCCGTTCTGCTGAGAGTGATTTTGAGACATTAAAAAGTAATTGAATATTTTACTCCCTTTACACCATCTGAAACACTAAAAATGACAAGGATATTTAGGAGCCATGTTATGGAAAATAATATATACTCTATAGTCACAGTTAAATACTTTTGTGCATTTTCAGTCTGCTGGCTTTGCAGATTATACATCAACAATAAAAATATGTCTTTCTTGTTTTCTGGGGCTTTCCCCCCCTCTCTTTAGTTTTACAAAGAGATACTAGCACCACTAAGTAAACTCTGTGTATTGCATTCTGAGAGAATAATTTCTAACTGTGGTCAATATGTTTCCTGCTGTGTTAGGTTAATAGCTCCTTTCCATTGTTTACTCCAGAAAATGCATTTCTCCAAGGTCATTCCTGTTTCATTAAGTTATTAAAAAAGTAAAAAAGTAATAACCTCATGTGTAAAAAAGTTACCACAGGTATGGATGTCACCACCTCTGTAGCTCATACTGCTGCTGTCACCGCATGCTTGCTGGTGACCACTTTCTTCTCCTGAATCCTATAAAGCCACGATGAACAGGATTAGGTCTGTAAATTATGTAAAAAATGCAATCTTATGTTAGATGCAAATACACACATTTCTTTTCTTTCAAATAGCCAATTTAGCCTCTCAACCATAGAACAAAGTTGAATCAAGGGCCCTAAGTTCTTTATCCAAGTGAGGAAGAGGAGAATCAGTCTGGCGGAGTCTCCCTGCCTGTGGCCGCCATTATCCCAGCACACGGACAGAAAAGAGCTGCCAGTGTCATTGAGTGGAAATGAAATGTTTTTGGCTTGAAGCTGTGGCTGGGTGGAAGAAAACCACCCCCCTATTTAAAATAAACAAATATTGTAAGAAATCTTATTAAATGTTATCTTCAATTTTACGCTTTCATTCTACCCGGAAGCAGTAATTTAAGATTGCTCCCATGGTGTTATTTAACACAGTTCCTTGGATATAGCAAGCTGGTGTAGGACTTACGAACATGTGATGGAATCGAATTTGATATAAAAGATAAGTTTAATCACTTAATTGCTATGTTAATCTCTTTCCAAGTCCATAGCATCACTGGTGGTCTTGCATTTAGACGTATATTCCAATTCCTATCCCCAGGGCAGTAAGCCTGAGCAACCACTGCTGGTCCAGTAGTTCTGGAGACTTAGCTGTTGGAGAGACAAGTCTCTCTTCTCTGTATTAGAATTAGTCATGGTCATATCTTGGCAATTCTTGGTCTGAACTCCCAGTGCCAGAGCTTCTTAGAGACAAAGGTATCTAAGCACACACACACACACACACACACACACACACACACACACACACACAATTTCCGAAGGCAAACAAGTAGCACCAGAACAGGTGGGTGAGGGGCAACTTCCACTGTAGCCACGTGAAGTGCCTAAAATCTTAGCAAAGAAGACCAACATTCATTCCTTTAACAAATATTATTGCTGGTCTTCTATGTGCCCTACACTGTTCTGATACTGCAGATAGAGTGATGAAAGACAAAGTACCTGTATTCTAGCCAGAGACACAAATCATAAACAAGATAACTTCAGGTAGAGGCAAATCCTACCTGAAAAGCAGAGTAAGGGGAGAAGGGGTGATGACTGGTTTGGAAGCCTGGTCAAAGACAACCCTTGGGAAGAGGGGACATTTGGAAAGCTATGGATAAGATAAAGGAGTGAGTCATGGGAAGATCTGTGATAAGAGCATTCCAGGCACTGGGGACAGAAGTGCAGAGGTGTGCGGAAGGAGCTAGCTTAGTGTGCTTGAGAAACAGCAGAAGCAAGCATGGCTAGAGTGTCCTGAGGCACAGGGGAGCAAGGAGAACGTGAGGATGATCTTTTAATACTCTAGGAGAAATTATGTGGCTCCGACAATGGTGGTATTCATGAATGCAATAAGACATAGTTTAGATTGAGGACATGTTTTAAAGTAGAGTCAGAAAGTGTCATAAGGTGTGAGGAGAGAAAGAGAAATGGTCGTTCCATTAACTGAGATAAGAAAGAGTATGGGTGAGTCTCTTTTTTCCCTTCCTGGAGACATCAAGTGTTCTTTCGAACATGCTAAATTTGAGTAGCTTTTTTGACATGCAAATGGAGATTACAAACAAATATTGACTATTTGTGTCTGGAGTCCTGGGGGGAAAGTTGGAGCTGGTGACATAAATGTAAGAGTCATCTGCCTGTTGACGGTGTGTAACTCCTTGTGACCGGATGTGATCATCATAGAGATAGAGGAGATAGAGGGGAGAAGTCTGGGGCATGGTACCATTGGAGGTCTAGAAGAAAGGAAGAAACAATTGAGATTTCACATTGTTAGGACTGATCATGCCAATGAATGTGTCTAATCATTCTGATGAATGTTCAGATCACAGAGTGCATCAGAAAACTATTTTACCTAAAGTCTAAACTTGAGCTCTCATGGACAGAGGAAAAGAATTCTCTATAGCTTCTAATCAAAGCAATTGTAGAAGTAAGGAAGCAAAGCAATTGTAGAAGAAAGCAAACTTTCCAAAGCAGATGGGGTGAATGCCAGACAAAGATCCAATGCATAATTAAAGCAACCTTCAGTCCTCATCTCCCCAAAATTAAAGACTTAGACCTGACTTTTCACCATATTCCATGACTGAAAATTAATTCCCGAAGAATCTTATTTGGTACTTACTGAATACACAAAAATATTTAAGTTAAATCTTAAGAGAGAGTTGTATATACTTTTTAATTCTTATTTCGAATTCATTTTTAGTGAATCTTTTTGTTGTTCTTTTTTAGTACCAAAGTAAGAAACTTCCTTTGAGCCACTCTGATAGATTGAATTCTAAATCCTATTTCTGATGTTCACCATAGGCAAAAAGCAGTCAACTTGCTCCTTTTTCAGGATCATGTCTTAAGAAGGCTTTTTCTCGTATGGGTACACTAAATATTATAAATGCTCCAAGCTGATTGTCTAAAGAGACATCTCCCTTTTTCAGCGTCTTTTGCTAAAGTAACTTCAAGAACAGGAAAGGGGGCATTTGAAACAATGTGAAAGAAAGTCTGTGGGTACGCCAGACAATTTTCTTACGTCTGAACTTGCCGTTCACTTACCGAAGAGTTGTCTACAAGGGCTGAGAAGGCTGTCTTGGCTTATGAGCTGGGGTACCGAAGAGTCGTCTACAGGGGCTGAGAAGGCTGTCTTGGTTTACGAGCTGCGGTACCCAAGCAGGAATGTACATAGCATGGGAGAGAGTGGCAGATAACCATTGCTTTGTTATCATAGTTTATAAAATTACAGAATTTCTCAAGAGATTTGTATCATTGTTGGGTACAAAGCATTTTCCCATTAATTAAGAAACAGATTCACTTTCAGAGATTCAGTAAACCATCTTAATTATTTCCTCAATAGTGTCTAAAACCAAATGAATGAGAAGGTAATAGAAATTCCTTTTACCTTGAATTCATTTGAAAAAAATTTATGTCCAAATATCTTTTGGGCTATATCGTGTATACTAGTCTAGTTGTAATTGCGCACTGTGGCCAGTACGTTCTTAGTAACTAAAGCTGATGCTACCTTGTGCACTGTTCTGTAGAGATGATAGATTTTTAAGCACAGCTGCCTTTGGAGGCACAAAAGCAGAGGTCCAATGAAAACATGGCTTACCCTCATTCTTGAGGATGGTTGATGTGTTTGAAACTTTCTCAGGATCCCCTGAAAGCACCATTTATTTTGGGATTTGATTCCACGGAGTCCTTGTAAACTAGGAGAATACAAACTAACTGTGAATTCCCTCAAAACTTATGGTGCTAGATTTGATATCTTGGAGCTACTTTTCAGATTGCCGCATCTTTGATTCCTAGGAAAATTCCATTCATGTGTTTTCTCTGTAACATTTCCTGTTATATTAATGTTCAAAAACCAGAATAAGCATTACTGATGATACAAAGGACAACACAAAAATATTTCATACGCAGACCCCATCTTATATCCCATTTGGTTCCCTAATGCCGTAGATTGAATGATTGTGTCTCCCCAAAATTCATATGTCAAAATCCTAACCCCATTGTGATGGCATTAGGAGATAGCTGATTAGCTTATGAGGGCAGAGCCTTCATGAATGGGATTAGTGCCCTTAAAAAAAAAAGTGACCCCAGAGAGTTCCCCTCCCTTTCTGTCATGTGAAGATACAGCAAATAGATGGCTGTCTATGAACCAGGACGTGGGCCCTTACCCAGCCTCCAAAACTAAGAGAAATGCATTTGTGCTATTTGTAAGCCACCCAGCCTGTGGTATGCTGTTATAGTAACCCAAACAGACTTGACACATAGATAATGAATAACTATCTTTCTCAACTTTGTTTTACATTGGAGCATTTCATTAGTTAAGATCACGTTCCCTGCTGTTGTGAATTAGCTTGAAATCTCAATGGGTTAATAAAATAAAAGTTTATTTTTTTCTCACATAAAATTCAAACTAGGTGTTCTTGATTGGCAGACAGCTTTCCACATTTAGGGTCTCAGCTCCTTCCACCTTGTTCAGCTCACTCACTACTTTCTCAATTTGACTGGAAACTGTTACCCATTACATCCACTGACACCATAGGCCAGAACCAGCCCCATGGCACCAGTGACATGCTAAACGGGGCTGAAGACTGTGTGGTGCATTATTGACCGGCCATTTTCTGGTAACATCTCTACACAATGGAGGGGAAACCTCAGTCTTTGTCTCTTAGACTTCTCTGTCTCAAACGTCCTTGACATACGCTGAAGTGATAGTTTTTCATTTAAAATAGTTTTGTTAGGTCCTTACTCTTAAGAATTTTTAAAAATATGGAACAAACTGATGAAAACTTCTGGGTGAGAGTGTATTATTTAAAGGAATTTTTTTTCTTTAAAAGGAGTTTTTCCTTTTTTGGGGGGGATATTTAATTTTAGAGTTAAGGCAGCATTGATTTCCAAATGATTTTCTCATACAAATGTTCAGCAAAGGACCAAAGTCAGTTTAATCAAGAGACAGTGTCTTGTAAATTGTGATCTGAACTGAACGGGGGGGAGGTGTTCTTTTCTCAGACATTTATTCTCGACTTCTATTTGAACTACTGGATTTAGGAATTTACTCCATTGATCTTGGAACTTTTTAAGAGCCACACAGTAAAATGCAATATAAGTATTCCTGTACTATGAATGCTAGTATCATTTAAGATTTAGCCTAGGAAAAGGCTCTTGTAAGCATGGGACTCAAGATGAAGGCCTGAAGAAAGAGAGAACGTGGAGGGGCTGAGTAGGATGTGGGAGATTGAAGGATGATGCCAGTGACAACTGCTCTCTATTTTCTAATTGTGCTAAGTGTCAGCTCTGAGGGGGATGTTGATTTGGAATACAATGAACAGATGTCAGTGAATAATGAAAAGCTACTATTCTATTCTCTTGAAATACATTTTGAGTGTCTACTATTTGCTAGACATTTTGCAAGATATAAGAGCTTATAATCTAGTGTAATTAAGATTAAATTAGCTTAGTCAATAATAATGCATAATAATGAAAATGTGTTGATAATATTGGTAGTTTCAGTTTCATTTAAACTATTTTGACTTTAAGGGCACATTGGTGGCACAGTTGATTAAGCATCTGACTCTTGGTTTTGGCTCAGGCCATGGTCTCAGGGCCCCGGTCTCCTGGTGGTGAGATCGAGCCTTGCATCTGGCTCAGCATGGAGTCTGCTTAAGACTTTCTCTTCCTCTGTCCCTCCCCATCCCACCTGAACTCTGTCTGTCTCCGAATTAAATAAATCTTTAAAACATATTTTGACTTCAAGTAATATATTTTAATTTATGTATGAAATATTTTTATATTACACATTGATATATTATATGTAGCTAGCAATAGGATGAAAGGCATCATAGTGGTATCGCTAGACCCCAATGTAGTATCTAGTACATAACACGTACTCAATCAATAATACTGGTTGAATGAATAAATAAAATAACTCTGGGTGAAAAATCAGGAGACTCCAGTTCTTACTATGATTTAGCCAATGACTGTCAGTATGATATAACCAACGACTCCCTATTTCCGTTTCCTAATCTATAAAATGAGATAGAATTACCCATTCTATCCACCTAACAGTCTAGATAGTTCCTTGGGTAGGAAAAAACAGCAGATATATGAAACTTGGGAATGTTCCAATAGCTGATAAATAGTCAAAATGGAGAAGACTCTTATTTGACTAAGATATTTCCATATTCTCTTTTAAAAATAAGCTTTCTGATTGGCACATGTCTTAGGGAAATGAAAATCATTTTATTTTAGAAATTTAATTATATCACCATCAGGCAAGGATACTTCGTGAAATCTTGGAACCTAGTATCTCTCCTAGAAATGTAGCCTAATGGCAGTGACTTGGGGCCCTGGAAAAATCTCAAGTACATCAAATGGTATCTTTCCGCCAATCCTTTTCTACTCATGGACAGATGCTTCCCAAGGTAAATTCTTGGTACATATGTTTTCAACCTGGATTGCATAAGAGAAAGAACTGTTATTTGAAGGCAATCAAACAATAGACTAAGAGGGAAGAGGTGCACACTCACAAATTTGAGATTGAGATGAAAGAGGCATATTTTATTCAAAGTTCAACATCCACTAATTTTGAGGATAGAGGTGTCTGTGTTGTGACTCATGCATGCTGTGAAAAAACTGCCAAGTGTCTTGATAACTAATGTTAGTAAGGAAAGCTTCCCCAAGAGGGGGCAGAAGCTCATGAAATGCTAATCTTTGAATACAGGAGTGAGAATCAATTTTAGATTCTAATCTTTTTGGAACATTTCAAAGGACTTAATATTTTGGTAAAAAAAGAGAAATTTATATATTCCGAGAGTAATGATAAACACTCTTCATTACTATTCATCTTTGAAGTTTTCTTTTTTTCTTACTGCTTTGGCTTTCCCGTTTTGCTTTTGTCTTCATGCTGTCCCTCATCTTCCCTCTAAGCTTTCAGACTAAACATGGTATTCATTTCCTTTCAAGCTTTCAGACTAAACATTCTATTTACCTTTTAAAAATCTGGTTGTGAACGTACTCCTTTTATGCTAAGTGTTGAAAAACCATAAACTTAAAGCCAGAAGGACAATACTTCCTTCAATAACCCCTCCTTTAACAAGTGATTTTTCAGAGCCTTAAAAATGCCATAAAAAGATATTTCCCCTGCCATTGAATGTATGATGAGTGGCATATCTTGAGAGTGAATGGAAGAGCCATTTTATAAAGTCTAAAGAACAAATACTCAGGCTTAGTTAGGGACTGCACAGTAACAAGACACACAGGGCAGTTCACTTGGAGGACAGTGGATCAAATTAATTCTGCAAAATACCAAGGTCAAACACTGGGAACCTTCATTATAAAATGCCTTGGAGTGAAGACTCAGCAAAAAGTCAGTCTTGCATAAGTATAAAAAGCCAAGCTCTTTTAGAAACTAAATTACTAGAGATGGTTTATTTTTATGTGATAATTTTTTTTTTAATTTTAGACCTTTTACTTGAATAGAAATATTGATTTGGCTAATACGGCATACATATTTTTTTTATCTTAAGATAATAATGACTTCAAAGGAAGAGGTGAGTAGGACTCAAAAGAAGCAATCACAGACCACAAGCATAGAATAATTTCAATAACGTTGCATTTGAGTACAAAAATTGAGTTAACAAAACCGTAGCCTCCTTCAACTTACAATTCAAACACACAAAATAACTTGACTTCAATAGGCAAGGCAAATTCACACTTACTTGGAAATTTCTCAGGTACCTACAGAAAGTCAAAGAGAGAACTTAAAGCAAAGAAAAATGTGTCTGATTAATAATTAATAAAACTATTGTTGATTCAACACACATTGTTGAATAAAATCTTTTCAACATCTTAAATATGTCTCGATGTTAAATGCAATGCTGTTGAATAGTTTTAAAAGAAATGTTGGCTCTGTATTAAGAAATCTGCATTTAATACATAACTAGATGGATTTAATATCTTTGTATTAGCCAGTCTTGAAAGAAACTAGCCATACCCAAATTCATATATGGTGCGATTTGCATGTTTTGAGCCTGTTAAATGTAGCCATAGAGAATACATATTTTTAAAAAAGTAACCATGCCACTTGCTCTTTTAAATTGCTCTGCTGAATTTTTTAAAGTTTTAAAAATGGGTCCTTGTACATAGAACAGCAACTGTTGCTCATTCTGTCTTTGCCTCTACTTCAGCAAAGGGATATTTTAAAAAGGAATACATTAGGAATACATCAAGATACATAATGCCTTAGAAATGTTATACTTTTTTTTTTTTTACTCTTCACTACAAGCATTTTGTCTGCCCTGCAGAAAAGAATGTCTCTCACAAAACCTTCATGGCCGCTTATCACTGTGGCCCCATTCTTAGAGGCACCGAGGCAATTGGCAAGGACCAAAAAATATGACACTACTTCAAAGAACAGCCTATCCCTTGCTGGAATAAGACGAGGGTTTTGGTTGAAAATGAGCACAGTTGAATGACTTGTAAGAATGTGGTATGGCTGAGCTGGTGTGGAAAAACACTGTTTCAGGCTACATTTTCCTTGATCCCCTTTCCTCTGTGTCACCAGAATTCAAGAAGCTTATTTCAGTTAATAGCAACAGCGACGTGAGACACGGACATAGAAAATTTGGTTCTCAAAGAAGAACAGGGGGACTGGTTTCAGAAGTTTGAAAGATCAAAACTTTGAGTAGAACGTATTCCAAGCCAGTTTGAGGTTAATCAATGACCATAAAGTTGGGCGCCAAACGGTCTGTGAGAATTTTGCAACAGAAGCTGAACGTACAATTGTTTGACATCACTAACGGCCAAATTCATTTTTAAAGCATGCAAAAGTGTACTGCAGGAATTTTATAGCTTCTTTTCTGTTTATGTTCTATATTCAAGTATAAAAATATTTAAATATTCTTAAATTTATATAATGTACTTAATTTATATCACATATATTTATATTATATACACAAATTAGAGACATTTATATGTGTATAATTTATATACATAAGTTATGTTTGATTTATTCAAATACATGGCTATATGTTAGCAGAATAATATAAGCAGCATAGCTGAGCCCGTTATCCAACCTAAGAGCTAAAAGGTTGCCATGACTTGCATCTACCCGTATGTATAGTTTCCTATCTCATCCTACTTTCCACCAGAGAAAATTGGATTTATACTAGTAGTTTCTACACTAGTATAGGAAACTAACTGTAAAGATAGTTATTTTGGCATGTTTAAATAAGCCCAAGGCAATATCTGGTCAAATTTCTCTTGTGCTGTTGAGATTTACTAAAATGGCCTTATATTTTATGCAGTCTTACAGGACAATCCTATTCAACATGTTTTAAGACACATCCATGTTTTTGTCCATGTCGTATTTCATTTACCTTAACTACTTTCTAATATTGATTCGGTAAATACCACACCGTTTGTCTATTCCTTTGTCCAAGGACATTTGTGTGGCTTCCTGCATTTTGTTATTATTAGTACTACTGTTATTCATATTTGGCAGCTTTCTTCTTGGACACATATGCAAGAATTTTTCCAAGATTTGTATGTAAAGGTAGAAGTTTCGGTTTGCAGGGCATGAGAAGGCTTGTTAAACTTTACAAGATAATGTGGACAGGTTTTCTGAGAAAAAGTCCCAATTTGCGTTCCCACCAGCAGGGTATCACAGTTCCTGCTGACCTACATCCTCCCAGATTGTCATATTTCTTAATTTTTTGGCACTCTAGTGGGTATCCGTAGTAATTACAAATGACTTTATTACCTGATGCATAATCCCTATCTCGTCGTAGTCTAGATTACATTTCATTCATCACAGCATTTAACACATTTTTACTGAGTGCCTACTACGTGGCAGGTACTGTTGACTGTGCTGTGGATCCAGCAATAAGCAAAGCAGGAAAAAAAAATACCTGCCCTCATGAAGATTAAGTTCTAATTGAGCAGAGACTGAAAATGAACCTACTAAGTAAGGGAATTACATACGGTAGAAGGAGGTCACAAGTGAGAAAAATAAAGGGGGGTGGAGAATCTGGGAGTAGAGGGCCAGTTGAAATCTTAAATAGGGTTGATCTTTGTGAGAGAGAATTCGAGCAAGGATTTGCCGCAGTGAGGCCTTAGGGACGCACAGGGAACAGCCAGGGCAGGAAGGAAGGATCCTGGTGGGTTTGAAGAATCGTTACAAGGCCATTACATCAGGAGCAAATTGAGAGAAGAGAGAGCGGTATGAGATGAGGTTGAAAGGTAATTTTGGGGCCAGGCCATCTAACATCTTATAGGCTACTTTAAAGATTCTAGCATTTATATGGTGACATGTGCATCTGTTGAAGGATTTTGAGCACAGGGGTTACATGTCCTGAGGCCAGAGGTAGCAGCAGGTTCAAACAAAGGCGGCCAGTTAGGAGAGGATCAGAGCAAAGTGAAAGATGTTGGTGAATTGGACTCCAGCGATAAAAATGGAGGTGGTGAAAACTGAGGAGAGTGTATACTTTAAAAATATTGGCTCTTTGTGCTTGAACATGGGATACCTTTCTATTTATTTAGGTATTTTATAATGTTTCGTCGATAATGTTAAATTTTCTGTGCTCATATCTGTACATCTTTTCCTTCTGTAGTTATTGTAAACAGCACTCGCCACTTCTCACTCTTGCTTTCTCTGCTTTAAACATTTTTTCAAGGGTGCCTGGGTGGCTCAGTCGGTTAAGTGTCTGCCTTCCACTCAGGTCATGATCCCAGGGTCCTGGGATGGAGTCCCACATCAGGCTCCCTGCTCAGTTGGGAGCTTGCTTCTCCCCCTCCCTCTGCCTGCCACTCCACCTGCTTGTACTCTTTCTCTCTCTCTGTGTCAAAAAAAAAATTAAACATTTTTTTCAGTTTATTATTTGTGTGAGATACCATTCATTTTTGTATAGTGTCTTCATAACATGGGTAAAACCCTGCTAAATTCTTATTAATTCTAGCAATTTGTCTATAGATAATTCTAGGTATTTTATGTGGTCAATTATAACATCTATAAATAATGTTTTCTTTAAGTATTCTTTAAATATTTATGCTTTTAATTTACTTTGCATTTCTTACTGTACTAAAAAAAGATCCTCAATAAAATTAGAATAGAAGTTAGCGATATGGGCATTCTTGGCTTATTCCCGATTTTGAGGGGAATACACCCCATATTTTACCGCAGACAGGGTATTTGTGGTGGACTTTTGGTATATATCTTTTATCAGGCTAAGAAGCTCCCTTCTATTCTTAGTTTTTTATTGGCTGTCTATATGAAGAGACTCTGAATTTTATAAAATTTCCACATCTCTTAGATGACTTTGTACTTTTCCTTTTAAATATGTTTATGTAGTTCAATAGATTTGCAATGTGACAGTATATTTGTATTCCTAAGACAAGTCAAACGTGGTCATGTGTATTTTTTATGCTATTCTGGATTCAGTTTGTGAATCTATTTGTTACATTTTTGCATCTATTTTCATAAATGAGATAAAGCGATGATTTTCCTTGCTAAAACTGTTATTGTCTAGTTTATAAGTGATATCAGTATTTTTATTTCTCAGATTTCAAATCCAGTCTACAGAATTTTTACACACCAAGTGGTCAAGAATACTTTAATACTTTAGTCCTTATTACTAATATCTTTACTTAATCACTACACACCTTTAATACCTTACTTACTAATACTTAACAATATGTGGATTTCCTACATATTGACACAATTCAAAGATTCGTGTTAGACCATTTGGATATTTTAAGGTAGCAGATATTTGCCTAAGCTAATGAAATCAACACTCAGTTGATGTATTATGTCTGTTGTGCTTTTGTAATTCATAAGGGATGATTAACTTATGTTTATAGATAAACAATGTAAGAATTATTGTTCTATGGGTCTAATGTGTTGCAAACCAATTCCTACACGTATGTGATGTTTTGAACATATGAATGTTAAGTCAAAATCACTATGTAAAGTGTCTATTATTTTATTGTATGTGCATATATATATTTTATATATATATGTATATTTTGCAAAATTTTTGTGTATGTGCTAGTTTCCAGATGTCTGCTCTAGCCATCTGAGCTCCTGTTATCGTGTCTGCCTGCTTTTAGATTGTCTAACATTTTCAAGTTAATTGAGTCTTATTAATAGTGATTTGACTAATTCACTCTAAGGCCAGAGATCTTTTCAAGATGTAAGGCTCTTTAAGTTGTTATCACTCCTAGATTTCACCAGACCACAGAAGTTGTTAAATAAATAGAATGATTAGACCTGAATACTTAAAAACAACAACTTAGAAGAAAATTTAAACTAACTTCATAATATCAAGAAGTTGTTTAAATAGATTACTTTTTCTTTCTTCATAGTATTATGGAGTTAAGCATTTGCTTTATACAATGGCACTGGTTTGACAACTCCAGAGGTGTATTTATTTGACAACTTGATGAACTCCCTGTGTAGGATTACCAGATAAAAATGCAAGACATGTACTATTTGGCACATATACAAACAAATATTTGCTGCTTATTCAAATTTTATTTTTTCAATTTTTCCACTTATTCAAATTTACCTGGGTGGCTTGCAATTTTGCTTGCTAAATCTGGCAACCCTCTCCCTAGGGGAATTAAAAACAAAAACAAGTTTTCATAAACACAGTGTATAATTTTAAAGTAGCACCCAGCTCATCTGACTAAGCCTATTATGTAATCTCTTCAAGTGGTTAACATCTGTTCTAGTTCATCAAAAATAAGAAAGCAACACAAGTCAATAAGGGGAGTTTGTGTACATCCTTTCTACACATTTCAATAGAATTTTAGACAGTTCTTGGTATGTGGATTCAGTTTGTAAGATATGGTATATCTTTTACATGTGAAATGGAAATATGTGGGATGATAAGAACAGGTGAGAGAAAACGGAGTTGCTAGATCCTCTCCTGACAGTGACTGGGGGTGAAGACTTCTTTCAGTTGTCTGGGGGCAAGTTCACTTTGAGCAACCAGCTCTAGATGCTGGGACATTCACAGATGTATTAGAGATGGATGCGGGTGAAGGAAGAGGATAAAACTCTGAGACATAATTACTTGGAAAATTAACTCAGGGGTCCAAGGCCAGAGAAATGTTTGGTTAAAAAGTGAATGAAATAACTGATATTTTCAACTAGTCCTTCTAGTTACCAGACAAGACCTGATGCCCTTAACTGCCCATTCTATAATCTGATGAGGAATCCTTGGATTATTTCAAAGAGGAATTATGATAAATGCTGTTTTTTGTTGATAATTTTTGTTTCTGAGAAGTTTATTTTCCAAGCAGAATCAAGGAGTAATTCCCATTTCCATGAAAAAAAAAATTGCTGTTATGTTGAGAAGAAAAATTCCAAATAACTCAAAAGTCATATTGGGAATTTGTGTTAAATCAAATAGAGAAGTCACATAATGACTGAAGTGGCTTTTTAAATGGCCATGGGCTGAGTATGCAAATTATCTCAGATAGTTAATCATTGCAGGTAATAATATAATTCGAGCAGAGAGGAAGGAAGCTCTTACTAAGTTTTAGTGAATAAGCAAAATTTTTACTATGATTTGGTAAAAGCCATCTGCCTCCCAATATGACTCTCCACCTTGAGTTTAACTCTCATTTATGAAGATCAAAGCAAAACAAAAGGTCAAACACAATATGCAATAATCATCAATATTAAATTTCCCATTTTAATGTATACTTATGTCAAATTCCAAAAAAATTTAAGATAAAGGGCCAAGTTGCTGAATATTTATTTATGACTACAAATCTTTATTTTAATATTATCTGTTACTAATGTGTTTTTAATTAGAAATAGAAGACTGCTCAGGAAGTTGACTATTAGTCCAGTTTCAATAATTAGTCATTTTAGCTGAGGATGAAGCTTCTGTATTTTGAGTAGCAGAATATTCTTAAGCCCTCTGGTATTAATGTTAATACTAATTAAAGAACATTCTTGCCAATAAACAGCAAATGTTTCGTTTTCTTAACTCACTCATGTTTTTGGAAAGTTAACTTGAATTGGATCTGTCATTTCTATTTCAAATAAATACATTTTTTATTTGTTTCCTTTTTTGATATTTTGTGGGTTTTTTCATATTTTATAATGAATTTTCTTTGCTCTCAATGGATTAATATGTGATATACTAAAATACTTAGGGCAAATTACCATTAGGATAGGGTTTATAGGTGTCAGGATTGTGCAAAACTATTTGTAGTTGAATAATATTCCTTATATATCAATATAGAAATTTATTATCTCTCTAACATACAGCACTTTGGCTGGGAATAAACGTGTCTATAAAGAATATTATTGAGCAGGAAACACATTTTGATTCTAGTAGTCTCATTGGTCAATTCCCAGTGCAAAAAGAGTCCGAGAGTCTGAGTGTTTTTGGTTCATACCTCTGAATAAGGTGTGGAAAGAAACTTTTCATCAGCTCTTTAGCTCTCCAGGCTGGAGGTCTAAAGGTAGCTTTTTGGTCCATGAATAGATGCCAATTTTTTGAATGCTCATTATGTGTGAGGTATTTTACAAGTATGGAATCATTTCATCCTGACAACAATTCTGCAAGGTAGTTACTACTGTTACCCTCACTTTGTAACCTGAGAAAAAGGAAAAAAGGGGGGAAAAAGGCAAGGCATGAAGATGTTAGGCAACTTGCCCAAGGTCACGGAACTAGAGGTTGGCAGGGTCAGCAGGTGAACCTCAGCTGGCTGGTCCCAGAGCGTGCAGGTGTAAATCACGATGCTAGGTCTTCTGGTCTGCTCTTCTGCTTCTGACCTTCTGTTCTTGTTCCTCCTTACGACGCTCCCTTCCACCATTAAAACTTTTTCTTTGTATTAAATTCTTACTCATCTTTTAGGGTTGTTCTCAAAAGTCACCTTTTCTGATGGACCATACAAAATGTAGCTTTCCTGCCATTCTAAACTACTCTATAGCACTTTAACTCTTTTCAGCTATTTATTAAGTTTTACCTTATATTTTTGTAATCTTTGCACTTATCTGCATTGTGAGATTATAAACTTCTTGACTGTATCTTAATTCACTCATTTACATATTCAACTGAATGAATGAATTCGTGTATTCATTCAACTCCGTCACTGTGCTAGTCTCTGCAGACTATGGAATAAGACAGAGTTCTTGACCTCAAGGAGAACATTTTAGAGTAATTTCAACAAACAATTACAATAGCAGTGGGGTCAGCGTGATGACAATAAAGTGCAAACATAGCAAAACCAGAAGTCTGACCTGAAGCTAGTTGGTGACTGGGAAGGTGGAAGACAAGAAAAACTTTTAGGATTGTTGCTATGGAGCTGAAAAACCGGCGTTGAAACGATTGGCGAAGAAATGGGTAGTATAGCCCTCAGTGCCACCAAAGTCTGTTCCCACACATAGTAGGTGCTTAGCAAACATGGGCAGAATTTAATCGGATTAAAATCGTTACATTTGTTGCCCTGTTTGTCATTCACATGTTCTCCGCCATGCAGACCTGGCGAGAACAACTTTGAAGCCATTGATCAGAAAAGACTTTATAGAGATGAAAAGTTGCAGCTTTTTGTGAAGTTCTTTGTTGAACAATCTCACAATTGCACATCATGGTTAATAGTTTGGCAAATATTAGGGGCTTCGTAGTCTTTATTTTCTATAAAGCTCTCAATTTTTTTAGAGATTGCTAGATAAATACATGGCAGCACTCCACACAGAGTGTGCAGCACAGAACATTCGAGGATAAATCCTACCAAGCTGAGGGGATAAAAGAATTTTTAAAAAGTCAACTTGCATTTCAGGTGGTTTGTCTGGGCAAAAAGAGAATAAAACAGCTTTTATTTAGCCCATTCAATAATTCAAATCACCGGAGAACAGTAGTGGTGTCATCCCCGGGCAGCAAATTCTCTTATTTATTTTTAAAAATAATTTTTTATGCCAATGGTCTACTTGTACCATCTAATGAAAGCTGAAGATCAATTCTTCCCCGGTGAGTGCAGAGAGTTGGCCAAATGTGGCTGCTTCACAGGTGACATATGTCAATACCTGTGGAATTATAAAAATAGGCAGCCAGAGTTGACTCCGGTGTTTTAACATAAAAAAATGTATTATAAAGATATGAGAACACATGTGCTCTCTACGATCTTTCTACCAGGAAAAGTGTGATCGATATTTCCAGTCTAAAAGTACTCATCCTTTTTTTAAAATAATATTGTGGAAAATTGAATGTCTTTAATAGTGATTGTATGTATAAAATGTTTACTTGAAATTTATTTAAATAACTTTTCCTTAGCATAGTATTAAAGAAAAAGAACAGTATTTTCCATGGCATATGCCCACATTTGTGCTCTAATCATAACAGCCTCATTTTCCAAAGGTTTATTTACATAAGTGCTTTCTCTGTAAATGTTACATTAGGAAAAAATACACACATTCACATAACCTTTTAAGTCAACGACTGCTGGCAAAATGAATGGAGGAGACCCAAGAAATATGCCAAAAGTGGTTTGGAAATGTAGTTAGCCTTAATGCTGTTTGTAAAATTCATTTTAACTTTGATGCCTGATTGCATTGCAACACTTTTTCAAGATTCCATCTGGCACCATAAGTGTAGTGGGTAATCTGTGCTGAAAAGGGAGTTTGGGAGGTGTGAAGTACATTGCCTCATGGGGATCTTGGACTAGGCTTTTCTGGCAGAGGTACTTTTGCCTGATTAATATCTGGGGAACCTGACTTTACATCTTCATCTTGTGCCCTGGAGGCCTGCTTTTCCAGAGTAGGCTCTCACTTCAGCACTTTTTTAGTGGATGATAATGAGACCAAAGGACCCCCTCCTAACATGGCGAAAGGTATTGTCCTCAGATATTTAGACTCCTTTTCACTTTCTAGATGCATTTAAAAAAAAAATTTAGCCACGTGTGATTTGATTTTATTATTTATTTATTGATATATTTATGTATATATTTATTTATATTTAAGTAGCTCCACGTCCAGCATGGAACCCAACACAAGGCTTGAACTCATGACCCTGAAATCAAGACCTGAGCTGAGATCAAAAGTCAGATGCTTAACCAACTGAGCCACCCAGGTTCCCCAATAGATGCACTTTTTAAAGGAGCTGATGAAATTGACCAACTGTTTTGATCTTGAATGGATAAAATCTACAAAGATAAAGGTAGAACAACAAAAGTCGTAAACGTCCTAATAACTGAGGGAAATTTTTAATGAGGTCTTCCAATTTTTTTTTTTTAAAGATTTTATTTATTTATGTGACAGAGAGACAGCCAGTGAGAGAGGGAACACAGCAGGGGGAGTGGGAGAGGAAGAAGCAGGCTCCCAGCAGAGGAGCCCGATGTGGGACTCGATCCTGGAACACCAGGATCACGCCCTGAGCCGAAGGCAGACGCTTTAACGACTGCGCCACCCAGGTGCCCTAGGTCTTCCAATTTTGTTCAGTTCTCAAACTCACTTCTATCATTCTGATGTCCTATTTTCTAAATCCATCGGGTACATTTTTTTCTTCGGTCTGGCATGGACTCAAATATTGTAATTGTGAGACCACAAAACAAAGTAATTTACTTTAGCAGTGAAAGTTCTGGATTATTTTTATAAATGCTTTACCTTAGAAATATAAGCATGTTTCAAACTAAGAGAGATACCAGCAAACCTTACTTCAGTCACTTTGAATGTTAACTTTCTTAGAGCAATTTAAGAAAATTCTGTCTATACTATATCCTCCCACCGTCCTCCCTGGGGGGCAGAATTCTTTCTCAAGATTACACTACCATCTGTTTTCATTCATTTGGTATTTGGTTGCAATAGTTTCACAGGGTATAGTTTTGAATAATAATTAATAGAAGTAAATCAAACCTCTCAGAGAAATAATTCTCATATGTGGAATAACAAAACCAGATGAAAATATGACTGGAAATATCAAGTTTATTTTCGAAGTTAAGGACTGGAGATTTTGCCTTGTGGCCTTGATCAAGGTCAATGGGACTCACGTGAGTAAGTCTTGGCAAAGTGCTCTAAAAATGCTATCCCCAGCAAGTATCTAAGGAGACTGGAACCAAGAAAAAAAAAAAAAAAAGTCAAGAAAACAGGGGCATGAAAGAAAGAAAATCTCAGAAATCCATTTTTTTGGGGGTAAAAGCTAGAATAACATGTTGTATTAAATCATTCAGTATTTTTGGCAGTATATTGGAAGTAAAATATTATACTCCAGAGCAACCATGACTAATTCTTTTACCTGCTGTCCCTTGGTTTCCATATTTTTTCATTGGTGTTTTCTTTCCTTGGCTCTGCTGAATTCCTCTTGGGGAAGACCAATGAAGAGTCCAATTTTTCATTATTCAAATCTCAAATAGTCTAAAAATCTCATCAGCATGCTGGTCTCACTTTGAAATCAATGGAGTCTCAGCCCCCTGAAGAGGTATTTAACTAAATGAGAAACAGCTCATGGGAAAATGACAGGGAAACTATTTTATCATACTAATGTACATTTCAAATCCAGATGTAAAAACATGATGGACAATAGAGGCAAAACTGTTGACAAAGGGCATAATGCAAAGAAACATATTATGTCAAGAATTAATTTAGTTCATGTAACAAATGTCTCAGTTAGACAAAGGGGGGAATAAAAAGAGGCAAATGTTAATGTCATTAAGTTAATGTAATTAATGCTTAGTCATTATGATTCAGCATGATTCAATACTTATTTGAACTCCGAAGCTAACAAGTAGTATACCAGGTTCTATAATTTTTTATTGTCTCTGACTAGAAACATTTTCAGAATTATAAATAGTACATTTGATCCTATTACATCATAGAAGTTTATCTGTATTATCTGTATTCTATCATAGAAACATGATTATTTCCAGGAATAATCAGAAATCTGGTTATTTCCTGAGAATGTTATTTCCTTTGTAGGTCTGCTCAGTGCAAAGGCTCATTCCCTGGGGCTTCTCACTTTTTTCAAGACTGGGAGTATTGTCATTCTCTGAGACTTTCAAACTCACACAAAAACTTTTCAATATGAGAGTTGAACCATTTGCTACGCAGTCTGTGTCCTTTTATCATTTACTTTTCATTTACATTTATGTAAAGTTACATAAATTTACATAAGTATAAAATGCAAATTTTCATTCACATTTCAGGCATTTATTGAGGTAAAATGACTTCTATGTTTGAGTCATCCCCATCCCTTCACTTTCTATTATCCTATGTGATTTCACCATATCAATCACCCCAAATATCTCGATTCTCATGGCTTCTTATTTCCTCTGTGCCCATCTCTCTTCCTTCTATTTCTCTCCAGGGACTTATCTCCACAGCCCTATTCTGAACATTGACCTCACCTGAAATGGATTAGAAGGCTTAAACTCCGTTATCCATCTTGCCAATTACAGCATCATTTCTTTTCAGACACCTTTCCACCATTCCCCATACTCTTGTTCTTTGATCTTCTTGGGCATTCAGTCTCTTGACATCCAACTTTGTCTTCTAGTTCTGGACTTACTTTAGGTATTCCTTCCTTTTCTCCACACTCGGTTCACTTCAAGTGTCCTTTAGCTAATAGCCTCAGGTCCTTTGCCTCCTTGACTCCCTACGTCATCCCCTAAAATCCCCTTGCAAATCAAAAACCATGAAAAATTGCCTTCTACTTTCCTACACCTGTCAGCTTTTAAAGTCAGAGGCAATCACACTTTAAAGCTGCTCTCTGATTTATTTCAACAACTATCCTGATCTTTCCATCTGTACGTCATGCACCTTACCTTATTCTCCTGCAAACTTAGAGATAATCTTGACTTGTATTTCTAAGAAAGAAGAGTCTGAGCCACCAACATGACTTTTATTAACTCCCCATCCTCTTACAAACATGTCTATGTCTGTCTCTAGCTTCATTTTCTTTTCTTCAGTCTCTTAGAGAGACCGGACTAATCCCCAGTTCCTCTCTATTCACCCCTTTCTTTTAATCAGTATTAAAAACAAACAAAACCAAAGATCCGTCTCTAGATTACACACCACCTTACATGGCACCAGTTTATCTTAACAATAGCCTTGTGTGTTTCCCTGGTTAAGTCACTTAACCTGGCACATTTGGGCTCACCAATGTTGAATGTTTGGCCAATGTCACACTGCTAGTGGTAGAGCACTGACCCATTTCAAGTCTTTCTCTTCCCTCCACACTGCATTGTTAGCTATCCTTTTGTACGGAATCTTCCAAATTAAACCTAAGCTCCTTATTCGTTGTATCCATCACAGGGCTTAGCCCAGTACTTTACCAATAGGTGGAATCTTGGTTTCAACTATGATAAAGTAATCACAATGACTCAGAGCTTTAAACTGCACTTACAAGATATAATCATGTAAACTGTGCTCTTGGTGTCTAATTTGCAGAGATGTAACAGAAGGTCCTTTCCAATGGCAGTCCAATGGAGGTTGGCATGATCTTTCGAATGCTTGAAAAGAGTAATGGTTTCCATCACTGAACTATAAAATTGTACCGCCGCCTCCTAATGACCTTCTTGACTGTCAAGATTTCCCTCTGGTTCTCCAAATGCCTGAAATTACAAAAGAAGAAAAATCTGAAATACTAAAATCATATTAGAAACTGCACCTGGAGAAAATGCTTCCAGGGGTCATAAAATCGCTAGGTTATGCAGATGAAACAATTTTATTTGAAAAAAAATCACAAAGAGAACGTATGCCATGAATCAAAGTATCTAAAAAGAGATAGAAAAAAAAATCACTACACTTTTTTTCAATTTCCTATTCCATTTGGGATAAATATTTATCAGATACATTAAAGAAAAGTTTTTGTCCGGATAAACTTTGCATATACAAGAGTGAACTTATTTGTAGGTGTTGCTTTTCAGTCATATTGTGGATATTGCTTTTCAGGATAGCAATGGAATAGCATTTCTCTCACTTGAAGTATGAAAAGTAATTTTCCTGCTTTACTTTTCTTTCCTATTTTTGGATATTATTGCCCTTATGTGCCCTGTAAGTGTCACATCTGATTGGATGCATTTCCATAAGTTTTTCTGAACTTTGTTAAATGTGCATCTCTATTTATTTTAGAAGATAGATGACAACAAAAAGATTAAATCCACATGTTAAATCCAGGTCCATCAATATAAAGCTATTAGTAGTGTTCTGATGGAAAAGTGATACCTGCCTTATTTACTGAGTGGTATTCAAGGGCATTACAGGGAATGCCCGTCATAAGAGAATGTAAAGGAAAGGAAACACGTATCAGCACAAGTATGGGTTGGATTTTAAAACCACCCTGTGCAGTTTGAACCAATTTACTAATTGCCTAATATGACATAGAGCATAATGGGAGAAATGCTAGAAATCCCAGCCATAAAACTGATGTCATTAAACCATCATAAGCAGAACACTGTTCATCTTTGTCCTATTAATGTGTCTAATTAGAGGCCCCTTGTTCATTTCATGGCAATTATAAAATTTTTTCCAGTTGTACCAGCCAGATCATTTGCATTCCTTCACATTCTGCAGTATCAGCTCGTGAGATGTATTAAATGGGAATCACTCAATGTAATGTAAAAAAGGAGATCAAGAGATGAAACAAATGACTCTCTTTTGCTATCAGTTTGGGAAAACTGATGGAATGTTGGAAAGAAGTTGGCCAGATGGTAAAGTGTTTTATCAGAGACTAAATTACAATGAGGTAGTTTGATATATTCAGTAATACCTGCTAAAACATTAAAAGTGAGAGAGCAATAAAATGACATGTAACCTCAGAAACATTTGCTTCTTCTAGGTTTGGGCATTCTTCTTTGAACTGATTCCTTTTTTGCTTTGGTAGAATTGGAGAATGAGATATGGCTTTTCATGTACTCACTGCACTTTGAATTAGACTAATAGCTAGTTCCAGTAGGTTTGTCAGTAGAAGTAGAATTTGCCAGTACTGTATTCTGTAACTTAAAAACTATTCTCTAGAGAGATTGTGTTATATATGTTAGGCTTATGTATGTTAGGGTGAGTGACTCGTTTGCTTATATGGAGTTATATGGAAAGAATTTCTTGGCTCTCTGGTATTCATTTAGACCCCTCTTCTCTCTATTGGTCAACTCCGTGAATTGTTTATTTGAAATTTATTCATTTAATAAGAATATAGGAGTGTCATTTGGAGAAAATCCTACCCACACAAACTCCTTTGTCTCCACCTAATTACATTTCACTGGACCCCATTGAAAGAGGACTATTGGAGGCTCCTTTGTGGACACAAACTCTCTTCCCAACCTAGTTCCAGCCCGTGTCTCTAATTCCTCCCAGGCCTCTACCTTCAGTGTCTGTCCTCGTGAGGCTTGCATTGCCCCGCCGTGGCAAGAGTTCCTCATCTTGATACCCGATCAACCTTGATATCTTGTCAGATTCCTCCCCCCCCCCCCCACTCCTTAGTGTCTGATCACCCTGGCCTGACCTTAGCAAGAATCCTATCAAGTCAGTTTACCAGACTCTCCCCTTATCCTTGATGTTTCTTCTTATTACCTTTCTATCCACTGACCTCCACCCTCCCACTTGGCTATAAATTTCTCCTGTCCATGCTGTATTTGGAATTGAACTCAGTTCTATACTGAGGTCTCTTCTCCTCTGTTGTAACAGTTCCCGAATGAAATGTGTTCTTACCACTTAAAAAAAAAAACAAACAACTCAAAAAAAAACTTTGCAAGTTGTAGATAACTGTTAGCAATGAGAAATAATTCTTGTCAATATATGTGCCAATAAATTGTGTCAGGTGGAGACTCGGTCGATTTTTCTCACTCCCCAACCCTCAAATACTCCCATGAAAAAAGCCAGTCTTAAGTCATTTGCAAGTTTATTTCAACTTTCCTTTATTCCACATTAATTTGTAGTTCTTTGATTTCTTTTTTGATAGACATGCAGGTTTTTATAAAGATTTATTTATTTTTGGGAGAGAGAGCGAGAGAGCACGTGAGCAGGGATAGGGGCAGAGGGAAAGGGAGAGAAATCTCAAGCAGACTCCCGTCTGAGCACAGGGCCTGACACATGGGGCTCTGTCCCAGGACCCCGAGGTCACGACCTGAGCTGAAACCAAGAGTCTGACGCTGCACTGCCTGAGCCACCCACGTGCCCCAGACATGGGTTCTTAAAGACCAGTCTCATATTGGGGGAGTCGTATTACAAAAGCAGGTAGAAATGGAAGAAAATGATGGCAAATTAGATTACTTGTAATTGATCACTGTCCTTATAATCTCTCTTGTACTTCTTAAGGTGATTATACCTTAGTTTTGGGGATAAAAACTAAATATTCGGTTTATAGTGCTTGCTTAGGCAGCAGCACACATACTAAAATTGGAACGATACAGAGAAGATTAGCATGGCCCCCGCACAAGGATGACATGCAAATTTGTAAAGCGTTCCATAGTTTTGTGATGGTATCACAGGCGCAGAGATATGTCCAAACTCATCACATTGTATACGTTAAATATGTGCAGGTTTTTGTGTATCAATGACACTTTAATAAAGCTGTTAAACATCTGTGCTTCCTATAAAAGCTGATCAAATCCAAATGTGATCTGTACCTGAGTTAATAGTATTGTACCAACTTCAACTTCTTGGTTTTGAAAATGTATTATGTTAAAATAAAAAAGATACTTAAAAAATAAATAAATATTTGGTTTAAGGGGGTATTTATTAGATGACGGGCACTTCATAATTACTATACTTGGTAAATAACTTGCTGTCACTATACCTGACATTTTTATGTGAAGAAATGATATTGAATTTAATTCAAATCAACTCAGTCATTTCAAATATACCTTTACTGTAAGCATCCTAGAGGTGCTCTAATTAAAAACAATTCTTGTTATTCAAGTTAAATATATCTTGTGTAGTTTGTTGAGGTTCTTCTGGAAAACGATTTCATACTTGCAGGGTACTTCTCAGATTTGTATATAAACAATAATCAATTATCAACGTTTTTTCTGGTTATTGCCAGAAGGTAGTGCCTTCTTTGAAAAAATAAATTGGTTTTTACCTATAATCTTACTCAGACGTAGATATATTTAGGCTTTCACGCCAGTCCCTTAGCCTTCATTAGTACCAAGCAGTTATGCATGATGAGGAGAAAGTATTTACCAATGGAAAACACGTTGATGTGGTGAAATGCTGCAGTCTGGCTATTAAATTCAGGAAGACTACATATGCAGTCATCTATTTTGAGGTGAGGTTTTCATGCTCAATTCCAATTATTTGAAATTCTATTAAGGAAGTTCTTATATTCATAATTACCTTGACTAAGTATAAACAACAAACAAATAACTTTTCTAGACTTAACATCACTAAACAATTTCTTATGACTTTTCTTAGGGAAAAGATATGTGTATTTCTTTTGCATATGTAATGCTATGGCATCTTGAAATGGAAGAGACCATGTCCGTTAAGTCTGCTGTAACAAAATGCAGACTTGTTGGTTTAAAGAACAGAAATTTATTTTCTCACCATTCTGGAGGCTGGAAAGTGCAAGATCAAGGTACCAGCAAATTCGATGTCTGGTGAAGTTGTCCTGACTTGTGGACAGCTCCCTCTTGCTATGTTCCCATATGGCCTTTCCTTGGTGTGCAAGGAAAGTGGGGGGAGAGACAGAGAGAGAGACAAGGGGAGGGAGAGAAAGAGAGTGTAAGCAAACTCTGGTGTCTCTTGTTATAAGGACACAAATTCTATGGAATCAGGGACTCACCTTTATGCCCTCATTTAACCTAAACTATTTCCTTAGAAGCCTTGTCTCTAAATAGCCACATTGGGGGTTAAGCCTCCAAAATGTGAATTTTAGGGGGATACAAACATTCAGTCCATAACAGACCATACAGTCCCACTCTGATGAAAACTTTTGACTCCGTGTATAAGCATTTCGTTACAAATTGGAGAATGAATTATTCAATCTGCAATTGACTTGCAGCAAATATTATTTACTTATACTAGCACACTTACACCTTATAGAGAAGCTGACTCTAGCTTCATGAAACCATCTTTAGTGCAAATATAAGACATATTTACATTTTGTTAATGAAATATGTTTCCATAGTGCAATGTGATGGCAAATTCTGATCTATTGTTTCTTTAGTGTGAAATAGACCCTTACATTGGAGCCAAAGTATAATATTCACTTACCTTTTGGGTTTTCTGAAAAAAAAGTTTGTATTTCTCTATTTCTGTGACAAAAACCCTTTGAAGAGTACTTTTGCTGATAATCAAAATGAGACTAATGACACAGCTTATTGTATTATATATAAAAGTAAGAATTTAGTTAGGAACTAAGTGCCAGTTGGTATCCGTTGATTCATTATGATTGTATCCTCCAGAGTATCTACTACTCAGGACGTGTAGAAATGCATGGTTATTATAGGCTATACGTCTGCCAAAGTGAGATTGTATCAACTGATATATTTTTAGATACATTACATTTTAAACTTCTCTCCAAGATTTGCACATGAACCCGCTGAGTCATCACTTCGTTAACAGTATTCTATACACCTCACATCAACCATCTTCCTTCTTACACTGTCACTTTGCACAAGATTTATATTAAAGCATAAATGAGAAAAAGAAGTGAGCCCCCAACCCTGAATAACTGAGAGATATATTTGAATAGTACTATAAAATTGCTTACTCTTGGTACATTCTAAAAAAATAGAAATGTTCTTTTAGAAGTAAAACTTTCACTATTTGCAGATGATATGATATTATACATAGAAAACTCGAAAGACTCCATCAAGAAAGTATTAGGACTGATAAATGAATTCAGTAAGGTCATGGGATAAAAAAAAAATCAATGTACATAAATCCATTGCATTTCTATACACTAATAATGAAGCAACAGAAAGGGAAATTAAGAAAGCAATCCCATTTACAATTGTACCAAAAATAATAAAATACCAAGGAATAACCTTAACCAAGGAGGCAAAAGATCTTAGCCTGAAAACTGTAAAATATTAATGAAAGAAATTTGAAATGGCACAAATGGAAAGATTCCATTCTCATGAACTGGAAAAACAAATATTTCTAAAATTGCCACATATTTTAAGTAATATACAGATTTAATGCAATCCCTAACAAGATACCAATAGCATTTTTTCACAGAGTTTTTCACAAATACTCCTAAAATTTGTATGGAACCACAAAAAACCCTGAAGAGCCAAAACCATCTTGACAAAGAAAAACAAAGTGGGAGGTACTCAGTTACAGATTTCAGGTTATACTACAAAGCTGTAGTAATCAAACAGTATGGCACTGGCACAAAAATAGACACACAGATCAACGCAACAGGACAGAAAGCCCAGAAACAAACCCATGATTATATGGTCAATTAATCTTTGACAAAGGAGGCAAGAATATGCAATGGGAAAAAGACAGTCTCTTCCACAAATGTGTTGGGAGAACTGTACCACTGTCTTATACCACACAAAAAACAAACTCAAAATGAGTTGAAGACCTAAATGTTAGACCCAAAACCATAAAAATGCATCCTAGAAGAGAGCACAGGCAGTCATTTCTCTGGCATCTACTATACCAGTATTTTTCTTGATATGTCTCTTGAGGCAAGGGAAATAAAAGCAAAACTGATCTTTTGGGAATACATCAAAATAAAATGCTTTTGCACAGTGAAGAAAACAATCAACAAAACTAGAGGACAACCTATTAAAAGAATATTTGCAAATGACCTATCTGATAAGGGGTTAGTATCCAAAATATATAAAGAACTTATACAACTAAACTTCCAAAACACAAATAATTCAATTAAACAATGGGCACAAGACAAGAACAGACATTTCTCCAAAGAAGACATCCAGAGGGCTTACAGACATGTGAAAAGATGCTCAACATCACTCATCATCAGAAAAATAAAAATCAAAACCACAATGAGATATTACCTCACACCTGTGAGAATGGCTAAAATAAAAAAACACAACAAACAAATGTTGACAAGGATGTGGAGAAAAGAGAACTCTTGTGCACTGTTGGTGGGAATGTAAATTGGTGCAGCCGCTGTGGAACAGAATGGAGGTTCCTCAAAAAATTTAAAATAGAACTACCTTACGATTGAGCAATTGCATTACCGAGTATTTACCCAAAGAGGACAAAAACCCTAATTTGGAAGAGTATATGCATCCTTATGTTTGTTGCAGCATTATTTCAATAGTCAAATTACACAAGGAGTGCAAGTGTCTATGGAAAGATAAATGGATAAAGATGATGTGATGTGATATATATGTGTATATATATGAAACGGAATATGGAATGGAATATTACTCAGCCATAAAAAGGAATGAAGTCTTGCCGTTTGCAATGATATGGATGGGATAGAGAATATAATGCTAAGTGAAATATGTCAGCCAAAGAAAGACAAATACCATATGATTTCACTTATATGTGGAATTTAAGAAACAAAACAAAGGAACAAAGGGGAAAAAAAGAGGAGAGACAAACCAAGAAACAGACTTAACTGTAGAGAACAAGCTGATGGTTACCAGTGGGGAGGTAGGTGGGGATGGGTTAAGGAGGGGAAGGGGATTAAGAAGGGGATTAAGAGTACACTCATCACGATGAGCACTGAGTAATGTATGGACATGTTGAATCACATATTGTACACCTGAAACTAATATAACACTGTATGTTAATTATACTGGAATTAAAATAAAAAACTTAAGAAAAAATAGAAATGTTCTTTATACTTTTAGTGTTCAGTGGTGATTGTTTTTTCCTTAGGCATGTCTTTCCAAATGTCTCTCAAGTTCCTAGCATGGGTATCAATACATTACTGGTCTGTTTTCTATTTCTTTTTTTGAAGTGGGGGTTAAATGCTGTTGCAGAGTATATGGAATTGAGGAATCACATAAGCATGTCTGCCAATGATCTCAAAAGGCTACATTCTCATTTAGGGTTTTGAAAATATTTCAAGGACTTCCCTTCCCATTGTTTCCCCAGAAATTGACCATTAGAATGATTTTCATACTTTCTTGACTTTAGAAAATACTCCTTTGTCCTCTTCTACTAAATTATGTGGACTCTGCTGCTTTTTGGCAACTTTCCCATATTACTTCTATTGTTATGCTGATTTACAAAAGGGAACACATAAATTGATACATATGGAGACCCCATTATTGTGGAGTTCCCATGCAAATGTTATTTATTGGGAGCCGATCACTAAGAATTATAAGAAAAATAGTTGGTATTGATCCAGCCATTACAGCTCCTGTAATTATCATACTCAGCCATTTAAGTCACAGCTGCATGCCGCCAAAGATCCACGAACACAATTGCCGGTAATATCATTGAAATTCAGCAGACAGACTTTGGAGCCAGACAAACCCGAATTTAAATTCCAGGTTCACTACACATAAACTTAATCTTCTGGAAGTTACTAACGTGCCTAAACTTCTATTTCTTCATTGGAGGTTGATGATATTAGAGATTATGTATACACACACCTATTACAACTC
Source organism: Ursus americanus (assembly GCF_024610735.1). Taxonomy (NCBI): domain Eukaryota; kingdom Metazoa; phylum Chordata; class Mammalia; order Carnivora; family Ursidae; genus Ursus; species Ursus americanus. The sequence continues at coordinate 32,355,346 of NC_142138.1, forward strand.
CTGACAAAATTTTGAGAGTCAATAAATTGTTAGTATTGTTTTTTGTATTTATCTGTGAGGATAGGTTATTGCTTGTTTGTCATAGAAATATTAGAGACAAACTTAGTCTCTAGCTATGTATGACTTTGTAGGAAATATGCACAGTAGGAAATATGCACAGTATGAAATATTTGTTATTTTTTATGAGATCAATGTGGAAATCTTAAATGTTTCAATACACTTCTTTTTATGAAATATTGCCCTATATAAATTGTATCAAGTAGATTGCAAGGCAAAGTGGAGGCATAGGGACCAGTTAGTCCTAATACATTGTGATGATAATTTGGGAAAAGGTGCTGGCAGTCTGATGGGAAGTTGTAGATGGATTTGAGAAGCATTTATAAGAGAGATTCAAGAAGCCTTGATGATGGGAAATAGTCTGTAGAGTGTAGTAGGCTCAAAGAAAGTTCCTAGGTTTTTGGCTGACTCAACTATTTGTGCTCTCATGTAAGACTAAAGAAAACAAGGGAGTAAAATCAGGTTCAGGGATAAAGTGAATTCAGTGTTTTTAAAATTGATTCACAATTGGCATGCAATGAAATGCACAAATGTTAAATGTTCACTTTGACATGATTTGACTATTTCATGCACTGGTGCAATCACAGCACGAAATAATATCTAGAACATTTTCATCACCTCAGAAAATTCCCTCATGTCCCTATCCAGTTGGTTTCAACTCTCCCCTAGGCAATGATTTTATAAATTCTATTATCATCGATTCGTTTTGTGAATACTCATCCTATTTATAAATGGTACCATGCTGAATGCATTCTTCTGTGTCTGGGCTTTTCATTTTACCAAAATATTTTTGAAAAAGTTGGGTGTATTGGTAGCTCATTCTTTTACGTTGCTGAGTAGTATTCCACCGTATGAACTGATCTCAATGTGTCCGCTCTCCTATTGTCAGGCTTGTGGGTGGTTTCCTGGTTTTGGCTATTATGAGTAAAGCTGTGATATTCTTATACAAATCTTCTTGCGGCATGTATTATTTTTATTTTATGTTAATATCAAAGAACGAGATAGAGTTCTGGGCTGTAGAGTAGATGTATGCTTAATTTTAGTAAGAAACTGGCAAATAATTCTCCAAAGTGTTTTCCATTTTACACTCTCAACAGCACTGTATGGGAGTTTCACCTGTTCCACATTCTGTGCTGTATTTAGTAAGTCGTGTTGATTTGCCATTCCAGTACATGTGAACAGATATCTGTGGTTTTCATATTAATTTGTATTTCCCTGATCACAAGTCATCATATTTCATATAGGTATTTTAATCAACATTTATTAAAAAAAAACTTTTATTTCCCAATTTATTCAGCAATTGGCCAATTTATTCAGCAATTGAGTCTGATTTTGAACTCTGTTCTGTGCTTGGATCATACACTGATATCACACTGTCCCAGTTAGTGTAAGGCTTGAAATCAGTTTGTATAATTTCTTCAACTCTTTCATTTTTTTTCAGGAGGATTTTCTAGATTCTTTACATTTCCATATGAATTTTAAAATCTTCTAACCAATTTCTACTAGAAATCCTGTTGGGATTTTGTGGAATCCATAGGGCAATTTAGAGAGAATGAACATCTCTAAAATACTGAATGTTCCAATTCATAAAATGGCAAATCTATCCTTTTAGGTCATCACTAATTTCTTTAAACAATGTTTTCTATTTTTCAGTATACAGGTTGCGTATATCTTTCACTTGATTTAGTTGTAATACTTTTTATGTTACTTTAATGGTATTGTTTATTGCTGGTAGATAGGAATGCAAATCATTTTTATATATTTATTGTGAATCCTGTGAGCTTGATCAATTCCTTTATTCTAGTCATTTTTTTGAGACTCTATAGAGTTTCATATGTACATAATCATGAAATTTTCAAATAATGACAGTTTTACTTATTTCTAGTTTTTATGACTTATTTGTTATTAAACATTTTTACTTTATTGCACTGGCTAGGACATCCAATACAATGCTGAGTAGAAGTGGTGAGACAGTATCTCAGCCTTTTTCCTCTCTTTGAGGAAGAGGGCTTAGTATCTCATTATTAAATATGATCTTAGTATTAGGCTTTTCATAAATGCCCCTTCTTGGATTAAGGAAGTTTTCTTTTATTTTTAGTTCAAGTGGTTTTGTTTTTAAATTATGAATATATATAGAATTTTGCCAAATGCCATTAACCTTTCTTTAGTAAGTCATGTAGCCTCCTCTTTCCTCTTTTATTCTGATAATGGATTGAGTTACATTGATTTTTGAATGATACACTAACCTAAATTTTTGGGATAAATTTTATTTGGCTATAACCTATTATCATTTTTATGTATGGATGGATTGGATTTATTAATATTTTGTTATGGATTTTGTCATCTGTGTTTATTAGGGATATCGATCTACATTTTTTTCTTGTAATACATTAACCATAAGCTTATTCTGGTTTATAAAGTGGATTGGAAAATGTTCTCTCTTACTAATTTCTGAAAGTTTGTGTATGCTAGGTATTTCTTTCTTAAATGCTTGGTAGAATTCAACAGTGAAGCTGAGTCTACAATTCTTTGTGGGAAAATTTTGATATTAATTTCCTTAATAGGTATGGATCTCTTGCATTTTCTTTCTTTTTCTTATTATAATAATATTTTTTATTATATTATGTTAGTCACCATACAGTACATCCCTGGTTTTTGATGTAAAGTTCCATGATTCATTAGTTGCGTATAACACCCAGTGCACCATGCAATACATGCCCTCCTTACTACCCATCTCCAGCCTATCCCATTCCCCCACCCCCCTCCCCTCTGAAGCCACATTTTCTATTTCTTTTTGTGTAAGGTGAAATTGTCCACTTCATCTAAGTTATCAAATTCATTGGCATAAAGTTGCTAAAAATATTCTCTTACAATCATTTTAATAATTTTAGTATTTCTAATTACTTCCTCCTTTACATTCCTGCTGTTGCTAATTTGTGTTCTCTCTCCATGAAATATAGCAGGCTAACTTGTTAGCTTTCAAGGAGGGCAGAAGTCCTTTGAGCCTTTGACAGTAACTTGAGTAAATTTTTTAGCAGCCCCAAATTTGACTAATTTTAAATTAACAATGATCATTGGCTTTATTACCAGCTTTTCTCTTTTTCAGCTATCTCAATCCATTAATACTTGTACAATATTTTTAAATTTCTTGGTGCAAATTAATCTTCAGAGCTAGTACTTGAAGAAGCATAGTAAGTATTAATTTCATTAACAACTAAAATTTAAATATACAATATTTAATTGAGACGTACTTTGGTATGTTCATGCTGATGTTACTTGCACTACTAGGTAAACTAGATTAATTAATTTATTGGGCCATTTAGGAATTATTGCCTCTTAAGGCAACTCTTGTGTAAGGTACCGGAAAATAATGATCAATAAGACATAGTTCCTGCCCTAAAGGAGCTTAAAATTGAGTACCGAGAAAGGCAAGTTAGTATGACCTTATGGTTTACTCTAATAAGCAATGTAATAAAAATAGGCAAAAAGAACATAAAAGGAGGTGACTTAACTTAGTCTTAATTAGGAAAGGCTACTAAGGGGAGGTATCATAAACTCAGTTCTGTGGAATGAGTAAGAGTTAGCTAAGCTGCTCTCAGATTCCTGTCTTTCAGAGGCTGCAAAAATGTGATCTGTCATTAGTCACAGATTCTGTATTCGCGAATTGGCCTACTTGCTAAAATACATTTTTAACCCCACCATCAAAACTCATGACACGTTTACCGTCATTTACAGACATGCACAGAGCAGTGAATGTCCAATGTCCCTGTCCCTGTGCCCCGCTGAGCTTTGTCTCCCTGCATCAGCTCTCGTATTGTAAACGAGTATCTTCTTCGCGGTCTATTTGGTACTCTATTTTCTGCATTTTTGTGCTTATTGGTGGTGATTCACTGTTTAAAATGGCCCCAAGCATGATATTGAAGGGCTTTCTAGTTTGCACACAAGAAGGCTGTGATGTGCCTTATGGAGAAGATACAAGTGTTAGGTAAGCTTTGCTCAGGCATGAGTTATAGTGCTGTTGGCCATGACCTTAGTGTTAATGAATCAACTATACAGCTCAGGAGTAAGGTGCTTTTAAGCAGTAACACACATGAAACAAAGTTATGTATTGATTGGTTGGTGAAAAGTTTGTGACCAGAAGCTCAGAGGAGCCTAACCCTGTGTTTCCCCCTAGGAGCAGTGGCTCAGTATTCAATTACTCCATTTTTTACAGTGACTTTATAGAACGCACCTACTACAGATAATGAGAATTGACTATGAATGTCTCTGTTTTAAGTTACCAAGTTTTACCATCCGAGTTTTCCTGCTATCCGAAAACAGAGCATTTTTATAAGAACTTTGGGAAGCTGAAATGGCACCAGGCAAAGAAGTAATTACCATTCATTTATGTGGACACGTTTTTGAGCATTTCCAGACCTAAAAAATAATCTCTCTGATACCTTAGCAAGTAGGTTTTTCTGATACCTTAGGACATATCTTCCTAATGAATTCACAGAATCAATTGAGATAAAGCACAAATGTTCACAGACCAGTTCAAACCTACGGAGTCTTGATGCTGAGTGGCTGAGTGCAATTCCTGGGGAAGGAGCTTGGAGGGGCCGCTCTGCTGCTCCAGGGGCGCCTCCTCTCAGCAGCCTTCTGCAAAACACTGCATGCTGCTTTCAATTTTTGATTTTTCCCCCCCATAAAAGCAAAAATCCTCTTTGGATTTCTTTTGGTTAGCAAAAACAGGTACTAATGTAAGTCTTTCGTAAAAGCAAAGTGGCATAACATGGGTTTCTGATATCTGTGACTGGTTATGCAGCATTAGATAACTAAAGTAACATATAAAGTCCAATGATACAGCCTTAGTATAAGGCCTACGTAATCTTCAAACTAAAACCCATGGGAGAACATGTCTAATGACTCACCCAAAATATCTGGGGACAGAATAAATGCATACACTTGCAGGTGGCTAGTTATTCTGGAATCAGCATTGCTGTCTAGACCGTTTATTTGAAATTACTGTTTCAAGAGATTCTGAGTAGCTTTTTACTTGGAAGCATGGTAATGTACCAAGAGGTGGCCACATCAGACACCTTTAAGCTTAACTTGGTTTTCAGGATCTCTTTTAGGGATGTGCTGTGGACAACATACCAATATTAGGAAATACCTGCTTTGCAGATTTAATATTGTATAAATCAATTTGAAAAACTAACGAAACAAGATTACACTGCATATTTGGAAAAAGGAGTAAAACTTGACAGCCTAAGATCTCTGTTTGGTTGGCATCCTCCACAATTACTCTATGCTTGCTTTAGGCTTGTTAAGACATAATTATTATTTAAGTTAATGAAGAACTTTGCCTTGTTCCGATTAACACACATAGGTGTTGGGTGAGCCATTAGTGAAAGATTAAATTGTTGACTTTTTATGGGGAAGTCCCATTTAGTTTGTAAAAGGTTCCGATTGGGTATAAAAATAGAAAATTGCTGTATTGGTCAAAGGCATCCTGCTGGGGTTAGATGAATGGTAGCTGTAAAAACCACTGTGAGATGCAAGAACAGCATTTTAGCCTTCGCTAAACAGACTTTGGGTCTCACTTTCACTGTAGCTCTGACCCATGTCTTTCTGCCAGCTCAGCTGTTAAATTACTGTGATATTGAAGAACAAGTTGGGACTAGCTAGGTTGATAAGGAAAATAATTCAGGAAGTCCATGTGCTCATTCCCCAAAAGGGTACTTTAATAGGATAAAGAATAATAATCATTATGTTCCGTTGTTTATTGTATAACACATGTCTTAAAAGATAAGAAAAGTAAAGTGTTTTACCTGTAGAATTAAATATTCATTGCAAAATTTAAAAAATTGTGCATCTCAGAGACAACACTGTTTCTGGAAATCAAGCGGTTATTTGGCTTAGAAGGAATAAAAGGATACAAATCATGTATTTTTAAATTTTAACAGATAACTGAAACATATACATCAGATCTTCCAGGATTCTATTCTTAGGTCTTACTAATAGTCAGATTTTGGAGTTGGAGCACAGCAACGGGAATCCTGGCACTTACTTATGTATTCTTTGTGGTTTCCAACACTGCTCTGAAAATCACGAGAGATGTGACCTATTTGAAATTTAGTTCTGCATAGGCACAAAGTCGAGATTCTTGCTTTCATCTACCATAGACCTGGGAGGAAAGCATGGCCTGGGAAGATATCAATCAAGTATTTTGCTTCTATTCCCTTCCCTGCAATGACCTCTGCCCCTCTTCCCCCAGGTCAATAATTCCCACTGGGGGTGAGGGGTTATGGCAAACAGACCCTTCAAGCCATTGGTTCAAAAAAAATCAACTAAAGGCTACAAAAATAGCAAATTTTGGAACTGGGGAGGGGCTATGATTAGGTCTACCCATTTAAAACTTCCATGTTTTAAAAGTCTCAATAATGCACATATTCCTGAAAACCACAAAGTGGCTTAAATAAGATTTTATTTCCTCTAAGTAATCCACAAGGAGCCTGAAATAGAACTACATTCTAATGCATTATAATTTAATAGATGCATTATTATTTAAATTGGCTGTAGTTGTATTTTATTTTATTTTTTCATAGAATTACATTCAATCTAGCCTTTGGTCTACCCTGCTGGAAATTTTCTTCTTTGGAAAATCTATTAGAAACTTTGATCTCTTTTTGAATTTACCCAATAACCAGTTCAGTTCACTGATTTGATTTTAAAATATAAGCATATGAAAAGACTGAAATAATTGGTTTGCTTTGAATTACACAGATTCATATGGATAGAATCTTTGGAAGTAAAGGTTCCTTACAGGAAAGCTGAAAATAGTGTGAAAAGATTTCCTTTAGTGGTTTCTTTGTGCTAGAAAGAACAATAAACTTGTTTTTATCTCTGAAACAAAAGCTCACTAATAAAAGATAATGAAATAATATTTTTTTACTCTAAAGATGTTTAATTTACATATATGTTAGTTTACTTTAACAAAAATGAATTTTATCTTTAACTTTTCAAAAGATGAATATTTTAATTTATCGACCATATCTATACATAAATAGTTAATCAAATCAAATTAAATCAACTAAGCAATTGAATATTTATGTTTTAGGGATAAAATCTGCTGATGAAGTTTTTAAATTAATAAACTATTTCTGTTTTTAGAACAGTTTTAGATTCACAGCAAGATTGAGTGGAAAGAACAGAGAGTTCCACATACTTCCTGTTTCCTCATACCCACAATCTCCCCCACTATTTACATCCCGCACCATATGCTACATTTGTTACAGTTACCTATATTGACACATTACCAGCCAAAGTCGACGGTTTGCATTACAGCAGGGCAAACATGTTCCTAAATAGATACATTTAACATAAGTACATTCATACATATGTATCTTTATTCGCATGATATCCAAAATTTTTAAAAATATTCCTTTCATTATAAAATTGTAACAAAGACTGGACAGTGTTTTGGTTAGTCTGGAAAGATGTAGCTCAGTATAAACACAACTTTGGAAGTCATCCAGAGGTTGTGGCAATATCTTCTAAATAGATGTTCTTTCATTAAAGGTACCAGGTACTCTTATAAGGATCTTGTGACGAGTACAGTACCAATGCTAGACAGGGAGCTGAGAGGGTATCTTCTCCATATTGAAGATTGAAGTGGTCCTCACTCTCTTTGACCTTATCTCTTGCAATGGAGCATACCCCGAGTGCTGCTGGGAAGGAGGGGTCTGGAAACTGTGCCTTATGTGTGATGAGATGTCTGGAAGCAACTGCTGTTTGCTTGTGATCTGATTCCCTGCTCATATTATTTAAAGCTATGTTAACTGGTATTGGGTGATATTGTGTGTCAGAAATATTTTAGTTAATTCCTAATCTAGGACCAACCGATACTGACCCTGTGCTCATGTAGTGGGTCCTTGAGTCTAATTAACTCAGGTGGACCTGACAAAAATGGTTTTGTGAACCTTCCAAGGGAGAGCCAGACCCTGAATTATGATGAGACCTGACCCTATAGGATAGACTGTGCTCCGTCCCCCGCACCATGCATGTTGAAATTTTAATGTCCAGTGTGACAGTATTAGGAAATGGGGCCTTTGGGAGGTGATTAGGCCATTAGTGTGGAGCCCTCATGAATGGGATCAGTGTCCTTATAAAGAGACCTCAGACCTCTCTTGCCCTGTTTGGTATGTGACAGCACACGCAGGGAAGCAGCCGTCTGCAAACCAGGAAGCAGATCCTCACCACACACCAAATGTACTGGTGCTTCGATCCCGCACTTCCCAGCCTCCAGAACTGGGAGAGATGAGTGTTTATTGTTAAAGCCACCAGACTATGGTATTTTTATTACAGCGTCCCCCAAAACTAAGACTTTCTGCCTGCACGAACAACCAGATTTCTAGATCAAATTTCTATTTTTAAAACCTCAAACTGCAACCTTCATCAGAAAATATAAATTTCTCCCGTGCTCAATGGATGTTTTATAAATGTAGTAACACAATGTACACTGGTGGTGAAGCAAATAGATCTGGAACCCCATACGTCTGGGCTTTAATCAGAGCTCTTCTATTAACTGTGCAACCTGGGGAAAATTGCTGAAAACACTCTGGTTCTCAATGTAGCCATAGGATGATTTCTACTTGAGAGATTGTAATGTAAATAAGATTTGTAGGCTAAATGAAAGCATGACTATCGCCTCCCATAGTTAATATTAAAAAGTAGATACCCCATAGAACTTATTTTCCCTTTATTCCATCATTTATGTTATTAATTTATTTTTTAATAATTATGCTTATAGTGCAATGAAAGAGAACACTGTGGGCAGTGCGTTTCTGAGCAGTTCTCTATCATATGCAATAAATATAAATAAGGATGATATAAAATGGCTCAATATGATGTCACAAGGGGATGTCTTGCTATCTTAATATTACTACTACAATTACCTCAGTCATTTGAAAACCAAACAGGGTAAATTCCACAGGGCTTATATTTTACGACAGATTGCAAGACAGATTGCGCTTCAAGAATGAATGGGGTGATTTTACTGCCTTTCATGCAATTTCGACAATCGATATGAAGCACTATAATTTTTCAGACTGTACGGATTTGCTCTTGATGGTATTTTCAAAAATTTCCAAGTTGCCTTTCTATATATTCAGAACACGATTTGATTTTTGATATGAGATGTAAATTCTTCCATTTTGGCCCCTAGGATACTGAAAATTGACAGGTATGACAAGCTGTGTTGCCAGAGACTTGGTGAGTTTAAATGAAAGAACAAAGTTATTTTTTGGCCAGTTGCCATTATACTCCCTCACTATAACTGAATTAATCCCCAGAAAGGATCATAGTTTTGATTTTGCATGGAAAAAAAATTTAAAAGTCAATAACTTTGTACATAGCACTTCTTTCCATTTCATCCGTGTTCTTTTAAAAAATTTTTTATTATGGAAATTTTAAACATAAAAAATAGAAAGAATAGTATGAGCTTCAACAAATATCATTTTACTATCTCATTTTATCACTCTTCTCTATTTTTTTTTCTTCCTAGAGTATTTTAAACAAATCCTAGATATTAGGTCTCATATTTTAACCATAAATACTTCAGTACCTTATCTCTAATAAGTAAGGACTTTAAAAAATAATCAGGGGCCATTTTCATGAACTAAGAAAATTAAAAATTATTTATATCCTCCAATATCCAGTTTGTGTTTATATTTTGCATATTGTCCCCAAATAGTTTGTCTTATTGTTTTGTTCAAAGAGATAGCAAAACAAGTTTTACACATTGTATTTGATGTCTATCTCATAAGCTTCGTAAACTATAAACTCTTCTTTTCATTTTCATGTTAATTTTTAAATTAAATTTTTTTTTCTATCTTCAGATTGTCTCTCCCTGTAGAAAGTAAGTAAAAATCTTCTAAGGATTATTTTTTCCACAAGATGTATGTGATTAATTGGAAGAGAAAATATTAGGATTTTTTGTAAGATAAAACTCATTCATTCATTCAAAAGGTAGTTTTGGGGCTTCCCGTGTGTCAGGTAGTGTGCAATGTAACTAGGATAGAATGTTGAACAGAACAGATTACAATTATTGCTCTTCTGAAGGGAAGTGTGTTGAGTGGAAAAGAAAGACATGGCATCAGACGTTAATATGCGGTGTGTAATAGGCGTGCAGGGCAGAACTGTGGGAACAAATGAGGGACAACCTGCCCCAGTCTAGGGGTGGGAGAGTGTTTGGATTGAATTTTGTCCCCCTTAAATTCATATGTTGAAGCCCTAACCTCTGATGTGACTGTAATTGGAGAGAGAGCTCTTAAGGATATGATATTAAATAAGGTCTAAGGTTGGGGCCCTAATCTATAGGACTGATTTTCCTACAAGAAGAGGAAGAGATACCAGGGCTCGCTCACTCTCTGTGAGTGTGTGCAGAGAAAAGGTCATGTGAGGACACAGCAAGAAGATACCATCCACATACTGAGGGGAGATTCCTCAGTAGAAGTGAACCCTGTGGGCACCTTGACCTTGGATCTACACCTTTCAGAACTGTGAGAAAATGAATTTCTGTTGTCTAAGCCACCCAGGGTGTGGTATTTTATTATGGCAACCTGAGCAGAATGATACAAGGAGTAATAGTTGGAAAGTAGCAAGGGAGGTCCTTTCTTACCTCTCAACCCAAACGTGCATGAGGTCTGAGAGCATTCCTTAATTCATTCATCAACAGTAGTGCTTATGAATCTACTATACCAAGGGCTAGGCTAGGGTGTGTGTTGGTGGAACAGATTACACATATATCCTGCCCTCATGGGATGTATAATCTAGTGGGCCATATAGACCTTCAGCACATGGTATCGGCTATAAATTCATCATTACAGATTACACTGAATCCAGTGAAGGGGAAGGGTAGGATCCTAGGACGGAAATAATGGCTTGTTTGGCAGGTGGGAGGGTGTGTTTGGGTGGGGGGGAGGATGGGGAGTATTCACAAGGCTGAGGGAACACCTCCAAGAAGAAGAGGGCATTTAAAATAGAGCTTGAAAAAAGAGTGGGAATTCAGGGAAGGTTCAGAGAAAGAGTATTTCAAGCCTGAGGGCAGAATAAATTTTGATACATTTGGAAACAGAGACGGAAGGCATGTGTGGAGAATGCAACAAGGAGAGCAACTAGCTGGGAGATGGCGCTGGAAGGAGGGTGACCCAGACCCTGCAAGGCCTAGGCAGTCACGCTTGCAATGTGACACACGATCCAGTGCAAGACACTGAAGGGTGGAAAGCAGGAGACTGCCTGTCTAATGGAGGAATTAAGAAAATCACTCCGGCTGCTCAATGGAGAATGGTGTCCAAGCATGCGCAAGAAAGCCCAAGATTACAGGAATGAAAGCAGAGGGCAGGGTACATGACTAGTGCAGCCCACATCTTGGCAGAAACTGAGGGTAAAAGATTCGTGTCTTGTTCAGCACTGTCTCTAGCACAGTTACAACATCTCTACCCAAGCACCTAAAACGTGGCTAGAGAAAAACCACTCTATCCCGATTGGTCCCACTTTATATTTATGATAATAACCTCAAGTAAGCCTTTAGGGCTTCCGGCAAGGTCAGCTGCCTTTCTCTGGTCATGTTTTTCACTCACCTGGTTCAGGGATCTGCAAACTATTTCCTGTGAGCCAAGTCCAGCTCTACCTGATTTTGAAAATAAAATTTTATTGAAACACAGTCATGCTTATTTGGTTTTGGATTGTCTGTGGCTGCGTTTACACTACAGCACAGACGTTGAGTTTAGTAGCTGTGACGGAGACTGAACCATTCACAAAACCTACAATAGTTAGTATCCGGCTCTTTGTAATGAAAGTTTGCTGATCTCTGTCTTAGATGAGTATTACATACATTCTTCTCTGTCTGCAAAGCTTTAACCCTCTTTCTCCTCTTTCCTTTCAGTTGAAAGCCTTTTTATTTCAAAATGAGACTAGAGGAATGCATATGAAAAATGTCACATTCTTCCAACACCAAGTCTATATCTTCCTTCAGCCCCTATCCGATTTCCCTATTTTCTGTTTTCCTTTGATCTTGTCAACCTTCATGAGAATTTGAAGGAGTTATCTACTTTTACTATCTACTTCTTCCATTTTGTAACTAAGTATTTTAATAAGAATGTTCTTGTCAAGGCCAGTAATGATTTGTCACCTAATTTATTGGTCAATTCCAACTTGCCTTGTAAATAGCATTTGACAAAATTAGTCATTTCCTCTCTCTTGAAGACGTTTCTTACAGTTTTGAAATCTGTTGATCATTCTCTTACTTCAATGTCTTCTGATTTTCTTTGTCCTTTTCCAGAATTTATTTTTCTTCCCACCTTTTTTTTTATTAAGATTTTATTTATGTATTTCAGAGAGAGTGAGTGAGAGCAGGAGTGAGGGGAGGGGCAGAGAGAGAAACACACTCCCCACTGAGCAAGGAGCCCAATGCAGGGCTCAATCCCAGGACCCCGAGATCATGACCTGAGCTGAAGGCAGATGCTTAACTGACTGAGCCACCTAGTAGCCCCTCTTCCCATCTTCTAGACATCATTGCCCCAAGACTCTCTCCTCCCCTCTCTATGCACACAATGTTAGTGCTCTTACTCACTCTCTTACAGAAAGTGCCATCTCTGTACTGATGATTCTTATATTCACTTCTTTGAATTACAGATTTATATTTCTCTACTAGGCTGTCTAGTTGACATTGTAAATTAAAATTTTTTCCAATTACAAATTTTTAATTTGCTTCTAAAATCTACTGCTCCTTATTGTGGTAAAAGTCACCACCAATCTTCTAGTTGCTTGGATTAAAAACTCAAGGGTTTTTTTTTGGGGGGGGGTGGTGGTTCTTTTTTTCTTTTGTATCCTAAACTCAATTCATTAAAATATCCTAACAGATTTGTTCAAAATGTATCTAGTATTCAGCCCCTTGCTGATACATCTACTTCTATCACTTAAGGCAAGCCAACATTATCTCTTACCCGGATTGTTAAACTATCCTCTGAGATGGTCTCTCTGCTACCAATCTTGTCTCTCTGTCATCTGTTCTCCCACACAGCTGCCAAAGTGATGCTCTTTAAATACTCAGAACTCTCCAGAGACACCATGGGCACCCACCCATATTAACACTAACTCCTTCCCTTTACAATCCAGTCACAACAGGAAACAAATGGCATATTTGAATTCACCATTTTTGGAGATAATCAAGAGTCTGTTTACAAAGATATGGGCAAGGTAAAAGAGGAACCTCAAGGTCTAGTGGGCATAGTGCAGGACCATGGGATCAGTGACAGCGGAGGCCATTACCATCCCTAACCTGAAGGCCTGACAGAAGGAAGCTATTATGGGAGCTCAGAGATAAAAGACTACCTGTTAGGAGCTGTGGCTTCAGTTTAGGGGCAAAGCCAGACTGAGGCAACTAAGCACAGAGAGAGCTGGAAGATTAAAAACTTTACCTTCATTGTCCTTCCTCCTCCAATTTCCTCTTCTTACCATTTATTGGCCAAATCCAACCAAAAGCCAAGGGGCAAGGCAGCCCATTGATGTGGTCCATAAAAGGGCACAGATAAGGGTGTAGAAGATTGGAGAATATATCCGAGGGACAAATAGAAGGTATCCAATTTACAAGGCCCTATAGAGCTGTCCCGGAGTTGCCCTACTCCTTTTTACCTATTTTTATACTTACTCTACCTAATAACATTTTCCTTCTGAACATGGGCCTGCTTCCTTTTTCCCATTAAAAAAGTACACTTCTACTTTGAACCCTTTGCTTCTGTTCCTTCCTTTGCCTGGCACTCTTTTCTCTTCCATTTCCTGCTTCAAGGTCATTCCATCAGAGAAAATTTCCCCGACTAGCCTGTATAAAAATACAACCCACTCATACTATTGTTCTACCCAGACTTTTTTTAATAGTATTTTTACCTCCCAACATATTATATACTTATTTGGTTTTTGCTCTCCCCTAATCTCACCCAATGAAATGCAAGCATCTTGAAGAAAGGACTATGTCTAATTAATTCATTGCCGAATCCTCAGCATCCAGAGTACTTGATACGTAGTAGGTACAGTTGATTCTCACGATTCAGGATAGTTATGTTCCGTAAAGTTATAGTGAACACACATTAGCGAGTACTGTGTCATTGGTAGCAGAGGTTATGTTCTTGACAGCCTACGGAAACAACTTTTTTGTCATCATTTGATCAATACATTGTCTTATGTGTGTTTCTGTTTAAGACACATTATTTAATATACGATATTTGTTTATACTAAAACACTAGATGAAAAGCGTTGAACATTTTTCTGACTGGGTAGCCATACATTTCTTTGACTTTGTCTCACAAAAATGCTCTCTGTCACACTTAAAAAATCAGTCATCATCTCATGAATTCACAAGTATGGCAGCTTTTCCATCTCTTCCAGCATAGTAATTAAAAAAAACCCAGATTGTTTGTAATACCCAAATGTTTATCATTAGTAGAATGGATAAACGAGTTCTGTTATAGTCACATAATTGAATACTCAACAGCGTTGATGAAAATCAAATTAATGCTCCATGCTCCAATCGGGTTGTTTCTCACAGACAAAATGAAGGAAGTCAGACACAAAAGGCTACATACTACAAACTGTCATTCAGCTAGACTTTGAGAACAGTGAAAAGTACACCATAACGATAGGAATTTGGGTAGGTAATTAACCGGTGGCTGGGAGATGTAAGTGAGGTTTCCCATACACATTTCTGCCTCAACCATTTCGTAGTTTTATGCAGCAGCAAGAAGGAGCTTTGAATAATGCAACCTGTTGATATCTGTGTCTTGGTCTGGGTGGTAGCTAGAAAGTTGTATTCAAGTGGTAAATATTTGTTGATCTGTACACTTAATGTTTGTACACTTTGTGTAGTATGTATATCATGGTTCAAAGAAAAAGTAAAAATAAAATCATAAGGAAAGGAAAATGTGACTAAAAACTCTTTTTTAAGTTTTTGAATAAAACCTTTTTGAAGTTTTAAATAAAACCTTTTTGAAGTTTTTAAATATAAACTTTTTAAGTTTTTAAATAAAAACTTAAAAAAGAAGAAAAAAGAAGAGTATTTAGGACTGGTATAGAGGTAAAAAGTATTTTACTTTTCATTTGACAATTTTAAGGATTTTAAATTTACTAAACGTATGCATATTTTATTTTATTTATTTATTTTTTTATAATAATTTTTTATTATGTTATGTTAGTCAACATACAGTACATCCCTAGTCTTTGATGTGCATATGCATATTTTAATATCTAAAAGCCACAAACTCAGATGATGTCCTCAAATATAATAAGTGGAAAATGTATTCTATATTAACTTAATTTTTTAAGACTCTAATTACGTGAGTGATATTGTGTGAATTTACATAGCTATAGAGAGAGTTTCAGAATGACACATATAAAGATTTAAAAATGCATTTAAATAAAAAAGCTTAATGTGACAAATTTCTAGACTAATTTATTGAAATTTAAGTAGGTGAGGAAATCATTATTAACATGCCTTTGTGAGAAAACTGCTGGTAACTCTAAGTTGCTGATGATGGAACTTCATAGACAGGTTGGTGGAAAAATACTTAAATTACATTTAATTTTTGAGGAAAAACTTAAATATATAGAGCACTTATCGTGGCTACAATTGATGTTTACATTTAGAGTACTGCAAAGTTCCATTGACTCAGCACTGACACCTCACTTCAACCTGTCACTGACATCAACCAGACCTAATGCTCCTACCAGGAAATAGGACATTTAGTAGTTACAGTGGAGAATTGTCAGAAAAGAGACAGTACTATTGGAAAATGGTAAAAAAAAAAAAAAAGCATAGATGGTATAGTGGTACAATGGTATTGACACAACTTTTGTTGAGAACTCTAGGTGAATATCTACTAAACTGTTGGGAATCTAGACTCTTTTGACCTTGATCAATGGGAAGGGGATTTCAAGTGGCCTTTGAGGTGCTGATTGAGCAGTTTGACTATGAACTCATTGAACAATTTCAGGTCATCTTATAGTGATGATGTAAGAGAATAAGTAAAACAATCCAAATGAAGGAGAATATTAACCAGAGAGGTGTTCTCCAAGGACCCCAGCTTGGTCTGACCTATTTCATGTGG
This sequence comes from Ursus americanus, assembly GCF_024610735.1. Classification (NCBI taxonomy): domain Eukaryota; kingdom Metazoa; phylum Chordata; class Mammalia; order Carnivora; family Ursidae; genus Ursus; species Ursus americanus. The sequence goes on from NC_142138.1 coordinate 32,371,542, forward strand.
TGGACTTACTGCTGCTATTGAAATATTGAACCTTAAACTCTGGACACTTACCTTCAAAGATTTATTGAAGGATCTATCCTGGTAGAGATCTATCTGTATATAGATATAAGTACAGAGGGAGAAAGGAAACATATTCTTTTCATAAAGCACTACTAATCTGTGATCCACCATATTTACCCAAGTCAAGTCATCTTTTATGATGAAGAAATTGAGGGGGCTATTTTCATACACTTGTCCACAGAATTTAAAGTGAAGATATATTCTCATGTAGGATGGGACACATCAATACCAGCATGTGATGAGAATATAATTCTCTGTTGAACATATATGTAATATGAATTCTTGAAAATCAAAACCAGGAAACTACATTAATTATGTTAAATATCAAGTAGCACTGAAGGGTTTGCTTTGGTATCTGTTTGCTTTCTGCATATGAAATGAGTTGATTAACTAATCTAAGATGATATGGTTCTGGTACAATTGAATTGATCTTGGAATGAACTGCTGTGCATTCAAAATTATGCCCTATTATCTCCCTGAGTGCAAAGCAGAAGAGATCCCTCCAGTCCAAGGTTGGCTTGAGCGGAGAATTATCTGGCAAAAGTATGAAACGGAATTTAGGCTACTACCTAAAACAAAAAACACCCCTTCCCCCCCAAAAGCCAGGCTTAGTTACATTCTGCAAGAGTAAGAAAAACATACGATGAAACTTAATTATTTCTCCAAAGCTTGAAAAAGTTGTAGAAGAAAGATAATTTCAGCTTTCAAATTGGATGTATTTTCTTAACCTAATGAGACTGGATTTTAGATCTGGACCAGTGATTTCTACTTTACTTTTCATTTACATCCCGGTTTTTCCAAGCATTGTAGTGGCGGTCCACCAGAAATATCTTTTCTTATTTAGAACTCTAAATCATCGCTTTCCGGAAGTTAAGTTCTAAAAAATAAAACACAATTCCAGAATTACAGGCATGTTCAATTCTATTTAATGAAATATGAAGAATAGGTCTAAATAATGGATGTGCTTTTGTTTCCCTGAAGAACACATGCAAATGTGAAAGCCATACTTATATGAAATTGCCTAAATACTCTGTATTGTAGATTCAATTATGAAAACACTATATATCATATATACTAGCATAATGAGATCCAATAATTAATTGAGGTAAAATAGTACCTCCTCTAATGCAGTTTTTGTTTCCATGAGTTTCGCTGAAAAGTAGAAAATATTGCAATTAGGTAAGATTTAAAAGAATCACTTTCCACTACTCTGCACTATCATTTGTTTTTCATAATACATCTATTTTGTCAGTTCTGTCTTCCTTTAATTCATATTCTCCATTTTAAGGAGCAAATCAAAATAGAGTATTTCATGATTATTAATACTATGAAGAATTTCCTAAAGATCTATTAGTTTTTCATGTAAGGTTCTGAAGATTTTATGTTTATAAACGTTCCCCAAACCAGTAGTCTGTCTAATGTGTTATCCATCATGTACTTCTCAGGAAACTGATGGCAATGAAGTAAGATTTACTTACAAACTCTAGAAAAGAAGAAAAAGAAATAAAACAGACTACCTTATTTTAATGTGAACTTTACTGTAAAAACTCTAAATTCACTTTAAAAAGAAATATTCAGTCAAATAATCATTTTGGAACTTAAGTGTGATAAAATTTTAGAGTCAATATAGATATTATTTGAGTTAATGCAGATCTACAATTGCAGGGGAAGCAGATGTTGCTTTGCTTTAGCCAAATTATTTCCATTATTATCAGAATATTAAATATATCTATAATATTTGTATTTTTAAACTAATTTCCAGTCTCAGTGGTCTGATTCTGCAATTATTAGTATATCTTAGAGACCAAAAAAAAAAAAAAGAAAAAAAAAAGAAAATGATAGTTTTATTCCAATAGTGGTTTTATGTAAATTAAGATTGTTTCATAACCTAGTAAAAGATTATGGAAATCTAGGTGTCACTGAAATAGTGACAAACTTTGTTTAGATGATTTCCAGCCTACAGATTAATTTGATTCTCCCAGAAATCCTGGAGGGTGTAATAGGTAATAAACAAACACAGCAGCACATATCTACACTTGCTTTCTTCCGGGCTCTAAGCCAAGAGTTCACCTGCTTTTAGCTTATCAATTCTTTCAACAGTATGGTGATTATTATCCCCAATTCACAGATGTTGAGACTGAGGCACAAAGAAGTTAACAAATACGATTCAGTTTACACAGTTAATAAATAGCAAAGCAATACAAATGAAAGGCATGATTACTGTCCCCACTTGAGAGATGAAGATACTGAAGTGCCAAAGGCATTCCTTGGGCAAATTCTCTCTGCAAGGAGGCACCAGATCACAATGGCAGGCATTAGGTCATAATTAGGACACAAGGACAGAGGTTTCCAACTCCAACTCAATTACACAATTTCCATTATAGTACACCATTTGGTCTTAAAATAAATGTATGTTCTGACCGTTTTGTAAATCAAATTTATATTTCACAGGAAATTGCAACTAATGTTGACATAAATTACAGTACCCTGACTTCTTTATTCTCTATACCTACACATGAAAATTTGTAGTAGCCATAAATCAGAGTTTGCATCCTCTAGTAAATTAAAATTACCATTTACGGAGTATTTCATGTGACTCCACACACATCTGAATGCTTTCATATATTATCTCATTTAACAGTCATAAAAAATCTATGAAGATACAATTATTCATCATTTTAGATGAAGAAATGTAACTATGGATTTGAAAAACTAATGATCAAACAGCCAATAAATTGTAGAGACCTAACTGAAACCTAGCTTTCCTCCTAACTCCAAACCAGCTCTTAACTACTATTCTGTGAAGACTATAAAGTCTATCACAAAATCAGAGTTTAAAATAACTTGAAATCAAAAGTGTCAACTTTACTTTTAAAAATTACATACTTAAAAAATATATAATATTGCCAAGAAACGTTGGTTATTTCAACTCTGACACCAATATAAATTCTGCTCTTTTGTTCCATTTTTATGAAATGCAAATGAATTTTCAAACATAAAACTTTCTTTACTTAACTCAAGCACACATATTTGTCAAAGGTTTGTTCCATGGGATAGTAGGTTTCCCACTCTTGTGGGTTGCACATATGTGAGAATCTTGAGTGGAAAGAAAGGAAAAAATGTGCTTTATTTTAGATTCATGTATCTTTATCCTTTTCCAGTTTATATTTAAAAAATACAATATTTAACATAAGACAGTCACAGATTTTAATATAATGAAAATTTACTTATTACAGAGGAAATTAGAAGAAAAATGGCTGCCTCTTTAGCCAGTGATATTGATGAACTCCCAAGACCTTCCCGCCACAAACATGTGACTGTAAACTAGACAGTGTGTTATTTGCAAGGCTGATCGTGCCATCAACAGCCTTATTGACTGAGTGAAAATACTAACAATATGTGCCAGTCACACTGCTAAACCTTAATCCTTATCAGAAGGCTATGTAAAGGTGCTATTTTAGTCTCCTTTTACAGAAGATGATGAGGCCAGGGATGTTCATTAATTTGCCCCAAATTGTACCCCTAGTATGGGGCAGAGTATGGGAAGTAATAGAAAATATTCATAGACATTACTTTATCTACAAGGCTCTGTTCTTAAACAGCTTTAGTGTTGGCACAGGTAGCCATATATGTGAAGGCTGCCGCAAATCCCCTCTCTCTGAGCTGCAACACCTAGTCCAGAGCAGTGCATGGTTAACCCCCCAGTTATTTGTGTTGAAGAAATGGAAAAATAAATGCAATTTCATTTAATAGACCATGAGGGCTATTTTGATTAACCTTACTTTCTATTTCTCTAAGCTTGAAAGTTCATTTTTCTTCTCCATCTGTACACCCCCCTTATCACAGGGGCTACGTTCCAAGGCTGCCAGTGGGGTCACTTCAGGTATTCCATTTATAGAGTTTGTGTATACTATTCTGCCACATTAGAAATCCTGGTTTCCAGGGGGAGGGGGGACATTTCTTCTAGGGATATAATGAGAGTTCTTTTGAACTTGAAGCTAAAGGTACTACTGGCTGTTTTGAGTTCTTATGGCAGCAGTCATATGGGCAGAAAAATAAATACTGGTGCAAGTAATCAATGGATCATTGTGAAAAGGTTGGGGTGATGCTACACAGTGGGGGTAGGGTAAATGTATCTAGGTCCTGCAGGATTCCTGGTGTTTTCATTCACAGTAATAGTGGCAAATCGGCAAATTGTAGCAACAGTGGCCCAACAAGAACAATGTAACTAAGGGCTTTTTAGTTACCCTCTGAGCTAAAAGTCGGTGCCATCCTACTGGGCAGATATCCAAGACTAGCTTGGCTGAAAGAGTGGGAGGTAGAGAGGGAGATGTCGACTCAAGGTCTCAAGGTCAGGGGCAACAGGGGTTGGTGGGATGTTTTCTAAACCTCTTGTCTTAAGATTCTGCAAAGATGTGGCTGGCTCCTACTTTAACAGAAACTCTGATTTATTAAACTTGTATCACCACTCTCTGGAACGAATCAAGGTCATCACATTCTCACAAAATTGGAGTGCCCATCGTGTATTTTGGAGCCAGTTATAACGGAGACTACAGGTTTATCCAGGGGGCAGATATTCAACTAAAACTTGGTGAGAATCGGTGAATAAATTCTTCTTCCTTTCTCCCCAAAGATATTCTGACCTGATATGAACTTTATATGCCTTCCAGAAAAATGTGCTCCAAGACTGATTAATTGCTGCTTTTAACGGCCATCTCAGTAGATATGGGGTTTTGTAATGTGTCATCTTGACTAAGCCCAACAACATTGCCCCAAATTCCCTTTCTTTAGGTTTCTGATTAAGGCTAGCCAAAAGATGAATTTGGGCAAGATTTGTGCAGATGAGATGTGTCGTGTATATGTAAATGTATATTTTACATTTATGTTATGTACATATTCTATCATCTATCTATCATCTGTCTTATCGATTACTGAGTCAGAAGTATTAAAATTCTCAACTATAATTAGGACTTTATTTCACCTCTAAAGAATTAAATTAAATTAAAATTCTGTAAGATTCTGCTTTATATATATAAAACCATTGTTAGGTACATATACATTTATAACTGCTATACCTTTATAATAAATCAATTTTTAAAAAATGTTAGCAATTCTGGGATAGGTATGTAGTCATATCACATTGCGGCTTTGATTTCTAGTTTGCTAATGACTGATGATGTTGGCCATCTTCTCATGTGTCTGTATGTCTTTTTGGTGAAATGTCTGTCATGTCTTTTGCCTGTTTTCTAATTGGATTGTTTGTTTTTAATCCAACCCGAGTGTTAGTGAATGTCTCATGATTCTTCCTGAGATATAATAGGAAAGGCAGTCTTGCGTGGAACTCACAAGAGTGTTTCTCATCCACCTTTCTGCTTTGTGGGAGGCTCCCAAGCAGTGGGAGGCGGCTGCAGGCAGTTTCTCATTCACCTCCCTGGCGGTGGTGAGGTATGGGACTTGCCACTGCCTCGTCCTGTTAGGGTGCAGGTGACGGCTGTAAAAGCACCCGTTGACTGCAGCCCAGGGATGGCTCATCCACAGCAGAGCAAGGTACTAATTGTGTTGTCATTTGGTCCCTCAAGTCCTGTGTCATTCCGTGGGATTAGGGTCACAGGGAGCGGAAAGCATGCTGATAATGCTTTTGCTTTCCTTTGTGTAAGTAATAAACTGTCTAAGTCCATTTAGATTCATCGTCTTTTACTGACTGAATCCACAGAAATGTGGCAAGCCAAGCTAGTAGCTGCCGTCGTGCTGCTACTCAGGAACTGCTTGACCGCTTGACAATATTCATTAACCTTCTACCCAAACACCATCTCTCTTACTTATAATTACATTTGCTTAACTGATCTCCCTGCCAATAATCTTGCTTTCTGCAGATCTGTCTTACGCTGAAACTAGAGTAGCTTTTCTAAATGCAAACCTAGCGCTATTCCCCAACTTAAAATCTAACAGCTAGATAAAGTGAAACATTTGACCATGTGTCTTAGCCAGTTTGGGCTGCTATCACAGAATTCCTTAAACTAGGTGGTTTATAAATGACAGAAATTTATTTCTTACAGTTGCAGAAGCTGGGAAGTTCAAGATTAAGAATACAGCAGAATTGGTGTCTGGAGAGAGCCCACTTCCTCGTTCGTAGTCTTCTTGCTGTGTCCTCAGCTGGCAGAAGGAGGGAGACAGCTCTCTGGGGTCTTATTTATAAGGATGCTAATCTCACTCATGATGGCTTCACCCTCAAGACTTAATCACACCCAAAGCCTCTACCTGCTAATGTAATTATATTGGATATTAGGATCACAATATATGAGTTTTGGGGGGACACATCCAGTCCGTAACACTGTGGCCTACAGTGATTTCCACAATTTGCCCCTGGACTAACTCTGCCACCTCGTATCTTGACATTCTTACATTTAAGTTCTAGTGGAATTGAATGTATTTTCGTTTCTTGAGGCTAGATACATGTGTCAAATTTTAGGCGTTGAAAATATTTAGTTCTTACAACCCTAAACACAAAATATGGCAGCAAGACATGAAGCTGAGTAGAAAAGCAGAGTAATGTTGGATTCGTTTGGACGACTTCGGTCTTGCCTTGTTTCTCTGAATTAACAAGGTGAATGCATAGCTCCGAAATACACCAGCGATCCATGATGTGCACGCAGCGAATGCCTCACTTACCACATATTGATGGGTTACAAGACATTCCAAGACCAGAGCCACATTTTATCCCCCCTTTCCTAGGTATCCAGGAAAACAATGACTTGTTCATTTCTTCAGTTTTATAAACCCTCAAGGTGATTACAGGAGGCTGATCTGAAACATCTTTGAGTAGTATGTGTAACGTTATGTAAATGGCTCTCGGATTAATTAGGGGCCTGTTTGATCTAACATTTTACTTTACTATTTGAAAAGCCAGCACATGACTCCTGCTGATACGTGTCAGCATAAAACTCCCGACTACAGAGGGTGGCTTTTTCATCTTTGGCACCATGCTCGCTGTCCCCTCCACCTTCCTCAAACTCTGAGACATTCAGCAGGCCTTTGTCAATATTTTCTAACTTTTTTCAATACATGATACCCAGAAATAAAAACAAAAATAGGGCATTAGTTAATCCCCTCCAATAGAATGTTCCTCAGTAGGGAACTCACTAGAAAACCAAGAATAATGTTCCATAGAAGTACGAAAGATCTCAAGGAGAGTTTTTAGAGGAAGATGTTATTTTAACACTTATGAGGGAAAATATGATTCTTCTCCTTAGCGGTAAGGAAAGCTGACATTCGTGAATTGCCCATTTTAATACTTTTAATGTGCGTCTGGTACTTGGCGATGGTGGTGGAAGTAAAAATAAGAGCGAGCAGAGCATAAGTGTCTAAGAATGAATGTAGGATGTTTTGAATTGCAAAATGCCCTAGAATTGCATTTTTAATGATCACTTTAGAAATAACTTCTTTCACGTTGGTGTTATTTGTTGCAAACATATTCTCTTTTGGTAACAGAGTTACATTAATGATTGTTGAAATTCAGCTGATATTCCTGGGTACTCCTCTTACCGTATTCATGACACTGAATTATGGTTTCATGATACCACTTTCATACGTTGTTTAGGGATAAAAACAGGATTAAAAAAATTGCTCCCAGCCACCACAGTAAATTTTCACCAGAACAAGTAGGCAGCTACGGTAGATGACATTGGCATTTACTTTAACTTCTGAGTACATAATTAGAATGAAAATGGTTTATGTCGTATCCCCAAATATATGTTCTATTTCAGTATCCTTTGTTGCTGAGATATGTTTCCTAAGATTAGTCTATTCTGTGTCAGTATACTACAGCTTAAACAAAATCAATACTTTTGATATTTTCTATTTTGGTATATGATGACATTGACATGCGGTCAAAGACTTATTCGTGAAGTGGCTAGTATTTCAAGTGTCCTTATATATGGATAAAGGTGACATAAAATTTTTAATCTCTATACCTAACTTTGCATTTTCTCTGCAGATTCCATATTTTTTTTCAAATCTCCCAAACAACTCAGCAACAGAAATTGTAGTTAAAAATGACAGTTGATATTGTAAAAAAAAATAAATAATTACATGACCACAAGGAAGCCCAGTTCAACTCAGTATAAAATGTGGCGCTAATTCCATGCATGTATTTTATCCATTTAACTTTTTTTTAAAAGTTTTTTTTATTTATTTACTTGAGAGAGAGAGAGTAAGAGAGAGAGAGAGCAGGGGCAGGGGGGGAGGAGCAGAGGGAGAGGGAGACGCAGACTTCCTGCTGAGCAGGGATCCTGAAGCAGGGCTGGATCCCAGGACCTCGAGATCATGACCTGAGCCAAAGGCACGGGCTTAGCTGACTGGGCCACCCAGGCGCCCCCCATATAACTTTTGAGAAAATATTTTTAGGAAAAGTGTACTGCTGATCATGATGTCGGGACCCAAAATGTAACAGTAATCAACTGACTTGGAATTTGTATTTTAACATAAGTGTCTTGTCTCCAGTGAATGTTCCTGATTGCAATCTGCCGAGAGGTTCATCAACTCAGGCTATTCTTTTAGTTGCTTCTTTTAGAGGACGCTGCAGAATAATTGTACTTAACTTCATGGCAAAGCTCATTTTAACTCGAGGCCAGGTTTTAATGACAAAAGACCAAAATATAGCCTCAGATAAAATGAACCATACTCATATTCTACAGAATTTTCTCTTGCAATATTATAATATTGTGCAATATTTTTTAAAATTATTATGGAAATATGGGAATATATGAGTTTTTATTTCTCTTCCAGTAATTTTGCATTATAATTTTGACATAAGAAACCAGAAGACTGAGATGTTGGTTCTGACTTTGCCTTTGTTTTGTTACCTTGACCAAATCAAATTCATGCTTCCAGACCTTAGTTTTCCTAATTATAGTCTGAAAGAGTTGGATAAGATCATCAATAAGATTTAGTTAGTTCTCAGATGTTGTAGTTTTATAACAAAGAACTTGTTTATGTAGGAAATTAAAAAAAACTGTACCATGTGGGGCGCCTGGGTGGCACAGCGGTTAAGCGTCTGCCTTTGGCTCAGAGCGAGTTCCCGGCGTTATGGGATCGAGCCCCACATCAGGCTCCTCTGCTATGAGCCTGCTTCTTCCTCTCCCACTCCCCCTGCTTGTGTTCCCTCTCTCGCTGGCTGTCTCTATCTCTGTCGAATAAATAAATAAAATCTTAAAAAAAAAAAAAAACTGTACCATAAAATTTGGTATTTCTTGTCATGTGATTTTAAAGAGATCTTATAAAAATTTTGTTGATGTAATGAAATCAAAGCTACTTTCTTAAAATTTAACTACAATAATCCTATATATGTTATATTTTTGTTAAAGAATAGTAAAACATTACTTTTTCTATGGAAGTGTATTTTAATGAGAAATATAGAATTTGTTCTTTTTTTTTTTGAAGGACTTGATATGTCACAAAGATTTACCTTTTTGGATGGTGTGTTTTATTTTTCTATCTAGAATTAATATTTTGTAAAACTTAATAACATCTTGAAATAAGAACAATACGTAAGTCAGCAGTTGAATGTGTGACTAGATTTGATTGTGCAGAACACGATGCCTATTTTTGTCACCTGTGGGTCATTGTAGCACATAGGATGACACTACGTCAGAAGAGAGGTAAGCAATTTAACACCCAAAGGGATCTTTGTGCTAAATCAAACCTCTTTGTGCCAACTCAAATAGAGAGCTTGATTTTACTCTGGGAAATGTAAAATTGCCTAATCATCTAAAAGTAAAATGTCCTTAGAAGTAAAAGTACTCTTTATTCTGATAATTACAAAAGTGCCAATCACTGGTGACTCTATTCTCTTTCAAGTATTCTTTGGCTCATATAACATGGAGTTTGTTTATTTTATTTTTGTTCAATTTTGTTCACATTTTTGTTTTAAACATCATTCAATGGAGCAATGATTTCAATGACCTTAACTCTCTATATAACAGAGCAATTTGCTTCTGCCTTTATCCCCATTGAATTCAAGTCAGGACAGTTTCTCTTTGGATCTTGGAGAGATCATATCCACTCATGTACAGTCCTAGAAGAGGGGCTTTATTAACTGCAAAGAAACCTATGTAATCCCCTAACACAACATTCCAGTCAGTCATTGCCACATATACTACACACTCAGGGTTAAGTTTAATGAGCTTATCTCAAGAGTAAGTCTAAATGTTTTTCAGAAATCATTAAATCATATTTTTGATGACTATTAATCATTTAATGATTGGAAGCAATTTCTAATTAGTGAGCCTCAGAGAAATACATTTGAAAAGCCAAAATTAACTTATTCTAATGACCTTTGAAATCAGATTATATTAGAATAGTAATTTAGTAAATCACATGCCTCTTAATTGTAAATGAAGATTTCAGATAAAAAAGTAGAATAAAGAATGTTGCTATTGTGCAGTTGGTTAAGCGTTGGACTCTTGGTCTTGGCTCAGGTCTTGATCTCAGGGTTGTGAGACTGCACCCCACTCAGGGCAGAGTCTGCTTAAGATTTTCTCTCCCTCTCCCTCTGCCTCCCCCCAACTTCTCTCTCTCTCAAATAAATAAATAAATAAATCTTTTTTAAAAATGTTGATGTTATGGATAGCATCGTATTGTGAAAATACTCCCAGTTTCATACCCTGGTCACCGTTAAGCTTGGCTTTGAGCCTGAGATTGTCCTCTCTTAAAGCATTTGAAATCAAAGAATCTGAGAAAGACCCACATTACATATTAGAAACTTATGCTTTCAGCTTTATGATTGATTGGATTTTCTAAAAATAAACAAAGAAACAAATACACCCTCCTTCTCCAATTCAACTTGATCCTGGGTAAATTTTAACATGTATTTGTATTTAAATGAGTGACTGAGCTTATAAGGAAGAAAGAAACATTACCAGGGATCCCAAAATAGGAATAGTTCGCTGGAACCAAACCAGTGAGCATTAAGTAAACAAAATCTAGGAGATGTTCCTAAGAACAAATGTATGTATCAGTTACCTAGATCTTAAACATAAATGATACAACATATAGGTAAGTAGACATTATCCTTAGGCCACCAAATTAGAAAAAGATGAATAGCACACCCCTGCAATAATCTGAGGTAATATAAAAAGGTTACACATTAGCAAAAGTGTAGGTGACCAAAAATTTTCAGTACCATCTCAAAAAAGTAAAAGGTATGATCTAAAAATGATGATAATCATCAAAATGTTAGTCTTATTTCATAATTTACAAACATTGTACTTCTCTCAGGTGACTCTGGATTTCAAATTTTTACAACCCATGCCAACTGAGAGTGTTAAGATAAAAAATTAACTTAAATTGATCCCAAGCAGTTCTTCTCATGATATATCAATCCTCACAGGAGGAAAACAGACCCAGGAAAATCTCAGGATTCCAACATATTAAATTCTGTAAAACACTAATTCAGATAAAAAAATACTGAGTACTTCAGAAAAGAAGCCATTATGTTTGAGATCCAGAAAAAGTAACATGATAGATAAAGATATCCAAGAACTTCATATATTGGAATTAAAAGATTTAGAGTATAAAATAATTATATATAAACTGTTTTTTAAATAAAGATGGCATAAAAATAGCAAAGTACAAGAAGCTATCATAAACACTGGAAAGATCTGATTTTAATTAAAGAGAGTTGAAAATGAAAGAAAATAAATTTAAAGTGAATAGTAGATGAAACAGCAGGTTAAATAAATCTGCAGAGGGTATTAATGAACTAGAAGGGATATTAAGAAATTATTTAATCTCTAGTGGAGAGAAAAGGAGATGTATAATGTGAATGAGAGGTGAAAGATATATAGGATAGATGGAGATGGTCCAACACTGATATCATTAGAGTTCCAGAAATAAAGAATAAAATAATGAGAAAAAATTAATGTTAGAAGAGAATGGTGGTAAGTTTTTAGAAATTTACACCATTTTGTATGACACAAAAGTCATTATGAATACTGCTAGGATAAATGAAAAGAAGTGAAATACTTTGATACTTGCTACTTTGTAATGAAATAGCTATACCATGCCCAAACAAAACCAAACAAAAACTCCACCAAATATTTTTAAAAAGCCACAAATTATCTTCTTATGACCCATAGTTACATTGACAACTGATGTTTCAAGACTAATACTGTAATCTAGACAATAATGGAAGTGGGAAGAGAATTTCTATACCCAGCAAAACTATTTTCTGCAAGTGAAGGAAAAGAAAAAAAAAATTGCAACTAAACAAAACTGACTTTACTATCAATAGACCCTTATTAGAAGACCTTGCAAACGAGGTATGCAACTCTGGAAGAAAGAAAATGATCCTAGAAGGATGTCTGAGTTGTAAGAAAAAATGGTGAGAAAATAAACTAGTAAACATGTGTGTAAAAAACATACATGCTAATTGTATAAAATAATAATATTCTTGTAAATCTGGGGGAAGTAAAAAAGACAAAATATCACATAAATTGGGGCATATAAAACATTCAAAGTTCTTGGTATTTGAAAGGAGAATTAACATACTGATTATATTTAGAGTTTCTTTACATAAGGCACTCATGATACAAATGTAAGTGTGACTCATAAAAGAATAGAAATAATATGATAGCACCTAAATGTGTAGGTTTAAGGAATAATATGAAAAATCAAGAAGTGAAAACCCTTGGAAAACTCCTCTAAAAAAAAGGCAATAAAGAAAATAACACATATAAAAGCAGAATAATAGAAAGCTTAAAATAAAATGATATAAACCAGTTTTAAAATATCCGTAATCAGCTGTGTGCAAACTGAATGTTCCCTTTATGAGGTGGAAACTGTTGAGTGCAGTTTTCAAAATCCAGTTGTAGTTACAGGTTCTTTACAAGCAATAAACCAAAAATATGAAGATGCCAAAATGTCCAATATGAAAGGATGGAAGAATCATATAAAGTGAATACCAGAAATAGCATAGATGTTATTAAGAGAGGAAAAATATATTTTAAGACAAAAATGTTATTCAAGACAAAAGGAATCACCACACAATGATAACAGGCTTAATTCACCAGGAAGAGGTACTAATTCTAACTTGTATGTAGCTAATAGATAAAGTAAAAGTTGATTAAACCAAGTAGAATTTGGAGAACATGCTTAACAAACTTTATTTAATAATAGATCTTTTCCTGAAGCCAACAATCAAAGAATACAAATCCTTCTCAAATACTCATGAAATATTCATACAATTTGTTTTAATAAATGCTAGCCCATTAAAAAAAATCTCAACAATTTTTAATAAATTGCTATCATACAGATAATTTACTGACCACAATCTATAACATTAGAAATAAGTGAGAATTAACTTGATTGTGGTAGTTACTTTATATGTATACACATATATCAAACCATCATGTAATATGCTTTCAATATATACAATTTTTAATTTGTCATTTATATATTAATAAATATGGAAAAAATAAAATGCCAAAAACCTCCAAAACAAATAAGAAATCAGTTATAAAGTGATAATTAATAAAACTTATTTCTATATTAGGAAGTTAAAAATATAATTAAATAATTATTGACTGGATGAAAATAAATATCAAAATTGACATTAAATAAAAAATGTTTCCAGCACGATAGCAAAATATGGCATATTAACACTAGGTAGATGCAACCAAATTGATTAAATAAAAATGTATATCCTTTTCCACTTATATTAGAAAATAAAGAAGACTGAAAATAAATGAGCTCAGCATCCAACTTTAGTTAGAAAAACAACAAAGAGAATAGACCTAAATACAGTAGAAAGACAAATCTAAAAAGACGTGAATAGAAATTAATGGAATATAAAACAAATATACAAAATAAAAGAACCACTAATTTAAAACAATGATTATTAAAGTAACTATAAAGCACCATACCTTTAACAGGTTGACAAAAATAGAAAAACAAGAATGAAAATACAAATAACGTCAAGAATTAAAATGGCAACAGAACTAAGGATACAGCAGAGATTTAAAAGATAGTAATAGAATATTATAAACAAATCTATGCCAATATATCTGAAAACATATGGAGTGGAAAAACTTCCTAGGAAAGTGACTTACCAAACCGATTCGGAAAGAAACAGGAACACTGAATAATCCCACAGGCATTAAATACACTGAATCAATTAACAATCTCCATAAGATAATACCACTAAATGTTAGTCACAGATGGTTTTACAAGCAAATCTTATCATTTATATGGAAGAAATCTGTCTCATCTTGAACAAATTATTTACAGAATAGAAATAGTAGGGATGCACCCCAGCTTAGTTTATGAATCTACTATAATCTTGATTCAAAATTAAGAAGTAGGAAAATCATATTCAGAAAACAGGTGAAATAATTAAAAAATAGTCAAATAGAATGCAGCAGTATATAAAACATATATTCCATCATGACCTGAAAAGCATGTCTGATTTAATAGTATGCATTCTATGTAATTTTCTTGTTAAAAGATTATAGATAAAAATCCTATGATCTAGTCTATAGTGTAAAACAAAATTCAACATCCATTTATGATAAAAAAAAATTCCAACAAACTAGGGCCAATTGGGTGAACTATCAAGAAGTTGAGGCTTTATATTTATTGTATTTGGCTGGGGGCATGGAAATTGCATATACGTATCCAGTCCTCCCTCAGGAAGGGCATTTGAGACATCCCTATCTTCTGGCATATTTTAGCACGTGCTGTGGTAGTCACCCGGTTATATAAGATAACCTTTTTAAAAACGTTTTTTTCTTGAAGTGTAACATGCATTCGGGAAAGTTAAAAATCTTAGGGGTGGGGTTCCTGGGTGGCTCAGTCAGTTAAGTGCCCGACTCTTGATTTCGGCTCAGGTCATGATCTCAGGGTTGTGGAATCAGCCCTGCATTAGGCTCTGTGCTGAGGTTCTCTCTCCCTCCCCTCCCTCCTCTCTCCCTCTCTAAGAAAAGAAAAAACAAAAACAAAAAAACTTCGTTGTAGAGTTTGATACATTTCACAAAAGCCATGCAGTGACCACCACCTGAATAAGATAAAGAATATATGAACACCACAGATGTCTCATTCAATGCCTTATCTATACCTGGACTCCTGTCCACTCCGAATATAATCACTCTCCTAACTTCTGACTTCTATTTTCATAGATACCAGAATTTATCAATCTGTTTTACTTATGAAAAATAATATTGGATATCTTTTCACCATTGTAGCAACCTGCATATCTTTATTTTTTTGTCCAAGTTTTTTTTCTATTTTTTATTGTCATAAGAACACTTCACATATCTATCTACTTACCAGTTTCTAGGTGCACAACACAGTACTGTTAACTGTAGGCACTGTGTCGTACAGCGCATCTCTAGAACTTGTCCATTTTGCATAACTGAAACCTTATACCTGTTGAACAACAACTCCCCATTTCCCCTTACCCCAGTCCCTGGTAATCAGCATTCTACTCTCTGCTTCCCAGTTTCACTATTTTAGGTTCCTCATGTAAGTGGAATCGTGCAGTACTTGTCCTTCTGTGACTGGTTTATTTCACTTAGCATAATGTCCTCCAGGTTCATCCATGTGGTTGCAGATGACAGTATTTTCTTCTTTTTAAAGGCTAGGTAATATTCCATTTTACATAAATACCACATTTTCTTTATCCATCAATGGACAATCAGATTATCTCCATATCTAGACTATTGTGACTAATGCTGCAATGAACATGGAAGTACAGCTCTCTCTTTAAGATCTTTCCATTCTTTTGGATATATACCCAGGAGTGGGATTGCTATTTTATCCAACTGATTGATGGTGGTGTTAAGTTCAGTTATGTCCTTATACTGACTTTCTGCCCACGGAATTTGTCTATTTTGGAGAGGGATTTTGCAGTCTCCAACTATAAGAGTGGATTAGTCTATTTCTCCTTGCACATCTATCGTTTTTGCCTCACATATTTTGATGCTCTGTTGTTAGGTATAGACACGGTAAGTATTGTTATATTTTCTTGGAGAATCGACCTCTCTGTCATTATGTAATCCCCTCTTTATCCTCGATAACAACTTTCTTTGTTCTGAGGTCTGCTTTGCCTGAAAGTAATATAGCCATTCTTGCGTGTTTTTTTGGTTTTTGTTTAAGTGTCAGCATGGTGTATCTTTCCCCCTCCACTTACTTTTAATCTATCTGTGCCTTTATATTTTAAGAGGGTTTCTCACAGACAACATATAATTGGGTAGTGTTTCTTGATCCACTCTGAGAATTTCAGTTTTTTAATCGGTGCATGTCGACCATTATTGATAGAGTCGGATTCATGTCTACCACATTAGTTCCAGGTTTCTACTTGTTGTC
Organism: Ursus americanus; assembly: GCF_024610735.1. Lineage (NCBI taxonomy): Eukaryota > Metazoa > Chordata > Mammalia > Carnivora > Ursidae > Ursus > Ursus americanus. The sequence continues at coordinate 32,387,961 of NC_142138.1, forward strand.
CCTGTTTCTTGTTTCTATTTTTGCTGTTCACACTTTTTCTGCTTTTTGTGGTTTTATATAATTGTTTTATATGATTTCATTTTCTCTACTTTCTTAATGTGTAAATTACACTTCTTTTTATATACGTCTTTAGTGGTTGCCCTAGAATTTGCAATGTACATTTACAACTAATCCACATCTACTTTCGAATAACACTCTACTGCTTCACAGGTAGTGTGGGTACTTTATAATAAAAACAATCCTAACTCTTCACTTCTGTCCCTTTGCTCTCATTCACTTTGCTTATTCATAAGCATGCACAGTCACACACACACACACGCGCACACACACACACACACACACACTCGTGCACGCGATCAGACACATCATTGCTGTGGCTATTTTGAATACACCTATTTGTTAGATCTGTTAATCAGAAAAATACAAGTTTTTACTTTACCTTCATTTATTCCTTCTTTTTTTTTTTTTTTTTTTTTACAGAATTTATTCGACAGAGATAGAGACAGCCAGCGAGAGAGGGAACACAGCAGGGGGAGTGGGAGAGGAAGAAGCAGGCTCACAGCGGAGGAGCCTGACGTGGGGCTCGATCCCATAACGCCGGGATCACGCCCTGAGCCGAAGGCAGACGCTTAACCGCTGTGCCACCCAGGCACCCCCATTTATTCCTTCTTTTATGCCCTTCTTTGTTTATGCAGATCTGAGTTTTTGAACTATATAATTTTCCCTTTCTCTAAAGAACTTCTTTTAACATTTCTTAGAAGCTCTACTAACAACAAATTCCCTCATTTTTTGTTTGAGAACAACTTTAGTTCTCCCTCATTTTGGAAAGCTAATTTCACAGTGTATAGAATTTGAGCTTACTGCTTTTTTTGTTTTGTTTTGTTTTCTTGCTTGCATGGTTTCTGAGAAGTTAGGTGTAATTACTATCTTTGCTCCTCTATAAACAAGGTTTTATACTCTAATGGTTTAAAAAAATTTTTATCTTTGATGTTCTGTTGTTTGAAAATGATAAGTGTAGGTTTAGTGTTTCTGGCATTCATGCTGTTTGGTGTTCTCTGAATTTTCTAGATCTGTGGTTTCATGTCTGATGTTCATTTGGAGACGTTCTCAGTCATTATTGTTTTAAATATTTCTTCTGTTTCTGTTGGGAAAGGCAGTACTGTGCACAATCTTTCAATCTCCACTTAGCTGCATAAGAATGGGTCTTGGGCCTGGGATACTTCCTTACCAAGAGATAAAGAGCCCACACAGCCTGTGCTGGGCTTATTATCTTCTGTGATAATATCTTTTCCTGTTTCATGTTCTATGTATGCTCTTATGTCCTGTTTAAGTGTGTGAGTCATATGGCGCCTGGACGACGCCAGTGTTATTTCTGTCCCCTGTGGAGAGTGGATGAGGTCTTTCCAACGGGGCACAAGATGGGTGTTCGCACACAAATTGCTCTACAGCAGCTGACAGCTGACAGGAGAGATGAGCTGGCCATGGAAGATCGGCATCCACTATTGAATCTGATCGTTGTCCGGCTTGTTTCTATGTAAACAAAGCACCGTTCCATCTGTTGCTTAGTCAAGTGTGTTCTTGGTGACTCTGATATGCAGATGTGGTGGGCAGAAGTGTTTTAACTTCTGCTGCTGGCGGTTGGCACAGTGATGATCTTTGCTAGCCTTCATATAGTTGGGACTAGTAACTCCCCTGGGATTAGTAACTGGTGCACAGTATTCTGTTCAACAGTTTTTTTCTGTCCTCTTCTGGTATTCCCATTATGCGTATATTACACCTTTGGTAGTTGTGCCATTGTTAGAAATTCTGTTTTGTTTGTTTGTTTCAGTCTTTTTTTTCTCTTTTCAGTTTTGGAGGTTTCTCTTGAGATAGCCTCAAGAGCAGGATTCTACCTCAGCTGTACCCAATCTACTAATAAGACCATCAAAAGCATTCTTCATTTCCATTAGGTTTTTTTTTTTTTTTTTGGCTCTCTAGCATTTCTTTTTGGTTCTTAGATTATCTGTCTCTCTGCTTACATTGCCCATCTGTTAGTCCATGCTTTTTATTCATTAGAGCCCTTAGAATATAAATACAGATGTTTTAAATTCTTAGTCTGATAATTCCAACATCCCTGTCATATCTGGGTCTGCTTTTCATGCTTTCTCTGTCTTTTAAAACTATGTTTTTGCCTTTTAATATGTCTTGTAATTTTTTCTTGATAGCTGAATATGGTGCACTGGGTAAAAGGAACAGCCATAAATAGGCCTTTAGTAATGTGGTGGTGAGGTGGGGGAGGAGACGAAGCATTCTGCAGTGCTCTGATTAGGTCTCAGTCTTTTAGAACCTGGACCTCTGGACCATGAACATCACATGTGCTTCTCGTTCCTCCTCACCCCTTTAGGGGGTACAGAATGGATAGAGGGGACTGGTTTTGGATGTTTCCCTTTCTCCATGTGGAAGAGTAGAGCTAGCTGGAGTTGGGTATTTCCCTTCCCCCATGTCAGTTAGGCTCTGATAAATTCCAGCTGATTAGGGTTTGGTTAAGTAGCTTCTCCTGTGGGCAGACCTTGTTAAGACTAGAGGGCTGCTGGGTATTTCAAAATGGTTGCCTTTTCCTCCCTCTCAGAATATTCTGGAGATTTCTCTCTGATACGTAGCACTCCAGGAGGTAAAGCTCACAGAAGTGTGAGTTTGCCTGATAACTGGGTCCTTCTGGAGATTTTAATCTCCCAGCTTTGTCCACACTGAGCCACTAGCAGTTAATCAGTTACAGTTCAGGTTTCTGTACCCCGGCACTGGTTTCCATGGAGGTTTCTGCTGAGGTAAGTTGTGATTTTCAGTATTTGCCTATTGATGTCTCCAACTTTATGGATAGAAATTTGCCCTGTGATCTCGGTTCTCTTACACATCTAAGAAAAGTGTTGTTGATTTTTATAGTCAATCAGCATTTTCATGTTATTAGGGTGGAGTGGCAACTTCCAAGCCTCTTACATGCTAGACCCAGGACCCGAAGGCCTGGCTTGGTTGTCTTTAATCTGGGTTTAACTAGCAGAACTTGATGCTCCTGAAAAGCGTGTAACCCTTCTCATGGAATTAAATTACTTTTGTTCCTTAACATACACAAGGCTGTTTTGCTTAGCAGTTGTGGACATGGGAAGCATCCAAAAACTCATAGTTTCCTCTCCAGGATATTTCTTTTTGTGGTTAACAGTTTAAATAGAACTTTCACATGCACATTTGATCCTTGCATCAATGAGATTGGTTAGAACCTGCCTTTTCTTTATTTTACAAAAGAAGGCATTTAAAGATTGATTTGGGCAGTCATTCAACCTTATTTTTCACTTTGAATGTCAGCAATTTCTAGGCAACAACTATATTTTATTTATCCTGATCACCTCAGTGCCTAGCAAGTTCCTGGCACTTCGTTGTTGTAGTTAATGATTGATGAATAAGTGAGTAAGTAAAGAAATAAGTGTGAAATTAGAAACCAGACTTCTAGCCTTTTGCTCATTCCATTTTACTCAGGGGGTTTTAAATTTAAAAATATTTTGAAGCTTTATGTCCTTGTCATTAGTATTTACTACCATATTCCCAAAAGATAACCCTCGAGGATATACAGTGCAGAAACACAATGGCATCAAGTTTTAAATTGCTTTGTGGCTGACTACTGTGCATAGACTTCACGCCTAATTTTATCATTTTGTAAAAAAACCTTGTACTTCAATAAATATTTCTATCTCCCTTGCTTAAATTAGATTCAATTTTAACTTCAACACTTTCTCTCACTGAGTATTCACTTGCTAATTCATTTAAACTTATGTGTAGGCATTACACGGATGCTACATTGAAATCTTTCTCTGACTAAAAGGACAGAAAAGGCATATTTATTAGTTGGTAAATATGATTACGCTTTATTTTAAATTTCCACAAAGGCATATAAAGTAGTAAGGAAATGTGCGGTATGTGCTATGTAAATTTCTACGGATATACAGTAAACTGAGTTCTGAAAATCTGAGATCTATTTTACTTTGCGTCATTTATAACTTAACACTACTTCTAGTGCCAATCAACATGACAACTGCAAATTCTTGATCTGAAGAGAAGAGAAATCCCTACAGATGATTTAAGTAAAGGGAGAGTAGAGAAAATGAAATTGGTAGCAACTAGGTGTAACCGTCCATTACAGTTGTTAAAATTACCTCTGAGTTCTCAGAAAAGGGACAGAAAGAGTGCTCCAGTGTTGGCTAATAATTTGGAAGGATGTAAAATGAGATTAGAAAAGGAACATTTACGGTCCATATAACAAACATGTGTGAGGTGGAGTGGCACATTTTCTCACCCAGAAACAAACAAACAAAAAACACCTGAATAGAAACTTTAATGGAAAACCTTAAACTTTTGGAAAATTAGTCTGTCTGTCAAACTTCATAATAGGAATTAGGTAAGAGTTTTTGCTTGCCTCAGGGAGTAAGAGGGCTATTGGTTTTAACTAATGAGATTTCATGGAAATAGATGATTTCAAAAAAGAATAATTGCTCTAATATTTTTACCCTTCTTAATGGTTAGGATCAAGAAAATTACCTATCCATATATACATGTTTCTCAGTGTAGTCCTTTTAAAAAATTTAGAACACTAGTAAAAGACTGCACAGTAAAAGAAATATGTACAATTTCTAAAGTACGGTGTTGGAACCCAATGGGGAGTGAGTCAATATATGTTGGACTGAGGGAGCAACAAGAAAAAGATGAAGGGGTATGAGGATAAGAAAAAAAACATGAAAAGAGAAAGAAAAATGGGAGACATTATAATAGTAGCTCTGAAGTTGCTAGTTAATATGTTACTGGTTTCTAAGTTTAAAGTTTATTAATGCTTAAGACCTCCAAAAAGATGTAAGGAATACTGTATCAAGTACCCATATACTTACCAACTGGCTCAAGAAAATAGCTCGATACAGTTAAATCTCCTTTACAGATCTTTCTTGGACACAGCCAATGTCTCCTCTAGAAGTAGCCTAACATCCTTATTTAGCACTGTCATGAATTTCTTTATAGTTTTCTATCTATGCATATATCCCTAAGTAATACATTATGTTGTCTTGAATACTTAAATCTTTATATAATTGGTTTCAATGTGTAACTTCATTTTTTTCATCCAACATAGTGTTTGTTAGATTTATTTATATTCATTCTTTTTGCCTATGGTGTGAATATACCAACATTTATTTATTCATTCTCCTGCTATAAACATTTAAGTGGTTTTTCTTTCTTTCTCTGTTTTTTTTTTACGATGCTATTTTATACATTCTCCCAAGTGATTGTACCAATTCCCAGTCCCACCAGAGATGTATAAATATTCCTGATGCTTCTCTACTTTGCCAACATTTGATATTAAGCAACTCTTAAAATTTTTGCCAACTCGATTATTATGAAATGGTATTTTATTGTGACCCTAATCTATTCTTTTCTTAATTACTAATAAAGTAGAGCATCATTTCATATGTTTATTAGCCTCTCTTGTGAATTGCCTATGCATCTTGTTTTTTTACTGTTTTTAGGAGTTAAAAATATATTATAGCTATCTGTATAGTATACTGTACATAAATATACATGAATATAAAAATTCAGTATTTTTTCCCAATTTTCAGGCTTTCTTTCCACTTTTGTAATGTGTCTTAATGAAAATAATTTTACATTTTAATTTAGTCAACATACAAATAAACTCATAACTCAGATTCTTATCCCTAGTAGATTCTGAATGACCTACTGAGACCTACAGTCCTCAATCTATAACCTCTTTACACTCTCTCCTCTTTTTGCCTTGCCTATAGCCTTCATTGTCTTGCCTTTTTTGTACAAGTCTGAAAAACCTGTACCCTAAATGAATCCAACTCTTTGTCCTCAACATTTACACTGGGGCTCCTGCCTACACTGGAGAAAAAAAGTACACAGCCATGATGGTTGGCTCACTAGAGCTCACAGGCCTCTCACTCTGCTGCTCCCATAGGTAACTATTTCCTGCTTTTTTCTTAAATTTAAAATACTCTCTTATCCATCTTCACTCTCAGCTTATGACCTGACTTATTTCACTAAAGGCAGAGAAACAATTGGAATAAAGATGCCACATACTTTCTCTATCACAACCGCCAGGAAACTTCAACTGTGTCCACAGTCCCTACGTCACTCTTATAATGACGCCATGCTCTTAAAGTTAAACCTTCATTGGATTCCTCCTCCATTTTATCTGCTCAATTATATCTTTCTAGCATGTCTCCCCTTTTTCTTTCGTGTGCCATCAATTTTGCCTCTTTACTGGATCATTACTATCATCATACAAATAAATAATACTTTTTCATATACTTGAGAAAAAAGTCTCTCTGGACTCCACTTCCTCTCCAACTAGTATACCCCAGCCCCATTTCTCATCTCCCTTTTATAACTAAGAAACTAAGAAAAATTGTGTGTAATTGCTTCTCCAATTCTCTGCTTTTTTTCTCCTCTTTGAAGGTTTTTATTTAGGAAATTCAAACGCACACAAAATTAGAACAGGATAATGAAATCTTATATTCCTGTCACCCAGATTTAACAATGATTTGCCGTCTATCTACATATCTCCCCCCCGCTTTAGCTTAAGTATGTAAAAGCATATTCTTTTACTTCTCTAGTCACTTCACCATAATGACTTTCGTCAAGGTCAATTATGACCTCAACATTGCTAAGTCCAATGGTCAATTCTCAGTTCCTCTCATACTTGGCTTATCACCATTTTATAAAGTTGATCACTTGTCCTGTTGAAACATCTCCTTCACCTGCTCCAGTGTATCCTGCTTCTCTTGTTTTCCTCTTGTTACACTAGACACTCCTCTTCAGTGTCACTTTCTGGCCTCTCTATAAACGGAGGCCTTGACATTTAGCTTCTTCTTTTGTTCTTGGCTTAGATTTATTCCTGGGTGATCTAGTCCAATCTTCTGAATTTAAGTGTTGCTTAAATATCTCATGATTTTCACAGTTACATCTCCAGACCGGTTCTCTTCTAAACCCGATTCATATATTCAGCTACTTTCTTGCCAGTATCCGTAAGATGTCTAATAATCATCTCAACTTTGTCCCAAATTGTACTTGGAATCTTTTCACCTCTTGTCAGCAAATATCATCCTTCAAATGCTTCCTAATCTTTGAAAATAGCATCTCCACTTGCATAGTTTCTCAGGCCATCAAAATTACTGTTTTTCTCCCACAACCAACATCCAACCTGATGCTTTTGGTTCTACTTTTGAACTAGATTTCAAATCTGAACACTACTCATCATCTCCACTGTTACCACATTATCATTTCTAATGGCATTATTATAATAGGTGTTTACCTGGTCTCCATTTATAGCTTATCATGTTACTCATTTTATAGCAGATAAAGGAATCGTAGAATATAAAACAATATGTATGCTCTCTCTCTCTCTCTCTCTCTCTCTCTATATATATAGTTTAGAAGCTGCATCATGTCACTTTTTAGCTCTAAATTATTTTTGTTCCCATCAGACTGTAGGCATAATTTATTGTTCTTTGCTTTATTTTGCTTCACAGATACTGCTTTTTAAAAAAAAAACGAATTAAAGGTTTGTGGCACATTTTTGAAGGCACATTTTTCAAACAGCATTTGTTCACATGTGGCTTGGGGTCACATTTTGGTAATTCTGGAAATATTTCAAACTTTTCCATCATTATGTTTGTTATAATTATGTGCAATTAGTAATGTTTGATGTTACTACTGTGATTGTTTTGGGAAGCCACAAACCAGGCCCATGGAAGATGGTGAACTTAATAAATGTGTGTATGTTGACTGCTCCACTGAGCAGCTGTTCCCTCACCTTACTGCCTCTCCTCGGGCCTCTCTATTCACTGAGGCACAGTAATATTGTTTGAAGGTAGGCCAGTTAATATCTCTCTGAGGGCCTCTGAGTGTTCAAGTGAAAGGAAGAGTTGTATGTCTCTCCTTTTAAACCAAATGCTAGAAATGATTAAGCCTAATGAGGAGGCATGTCAAAAGTTGAGACAGGTTGAAAGCTAGGCCTCTTACAGTGAATAGTTAGTCAAGTATAAATGCAAAGAAAGAGTTCTTAAAGGAACTTATATGTGCTACTTTAATGAACACACAAGCAATAAGAAAGTGAAACAGTCTTACGGTTGATATGGAGAAAGCTTGAGTGATCCAGATAGAAGATCAAACCAGCCAGAACATTCTCTTAAGCCAAAGCTTAATCCAGAATAAGGCTTTAACTCTCTTAAATTTTATGAAGGCTAAGAGAGGTGAGGAAGCTGCAGAAGAAAAGTTGGAAGCTAGCAGAGGTGGGTTCGTGAATTTTAAGGAAATAAACCATTTCCTTAACATAAAATTGTACGTTGAAGTAGCAAGTGCTGGTGCAGAAGCTGTAGCTAGTTCTCCAGAAGATCTAGCTCAGATCACTAATGCAGGTGGTCACACTCAACAGCAGATTTTCAAGGTACATCAAACAGTCTTATATTGGAAGGAGATTGCCATTCAGGGTTTTCATAGCTTGAGAGAAGTTAATGCGTGGCTTCAAGGCTTCATAGGACAGGCTGACTCTCTTGTTAGGGGCTAACACAGTTGGTGACTTTAGGTTGAAGCCAATGTTCATTATCATTATAAAAATCCTAGGGCCCTTAAGAAATAGGCTCAATCTACCGTGCCTGTGCTCTATAAATGGAACACTGAAGCCTGGACGACAGCACATCTGTTTACAATATGGTTTACTGAATAATTTAAGCCCACTGTTGAGACCTACTGGTTAGGGAAGAAGTTTCTTTTTAAAAATCTGACTGCTCATTGACAGTGCACCTGGTCACCCAAGATCTCTGATGGAGATGTACAACAAGATGAATGCTATTTTCATGCCTACTAACTGTAGCCTATGAATCAAGGAGTAATTTTGTCTTTCAAGTCTTATTATTTAAGAAATAGATTTCAAAGCTGCCATAGATAGTGATTCCTCTGATGGATTTGAGCAAAGTCAGTTGAAAGCCTTCTGGAAAGGATTCGCCATTCCAGATGCCATTAAGAACATTCATGATTCATGAGAAGAGGTCAAAATGTCAACATTAACAAGAGTTTGGAAGAAGTTGATTCTACCCTCACAGACAACTTTGAGGGATTCAACACTTCAGTGGAGGAAGTAATTGAAGATGTGGTAAAAATAACAAGAGAACTAGAATTAGAGGTAAAGCCTGAAGATGTGACTGAATTGCTGAAATCTCATTTTAGACTTTAATGGTTGAGGAGTTGCTTCTTATGGAATAGCAAACAAAGTGATTTCTTGAGATGGGATCTACTCCAGGTGAAGATGCTGTGAAGACTGTTGAAATGACAACAGAGGACTTAGAATGTTACACAAACTTAGTTGGTAAACCAGCAGCAGGGTTTCAGAGGATTTGACTCCAATTCTGAAAGAAGTTCTTCTGTGGGTAAAGTGCTATCAGATAACATTGCATGCTACAGAGAAATCACTTGTGAAAGGAAAAGTCAATCAATGTGGCAAACTTCTTTGTTGTCTTATTTTAAGAAATTGCTGCAGCCACCCCAACCTTCTGCAGCCACCACCCTGATCAATCAGCAGCCGTCAACGTCTAGGCAAGGCCCTCCACCAGCAAAAAGATTGTGACTTGCTGAGAGCTCAGATGATGGTTAGCAATTTTTAGCAATAAAGCATTTTCTAATTAGGGGATGTACATTGTTATTTTAGACACAATATTATTGCACATTTAATGGACTACAGTATAGTGGAAACATAATTTTTATGTGCACTGGGAAACTAAAAAATTAATTTGATTCACTTTATTGAGGTGTTCTGAAACCAAACCCGCAATACCAGGGTATGCCTATAAAAGCCAGTCTTTCAAGGCTTATAAGATGAGCATACATTTATCTTCCAAGTCAGAACACTTTGAGGAGTGAAAGAAGACAATGAAACTGATTAAGAGGATAGGATTTTGAAATATGCTCTTATGAATGGACAAATTGGATTAACTATATTTGTAGATGTAAAATAATTATATTCAAGAAATATTTTCACAGGATTGCCTGAGTGGCTCAGTCATTAAGCGTCTGCCTTCGGCTCAGGGTGTGATCCCAGCGTTCTGGGATCGAGCCCCACATCAGGCTCCTCCGCTGGAAGCCTGCTTCTTCCTCTCCCACTCCCCCTGCTTGTGTTCCCTCTCTCACTGGCTGTCTTTATCTCTGTCAAACGAATAAACAAAATCTTTAAAAAAAAAAAAAAAGAAATATCTTCACAACTTAAATTTTTCCCCAAGCAACATTTAAAAACAAAATATCTTACTTAAAAATGATCATAACCTGAATAATTATTCTTATACATTTTCACACACTTTAGTCACGGCTTAACTGTAACTATCTCTAATGCTATGTCACTGGTATTCTAAAGTACAAAAATTTACCATGACTTCATTATTTTTATTTTTAAGATCTTTTTTCAAATATTCCTTGAATGTGCATTGTATGGTTAATTTGAAAGTGATGATACTTTCAATGCATTCTTGTTTGTAAACTGTCAATAATTTCGAGCTGCCAAAATCTTCAGACCTGAAACTTTGGAAGGGACTCTGTTTGTTGAATACTTTACATATTTTTAATTTCTCATTTTGAAAAAATGTATCAACATCTAGAAGATTAAAAAAAAATGTTCAATACCATTGTAGGATCCTTAGCTTTATTGACAAAGCAATTGTTCAGAGTCAAACCTTTCCAAAATATTATTGATGTGAGCAGCAAAGGATTAAGTTATATAGTCTCATGTAGAAATATCTGTATCTATCTGTATCTATTTTCATATGGAGTATTTAACATTAACTTAATCAGGAAAGTTTTGTGGTAAATTAATCTATATGCATATATGTATGTGTTTGTAAATGTGATAATTATAGCGCTTGTTTTTATTCCCAGAACATTGTTGTTTGTTTGAATCCAAATGAAAGTTATATGTGCACTATACCCAATTTAAGAATCTCTTTCTATATTTTCAACTTAGTAAGAACATTGGTAGAATAATGCTTTCTTCAACATTTGTATTTGTTTTATCATGGCAGTGCTAAACTTTCTAACTGAATTAACAAAAAAGCTTCTATAAGAATGCTTGCTCTTTAACACTTGAAAGAATTAACTTTGAAGAAGTTTATTTTTGCCCATAAATTATATGAAAATTCTAATCATAACTGGAGTTATCTGGAGCATCAGATAACACAGATATAAAACTGGAATCTTTTACTTGTTGGTGACATTCTTTGGCAGCCATCATTTTGCTCTTCATATGTCCACAAGAGAAGTAAATAATTTACAAGAAACTTGTGATTTAAAAGAAAAGCCACACTTAACAGAGTGACATGTAAATGAAGGTTCTGCAGTTACCAGCACTAAATCATCTTGTATGTAGTCTTCTTAAGGAAAGAAAAACACGAATGTGTAAAGTAGGCAGTCAAGGATCTCCGGCAGATTTTCCTTCTGGTTTTCATGTGGTTGGTGATCTCATTATGGCCCCTGTGGAAGATGGTCGATGTTGACAAACAGCAATAGGAGCAGTGACACCGCACAAATGTTACAAATATTTGTCAGTGTGGGAGCTTGGGAGATAGCACAGGTCTATGAATAATGCCACAGGGAACTTTCCCCAAAGGATCTGGAAGAGTGGCTGCCATTGAATACCAGGCTCTTCTGTAATGCCATAATTATGAAAAGAACCATTTTCTTCCACAGGACTGATGGTGAAAAAGAAAAGATCAGGATTTATGTACATCCTGATAACTACAGTTATAGTTAATCCTTATGGGCTGTTTACCGTATACCACGCACTGCTGAAAATAATTTAGATATATTAATACATGTCATTCTTAACATAACAGCAGGTGTTTACAATTTACAGAGGAGGAAACTGACAGCCAGGGAAGTTAAATAGCATGCATTTGATTACATGGCTAAAATGTGGAAGATACGGGCTAAACCTTGGTGCTCTGGATTGAGTTGTATCCACAGTGTGACTGTATTTGGAGCTAGTGACTTCAGGAAGTATTTAAGGTTAAATGAGGTCATAAGGTGGGGCCCTAATCTGATGGGATTTATGATGTCCTTATAAGAAGATGCAAAGGGGGAGATACCAAAGATCACTTGTGTTCTCTCTCTCTCTCTGCCAGGTGAAGATACAGCTAGAAGGTAGATATCTGCAAGCCAGCAAGAGAGTTCTCCCCAAGAACCTAATTGGTCTGAACCTTTATCTTAGACTTCCCCAAGTCCAGAGAAAAGAGAAAGACATTTCTGTTAAGCCACCGGGCTATGGTATCTTGTTAGGGCAGCCTGAGCAAAAATAATCTACCAGGCAACTTGGCACCAGAGTTTGTTCCTCTTACCAGTAAACACTCCAGGTGCAGCAATGACTTATCCAAGTCTCCTCGAGCTTGCATTCTGGAGTGCTCGTCAGCAGAGTGAAATGAGCAAATGAGCAATCTCCTGTGTACTTGTTTCCTAGGTTGCTGTAACAACCTAGCACCAACTCAGTGGCTTAAAACAACAGAAATTTATTCTCTCACATTTATGGAGTCTAGACGTCTGGACACAAGGTGTCAGCAGGGCTCTGCTTCCTCTGAAGGCTCTAGGAAAGAGTTCCTCCTTGTCTTCCAGCTTCTTGTGACCTCAGATATTCTTTGACTTGTGGCAGAATAATTCCAATCTCAACCTTTGTCTTCACATGGTCTTCTTCAAAGGACTTTCTGGGCACCCTCTCCTGTTCTTACAAAGACACCAGTCATCGGACGTAGGGCTGACCCTAATCTAGTATGACCTCATTTTAACCTAGTTATATCTGCAAAGATACTATTTCAAATAAGGCCCCATGCTCCTGTTCTAGTTGGACTTAGGGACACTAGTCAACCTACCATCATATCTCAAGGAAGCTTAGGTAAAGAATTAAGAACTACTTTCCCCTTGAAGAAACCAGGAAAGTGAGAATTTATATGAGCCATCCCCCTTTCTTCCTTCCTCTGGATTTGCTGCTCAGAAGGATTAGGCTGGATTCTATCTTCTTTTCCAGAGCAAACAAGACATTAACGTCTTTCAAATTTCCTGTGTTTTGAAGAAGGGGTTGTAGGATTTAGAGCTACATCTGTGGCTGGAAGAGAACTAATTTCAGAGAACTAATTTCAGAATTAATTTAGAATTAGGATCACTGTGGTGCCTGTGAATTCCAGAACCTTCTCTTCAGCAAATATGGTTTCGGAAAAACTGAGTGAGCTTCAGGAAACAGTCATATTGAGATTTGTTAGGGAGTTTTCCTCTTCCTGATAAATATTTAAAACTATAGGTGTTATTTTTTTGAAATCATCCTGAAAGTGTTGCCATCTACATTTTTTCATTATTGGGTTGGAATAAACACACATACATTGCTATGAAAGATAGTTTGCACATCACTTACTTATTTTGTTAGTTCCCAGATATAAATAAGAACAGAGTGTAAGAAAGTGAATTTAGAACAATTAAGAACTTACAAAGATTTTGAAAAAATAAAGGAAGCTTAGAGGCTGAGGTCTATAATTTATAAACATTGAATTACAGATTTAAACATAATACCTCAAAATATCTGTGTTGTCTAAGATTGTGAATGTTGGAATACAGTGAGGATGGACAGAAGTCGCAGTGGCAGACCAAGAAAATCTTAAAGCAAAATGCAGTAAGTTGCTGTGAATGGGTGGGACCAAGGCCATAGGTCTGTTCATAGATGATGTCAGGCAATAGTCTTCTTTGAACACCTTGTTTAGTAAAGATGGGAAGCACTTCTCACTGTACAGAATTGGGGATTTTCATGAGAGGCCAAAGAAGTCTTCTGGAATGGAGCATTGGAAATTATTAGAACCCTGACTTCTTTTGCCCTACTGAAGTTTAGCATAAAAAGAAAAAAAAAAGTCTTATCTACTAGGGTTAATCCAGACAATGCCAGAATATTGGAAAAAATAAAGGAAGGCTCTAAGAGGACCCAGTCTGAAGAGAAAAAGCGTGTGGGCTGCTGGTGGGAAGACAGCAGTGACTGGCCCCCCTGGGGAGGGGGGCAGTGCTGGTGTGAGGTACAGGATGTGACTGAGTTAGGAGCCATTCAGAGTCGGTGTGTTTTCTGAGAAATGGACCGGTGTGTGAACTGAAAGTTCTGTGCCACTAAAGAGGGTACTATCGCAGGTCCAGGTAGCTTTGTTGTGGTTAATCTCTGATTAAATGGAAGCTTGGAGAGCACATCCTTCTCTGACCTATGAAACCATGGAGACAAGTTGTTTTACATCTTGGAGAATTGCTGGCACTTTTAGATGTGTTATCAAAGACTAAATATCTGGCTCCACTGTTAGCAATGCCTGTCCGCTGGGGGTAGCAGGCGCCAAGGCTGGAGGCAATTGGAACCACTTGGGGGGAATGTGGGACCCCATCAGTTGTGGAGTTGAGCCTTGAATGATGCCATTGGCAAAACAGGGGAGCTCTGACAAGATTGATTTATGGACAGAGTATAAGCAACTCTAGGGATTTCTGTAAGTATTTATGCGGAGAGTGAATTCTGGAAAATGAAAACAACCTGAAGGAAAGGTATAGCAGCTTCAAGACACTATGAGCATAACCATAAATGGCGTCTCACTATTGCCATGAGGCTAGGGAGGATTAGGAGGTTCTCAGTGACAAAACAACGCATATTAGGGCAGCGCCAAAGTGGTCAATAACTGAGAGGTTAGAGATAAGCTTCTTGCATTGGAAGTCTGGCTCTATTTTTTACTAGTTTGTGAATTTAGAAGGTAAATTAACTTCTCTATGCCTCAGTTCCTTTTACTCAAAAAAGGGAGCACGATAGTGCCTTCGTTAGGTTGTTGTGAGTTTCAGTGTCTCAAATTAGTACGTACTTAAAGCAGACTCAGGCCCATAGTACATGCTGTATATGTATTAAATAAGAGTCAACCAAGGAAATGGAAGAGAACAAAGGAGAATTGTGTTTTTAAAAGGATAGAAATAAAAGGTGAGAGGCTGAATTTGTTAGCATTTCAGGGACGCCGTTCGTGGACTCTGTGAACACGGATTACACGCCTTCCATGTCACAGACAGGATTGCCTGGTTGCCGCCTTACACCAGTAAGCTCCAGCAGCAGGAGAACCGATCAGAGAGGGGTACCGGCATCTGTTGTCTTCCACTATGCAGAGTGCCATTGCCCCTGTGCCTGGACTCATGGCCGGCCGGAATGTGTCCCTACCCAGCTAAAAACAGGTGGTCCTCCAGCCTTCAGGAGTGACCCTAAGAGTTCTTCCCCAGGCTCTCCTCTGAGGGTGCTCAGGGCATTGCTAGATACTGAGAAGCAGCAGGGTAGGGATGTTTGAAACTGGTCACGGCACCAGACACCGGGGGGGGGGGTGTATTAAATAAAGAAACACAGGTATAAAGCCTCATAATAGGCACCTTGTGGGCTCCTGTTGTAAGGATGTCACATTTCTTAAATAATTCTCCTCTGCTGGTTCTCTTAGAAATTCAGCGTTGGTCAAATACAGAGCACTGTTAACAGGGCTTTTGGGATGCTACAAAACACAATGGCTTGGCATTCAGGCTCTGGAGACCTACTCCGTGTATTCAAATCCCAGCTCTTCCACTTAGAAGCTGCGTGACCGTGGGCAAAGTCTATGCTTCAGGCTCTTCATCTGCGGTGGGAATGATAAATAGTTCCAGCTTCACAGGTGTGAAGATTCGAGGAGTTAACACATGTGAAACCTCCAAACATTGCTTAGGGCATAACAAATGACCTTAATAGATGTTAAATGCTACTATGAATATCATAGAGCAACAAAACACGAAAAAAAATAGTATCGGGAAAAATTTCACAGAAGATGTAACATAAGACTGACAAAGTCAGATTTGCATTTTCTGTAAAGGCTTTGAGAGCAGCGTCTTTTCCCTACCGCCCATCACTACCAATGTTTCCCTACCGCCCATCACTACCAATGTTTCCCTACTGACCATCACTACCAATGGCTCCAGTGGGACCGTAGGCAGGAAAAGGCTGGAGTAAGGAGTGTGGGAGCAGCAGTAATGAAAGTTAAAGCAGAAAGCTCTTCAAGGATATATATATATATAATTTTAAAGTAGGCTCCGTGCCCGACATGGGGCTTGAACTCATGACCCTAAGATCATGAGTTCATGCTCTACTGACTAAGCCAGCCAGGTACCCCAAGGATCTCCTGGATATAGGAGATT
Source organism: Ursus americanus (assembly GCF_024610735.1). NCBI lineage: Eukaryota > Metazoa > Chordata > Mammalia > Carnivora > Ursidae > Ursus > Ursus americanus. The sequence goes on from NC_142138.1 coordinate 32,404,221, forward strand.
CTGAGCTTAGGGCAGCAGGCTCATGTAAAAACCTCCCACCCTGTGAGTCTGAGATCCAGTCCTCTTACCGCAGCCTACAGTGTCCTACTTAATCTGTTTGCTTGCCTGCCTAGCTCTGCAGTCTCCTTTCTACGCTCCCCTCCAACACCTTTCATTGCTCTCCGCCTTTTCTTTTCCTCACATATCCCAAATTCGAAGCTCATTCCAGTCCCAGCCTTTTGAACTTGAAGTTGCCTCTGCCTGTAGGCTCGGCCTCTGGGCTCCCCTTGCTGGGTGTGGCTCACTCAGGCCAGCTTTCCCTGAGCGCTTACTGAGAAACCCCCGGCGCAGACCCTAGGCATTTTCAGTCTCACCACTTTGCTTTCTTGTCTTCTCTGTATTTATCATCGTGCAAAATTATCTTGTTTATTTGCTTACTTGTGTAGAGAAAGCATGGATTTTGTCTCAACCGTTATTTTTCTTCTGTCTCTAGAAAAGTGCATGGCATACAGTAGGAAATCAATAACTGTTTGTTATGGATGAAAAATATTCTGGCTGCTCAGCAGAAGGGGGTTGGAATTTAGAGGTGAACTATCTCCAGAGCCCATGGCTGAAGGGGGCGGACAAAGTCAGGCAGGGAGATTTTCAGGCCTTTTCGCTTCTAGGATGACGTTTTCTGTCTATGCATGAGGTGGTTTGGTTCATCTTAAAAGGGGAGTATAAGCCTGTAATCCTCCAGGTATAGTTCACACTGAACTTGGCAGGTTTATGTCTGTCTTTTCTCTGCTTTCCATTGCTATTGAAACATGCAAAGCTAAAACAACATTAGTTAAATAGGTGAATGGAAAAAAAAAAAAAAAGGATTTGGGACCCGTCTCCGTTTTATATGGATTTTTAACATTTTGTTAATGTAGTATTTCAAATTCATGGGTAACAGATTGGCTATTCAACAAATGATGCTGAGAAAACTAGTTAGCCTTTGGGGAAAAAGTGTAATGAAAATCCATACCTCACTGAAATCAATTTCAGATAGAGCAATGCATGTAATATTAAAAAGTAAAATTTCAACAACAGTTGAAGAAAATAGAAGTGAATGTTTTAGAATCTTTGATAGAGGACAACTTTTTTGTGCAGTACATCAAGCCAGAAGCCGTAAAGGAAGTGGCTGACAGAGTTGCCTAGAAAAACATGAAAAGTGTCCGTAAGGAACAGTAGGTCCCTAAACAAAATTAAGAGACATTTGCAAACTGGAAAAACATGCTTACAAAATAACGTTAATGTATTTAGAGATATATTCATACACACCCACACACCCACACCCACACACACCCCTTAAAATTCAGTAAGAAACCACCTGACCTTCCTAAGGCAGCTGGTGCTGGTGGCCCCTTATGAGTCACCTCTCTTCTCCTTCATGTCCTCTTTGCCAGTGTAGTCAGGTTCCCACTAGAGAGGCTCAGTTGTCCCCAGAAACATGCTTTGAAGGGTTTTTGCAGCTAGACCAGGAGCGTGTGACTCGGTCATGGTCAGTGGGATCTGAGTTGAGATCTGCGGGGCCTCCTAGGATACGATTTTCCCTCTAATTAAAAGAGGCTTGGAATAAAAAAATACCCTTTTTCTTTTTCACTAGACATTGCTATGTCTGCCTGGGTGCCACATTTTGCTGCATTTGAGGGGTAAGCCAAACGTTTTAAGCCTAAAGACCAAGCTCGTATGCTAGGGAATTCAAGTCCATATTTAATTTGAGAAATCATGTTAAAGGTGGAACACGATTTTGTACTTTATCATTCTTTTAAATATCCCTATCATTTTTCTTTTCTAATCTAGAAGCCTAGGCAGGTTATGTCTGTCAATAGTCTTTGAAGTCTTTTTTTTTTTTTTTAAATCATGAACATGTCAAATATTTGAATTAACTATCAGTCAGAAGGCCCAGCAAATAAGTCTACCGTTTGTAGATCTGCTGCCAGCCAGCCCATGCTCTGTGGACGGTCGACAGTCTCAGGGCTTTCTAACAGGCGAGCCACACGGTACATGCAGTGTTTCAGGCATCAGGAATCCACGTCAACCAGGCCAAATGGCAAAATAAATGCCCAGAATGCCCATTGTCCTCAATGAGACTGTTGTAGCCAACGTCACACACTTCTAGTCCCTGTTTTAATCAGCTGAAGAGCTGATCGCCTATTTCTCTGGCCCATCTGTGTTTTTTTTTTTTAAATTAATTAATTAATTAATTAATTAATTTATTTATTTATGTGACAGAGAGACAGGCAGTGAGAGAGGGAACACAAGCAGGGGGAGTGGGAGAGGAAGAAGCAGGCTCATAGCGGAGGAGCCTGATGTGGGGCTTGATCCCAGAACGCCGGGATCACGCCCTGAGCCAAAGGCAGACGCTTAACGACTGCACTACCCAGGCGTCTGGCCCATCTGTGTTCTGATGTTCCATGTTCTCTACAGCGCTGCCCTGCTTCGTCCTTGGGCTGCCCTCCCGTACCTACCGGATCATTCACGACATCCTCTGGACTTGCTCCTCCATAATTGGCGAACTCCCCTGTATCCTCAGTGGACATGTCCGTGTTTTCTCCGTCCTCTTGTCTCCACTGATAACTGCCTCCTTCCTGCGTGCACCACTTCTGCCCTTTCCTGTTGACTTCCCTTACCCAACACAACTCATGGCCAGGAATGAGGCTTTGGTGACCCCCTTTATCTCCAGCACATGACTCTTCCACTTTCTGTAAATAACGCTAATTCTTTCCCCTCAAGCCAGCGTATTGAAGACTGTGTTGCCTAGTTTACTGTCATCACTCCATATATATTTTCAGTGCTCACAGGGTGAACCCTTCAGTTCTTCTTGGCTTCTCACTGCATTGACTTCAACTCTGTGACTTTCTCTTTTTCTCCACTTGAACAGTCTACTCTAGCGGGTATTCCTAACATCATGTCAGCACCTCCAACTTCTTTTCCCCTAAAATCAGTCATTCAAGCCTCACTCTCTACCATGTCCTCTTATATGTTCAGCTTATTTATTCAACCATCCCTTTAGCAGCTGTTCAGGCCTGTCTGTATCCCATACCCATTCCTATCCATTCATGCCTTTGTCAACAGCTGCCTTCATACCTCCTCGTCCAGGTTAAATTGTCTGATTCATCATTTCAACAACACTCTTGCCAGTTATCTTATACTCCTTTTCTGTCTTTTTTTTTTAAAATCACTTTCACTGAAATTGTCCCCAATTCAGATCAGCTTGCCTGTTTAATTTTTTCCTGTTTTCACTTCATTGACCATCAGCTGCTTCTAGCTGTATGCCTTCTCCTCTACCCCTCCCCAAAGTTTATTATCCAATTTCTCAACATAGTTGCCTAAATGTTTTCATTTCCTTCCATCCAATTTACTCATTAATTTAGTTCTGTCAGTATTCTGACCTCATCCTTCCAGCAAAATACATGTTAAGAACACAAATGATCCCCATCTTCCTAAATTCTTCAGACAATTATCAGTATTTATTTGAGCTTTCATCAAGATACTGTGGTTCTGACTCACCCATCTTGAAGTAACTCTCTTTTCTTGGCTTCCATGTCATAATATGCTTTTTACTTCATTCTTTTCAGATCACTATTCTTTGCTTCTTTGTGGAGGTTCCTTCTTTTCTATCCACCCAAAAAACACTGACATTGCCAAGGGTCAGTCTTAAGTGATCTCTTCAAAGTTTATACTACATACTATATTGTAATTTTATACTATATGGTATAACCTATATCAATAATACCTATGGATTAAAGTTTTCTCAGTATGCAAATGACTCATATCTGTCTCCAGATTTATTTGTCTCGCATGTTGCTGACAAGGATATGCAACTGCTAGTTGAGATCCACTTTTGGATGTGGGAAGGCACCTCAAACCAAATATGTCCCAAACTGAACAAATGATTTCTATCCATCCCTCCCCTAGAAGATAAGCAAAAATAAGCATAACACAGGTTCTCTGCCAGTGACACCATTTGTCCAGTTGTATGAACTAGAAATCCTCCAAGTTCTGTGCATAAGGAAACCCTATCAGTTTCAAGTTCCACACAACCTAGGATGCCATCACTCCTCTCCAGGAATACCATTCTAATGTCATAACCACCTCTCTTCTATCTTTGCAAACATCCTACCCAACACGTTTTCCACATTTTCTAATCTAACCCAATTAGATAAACCCATTGTTTAAAACAATGGCTTTGTCTTACTCTAATTAAAAATATTTTAAGTGATCTGTAATTATATTGTGTGTCTATCTGATATCTCCTTTTCAGCCTCATTGTGTACCTGTCCTCCCAAAGAGAAAGAGAGTAGTGAAGATGAACTCAGAAATTTGGCCTGAGTAAATTCTAAGATGGCACTGACATGTCCTGAGATAGAGAAGAATGTACGAGGCGCAGGGGCTATTAATATTAATTTTGTTGTTGTCATTGTTTGTAGTGGTGGAAATGTCAAGAGTTGTTATTTTTGGAATACCTATTAAACATCAAAATGGAGGGGCACCTGGGTGGCTCAGTCAGTTAAGTGTCTGCCTTCAGCTCAGATCATAATCCCAGGGTCCTGGGATCGAGGCCCATCACAGCTCCCTGGTCAGTGAAGAGTCTGCTTTTGCTTCTCCCTCTACCCCTCCCCCCCCCAGCTCCTGCTTGCTCTCTTAAGTAAATACATAAATAAAATCTTAATTAAAAAAATAAACATCAAATTGGCGATGTTAGGTAGGAAATTTGATAGAGGATTTGGGAAGAAAATGGCACTGGATATATTATCTTGGGAGTCATTTTACGAAATTACCTATGAAGTGAATATTAATAGAGAAGAGGCTCAAGGACTTCTCAAGCAGGGAAACAATTAGAAGTCTGGATGAAGGGAAGGATCCAGCAGAGGAGAAAAATAAAGAATAGTCAGTGAGATAGGAGAAAAAACAGGAGTGTCTCAGAAGCTAAGTGAAGAAAGCGTGGATAACTGTACCCGCAGATCCTGATTCCAGTAAGTTGAGGACTGGATTTTATAATATGTAGATCATTGATGATCTCTATAAATACAGTCTCAGGGGAATGGTGGAGGTAATATCTTGATTAGATGGCTTCAAGAGAAGTGAGATGTGAAGAAGTAAAATCAACAAATAATGAATTTCCACAAAAGGAGATGTATCTGACTATGTTCACCAATATTCATGATAACAAGACATGGTAGACTCTCAATAAACATTTGTTGAAGAAATGAATTATGTGGATAAAATAAGGGAAAGAAAAGTCTTGATAAACAAAATTATGTACATGTATTTAGTTGTTTCTATTTTTTAAATTCCAGTTTTCTTTATATAATAATCCATAGTATCTTTTTTAATTGTAAAGGAAAACTCAACTTTTGATTTTGGTTTGCAGTTACGTGAATTTTAAGACATGCATGGTTTCCGCCATTATCAGGATACAGAACAGTTGCATCATCTCAAAAAACTCCGTCACATTATCACTCTATAGTCACACCCTCCCTCCACCCCTTTCCATTGGCAGCCTCTGATCTGTTCTCCATCCCTGTTATTTTGCCTGTTAAGAATGTCCTAGAAGTGGAGTCATTTGGCATGTAACCATTTAAGACTGGCTTCTCAGTGAGTCTTTGAGAATCCTCTGAGTTACCGTGTGTAACTCATATTTATGGCTGAGTAGTATGCCATTGTATGGCTGTACCATTTATCAGTTGAAAAGTGCTTGGGTTATTTCCAGATTTTGATTTGTTAATTAGCAGATGGTCTTTTTTTATAATAACTTCTATAGTATTAAGTTTCATATGGTATCACTAAGATACCATTATAGGAAAGGATAATTAAAGGAAGGTTTTTATGTTTTATAACTATTTTATAAAGTTGCATAAAATGACAAGTTTTTTTTTTCTCTTAAAAGAAAGGCTATTTTAGATTCTGCTGTTTTGCAATATGACTATAACCATTTGTGACATTGCAGGCACAAAATGCTCTTGACGTTAAGATAGTGTTGTAAGGCCAGTATATTGAGAAAGCTATAAATATTTTGCATTACAGATGATATCTAAAATATGTTTCTCTACTTACTTTCAAAGACTGTAAGACTTTATGTATGAGCACATATGTAGTTCTTTTCACTTAAAAAAAAAAAAAAGATGCTTCAACAGTCAGCTCGTGTTTAGAGCCCTGAAAGCAGTGGGTTGTTTCTTCATGAATCTTTCATCTTTTGTAGTTGTAATAGCCCCTTATTCAGTTGTATTTCGTGTACATTATAAAAGGTGCTCAATATAACTTATGTTGGATTTCATTTATATTTAAACATTATAGAAAAATGTTTTTAAATGTAAAGATAATACTGAAGGTAGAATGCTTTTGGGATATACAGAATAGAGTGGAAATCAATCAGTCATTTAACTCCATATAATATCCCATTGTGATTTTGTTTACAAGCTGATATGGAAACAAATGTGAGGATCTACTTAAGAACCTCACGTTTCCAGTCATTTCCAGAAATGACTATGGGAGGGCTGGAGAAATATGCTGTAGCTAGAAGACACGGGAGGGATGCAGAGATGGAGTTCCGACATGATCATTTAGGCTCTTATATTAATGTGCCTTGATTTGTACCCATGGGATCATAAGTCTAGGCAAAAATACGTAACTGCTCTCTCACACACGGCGGAGATGCGTGATACGTAGGGATGTGTGACAGAGACACACCTATTGGAAGTTAGCCAACTGTTCTTATCTTCTCTTAAACCAGTTTGAGTTGGTGATGGCTTGAAACCCATCTCCTTGTTCTTTATCCATACAATTTGAAGACAGGCCAATCTGTTTTCATGAGGTGCATTAATGGAAGTATAATCCATTTTAATGCACAGTTAACGCACATCAAGAAAAGCGTATCCCCACATTCCTGCTCAGGGCTGCCGTGGCCTCCGGATGTACGTGTGAGCCGCCATCAGCATTTAACAGAAGCTGGGCATGTGCATCAAGAAGATAATATTATAGCACCTGAGAATTGGAAAGAGCTATATAATATTAGGGTTTTCTTGTGGAATAGACATAAAAATGATTGAAATCCTGGTTTAAGAAAAAAAGTGCACTCACTTTAACTGTCTTCTTTGGTGGTATTTATAGAAACAACCTTTATTCTTCTCCAACAGCTTTCCTAACTGTGGAAAAAATAAATGATCTCAGTATAATGCAATGCAATGTATAAACCCTTAGCCCATAATTGTCCTATGTACCATTCGAGTACAAATAGCCGTTTGGCCGGAATTTGGAAGGGGTTAAAAATTTGCTTGCAACTGAGAACACAGTAAAAGATTCTTTGGTGTGTCTCTGTGCATATGCTTGCGCAGATATGTATGCAATGATTCTACGGCACATGACGAGAGGCAAGTAAAACCATCAATGATCTAATTCAGAGAAGGAATGTTTTATTTTTTAAGTGATTTGCTCAAAGAGACTGTCTTTTCAAGGTTGTCGGCTTAAAAAAAAATTACAACACATGTTTCAAGCCTTTCTTCTTAAATTCCTCTTCCTTGTCCTAATAAGATAAAAATAATTTATTTTTACAAACACCCTAATAAACCTGTGATTGATTAAAATGGCGAGATTTAAAAAATTCTAATTATCTGTCCCCAATTATCATTAAGCTTAGCATGATGAGGCTCAGTGGCCCCCATTACATTTTTTAAATCGACTGTCCTAGATCCTCACATTCGAATTCAATAAGCGCTCCTTGTTTGAAGTAGAACAGTATTTCCAATAGACGGTTTCCTTAAGTGAGATCTCTTAAGTAAAGAGGAGAGTTTTCCTCTTTCCCCCTCTAAGGAGGTTGGTGGGTGGGGCCTGGGCTGGGAGGCCTTATAAGTGATCATGTCCTGATGCTGAACTGCTTTTCGGATAGGTCCTAATACTTCACCAAGAGAGCACGACCTTTCAGAAATCGTGTCTTTAGAGACTCCATGCACTTTGTTCGAAGCCGTGTTGTTAAGTTCAGATAAATCAACACTTGCTTTTACTGAGCATTTCAGTCTATACTGAGTTCAAGGTAATTAAATTTTTTAAAATTTAATTTTCTTTCTTAAACACTGCGTGTGCTGTTTTGATTGTGTTTCTGTGAGGACATTTCATTTCTAAAAAGTCAATCCTATTATTTCAGTCTTCTTAAGTTTTACAACTCCCTGTTACTTATATTAGAGTTCTCTTCAGTAAACTCTAAATGGATGGCTGTCTATTTATATTTCCATTCTTTTTGAGGTAATTCATCCTGAATATTTATTATATTTTCATATATACACAATAAACTGAAGGTTTTTGTTTGTTTGTTTTTGTTTTTAATCTCAAGATTTTCTAAAAAATGCGTCTAACGGTGGGGCGCATGCCTGACTCGGTAGGTAGAGCGTGCAACTCTTGATCTCAGGGTCGTCAAGTTGAGCCCCATGTTGGGTGTGGAGCCTACTTTTAAAAAAAAGTGTCCATCAAAAAATAAGCTAAATTCCAAGTATAACAAAAAAGAAAAAAACAACAACATTTGCTTCTGTGTCAGATCTATTTACTCTTTCTATGGTTGAGCCCTTCCAATTTGTTTTCTCTTTATTCTTACTTAAAAACAATCAAAAACCTTGTTTTTTCTTTGACTAGGTCTCCTTTTTTTCCCTTGTTACTCTCCATTTGTTAAAATCTTTTATTTTTTCCTTTGTGAATATTAGTGGAATTTTTCAGCTAATTGTTTCTTAGGTTGGAAAACGTAGGTTCATTCAATTTCTAAATCGCTTGCTTTTAAAGATTCCTCCAGGAGGTGGCACTAAAACACTGTAAAAAGATAGTCACAACTCTGCAATTTTAGTCACCTGGAAAATAAAAATCTCTGCTGGGTCATGAGGTCGTTGTGTGTAAAGAACGTATGTTTGCAAACAACAAACATTTTGCACTTGAAAAATCTTAGCACTGAATACATTTAAACTAGCACCCAAAGTTTAGTCAGACCTTCTCTTCTGTACAAAAGAAATCAATATTCTTATAGAACTAGTAGGAGTTTACATGAATATGTTTATCTCTGTTGGGGAGAATGAATTGAGACAATCTTAGTCTCCAAAGAGTTTGCTAAGTGTTGTATAAAATATTATGTTAAATCTGCATAAAATCAGAATTAAAAATGTATTTATTAGTATCCATATGGTTATGTTCCCATTTTGACACGAGGGAATTGGTACACATACTCTAATGCCTATTAGTGTTAATGGGAATTATATGTGTAAATCCCTAAGTCCCAGTGCACTGAGATGAAAATCTCCATCAGGATTTTAAAATCTGTATTTGTATTGCTTTTGGTTATGCAGAAACTAGAAGTACGGTAGTTGTTCTTGTATCTTGAAACTTAGTAGGGATATAAGTTGCACCTGAAACAACAGACCTTGAAGTGTTATTTATTCCAGTTAAACATTCAGTTTTAGTGTGATGATCAATTCAGAGCCAAAAACTAGAGAGGTTTCTCAGATTGCCAACCCTGAGTTCTGGAATGTAGCCATCCCCAAAGAGCTACCACAGCTGTTCCCATAGCAGCAGAGAGGTTGCTCCTGGGTCTGGCTTCCAGGAAGAAATATCTTCCTTTCGATGCCAGTTCAAGCACATTAAAAACAGCAGAGCTTTCTTCTCCCTCCCAACCCTTATCTCTGCAGCTCCTTCTGCCTCCCCCCAGTTGGTCTGCGCCATCTCCCGGGCACCTGTTGCTCCTGGGATCTTTGGAACACCACCTGAATTTGAAGCCGGTCCCCAGTGACCCCGTAGAAGTAGGTTCTTTCCCGAATACCCCAGGCCCAGGCAAGCAGGAGTAAATATCAGCTGCAGTGCGGCACCGGCTCTTCCTGACTGACACTTCCGGTTTGGCACCTCACCAGCAAAGTGAAGAGAGGCTTTTGACAGCTGGGAGATCTTCTGCCCTACAGATCTAGAAGATTCTTGGGCCAAGAAAGAAACCCGTCCGTGTAGGAATGCAAGGAGCCAACCAGTCTTCTTCTCAGCTGACTGTCTTCCCCAGCTCTGCTTTTCTGAGCTTCGCCCTGCCTAGATGACTAGGAAGTCCGATCCCTTGAAGAGTCTGTGTGGTCTCCATCCAGCTGCCTTCTCTGCCTCCCCTGGTCCCAAAGGCTTTCTGGCCCTAGTTAAAAGCCCTTCTGTTCTTGAAAATGTATTTCCAGTAGCCAGAGACTTCAGTTTTCTGTCACTGGATAAGTTGATTAGCCAATATTTATTGAGTATCAACAATGTGGCCAGCACCGTTTTACACCGATTATATGAGGGGTAGGAGAAAAGAGTCCCATTCTTTTTCAATTTTCTCAACCCTCTTGATTCTGACTAACTGGGGCTTTGAAGTAAACTGCCTTTTATTTCCTTTCCTTCTTCTAGGTTGGCTATGTCTACCATTTCTGCCTCTGCTTACTGTGTTTGCCAAGGTGAGAGCTGTCACATATCTATCTGGCCTTCTGTGTTTAATGAGCGGGTTTTAAAATGCATGATTGGAGACAGTGTGTACTGTAGATAGATAACTCCCTCTGGTTTTAGGAAAAGATGAAAAAGAGTCTTTTATGTTAGCCTGAAAATTCGCTCTCCTTTATATCTTGTTGGTTTTTAATTTCTAAAGCAAAAGAAAAAAAATTTTGTTCTTTTCCATTTCCTGCTCAAGACAGGCTAGAGAAGTACAACACCAGCACCATGTGGTTAGTAATGATCTGCTTCGTTGATAGAGCAGATTGGTTGTTGACAACGGTTGACTGCCACAGATGCTGCCTAATAAGGAAAAGAGGCATTTTATTGATTATGAGACAAAAGTACCCAAACTGAGTTTTGTCTCTTTAAATTTTATGGAGTATAAAATGGAGACCTTGTACTTTTTAAATTTGAATTTAGTCTGACATTACAGTTACTTTTACTATTACTCTATTCATGATCTTGAAAAGGGTATACATATCCACAGGGAAAAAAATCCTACTCCTTAGCAGGTGTGTTGCTAGGGAATACTTGTCCATGCTCGCATGCAGAGAAAAAGTCAATGCAAACGACAAATGTTTAAGGGGAGTGTTGAGGTTATTGCTAAAAATTTTTGATTTGAAGTCATTACTCCAAGTTGAATATAACAATATATGGATCCTCAATCCATATCTCATTTACCATATTTAAATCTTTAATCGTCTAACATCAAGTCCATTAACAGTGCCCTTCCTAGCTTCCCAGCTTTGGGTCACTATTCAAGGAGAAGTTACAGGCAGTGAAATCAGAACGGCTTGCTGGCAGGTAGGTAGAGGATGTCAAAGAAAGCCTGCATGATTCATAAACAACCAGAGCTTATAAATTATCTATTAAACTAATGTTTTCTGAGTACTGTGCAAGGCAGTGGGGGCAGTGACAGAAAAGATCCCCATTCTCAAAAATTGCCACTGTTCGCACGGGACTCCTGGTCTGCGAAGGCAGGTTGACATAGAGGAAACGACAGGACCTAATCAAGGCCAGAAACCTAGTAATTCTGAATGCCACCTACCTGCAAAGCACCTAATCCACACCACCTTGCTAATCTTCACAACAGCCTTATGAAATATATATTATTATCTCCATTTTACCAGTGAGGCAATTAAGGCTTAGAGAGATTACGGTTCATGGCTAAGGTATTCCTTATTAAGTGACAAAGACATCACTCGAACCCAGAATTGTCAGGCTTCTGACACTGAAGTCTCCTTCCACACCTTGCTGTTCCTTCTCTTGGGAAGGAAAGAATCAAGTCAAACTTTCTGCCAGGAACACTGAGGTGAACAGGGAAGATTTCACAGAGAAGGCCTTTCTTGGGACTGGGGAATACGTTTTCTTGGCACATTTCATTAGCTAATTTAAAAAAGAAGTGTTGGAGTGTTGCTAGGTGGTTTATATTTTATTCCCTTTCAAGTTGGAAAAATACCTTGCTTCAAAGCTTTGTTTTTGTATATGTTCTTTGTGGGGTGGATCACATTGTAGGCAATTTGGAGAAAATGTTTATAGTTGTACAGGCTGAGAATCTGGTCCTTCCTCAACACATATTTTAATGTATAGCAAAACACAGCCACAATATAGTCCTGCTGTTCATGAAGCAAAGCTTGATTCTGGGACATCTAAACAGGAGTGTAACTATAGAAAACATGAGTTAATCCTCACAGTCCTGAGCATTTGTAAAGCTTTGGTAAGAGCCTCATGTTTAGTACTGACCAAAGACATTTCAACAGATATGTGGAACCTGGAGAGAATCCAGGGGAGAGAGCAGGAATGATGTAAAGATTTCTCATGCAGAGACGGCTGCCTTGTGTAAAGAAAGTAATTCAATTCAACAAACATTCGTGTGCAAGGTACCCGGGTGGGAAAGGCACAGCCCACGAGGGCTGGCCCCACATCTGTTTTATTAATTAATATGTCCACAGTTCTTTGTCCAGTTCTGGGTACATCGTAGCACCTCAGGTCTTAGATGAGGAATTAGGGCCTTAGAATCTAGGAGGAAGACAAAAATAAAGGCAGGTCTGCAGTCCAAGGGGCCAGAGGTAAGCAATACAATAAATGCACAGATAAAGAGGGAAGAAAAGTATTCCATTTTTTTTCTAAGGTTTTATTTATTTTGAGAGAGAGAGGGAGAGAAAGAGCCAGAGGGCAAGCAGGAGGAGAGGCAGTGGGAGAGAGAATCTAAAGCGGGTTCCATGCTCAGCACAGAGCCCAATGCAGGACTCCGTCTCACGACCCTGAGATCATGACCTGAGTCGAAATCAGGAGTCAGATACTTAACCGACTGAGCCACCCAGGCGCCCCTAAAAGGATTCATTCTGACTGGATTGTCACTGAAGCCTGCAAGGAGCACTTCAGTGTTTGAGGTAGGCTTTGGACGATGGGGAACTTTCCATAGGATAAAGAGAACGTACATTTCTGGAGATGGGGTCAGTCTATGAAGAGACCGTAACTGTAAGAGTTAATGCCGTCCATGGAGCACAGAATGCAAGAGCTGCAGTACGAAGTTCATGGGGGAAACTGAAACTGAAAACAAGACTGGAAATTAAGTTGATTTCAGGTTACAAAGGCTGGAATGTCATGTTAGGAATTTTGTACTTTATTCTTTAGGCAGTGGAGGAAATGAGCACGGATATTTATTGAACTATGGTAATACCAAGTTTTATAGTGAGTAAATATGCAATTTACAAACATTATCTTACTTAATCCTCAAACCAAGCTGAGGCTTAGAGAGTTGAAGTAATATTCCCAAAGTCACCTATCGGGCTAATCGCATATCTGCCTGAATCTGGATCTGTCTGACTCCAGAGCAGGGCTAGGAACTATTATACTAAACTGCTTTATTATCAAAGGCTTTTGGAGGAGGAAGGGATATGATTGAAACCACATCACCAGTTTCAAGGGTGCAGTGGAAGTAATGAAACCAATAAGATTATTGCGATGGTCCAAGGAAAATATCATTTAAGGCAGAGCTATAGAAATGACAGTGGCAGTGAAAAGTAGAGCCTGGCCGGGAAAGTAATGTCAAAGGTAATCTAACAAGGCCTCAACTAGCTTGAGTTTGGGGATGTAGTTGTCATTAATGCTATCAGCAAAAGAATCCCAATTCTTTCTCCTTTTAGACACATTGAATGCTTTTTCTGTCTTTTTGTGGTTGGGTGGGGTCATCTGGTTAGTAAAGAACAGCAAGTTATAGACGGGAGTGAAGTGCATTATTCCTCGCCTGAGTATTTAATCGCCAGTGACCCTCCAGAGCTCTCTCTTCTCCGCTCTCGTTGTGACTGGCGGTGTCCGGGAAGGAGAGCTCTCTTTCCGCCTGGCCTTTGAGTGGCTATAAGGAGCAGAGAGCCTGTTGACCTGTGGGAAGCATGTTCTATGAATGACAGGAAACAAAAACGCAAAAACCCTCACTCTGTTGTTATAAACCACTGGAGTTTTCGGTTTATTTTTTACCGTAGCAAAGCAGGCGTTGACTAGAGTAGGGGACGAGGGAACTAGCTAACATTTATGGAGCACTTCCTATGTGATGTGTGCTACTCATGAATTACCGTATTTCGTTCTCAGAAGGAGTGGTGTAAGTAGTACCGTTAGTATCTCTGGATTTCGGTGAGGATCTGAGATATGGTATTGTTAAGAGACCTCGGCTGATGATTTCCTAGCCAAATACTCAAGCCAGGATATGATCATGTCTAGGCAATTTCCCCCCTCATGACAACATTTTTATTTATCATGTTACCCTTTCATCGTGTTTTCTGGTCAGGATAACTGGGATAATGGTTATACAACATTAGTTGAAGAGGGACTAGGTTCCTTGAGTATGTGTTGAGAGATTATTATATTTAAACATATTTTTAAGAAGAGCCAGAACTTTAAGAAGCAGAGCATTGAGCAGTTTTATACAATGCTTGAGAGAAACGTCAAAGCTAGTGTGGTAGAAGAATCATGCCCCCCTCTCCCCCCAAAATGTCCATACCTTAATCCTCAGAATCTGTGAATATGCTATCTTATACATCAAAGGATTTCTCAGGTGTGATTAAGATACAAATCTTGAGATGGGAGATTATCCTTGATTTTCTGAATGTGCTCAAAGTAATCACAAGAGACTCTATAAGAGGAAGACAGAAGGTGATAAGATAATGGAAGCAAGCACAGGTCTTAGAGTCAGAGAAAGACTGGAAGATGCTTGATTGTCAGCTTTCAAGGTGGAAGAAGGGGTAGTGAGCCAAGGAGAGCAGGCGAAACGTGGGAAAAGGCAGGGAAACGAATCCTCCCCCAGACCCTACAAAGGGAATGCAGCTCTGTCAACCTAGTTTAAACTTCTGATTCCAGAGCTGCAAGATAATAACTTTCTGTTTTACGTGACTAAGTTTGTGGTAATTTATTACAGCAATGATTGGGAACTGGTACAGTGGTAATGGTAGACTTGGGATTTATCTAAAGCAATTTGGTAGTTGGGGGAAGGGGCGAGGTTGTTCCAAGGGGGAATGTAAAGTGAAATGAGAGGGCTAAATACCGAACTCAGGAGAGTTATAAGTTGTCTTCAGGAGGAACGCAAGGGACAAGGACAGTCAATGGCAAATAGGAAGTGGGCAGCCATATAAGAGGAGAGCTAGAAGGAGGATGGTTAGAGCTCTGCTCCGCTGTGAGCTTGGTGCTGCTCTCACAGGAAGAAATGGTGACATTGATTCATAGGCCAATCACAGCAACAAAAACCTAAAAAAAATAGGACGTACGTATATGGAGCTCTGGCCCAGGCAACTCAGTACTAATAACACAACAATGATATTTTATTGACAGTTTACAGGATGGTGAGGACTGTTCTATGGGCTCTACATTTGTTAATATTTTTAAAACATTGCAACAGCCCTCTAAAGCATGCACTATTATTAGCTGAGTGTTGTAAATGAGGAAACGATTTGTGACAAAGCAGAATTTTAAATGAAAAAGCTCGGCACCCAGGCAGTCTGGCAGAGTCTATATTCCTAACCCTAATGCAGATTAATATTTAAGGGAAATACAAAAGAATGACCATGATCAGTGCAATTCTCTTAGTCCATTTAGTAGATACATAACCTTGGAAAAATTTTTTGTGCTTTTTTCTCCTTGTTTTTAAAATAAGTGCAATAATACCAGTACCTGTTTCATATGGCTGCTAGGAGGTACGCTGTACCAGACCCTCTTGGTTGCAGGAAGTGGAAACCCAGTCCAGACAGGCTTAACCCGCCCTCTCATCCTGCTGAATAGGAAAGGTGGACTTACTGCAAGATCTCTGAGGTGGTTCCCGGATGGGAAGAGGATCGGGAAGTCTTGGAAAAGAGGGAAACAAAACTCTTTCTGTGGATCCCAGCAATTCAAGTGTCATCTAAGCTTTTTTCTGCTGGTCTCTCATCCCTACTTCTACTGCATGTGGAATCTGTCCTCTCCTACAGAAGAATGTTTCCCTCCATTCAGGGGGGAACATGATATTTTGGACTTCTCAGGCTCTCCCCCTCCACCGGCACGAGGACACCCCCATGATTTGGCCCATAGATATTGCTCAGATCTTATTTCCTTCCACCCTTCTGGCTCCTCCCACCAACCACACTAAGTTTCCTTGTGTCCTGTGAGACTACCAAGCATGCTACCACTGCTGGCCTTCTACTGGAACTCTCCAGCCCAGGATAACAAGAGTGATGCCTAATTACAGAGGGTTTATTATGTTCAGGACTGTTCTATGCACTTTATGTATAAATTAATGCATTTACTACTCAGCATCAAACCTCTAAAAAAGACACTCTTTTATCTCCATTATACAGATGAAGGAAACTAACTCATAGAAAGGTATTTTACTCAGTGTCACATAGTTAACCAGTAGCATAGCCAGATTCAAGCCCGGGAAACTTGGCTTCAGAGTCTGTGTCTTTACATTTTTATTTTTACTTCCTTCCGCTCTGCTCAAATACTAGCACCTCAAAGACGTAACCACCCTATCCGAAATAATATCCGTGGTCCTTTCTATCTTTTCTCCATGCTCTGCTTTCTTTTAAGTATTTTATCAGAACTTGGGCATTATATTTGTTGGTTGTTATCTGTGTTCTCCACTATCACAGAAGTTCAATAAGAATAGTCCTTTTTTTAAATAAAAAATTATTTTAAATTCCAGTAGAGTTAATATACAGTGTTACATTAGTTTCGGATGTACACTATATTGATTCAACAATTCCATACACCCGGTGCTCATCACAAGTTCACTCCTTAATCCCATCACCTATTTCACCCAGCCCCCCACTCAGAGCAGAGCATCGATCTGTTTGCTTAGCCACCTGATGCATAGAATCATTCAAATATTGGTTGGATGGATTGAACGAACGATTGTATGTTTACTATGTGCCAAACACTATTCTAGATATTTGGAATGCATGAAGGATCCTTGCTTTTGCATAATTCACAGTAGATGGGGGTTTGGGGTAGAGAAAACAATAATATAAAAGTAAATTTTTTAGTTTGTTTGAAGGGGATAGATTCTATGAAATGGGAAGAAAGTAGAGCAGGGAAACAGGAGCTTGGGAATGCTGCTGAGGAAGGCTGTTGCTAATTCTACACAAAGACCTAAAGGTGAGGGAGAACCATGTGGATACGGAGGTGAGGGTTGGGGAGAGCATTTCCGGCAGCAAATAGAGCCAGTGCAAAGGCTCTGAGGCTGGAGTTTGATTGGAGAGTTGTCAGTAGTGTGGCTGAGTGGAGTGAGGAGGAAGTGAGAGTGAGGAGTTGAGGTGAAGGAGGTCAGAGGCAGCCGGGAAGGGAAGAGGCCAGTTCACCAAGAAGAGACTTGAGGCTGTCGGTACTTGAAGAGACATGATACGGTATTTATTTATTCAAATAAATAAATGAGTGATTATTAAAAAGGGAAAACTATAACATGCTGGCTCTACTTAGAAGAATGGCTGAGCCACTCTGCTTTGGGCTTGTGCCTATTTCTGAATAAATCCCACGACCATGACCAGGAACGTAAGTAGCAAGGTTAGTTCACATTTGGTCAGTTGCCCACTTCTCAGAGAAGAAAAACAAAGCCCCAAATACTTTCTGGATAGAGAAGAGAGTTAATATGAGAAAGTGGTGATTCAGTTTAGTAGCATTGACTGAGATTGGAGGAGAAAGAACAGTTCCCCAAAAAGTCAGAGTGGGGTCCCAGGTATGGCTCAGGACGGTAAATATTAGCTGGGGGATAACCTGGCAAACAGTAATTTCTAGTTAAATTGTAATGCTCTTTTATCTCTTTTAGTCATTAGGAAACATTCTGTTTGCACTTGTGGCATCAACTTCAGATAATCTTTCACTAAACTCACTGTTCCAGGCACTATGGACATAAAACTAATTGACCAGGACGTGCCCTCAAGAAGCTCACACTCTAGCGAGACAAAATACAAACAGATGGCATTAATGCGACGTGCTCCCTGACATCAGCAGGATGAGCCGCCTGCTGTGGGGACATGCCGGATGGAGCCCTAAGCTTATTATTTTCACAAATCAGAGTTTCACGAAGTAGTGTCCACGGATTGTCTGTATCAGAATCACCTTGGGAGCTCGCCTTAAAATGCAGATTCCTGGGCCCATCCCGGACCAACTGAATCAGAATCTCTAGCAATAGAGCTCAGGAATCTGTTTTTATAACACGGCTCCTAATGACTCTTACCCACGCTAAAATTCGAGAATGATGGCCATCTCTTCTTTCTTTCTTCCAGTGCTCCCTGGTAACAGTGCTGAGCGCAAAACCAGCTGCAACGAGCAGTTCACAGCTCTCCCGAGTCACAGGGGAATTTGCACGGTAGGTCATTCTGCCACAAGGCGCACAGATCTGAAAATCCGGAACTGAAAATAGAACAGCACAGGCCCCCGAGCTACACTTCAGATTTGTAAGCCAGTGCTGTGGTTGCCTGTATTTAGAAACTAAATATTACTGTGGGTGATCGCCTTCATTATTTTTTTATTGTCCATTGTGACTTAATTATTTTAAAAAATGCTCAGCTTTTGAGAAAGTCCTTCTTTGACCACTGATAAGCCAACCGCAGTTTTCCTCAGGGTCAAAGACACATAGTTATCCAAGTCAGCCTGATTGCCTGGCTTGGGGCTGGTGGTCCGTCCAAACTGTTCTCCACATTAAAAGAAAGAAAGAAGGAAATTTTCTCTCTTTCTAACTCTCTTTTGTTAGAGTTTTGGACTTAGACATTACTTATTTCCCCTACAAAGAATTTGTATCTATTATTTATGAATTCAGTTAGGAAATCTACTCTGATGATGGTCAGCTCAGTAATTCAGACCTCTCAAACTTTGTTTCTCAGGGTCATGTGGTCCTGTCTCTTTTTCCGGTGCTCGTTTTCATTATCATAGTCTGTACAGCCCTCATACTCCTGAATCTAGCTTGCTTCGATATATTCCTCATGGTTCCCTTTGCTTTTCTTTTACCTAGCCGTAGGATTCAGCAGCGCTGCCTGATAAATATGCCCTCAAGTATCACTTTCATGATGTCAATGTGCTACTTAGGCTTCTTCGATGAGAACAGAGTTTTTCTCTGACTGCGTTCCACATCCAGTTATTGGAAGAAACTGTCTACTGTCTTGGTCTTTCTTATAACTTACAAGGTTTAATGACCTGCTTCGATCTACAAATTCCCTCTTTTTAGGGGTGCCTGGGTGGCGCAGTTGTTAAGCATCTGCCTTCGGCTCAGGGCGTGATCCCGGCGTTATGGGATTGAGCCCCACATCAGGCTCCTCTGCTGGGAGCCTGCTTCTTCCTCTCCCACTCCCCCTGCCTGTGTTCCCTCTCTCGCTGGCTGTCTCTATCTCTGTCAAATAAATAAATAAAATCTTTAAAAAAAAAATCCCTCTTTTTAACTCTTCCTCTCCCCTGGTGGCTTACCTAGTAACAACAGCCATCAACGTTCATATTGGCGGATCCTTCATTTATTACTGGCCCGGGTACCCACCCTGCTCCAGGTCGTTGTCAGCTCAGCGCGAGGCACGGTCCATCTTGCTTCCCGAGCAGGAGCCTCTGGGTGAGAGCACCTGTAACTTTCCAGCTCAAATCCTAACTCTCTATTACGGCCGTAAAAATGTTCAAACTTTCTCCCCCTGGATTTCAGTTTCCCTGAGAGCGTGACTCTCTCTAAATCTTCAGTTTTATTGCTGACTGCTCTCCGATGTGTGCTCACTGCCCTACTTAGACCAGTTTTCTTTCAATTGCTTCCACGTGCTGTACGTGTTTGCACCACTGCACCCTAGCCCGTAACGCTCATTCCACCAAAGTGATGCACCCCAATCAGTTCCTGCTATTGACACCTTACTCATCAGCCACAACTCACCCTTTCCTCAAGAATCCGGTCCTACCACCTTCATAGAGCTTCTCCAAGAATTTTGTCCCCTGTTGAGCCTCCCTTTTCTCATTCTTTTTGGACATTCTAAGTACTGTCTTATTATCTAGACCTCATTATTCATGTTCTTTATTTGGTGTGTGTTTTTTACATAATAGTTTGTTCTCTAGTTGGCTTCTGTGTGCCAGTATTGACTTTGCCCTGGGCTCCTTGGGTCTTTGGACTGTTTATTACCATGCTTGTATGGCATAGAGCTCTATCCAGTTCTAGACACACAGTCAGCACCCAAGGAACCATTGTATAGACAAAGTGCAACAGTATAAGCAACTGTTAAAGAGGAAATTGCCCAAATTACTGCTACAAGGGAGATGATCAGTAATACTACCCAGAAACTGTCACGTTCATTGGTCAACATGAAAGTTATTTTCCGTATGAATCCCCATCAATGAGTGATTCTTTTTACTAAACAAAGAGGATTTTTTCCTTCTTCACCAGTGCACCTCAAAAAGGTAAATCTTGATCTTGTTAAAACCCCCAAACCAGAAACTCCCTTGAGTGAAGTAGAGGATCTGATTCCAGTGCCAAACGCTATGCGGTGAGATTACTATTGGGCATACAGAAAAGTGACAGTGGGTCTATGACATGCATAAACAAAAAGTAATCCAGAGTCAATTGATTCAAAAACCCCAAACTTTTCTTTTGGTGTTCATTGTGAAGGTTTTTTTTTTTTTTTTTTTTTTTTTTACCAGTTCCTAAGTGAGCAAATTAATATCATAACTTAGGTTCTTGTCTTCCAAGCTGCTTTACTAATTGTGCCTGGGGTATCTGTATAGGAGTTTGTTATTCTGTATGTTCCTTCTCATAGAAACCTTTCTGATTGAATGTTATTTCTTACTAGAGATTTTCTTTCGAGTGTTCTTCTGTGTAGGTGGCAGAACTAAGTGGACCTTACTCAGATCAGTACTTTTTCAGCACGGGTACTGGAAATGCAGTTTCAATCACCGTGAGCACAAAAGAGAACTTATTGGCTTGTGTAAGCTGGAAATCAAGGGTGGATCTAGTTTCATGCACGTTAGACTCTAGGACTCTAATGATGTTATTAGGCTTTTCTCTTCATCCCTCTACCCCTCTTCTTGCTATGTATCAGTCTGAATTTTTTATACTCCAGATGAGCTTTTCACATGCTGTTAGCTAAGGAGGCTACCAGAGGGCACAATTATCTGTTTCCAGTTTAATAACACTAGAGGAAATAGATATTCTCTCTCTAACCTTTGTCTTCAGAAAAAACTGATTGGTCCTGCAAGACATAAAGTTCCTAAGAACTAATTGCAGAGGCACTGGGTTTTATGATTAGTCCAGTGTGGGTTGTGTCCCTTCACCCTAAGATCCCGTCCCCTCCAGTTGCCAGGGTGTGCTGGGCACCACGTGTAATAGCACCGTAAGATCACATGTGTTGCAGGGAGAATTCTCAAAAAAAAAAAAAAAAGTGATGCTGGCCATTCGACGTATGTCTACAGTTATGACGTAATAGTGGAGAATGTGTTGTCCGGACTGGGAACAATGAGGGAAGCAGGATGTCCCCTGACATAGGATGCCACCCTAACAAGATTTATTTTTGCCTTGTGGTACTTTGTAAGATTGTATTTTACAAAGATGACTACAACAAATCTTCCATCCCTATCCCACCTATTTTCTTCGGTGTGATCTTACCACTTCCCAGTCAAGAGGTGGGATCTACTCTTTCCAGCTGCCCCCGAAGTCTGGACCGTAAGCAGAGGAGTGGGGCAGTACTGATGCTTCAGGGCTTCTGGAACCAGGCCAGAAGTCTTGCAGCTTCTGCCATGGTCTCTTGGAATGCTTGTGCTTGGGATGTTCCTTCTTGGAGCCCAGAATCCAAACTGCAAGAAGCCCAAGCCACATGGTTTGGCCCCATGTACATGTTCTGATCGACAGTCCTAGTTAAGCCAAGCCTTTGAGCAATTCCAGCCCAGGCACCACCCATGTGACTGAAATAACTCTTGGAAGTGTATCCTTCAGCCCCAGCCTTTTCAGGTCGTGGTCATTCGTGTCCCTCCCAGCTGAGACTCCAGATAAGAGACTGGGGAAGATAAGCTACACCACTGTGTCCTCGTGGAATTTGTGACCCTCCAAATTAGTGAGCTTAATAAAAAAGCAGTTGTTCTATACCACTAAGTTTGGTTGGAATATTCTGAAGCAGTAGATAAGAAGAAGTAGATAAGATATTTCATGTTTTAAGTGTCCAGCGTTGGTTTTGGCAGAGAACAGAGAATGTATTTCCCTCCTGACATCTGAAACAAATTACTCCAGATGAGAAACACATATTCTGAAAATAATATTATCAAAGAGGAATTTACAGATAGTAGTAGAGACAATCATATATTCTTTTAAAAGAGTGAGATCTTAATTTTATGAACTTAATTCAGTGAAGGATATTAATTAATGGAGAGAAATGTAGAATAAAACCCAGGATAGGGTGATTAGTAATCAGCACCTACTTGGGAGAACAATGAGATGCTGACTTGATTGACATGTATGGATGGGAGTAGAGATGAATTTCATAACAAGACAATGTATTAGGGTCTTGAATGCACTGCTAAGAAGTTTAGATTTGGATATGGTTTAATAGGAGGGTGTTAAAATGTATTCTATCTGAAAGTTATACACCAAATACAGTAAGAGAGATTGTTGTAACCATGTTTAAAAAGACATACAGTGAGGAATAGGAAAAGAAGCATCAGTAACAATCTCAACATGTAGTGAGAAGAGAGTCTGCAAAAATATGAAGAGCATTGAATACATGTAGAAATGGTAGAAGGGAAATAGGATAATGGTCTGCCGGTTGTAATTCGAGGCTAATCGTAAGTTCTCGCTTCCTATAGATGACTAATCTCCACAATATCCAGTTGGTGGTGAGGAGCAGCTGGGCAAAGAAGCTTATTTTGAGGGAATTTCAAGTGTTAGTAGTTAGTATATAATTTTCACAAATAGCAGAAGAAAAAAGACGTTTTCATATGAGATATTTGTGATCTTAGGTTTTCACACCAGTCTTGTCAATCATGATTCTCAAACCAAACAAATAGTATATGTTGTACTTGGTGTAGTGTACTTTTGGTTTAGGACTTTGAAATCCCTCCACCAGCTATGGGATCTAGAGCAAGTAACATTCTTAGAACTTAGTTTTAATATTGGGAAACTATTAACGGATTATTTCATTGATTTTTGTGGGAGAATCAGATAAATAGATGTGAAATGTTTTTGCACACTACCAAGTGATATACAGATAAGATTCTTAGGATAAAACTATTTTAGGAAGACTCCCAAGAATCAATTAGAATATTTCAGTTATATCAAAGGAGTACATTACAGAGATAAAAGCTCTGAGAGGTATATAAACTAGGTTGGTGTCCTGGATTCCATGCGGTGCTATCAAGAAGGGTGAATCAGCCCAGATTGAAGGTTGGGCAACACCAGTGGATGTTGGGTTAGACTTGACCCATTTTATAGGACGAGTAGTCAGAAATTGGTGCAGAGGTAACAAAGTATAGGTATCCAAAGGTAAGAAATGAGGAATCAAATAAGGTCAGTCAGAGAAACAGATTTAGATAAACTGAAGGAAGTCGGAAAGCTATCATTGAGTACTAGGAGAGTCCGAGACAGTGGTATGACCAATTTGCTCTATCCATTGGTCCTCTTGGTGTGGGGCTTTCTTTCCAAGCGGTTAGATGCCCACGGGGGCATTCTCCAATATTAGTACTTTATTATGAGCTGCGTCCTCTTCATTCTTACAGTTCTCAAAATTGCTATGCCTCATAGTTTGAATAAGAGAATCCTGTTCATGTGTCAAGCTTAGACTCTGAGAGCTAAGGTATATAAAAGCTGTTGTTAGCCCATGCTCAGCATCATGGACACAGCCCTCCAATTATGAGGGCAGGTGACACCAGTAGACACCATATATAAACTCTCTACTTTGTATCAGGAATCCTAAAGGCTGCAACTATAGTTTCCTTTATCCTTTTGCAGTGCTGTTGCCTCAGAAGTGTTCTACCACCTTGCTGTCTTCTTTGGATTATTCATTCTGCCAGCTTGGGTCTTCACCCTTCTTGTGAGCCTAGAGAATGTCCATCATCTTTTGATTCCAGGTCTCCCAGAGCCACAGGCCACCGTTGCTTTCCTCAAGTATTTTAATTTGGTTCCTGTTGTCAGGGTCAAAACCTTGAAGAGATTAGTCAGCTATGGCAATTACATCTACTGTTAGGTAGGTGTTAATGTGGTCAGTTATATTTCAGGTCAAACATCGAGGTTATCTCCTGTTTCCATATGTTGTTTGAGTGATGGAGCAGAATTTCGTCATTACCAAGTAATTCTGTGTATCTGAAAGCAAACAGAGATTGGAGAGTGGGTACAGTTTATAAATAAAAAATATAAAACATATCTTTTCCACTTGTAAATATTTTTTTCAATTTCTAGCATGGAATTTGAATTACATTTCAAGGTGAAATTAAAGGAAAAATTCCTTGAATTTTAAAAAATCATTTTTTCTATTTTAGAATGAAAATTCTAGATTTACAGAAAAATTGTGCAAATAGTACAGAGTTCCTAAATACCCTAAACCCAGTATATTTGTCATATTCAGTGAACAAATACTGATACATTATTATTATGTGAAGTCCAAAATTTATTCAGATTTCCTTAGTTCTCCTCTGCTGTCCTTTTTGTGTTCTGGAGTTCCATTGAAGGTACCATGCTACATTTAATCACAGGCCTTTTAGGCTCTCTTGACTGTGATAATTTCTCAGATTTTCCATGTTTTTGATGACTTTGACGGTTTTGAGGAGTACTGGTCAGGATTTTTGTAGATTGTCCTTTTTTTTTTTTTTTTAAAGATTTTATTTATTTATTTGACAAAGAGAGAGCCAGCGAGAGAGGGAACACAGGCAGGGGGAGTGGGAGAGGGAGAAGCAGACTCCCAGCAGAGGAGACCGATGCGGGGCTCGATCCCAGGACCCTGGGATCATGTCCTGAGCCGAAGGCAGACGCTTAACGACTGAGCCACCCAGGCGCCCCTGTAGATTGTCCTTTAATTGGGATGTGTTCATGTTTTTCTCTTTATTAGACTGAGATTATGGGCTTTGGAGAAGCTTACCAAGATAAATTATCATTCTTACTGTATTGAGATTACGGTCTAGCAGCATGACTTACCACTGTAGGTGCTGGTCTACACCACCTGACTGAGGTCATCAGGTTTCTCTACTGTAAAGTTACTCTTTTTTCCCTTTATCCATAATGTAATCTTTGGAAGGAAGTATCTATGCACAGTCCACTGTTAATGCATGGGGAGTTTAAGTCCTTCAGTGGTCATATTTACATGAACTTGTTCGAATTCTGTTGCATGGAAGATTTGTTTACTCTCCTCCACTCATTTATGTATCTAAGTATCTATATGAACTCGTGGGTATTTATCTCATACTTCGGGCTGTAATTCAATATTTTATTTAGTAAACTTAACTTTTTTAGAGAAGTTTCAGGTTCATAACAAAACTGAGTGGAAGATTCGGAGAGCTCCCATACATCCTCTCTCCTTACACGTGCACAGCCCCTGCCCCGTCAGTATTATGCCCCAGAGTGGTATATATGTTACAGTCAATGAACCTAAATTGACATATGGTTATCACCCAAAGTCCATACTTACCTTAGTTCACTTTTGGTGTTGTACATTCTTTGAGTTTTAACAACTGTATTTAAACGTTTATGCACCATTATGGTATCATATAGAATAGTTCCACTGACCTAAAAGTTCTCTATGCTCTGCCCATTTACTCATTCCTTCCTCCTGCTAATCCTTGTCAACCACTGATCTCTTTACTGCCTCCATAGCTTTGCTTTTTCCAGACTGTTCTATAGTTGGAATCAAATGGTATGTAGCCTCATCAGATTATCTTTTTTTCCCTCAGTAATACGCATTTAAGTTTTCTTTGTGTGTTTTCACAGATTGACAGCTCACTTCTCTCTAGTGCTGAATAATACTTCATTGTTTGTATGGTATCACACTGTATTTATCCATTCACCTATGGAAGGACATCTTGGTTGTTTGGCAATTATGTTTATAGCTACTATAAACAGCTGTGTGCAACTTTTTGGTGGACTGAAATTTTCAGCTCCTTTGAGGGAATGCTGGGGAGTGTGATTGCTGGATCGTATGGTAAGAGTATGTTCAGTTTTGGAAGAAACTGCCAAACTGTCTTATGAAGTGGTTCTAGTATTTTGCATTCTCACAGCAGTGAACGAGAGTTACTGTTGCCGCACATCCTTGCCAGTATTTGGTGTTTATCAGTGTTCAGGATTTTGGCCATTCTAATAGTGATATCTTATTTTAATTTGCATTTCCTTAATGACATATGCTGTTGAGCTCTTTCCATATGCTTGTTTGCCATATGTATAATCTTTTTGGTGAGGTGTCTGTTTAGGCCTTTTGCCCATTTTTCTATCAGGTTGTTCATTTCCTTATTGTTGAGTTGTATGAGTTCTTTGAATACTTTGGATAACCGTCCTTTATCAGATATGTCTTTTGCAAATAATTTCTCCCAGTCTGTGGCTTATCTTTTTATTCTCTTGACAGTGTCTTTCACAGAACAGAATTTTTAAATTTTAATGAAGTCCAACTTGTCAATTGTTTCTTTCATGGATCATGACTTTGGTATTGAGTCTAAAAAGTCATTGCCAAAGTCAGTCCCCTAGATTTTCTCCTATTTTATCTTCTAGGAGTTTTATAGTTTAGCACTCTACACTTAGGTCTATGTTCCATTTTGGTTTAATTTTTGTGAAGAGTGTAAGCTCTGTGTTTAAAGTCTTTTTTTTTTTTTTTGGCATGTGGATGTACAGTTGTTCCAGGACCATTTTTTTTAAAGATTTTATTTATTTATGTGACAGAGAGACAGCCAGCAAGAGAGGGAACACAGCAGGGGAGTGGGAGAGGAAGAAGCAGGCTCCCAGCAGAGGAGCCCGATGTGGGACTCGATCCCGGAACGCCGGGATCACGCCCTGAGCTGAAGGCAGATGCCTAACGACTGCGCCACCCAGGCGCCCCCAGGACCATTTTTTTAAATAAAGATTTTATTTATTTATTTGAGAAAGAGAGAGAGAGAGAGAATGAGAGAGAGTAAGAGAGTACGAATGGGGGGAGGGGCAAAGGGACAAGCAGACTCCCTGCTGAGTGAGGAGCTCAATGCAGGGCTCAATCTCAGGACCCTGAGGCTATGACTTGAGCTGAAGTCAGATGTTTAACCGACTGAGCCACCCAGGTGCCCCTCCAAGACCATTTCTGAAAAGACTGACTTTTCTCCAATGTGTTGCCCTGACTCCTTCATCAAAGATCAGTTGTGTTTCAACTTTGGCCAAGGGGAGGTCTTTCCATTGTCCCCTTTTGACATATTCCCATCATTAAAAAAAAATTTTGTTTTGAGAATTTCCTTACCTTCTGGCACTACTGGATACGCCAGGCTCATTTTGTCTATTTCCTGCCCCATTCCTGGAACAGCCATTTCTTCAAGGAGCCTTGGTTCCTTTTATTGGAGAATGGAATTTGAAACCAAGATCTGACTATTAGATATGCACATTGTTATTGGGCTATCATTGTTTTAGGCCCTCTTAGATGGTAGAGCAATGAAATAGATGTGTGTCTATCAACCCAAGTATACACACATATACATGTGAATACACACACACACACTTCTGTATGTAACTCTGTACCTGCATTAAGCTAGTCAGTTCACTGATGTCTCCAGCTCTTCTGACGCACTACCACATACATCATTCTAGCCTTTCTCCTTGCTTAACTGTGACTTCTCACTCCAAAAGTGTAAAACTTTGCTAACAACATCCATCTTACTTTTACTTAATTGTTCAATTCTGGTACACATATATAACGATTTCAGAATAGTTAACCCAGGGATGCTTGGGTGGCTCAGTCAGTTAAGTGTCTGCTTTCAGCTCAGGTCATGATCTCAGAGTCCTGGGATCAAGCGCCATATTGGGCTTCTTGCTCAGCAGGGAGTCTGCTGCTCCCTTTGCTTGCCTCTCCTCCCGCTTATGTGCTCTCTCATTCTCTCTCTCTGTCTTTGACAAATAAATAAATAAAATCTTAAAAAAAAAGAATTGTTAAGCCATAAACCTACAGAAAACAACTTTATAGAATACAGTGTTAGCATATTTCACCTTTTTCCCCGTTTAGTCTTATTGACTACTTACTTCCAAAGTTCCTTTACTTGGCAACCTTTCCCCCCACCCTATTTCAGTGAGGATGTATCATACATTTGTAATAGAGTTATAGTCTCTTGTTACATTTTGCATTATATCATGGAATCCCCCAACTTTCTCAATAATTTTTAAAAAAATATGCATACATTAAGTTTCACTCTTAGTGCTGTAAATTTCCATGGATTTTGACAACTGCATAGTGTTATTGCAGCATTGTACATAACAGTTTCACTGCACTAAAAAAATCCCTTTTTCCCATACCCATAGACCCACCTGCCACTTCTCCCTGGAAACCACTGATCTGCTTATTTTCTTTAAAATTCTGACATTTCCAGAACATCATTTACATGGAATTATACAATATATAGACTTTTCAGTCTGGCTTCTTTTGCTTAGTAATATGTATTCAAGGTTCATCCATGGTTTTGCATGGCCTCATCGTACATTACTTTAAATCACCAAATATCATCCCATCGTATGGATATCCCCACAGTTGTTTATCCATTCACCTATTTAACAACATTTGGTTGTTTTCATTTTTTAGTAACTTTGAACAAAAAAAAATCTATAATATTTATGTGCAAGTTTATATAAACATTAATTTTCAAATGAATTGGGTAAATACCTAGGCATACAATCACTGGATCATATGGTAAACTATGTTTAGCTTACAAGAAACTGCCAAACTGTCTTCCAGGGTGGTGGCATTGCTTTCCTACCAGCAATGAATGAGCGTTCCTGTTGTTCTGCGTTCTTGCCAGAGATGGATATTGTCAGCTTTCTGGATGTTAGCCATTCGAATCAGCATGTAGTGCTATCTCATTGTTGCTTTAATTTGCATGTATTTAATGCCAGAGGATGTTGAGTATCTTTTCCTAGACCCATTTGCCATATGTATAACTTCTTTGGTGAAGTGTCCAGATCTTTTGCCCATTTTTAAATTGTGTTCGGCTTTTATCGTTGAGTTTTAGAGTTCTTTGCATGTTTTGGATACAAATACTTTATCGGATGTGTGATTTGCAAATATTTTCTCCCAGTGTATAGCTTGTCTTTTCATTCTTTTAACAGTTCCTAGCAGAGCAGAAGTGTTTAATTTTTTTAAAAGTCCAGTTTATCATTTTTTCTTTCATAGTTGTGCTTTTCTTGTTATATCTAACAGCTCATCACCAAATTCAAGGTTATACAGATTTTTCTCCCTGTTTTCCTCCAAAAATGTTATAGTTTAAAATTTTATATTTAGGTCTATGATCCACTTTCAGTGATCTTTTTGTGAAAGATGTAAAGTCTGTTCCTAGTTTTCTTTTTCTTTTAATACAGATACCAATTGTTCCAGCACCATTTATTGAAAATATTGTTCTTTCTCTATTGAGTTACCTTTATGCCTTTGTCAAAAATCAGTTGACTATATTTGTATGGGTCTATTTTTGGAATTCAGCCAAATATACAGTCAGAGGACACAGTGCCCACAACACTACTCTCAGATACCAGCCATAAGTTTCAGGGGTCCCTAGGACTACCCTCACTTCAGGCCAGCTGGCTACCCTTATTGCTAGTTTCATGTGTCACTAGTGTTATTTACTCAAACACTAGTATGGATGTTGCTGTGAGAATATTTTGTATATATCATTGACATCTGCAATCAATTTACTTTAAGGAAAGGAAATCACCCTCAGTAATGTGGATGAGTCTAATCCAATCAGTTCAAGTCCTTAAGAATAAACACTGAAGTTTCCCAGAGAAGAAAAATTCTGTCTCGAGACTGCAACATCAACTCCTGCCTGAGTTTCCAAACTGCCAGTCTGCCTGACAAATTTTGGACTTGCCAGCTATTATGAAATTTCACAAGCCAATTTCTTATAAAAAGTTCTCTCTCTCTTTCTTAATGATCAGTCAGGGTTCCCGAGAGAAACGGGGTTTATATATATAATCCAGCTATAATATATACGATACAGTTACAAATTGATGGGGTCCCCATGACCACTCACAGTTTTGATAATTTGCTAGAACAACTAACTCAGAACTGGACTGTACCTTTGATTCAAGTTGTTATTACAGTGAAAAAATACAAATTAAAATCAGCCAATGAGGGGTGCTTGGGTGGCTCGGTTGGTTGAGTGTCTGCCTTTGGGCTAGGGTCATGATCCCAGAGTGCTGGGACTGAGCCTTTTGTTAGGCATTCTGCTCAGCATGGAGTCTGCTTCTCCTTCTCCCTCTGACCCTCCCTGCTGCTCCTGCATGCACATGCTCTCTCTCAAATAAGCAAATAAATAAATAAAATCTTAAAAAAAATCAGCCGAAGCAAGAGATGCACAGGGCAGAGTCCAGGTGGGGTCCAACATGGAACTCCTGGTGGTCCTCTCCCCGTGGAGTCACAGGCAAAATTACCTCCCCTTGGCCACGTTGTGAAACAATACACATAGAGTATTGCCAGCAAGGGAAGCTCACCAAAGCTTTTGGTGTCCAGAGTTTTTATTGGGGCTTGACTTTCCACTTCCTGTATAGCTGACCTTTAGGCTCCAGCCCCTCCGGGAGACTGAGCTAATCCTGTTGCTCCCTGGTTCCTCAGGGGTTCAGAACCAATATGGTGTGGCTCAAAGCTCCTGTTACGAATCACACTGTTAGGCTGTCTGGTGGCCAGTGTCTGAGCCAACAAAGGCACTCCTATCAGGCGGGACATTCCAGAGACCTGGAGATCACCTTTCAGAAGTTGAAGGCAAAGCTCAGACCTCTCTTTGGGCAAAGTTAATTCTTCATTACAGATCACATAAGGAAAAAATATATGAATTTTAAATATCATGAAGCAGAATTTAAACATGTATGGTAGTGATGGTATTACCAGTGCTGAAAAAATACCCACTTTGAGATTTTTAAGGAACTTACAACTTTTTCCTTTCCTAAGTAGATTATGTTATAATATGCTTAAGCAGTTTGTAACACAAACTTTTTAAAAAGAAAGATGTTTAAAATGGTCAGTTTTTGTATTTAGGCATTTTAGTTGTTGAAGTCTTTCTATATTATTACATGCTCCTCTTCATAGGCTGTTGTTGATCTCTAACATTGTAGGAAAGAGAAGAGCCCCACACATAGTCTTTCCTTCATGGCTGTATTCTTCCAACCGGGTTGCGATCCTTTAAATTAAGCTTATTCTCCCTTGCTTATAAAATGTTTTTGTGTGTGTTTTTCAGTAATTAGGTTACTATACAAAGCTCTCTTCATTGGTTTCCATTGGCTTACAATACTTCTGAAATGTCACCTCTTGAAAACAAATTTAGCTAAAACCAAAATAGCCGTATCTTCATTTCAAGCATATTAGTGCCTGTAGGGCCACCAAAAGGCAATCACCACTTACTTTGAGATTTAGCTTATTAGAAACAGAACGCCAAGGGAAAGCAGGCTTATGTTGGGGGCTGGTTCCCTTCCCTTGAACGATGAGAGGTGTCAGCTCCAGCGAAGGCCACACGAAGAGGTGTGCGGTGTTCACAGACTGTTGCTTGGGTGGTTCCAGGGAAAAAAACTCAGAACATAGGATTTTCCGCTCTCCCCCTATTATCTCAGGCCGCCCCTGCTGGGTCTATAGGGTGATTGTGTCTGATTCAGTAGTCTCTGACACTCTCATCTCCCTCGGAAGTGTTGCATACAAATCATCCATTAAAAGGGGAGACCAGAAGATAACGCGGAATGCGGTTTAAGATTCGGTGGATGCCTTTTCAATTTTGTGTGGCTTCAGGGGAGGCATCCCTGCAAACTGCTCTCATTTAAAACTTCTTTCATTGCCTCACTAATTCATACATTCATTTTCCATTAAGCACAGCTTCATTATTTCCTCTTCCCTTTTGTATACTGTCACAGTGAAGCAGGGACCTAGAAATTCTTCAGTCTCAAGGGTAGCACACATTTCATTTTGGAATCATTTTGTTTTGAAAAAGTTCCCCAACTAGATCTAGGCTAGATGAAATCTAATCTGGTCTGAGCGGACAGTCTGTTTTAGGTCCTAGCCTTTTGACTCAGGTTGTTGCGGAACGAGAAAATATGACCTACTTTAAATTTGGTCCGACTAACTATATATCAAACCCTTGAGATAGATTTCTTATATTTATAAACTTTCCTTTCTAGTTTTTCTTGTATTCAATAGTGTCTTCCCTTATTTCTGGCCAGAAATATGATTCTGTAAATGGCGTCTACTGCGTAGGGCATGGAATTAACTAACATTAGTTCATTCACATTAATTTAGAAAACACTATATTACTAGTCTTATAATGATTAGATTTAAAATCATATTAAGAGTAATACAAGATAATTAAATGCCATTTTATAAAAAGTAAATACATTCACCCAAATTTTAGAATTTTAGTTTTTTTGAGAACTAAATATTCGCAAATATGTTCTAAACTTGAGATTGTTTTCAAAGTTATCAAGTAAGTGAAAGAAAGACATTTGTAGCTTTTTACACTGACTTTACATTTTATACTATAACCTGGAATTTGGTATTAGGATCACTTTATTTGTAAAAGTTCATCTTGCTTGATATTTGGCTATTCGACAAGTGAGGATTTTAACTAAACTGTTCCCACTGTGCTACATTGATGGGGTAGAACTCTGGGCTCTCAGTCACCCAATCATTTGTTTATCTTCTGTGGTAACATATTCCCTTGGTTTGCCTCTTAATGAAGCTTCTGAATCCTCTTATGTTGTTGTTTTTACAAAACAACACTAACTGTATTCCTGGATTGTTTGAATGCAAAGGGATATTATTTTATGTATAATAGGTACTTAAAATTTATTCTCAGCTAGAGTACTACTATTTCTGAACAGCTCAAGTGACAGAGTCAATAATTGTGGATGAGTGACAGTAGAAGGACATGAGAACCGCGGTGTATCACTCCCAAACCCTGTAGTCTATGCCCTGTGAGGTCTCCCAGATCTGGATTGGTGTATTCTGAGTTTAAACAGGTATGGCAAAGCTATGTTAGACTAACATCAGCATTTTGGTTTGTGTGTATGTTTTTGTTTTTTTCCCTTAAACAACAGTACTTCTGAAAACATTTTCTAGATTACAAAAATTGACAGGCTGATTCAAGGTCAGTGGTGGAGTTGGGTAATGGTATGGGTAAACTATGCAGGGTTTTTCAAAAATGTTTACTTATGGAATGCCTTCATTATTTCTTTTTCAAGAAGGCCCTATTACCATTAATCAGAATACTAGGATATAGTATGGGAAGTACTGATATAGATATGGATTTTAAATCTACCCCTGGATTAAGATATAATAGCAAAAAATAGTTACCTGGGTCATATAACTTGGAACTTTTATGGCTTTCATTGCTTTTACTGAATTGTTCTTTGGTGTGATTTTTCATTGGCTTACACTCAAGGACACTTGAGGAAATGGTCCTATGAAATTCATTGCTTTGTCTAATGTAAAGATATTATTGTGATATATAGATATTAGCAAGAGCATAAAACTTATGACAGATTGTATTTTGCCCAAATGACCTCGATAATATTTTCCATTTCCATATACTCTTATGCAATGTGACCTTGTCACTCCTCCATTAAAACATGGATCCATTTCTTCAACCCCTTAAATCTAGGTGGGCTTGGCGACTGACTGCTTTGACAGAAGTAAACAGTCTGACTTTAGAGGTTGGGTGGTCTCTTGGACCAGGGTCTCTTGGAATGCTTGCTTTTGGGATGCTCCCTCGAGGATCCCAGAACCCATGTCATGTGAAACCCAAATGATGTGGAGAGACCACGAATGGGGGTTTGGCCGATGGCCCCTTTTGAGATTTTAGCGGACAGCTCTGTCAGATGGCTGCAGTCCCCAGTAACATCGGGCTGTAGTTTCATGAGAAACTCTGGGTGGGAGCTACCCTACTGAGCCCAGTCAACCAACGGAAATGTGAGAAACAAGAATAAATCAGTTTTTTAAAGGTATGCTTTGTTTGGAGTGGTGGTGTTACATGGCAACGGGTAATAGGACAGAACTTGAATGAATAAAGCACTCCTGTTTAAAGTTTTTACCTCCATTTTATGACTGTAACCTTGTTTTTCCTTTGACACGACACTAGTATGTGCTTTGCATTTATACTATCTAGTTTCTATTTTATACATCTTTGTAAAGTGCCTTAAATTCATTTTGTAAGAAGTTTGAATGTACACAATTCTTAGTGTATAAAATTCACATCATGTCCAAGTCAGAAATATATATATTAATCCACTTACCTTTTTTTGTATTTTATAAAGAAAACAGAAGCCTGCTAAGAAACATTATGCTCCCAGTCTCAAGGAAATCGAGATCTGGTGAGCAAAAGAGAGAGCTTCGTATTCTACTTGTCTCTACAAGTAGAAAAAAAATGTTTGGCTGTGTATTCAGCTTATTCAAGCCCCACATGCAAACCTACTTGGTTAAAAAAAAAAAAATCACACAATGCTAAACATGTCATACTTTAGCACATAGAAGAATAAAGAAGTACGTTTCTGACCTCTAAGGCGTTCTTTATCTGAATGATGAGATATGCAGATGAGGGTGACAGATAGAACAAAACGTCTGAATTCCTAAATTACTAATAGAACTCCTAATTTATTTATCTCAAAAATTTTTTCAATATCTAGTTTACTAAATATGGAGACTAGAAATCACCTTTATATAATAACAAAAATATCTTATTCTTTTTAGGAAACAATGGTGAACATTGAAATAGTATACATAATACGTAAAACCAAATGCATTTTACCTGCAAGTTACAGACATTTATTAAAGACTCTTTCTCCTTTCCTATTGAAGATTCCTGTATTATTTTTTTATCTCAGGTATTAAAATAGCTCATTTGCTTTTTCCTCTAAAGAAATCAAGACTGTGTTTTAAGGAGCATGGTTTCTATGGTTTTACATTCAGCAGGAGCAAATGAAATGACTGCAAAAGTGTCCTGAGCAAAGAACACGAAGTGCCCAAATAATGCCAATAAAAATTTCTCTCTCATTTAAAGGAATGTATGGAAAGCTGAGAATACCAAATTATTTTTGCTTCCGTGCACTGTTTAAAGAAGAGATTGTATTTTTCAAGTTCGTGTAAATACTAATAGTATTTATATTTAGATAAAAATATATTGATGAACCTTTGCACAGGAAAGCTATTTTCATCCAATTGTAGGATATACGCCCCACCGGGGCAGAGATCTTCCATGTAGGGAGCAGTGTGGGGCCTGGGCCGCACCTCTGCCCCAGAGAACACGTCAGCAATGTTAAACGTTTGAAATTCTCTCTGCCATCCTACCAGCTTCACCGTTCATGGCAGTGACCTTTGAGGTCCGGGGTTGTGAATGCGGCAGGGCGGGAGTTGGGAAGGCAAACTGCGAGGTGCTAGAAAATGCAGACGGTAAGCCTGCAATTTGACTTTATCATTACCGATTATTGTTTTTATTGTTGCCTTGCTCTTTCAGAAATAACTTGCTGATAAATCAATACTGTGGACGTCCTCATTCTGTACAAGAGATTTGGGTCTATTTTGATCCGTTCGATTTTACCAGTGAATGCTACCACCTCCCTAGAACTGTTGCTGGTGCCAGTAGGTGCCCAGTCAATCGTTGTTCCCCCAGGTTAGAATAATAAGAGCCAATCCTTCAACGTCACCCGCTGTACGCGAAGCACCGGAGTGATGATCTTCCGTACATTAAGTGCTGCGATTCTCACAGCGGCATTAGAAGGCAGGTAGTGCCGTTATCTCTGTTTCCTAGGTGAGAAGTCAAAGCCAGGGCCGGCCGTAGCTCGCCGGCAATCGCGTCTCAGCAGAGGGAGAGGTGGAATTCTAGCCCCGGAGTCCTGACTGCGCAGTGCGGTTTGCGCATGCGCCGCATGGTCCTGCCGCCCTGAGCGTAAAGTCCGAAGTTGTGAGAGGTGGCTGTTGACTTCCGCATTCCTTTAGGAGCGTCTGGGAAATTGATCTGAGTGGGAGGATCACATTGGGGAGCATTTAGGTGGCTCTGCAGAGGAGCTGGTGGCACTCAAGGAACAAACACCAGTGTTGTTTTGAATAATGACTGTCCCCACTCAGGTCACGTGCGGTCTGGCAGAAAAGCCTCCTGCGTAAGGCCGAGTGAAAGATGGAGTTGGCAGGATTGCCGAGTGGCCGAAGTGACACAGTAAATGACCTCGCTAGAACAGTGCCGCTCTCCAGGAGCCAGGATGCACGGAAAACCAGAAGCATTTACAGGTAATTTGAACAATATTTGCAGGGAAGGCAGCACATGTTTCTTTCTTCGCAGCAGGCAGCAGTAGCGGGGAGGCCTTTTTAGGGCTCTGTTCTTATCACCTAAAACTTCCGAAGCTGAACTGACTGCCAGGATAATTAGCCCCCCTGCATACTGGAGGTTCTTTTAGATCCACTTCCAATACATTAAGGAAAAGAAAGAAAATAATCATTTTCAGGTTGAACAGTCTGGCCCTTAGAACCTGATATATGGCAAATTGCAGCCCAATGAAACCACATTTCTTAAAGACACTTTGGAAAGAAACCTATTATTTTTTCCCTTATTTCTGAGTGCATAAAATTGTAATATACATTACAGATTTTATTATTTACCATGCCTCCAAGTGGGGGTGGGAATTAGAATCATAGTACGTGGGCACCGGAAGAGATCCATTGCAGCTACACCAACCCTCTCATTTTATATTAAACGTAACTACCATGCACACCTGTGATGTGTAATGTCTGAATGAAAGACCAAGTAAAACGTTCTGTACTTTCAGATTGCCTACTGATCTTAATGCTTGCTCCAGCCTTCCATCTAGGGTAAATAATTCAAATCCTTTTCACTTGAAATGCTCAAAGAGATTTGTGGTTCTCAAATCCGTGCTATGGTTTCATTGAATACTTACAAGAAATAACAAGCAACCTTTTCATCAAAGAAAGGGTAATAGTGTTTTGTCTTACCAACATGAGCCCACATCTATCACAGGAACATAGGAAAAAAGATAGCATTTGGTAATTCCTACAACAAAACCGAGTTATATGGCATAGAGAACATTCCTTCTTAAGTACTGAAGTCTTCTACTGTATTACTGCATTAATCCAAATTGCATATCAGCTGTGCAATTTATGGTCCATCCTCAATATGGAATATTATTCAGTCACTAAAAAGAATGAGTGAGCTATACCTATTAGCTTTCCAAGTGAGAACAAACAGGTAGAAGAGAGGTTTTTATAATGTAATCTTCTTTTTTAAAAATTTTTAAAATGTTTTTTATTATATTGTTAGTTACCATACAGTACATCCCTGGTTTTTGATGTAAAGTTCGATGATTCATTAGTTGCGTATAACACCCAATGCACCATGCAATACGTGCCCTCCTTACTACCCATCACCAGCCTATCCCATTCCCCCACCCCCCTCCCCTCTGAAGCCCTCAGTTTGTTGCTCAAAGTCCATAGTCTCTCATGCTTCATTCCCCCTTCTGATTACTCCCCCATTCTTTATCCCTTTCTTCCCCTACCGATCTTCCTAGTTCTTATGTTCCATAGATGAGAGAAACCATATGATAATTGTCTTTCTCTGCTTGACTTATTTCACTTAGCATTATCTCCTCCAGTGCTGTCCCTGTTGCAGCAAATGTTGAGAAATCGTTCTTTTTGATAGCTGAGTAATATTCCATTGTATATATGGACCACATCTTCTTAATCCAGTCATCTGTTGAAGGGCATCTCGGTTCCTTCCACAATTTAGCTATTGTGGACAAAGCTGCTAAGAACATTGGGGTGCCCATGGCCCTTCTCTTCACTACGTCTGTATCTTTGGGGTAAATACCCAGTAGTGCAATGGCTGGGTCATAGGGTAGCTCAATTTTTTTTTTTTTAAAGATTTTATTTATTTGACAGAGATAGAGACAGCCAGCGAGAGAGGGAACACAAGCAGGGGGAGTGGGAGAAGCAGGCTCATAGCGGAAGAGCCTGACGTGGGGCCCGATCCCACAATGCCGGGATCACGCCCTGAGCCGAAGGCAGACGCTTAACCGCTGTGCCACTCAGGCGCCCCAGGGTAGCTCAATTTTTAACTTTTTAAGGAACCTCCACACTGTTTTCCAGAGTGGTTGTACCAACTTGCATTCCTACCAACAATGTAGGAGGGATCCCCTTTCTCCACATCCTCTCCAGCAATTGTTATTTCTTGCCTTGTCAATTTTTGCCATTCTAACTGGCATAAGGTGGTATCTCAGTGTGGTTTTAGTTTGAATTTCCCTGATGGCTAATGATTTTGAACATTTTTTCAGGTGTCTATTAGCCATTTGTATGTCTTCATTGGAAAAGTGTCTGTTCATATCTTCTGCCCATTTTATGATTTGTTTATTAGGGAATCCATCCCATTTACAATAGCACCAAAAACCATACTTTACCTTGGAATTAACTTAACCAGAGACGTAAAGGATCTATATTCTAGAAACTGTAAATCACTCTTGAAAGACATTGAAGAAGACACAAAAAGATGGAAAAATACTCCATGCTCATGGATCGGAAGAATTAACATAGTTAAAATGTCCATGCTACCCAGAGCAATCTACACTTTCAGTGCTATCCTGATCAAAATACCAATGACATTTTTCAAAGAACTGGAACAAATAGTCCTTAAATTTGTATGGAACCAGAAAAGAATTTTTATGGAACCAGAAAAGGCCCCAAATCACCAAGGAATTGTTGAAAAGGAAAAACAAAGCTGGGGGCATCACAATGCCGGATTTCGAGCTGTACTACAAAGCTGTGATCACAAAGATGGCATGGTATTGGCACAAAAACAGACACATAGGCCAATGGAACAGAATAGAGAACCCAGAAATGGACCCTCGGCTCTTTGGGCAACTAATCTTTGATAAAGCAGGAAAAAACATCTGGTGGAAAAAAGACAGTCTCTTCAATAAATGGTGCCGGGAAAATTGGACAGCTACATGCAAAAGAATGAAACTTGACCACTCTCTCACACCATACACAAAGATAAACTCCAAATGGATGAAAGAGCTCCATGTGAGACAGGAATCCATCAAAATCCTAGAGGAGAACATAGGCAGCAACCTCAACGACATCGGCCACAGCAACCTTTTTCATGACACATCTCCAAAGGCAAGAGAAACAAAAGATAAAATGAACTTGTGGGACTTCATCAAGATAAAAAGCTTCTGCACAGCCGAGGAAACAGTCAGAAAAACTAAGAGGCAGCCCACAGAATGGGAGAATATATTTGCAAATGATACTACAGATAAAAGACTGGTATCCAAGATCTACAAAGAACTTCTCAAACTCAATATGTGAGAAACATGTAATGTAATCTTCTATTAATGATTTGAATAGAATGATAAAAATAGGAAGAACAATATGGAAGAATATATAACAGGTAATTAAAGTGAATTGCCATGCTGAGGGTGTGAATGGGGACAAGAGAAATACATGTGCGAGGAAATGGCAACTAAGCAAAGAGAAAAGAAGAGAAAACATTGCACCTTAAAATATGTGATATGCATGTATTTTACATTGCATACACATGTGGAAAAGACATATCAAAATGCCATGTTATCAAAGCCTGTCATCCCCAAGAGAACATAATCATAAACAGGATTACTGTCCTCCTCCTGTATGAATTCCTGGCCACAGAATGGTGGAACTTCCTGAGAGTGTGAGCCAGTTCCTGAGTTCCCATGGGGGAGCAGGAGGAGCTGGGGCTCTCACTTTGAACACTGATTTTGCAATTTTCTAGCTATGTGACATTGAGTACTTTTCACAGTGAAAAATGAGGATAGAATTGCAATGTTATTGTGATAATTAAGTGAGATCATGCAATGTAATAATTTGAAATCTTTATCAACTTTCAAGAAGTAATTTTCTCCCCCCCCCCCTTAAATGCCTTGTCTCTTATTTCTCTCATATCTGTAATCTAAAACCTGGAAGTTTTAAGTTTGAACTTAAAGACAATTTCACAATGACTCCTACTAAGTGCTATGTTATCTTGTGTACTCTCTCTGTGCTATGGCTGTGGTAGATTGGAGAACTAATAAGGACCAAATTGATCAGAGAGGTTTCATAGAGGGAGGTTTTGAATGATGGGTAGAATTTGCATGGGAGAAAACATTCCAGAAAAACCTCAACAATGGGTACTCTTTCTGGATCCATAATATGAGCTTCAGTGATTTCATGTTGGAGAAAGCAGAGAATAATATCAATATATAGAAAAAACTCCTACTGTGTAAGGCATTGAAGATAGGTATGATAAGTTAAATTGAATATGTAGAAAATTAAGAATTGTTTAATTTTAGGAGAGTGGCATTGATTGAAAGGGACTAAAGAAATGATGTTATCAAATTAGTAAGTACCGTTTGTTGGTTGTGCCTAGCATGCAGAGGTGGGTTATTTGCAGATAGATTTTTGAGTACTTTTTCTAATTATTATATTCTTTGTAAATATATATATACTTATGTTGTGTGTGAATATATTTATACAGTGTAATCAACAAAGCAACATTTTTTTTTAAATTAGGGGATTATTATGTCTAGTTAATAGGTTTTCACAGGGAATTTATCTTATGCTTTTTGGTGTCCATTCTTCTCACTGTTTGAAGCTAACCTTAAAGTACTGAATTATTTGATTGGCTCTCTTGAGATCCTGTAATCTCCTTTCATCCCCATTTATTTGTCAAGAAAAGAAGAGTTTGTAAGTTAATATAACAGAATTTGTGATTTGTTTTAGGGATCGAGGAGATTGAGTCTAAAATCCTAATATTTGTCTCACTATCAAACAGGGAAGTGAGTTGTACATGAGGAATAACAGCCAAATGGAAAATAAATCACTACTTCATTAGGAGTTTTGTAAGCTCCTTACAAATCCCCAAACGTCTTTCCTGGAAAAACTGAGTTGAAGCCGTAGTCTGAGCTCAAGGCTACACTGGTAGTCTAATTCCTCTGCCTGCTGTACTTCACCCAATTGAGATTGCTGGGCCATCTTTTCCACTGAACCTCCTAACAGTTAGAGACAAGCACCGGGGGTTAACCTGAGAAAGCCAGTTCACTGTATGGGTTTCCAGTGTGGAACCTAAAGCAAAAGCAGACTGTCCAGAGTCATGTGAGCATAAGGCAGCAGAAGGCAGTTACACTGATTCAGGAAGCAAAAAAGAAAAAAAAAATTACCTGCCATTTTAATATCATTCATTACCTGCTGTTAAGGAAAAACAGAACTAGGTACAATGAATGTCCTGAGCTTAGTCTAAATAATCGTAATACATTGTGATGAATGTTAAAATAGGTTAAGTGTTAGATAAAGTGGTGACAAAGGTGGAAGTGATTAATTCCTTGTGTGAGCCCAGGAAGGCTTCGTAGAGAAAGACGCATTAGGGATAACTAAATGTTTGTTAGGGTAATGATGGTAACAAGGAGGAAAGTCCAGGAATTGGGAATCTGGTAAACAATGATAAGTTTTGGGAAAGAGAAATGGTGTGACTGAATAAATTTTCATATAGAAAAAGTGAAAACCAGGGAGGTAAGCAGGTATGAGAAGGTCTGAAATCTCATTGTTGGAAGAGGTCATCAAGAAGACTTGACATCTTGTTGACCTGCAAGTTAGACCTGGGATTTGGAGGTTCCTTACCCCTTCAGAGTCCTTGGAATGTGCATTTTTCTCGTCTTCATTGCTCCCAGAAGCTGCCCCAATATTGCAGCCTTGAGATAGGAATGTGGTGTTGAAACTGCCTGGATGGTACATGTGACTGAATCTAGGTAGGGCCTCTATATAAACTTTTAAGATTCAGCGAGTAGGTGAGGAGATGTACTCATCTGTGGCCACCCAAGACAAATCTCATAAGACAAGTTTTCTTGCTTATTGAACTTGCCACCTCCCAATCTAGAGTGGCCTGCCTCTTTGGTCTCTCCTGGTCCTCCACATATGGGGGCTGGTTTCAGAATATACCCAGGAAACTCCCAAGACGGTTGTGAACCAGCATGCTAGAGAATACAGTCTTTATCCAATGATATCTATGGGAGGGTTGATAAGAACAAGATCCAGAGTTAAGGTTTGCCCTAATGGTATGAACAATTTCTTGTCTCTAAAGATGCTATTACGTATTTCTGTAATATTCCCTATGGTAGTTGTAATTATAAGAAAATTATCAATAAACCTATGAAAACTTATCAACAAACTTGGTGGCTTAAGATAATATGCATTTATTATCTCACAGTTCCGGAAGTTAGAAGTCCAAAACGGGTCTTCCCGGGCTAAAATAAAGGTATCAGCATGGCTGACTTCCTTCTAGAGGCTCTAGGGAAGAATCCGTTTCCTTGCCTTTTTCAGCTTTTAGAAGCTGCTGGCATTCCTTGGCTTGTGGACTGCTTCTATCCTCAAAGCCAGCAATGGCTGGTCAAAATGTCTCAGGCTGTGTCACTCTGACATGTCCCCTTTTCTCCCTCCGTCTCTCCTTCATCTAAAAGGACCCTTGTGATGACATTGGGTCTGCCCAGACAATCCAGGATAATCTCCCCATGTCAAGGTCAGCTGATTAGCAACCTTAATTCTCCTCTCCATGTAACCTAATGGTAGCGGTCACAGATTCTGAGGATTAGGGCGTGGAAGTGTTGGGAGAGCTATTATTCTGCCTACCATACATCATTTGTATATATTGATTGAACAGATTAGTTTTCCAATATCACATTCTTCTAACACTATTCTGTAATGACAATGATAATAGCGGGTCATAGGTTTAGCATTTAAGAGATCAGAAGATATAATGAAAATTTATCATGGATTCTCTAAAAATGTATAAGACATATTGGCAGGTAGCTCATCTTTCTTCAGAAAACGACTCGGCAAAGCAGTAGCTATATTCATTTAGACAACATTTTATTTGTTAGAGCAAATTTTGACAGACTTCATTTTAACAGCTGGAGAAATTAATTTAAAATCACGACATTTAGTGTATTGGCATACTTTTACAGGTAGGTGCAGACAATTACATATTTTTGAAATAAAATCACTGCTTTCTATATTTTAATGAGAAGATTTGAGGATAGATAGAAGCCATACACTTAAGCAGATATGCTTTAATAGATAGTAGAAAACTGTCAGAAAATAGATCCACTGTGAACATTTCTACAGTTCTCAGTGATTTCTTTGTTATAAATAACATTTTTAAATGTGTACTTTTCTGAACAGAAAAAAATAGCAATTCACTTTCTGAATACTTTCATATTTACAATGCCCTTTTAAAAATAGTAAGTTAAAAGGGAATATTGTGATGTGAGCTATAATATTTCTAAAATTAAAAGAAATAAAGAACTCAAATATACCAGCCCTATGAGATAACAATATTTTTTCACTAACTGAGAGGTTATAGAATAGAATACTTCAGCTTTATATACACTATTTTTACACTTACAGCCACAAACAATATTATAATTTGACACATTTATGTATTGTAATATATGAAATAAGTATAGAAACAGCATATATCTCATTATGATGTTAACCTAAAAAACAGAACATAATTGTTTGTCATTTCATTTGTGAAATTTTGTGTCTTTTTTAGAATATGAGGAAAGAAAATGGATATAACAAATATAAATCTAAGTTGTTTTAGTAGAAATTTAAGTTCAGAACAATTCACACAATGGTAAGATGTGTTTGTTCAATTATTTTATCTATAATTTCTCATTCAGTTTACAAAAAAACAAGTTTACTCAAAATATATCTCATTGTTATAATAGCCATTTCCTTTTGCCTGCTTTACATTCTGCCCCTTCATTCTCTCATATTCCACTTTCTGTAACAGAGCTCATTACCAAGGTGATAGGGGACTAGTTTCAAAGGCAACATGAGTCACAAAAATATCAATCCAGTGGTTTCCTTCAGGACATTCATATATTTCTTGTGTTAGAAAGAAAACCTTTCCTTGGGCGCAGTGATATCACTCCTGAGAAACCAATTACTTTTCACGTATCTGCAATACTATTTTGACATAACTAACTATGTCGTGTAGGAAAGCAAACTATAGCCATATGGTACATAATTATGTATCTTATCTACAGTTCCTACACTGTAAACAGAAAAACCGATTTAAAATAGTTGATTATCTAGTAATTAATAATTAGATAATTGGTTCAAGTCAGTTTTATACATTGGCCGTCCACAGCTTGGCTTTTTTTACGTGTAGCAACAATTATCCATAGTTCCCTATTTTTATCTTAAACATCCGAAACAACAAGGAACATTTTTGAATAATCTATAATATTCTTCTTGGATCTAAAAAGAGAAAAGAAAAGAAAATGTTAAACATAATTGGAAGAATCACATCGAATTATTTTCAAATCACATTAAATCGTTACATTTGGTTTTCAAAAGTATTGTTTTCTCATCTGTCAGAATCTGCTCAAATTATTAGAAGCTATGTTTACATTCCTAAGAACAAGTTTTGTTTGAAAGCCTATTTCCATATGAACAGCTAGGTGTTCTGATTACTTTGATAGTAAAGTGTACTGTATTGAGGCTATAAAGACTCGACACAAATCTATGAGAATAAGAATTTTTATCAGTTTGGTAACGGATGCTACATGAATATGTTGTAGGTTTGACCAAAATTAAAAAACAAACAAATGAACAAAA
Source organism: Ursus americanus (assembly GCF_024610735.1). Lineage (NCBI taxonomy): Eukaryota > Metazoa > Chordata > Mammalia > Carnivora > Ursidae > Ursus > Ursus americanus. The sequence goes on from NC_142138.1 coordinate 32,448,959, forward strand.
ATAAAATAAAACTGCTTACTTTTCTAGATAAGACACACAGGAATAAGAAAATGAACATCCCCTGGAAGGCATTGCTGACGGTGAAGAGGTAAGCTGTTACCACTGATGCATGCACAACATGGAGGACCCCAAAGATCCAGGTGGTGCCAAGAAGGAATAGGAGAGCAAGGGCTCCCCTGGCACATGACCTAGAACATATTTGAAATGTTTCAGTTAAGAAAACTACATATACTCAACACAGCCCTAGACTCCTCCAATTATGTGGGAAAACAGTTCTTGGTATAATGAAGAAATCTACAAAGACCACAAGGGATTTTGAAACTGACAAATTATTTTAGCTTCAGGGAACAGCCTTCCGGGTATGTTAGTGCCCCGGGGCAGGGATGTGCTTCCGAAATGAAGGCAATATTATTAAAATATGGTATTTTTCAAGGAATTTCCTTAATCTTAAAATATTTTATCTAGTGTACTGCAGTGTATGTGCTTTGACTTCAAATCAAATGTTGTAATAATTCCTGAAGGTAAGACAGATATCTGCTAGGAGGTATTTTCCCTAAGAAACCTTGTAAACTATACCACGTGGGCTTGGGTCAGTACATGCGCATGACATCAAAGGAAGCTTCTGCTTTCCTTTCAGGTTTGCTCAAGAAAGTATAAGAGATAAAACTAGATTATTATTTTTTCACTGTTGCAATACAATTACCTAAAAATAAATTCATGTCAGAATACTGATTTCTTAAAAAAAAAAAAAAATGACACTCTTACATATTTTCAACTTACTGCCTATGACTTTGGTCAAGCAATATTCAGTCCGGCTCACTGAGGACATTGCTTTGAAAATGAGGTAACTAATGATTATTTTCTCACTCATTCTTTGTCCAATCATTCTGTACTGCAGAAGATGTTTTAGCAGTGTACCTCCGAAAATGAGTCATTTTCAACTTTATTAAAAGCAGCACACTACATGAAGCTATGAATGGTGAGGGGTAGAAGAAAATAATCGATCAAACGTTTGTTAAATCCGAACTGTAAATCTTGTCCTGTAGTTTCAATACTACAGGAATGTTTCCAAGCAACACAAACGTTAGTCGTTTCTAATGTTCCCTATAGTACACTTCAGTTTTTCCTGAACAAACCATTTGCAAGGTCTCAATAAATCAGTTTTAAAGAGAGGGTTGAAGGAAAAATCATGGCAGCATGCAAACAAGGAGTCACAAAAAAGAAACACAGTTACTAAGCTCCGAGGAATGTTTTCCAAGGAAAATCAGTAACGCTTATTTTTGCCCTAAAACACAACCATCATCTTTTCTTTCAAAGGGGATTATGTTGGAAAAAATTGCTTTACTTACCATTTAATCTATGGTGATTATAGTCTTATTAAACATGTTAAATGCTATTTAACAGTAAGTATTTTAAATATGGCAGAAGAAAGTATAAAAAATAATTTAAAAAATAGTCCTTCCAAGAATTATTTGTGCCTGAAATTACTAAAGCTTTTAACTACTAAAGAAATAGAGTTAAAGAGACATTTACCTTATGTTCTCATAGCAACTAACTTCTGGTTTCAACCCTGCAGTGTGACGGAAAACTTTGTATATGATAAATCCAAAAGCCAAGAGATTAACCTGAGAAAATAAGTGAATTTCAAAGAAGAGATAATTTTCATAGTCAATTAGATACATATGAAGGAAGTAAATACATAGTAAATATTTCAAATAAGATAGAAACTAGAAAATAGTGGGATTTTTATGTATATTACCAAGTATAAACCCTCTGGTAGATTTAAGAAGCAAATCTGTGGCTGATCTTTATGATATCACTGAAAATTGTTAGTACAAATGGTAGTACAATTTGCCAGAACATATTAAGCACCCTGTTCAAGAAACTTCTTCAGATGTATGATCACATCTACAGATTGATGAGTATCGTCTGCTGCCAATAATAGGATTCATATACATATTAAAGTTACATTTTGGTTTGAAAAACTTTGTGAACATTTGAGAAATCAAATTTTTGTTCATTAAATTATGTGCTGCTTCAAGGAGAAGTGTTAGTGGTAATTCTGTCAACCTTTAAAAAATGAAACTGGAAAAAATATTCAGAGGAATTAGAAAACCCAACAAAACACCTTCAATTTCTATTGCTAGAAAACGTTTTGAGTGTACTTTCTTTTGTATGGTTCATCTAGCCATGTCTCCTAATATTTATGCTCAGATTTCCTTTCCCTAGAGTTGACCTCAGAAGCCTTCAAAATATTGATCAATGAAATAAATAAAGGTATATACTTTTTATTAATAGACACATCATTCTATTTGTATTTCTTATTATGGGCTAAGTAGAGTACATACAATTTTCACTCCTTTTAAAGTGACTGCATTATGAAAAGTGTCTTCTTTTCCTGTATTTTTGGAAAACTTAAAATCATATTTGTGGTGCCAAAAGACTAAATCAAGGGTATATTTTAAATGTATATCTACTTTAATGTGAGAACACTAACAATTAAAAATATTAAATATTATAAAAATAATTTGGAGATTGATCCTTTATTGAATATATTTTATTAATCCAGATTTTTTTCCAAAGCCATTTTGTAATAATAGCAAAGTGCAATAGTGTAATTTTTACCTAATTCTTACACTAGTATTTCAAAAGCTTATAGTATCAAAAAATTGTTTTTTTCCATCTGTATTCTACAGTTTTATATAGCTTCTCAAAATTTATTAATTACTATTATAAAAAGCAGTATGAAAGAACAGGTCAGATAATTTCATGTTGTCACTTCTCCATGGAGAGGTCCTTAAGAGAAAATCTTAAAGGAATAAGAGTCTATTCCCTTCTTCCTGCTTCCGAATGTCCATCACTTCTAATTATATGATTAATTAATTCTAATAACAGTAATTCTTCCTTTCAAAGGAAAGACTTCAACAATTGCAGAGGGGAGAGAAAGCATATTAAAAGTGATTGAATTGATAGTTCCACCCTATCTTAGGCTCAAATAACTAACTGAAATGATAATTTAATAGTATTTAATTTTGTAAGGAGTCTTTTTGTATGAAAAGGGGATACATAGTATTTTCTAGGTTTTTATAGCTATAGGTTCTTTAAATAAATTTGGAAACAACAATTGTATTTAATTTTGTAAATATAAGTATATATTTTTTTAAATAATAAAAAGTATTAAAAGTTGGTTGTATAAATAATATGCCAAACCATTATTGGTTTGAATATTTGAAAATAATTTTAATGAGGTATTTATATTGAATTTATCAACAAAAAATTATGAGATAACTTTAACAAAAAAAATGTTCTCTAGATCCATAATTTTTCCATGTTACTGATTATAATATTAAAGTTTCTTAAACTCTTTTCAATAAAACGGGTTTGAAAAATAGTTGCTCATATGGCTGTGTCTTCTCAGAAGTCCATATACATTGGAAATGGTGTTCCACATCATAAGCTAAAATAACAGAGAGCAGCAACGGAACATTCCCTACGGGTGATACAGTTCTGGAAAGTACATTTTTCTGTACAATAGGGAGAATGTTTACATACTTATAAAAACCAGGTGCTGCTGACAAGTAGAAGACTAATTCTTATTCCATAATCTCATACTTTCCCCACTACAAGAGAAACAGATTAAAATATCTTTATCAAAAGGTGTTATGGTTTATGTAATAAAAAATCACAAATACATTGATTTTATTACCCATGTTCATTGGTACTGATACAAATATATGAAGCTTTTTATATGTATTCTAAACATTTTATAAAGGGTCCAAGTCTCTGGTATAGTGGTGAGGAATGGGTACGTATTAATGAACACAACAGGCATTGTCTTTTGTTCTCATAACCTTATTAAGAAAATATATAGTAAATAAGGACATAAATACTTATAAATATGCAAACTCTGATAAATGCTATCAAGTCACAAATCTGGATTCTTAGGATAGACAAAATGAGGGTGGATTAGGATAAAGGTTCAGGAGGAACTTCTCTTAGGATTTAGTATTTAAACCAAGACCTAATAAATTCTAATGCATTAGCAGATCAAAGAATCCATGAGGCTTGAGAGAGTTGAGGATATGGCAGATCTTGAAGGAATTAGCAAAGGTAGCTGGGGTGGAGTCAACAAAGGGAAGGGTAGCATGAGTAGAGATGAGTGAAGTAGATGGGGATTAATATTACTTAGATTTTATCTTAAATGCAAAGGATTTTAATTTATTCTGTCATTCAAGAACACTTATGTACTTAAGGCTTTCCTTAAAGAACTTACAGTACAATGGAAAAGATGACCAGTCAATAGGCAAGTCAAACACTATTCAGTAAGTGCCAAGTGATTGTTTCCACAGAGGAGTAAAAGAACACAGGTAAATGACACCCTCACATGTGATTTCTAAGCCAGCCTGAACAACCAGTAAAGCCAAAGGAGGGTAACCCAGAGAAAGTCAGTGATTACTGAGTGTATCAGTCATTGGACCTGTCTGCATATTCACTTCTTAGGTGATCAGATCCAATGGCTCAAAATATTATCTTTACACCCTATCTGATCGCTTCACTATGTCTAAGAGGCATCAGGAGTTGAACATGTCAAAAATCAAGTTGCTGATCTTCCCCCTAAAGAACCTATTTTTGCTTCAATCTTCCTCACCTCCAGAAAAAGCTGTCTCATCCTTGTAGCAGATTATCCTTATTCATCAGCAAAGCCTTCAGCTCTACTTTTAAAATCTACTCAGAAGAGGACTACCACTTACTGTCTTCAGAGCGCCTATCCTGAGAGAGGCCACATTATCACAAAAGCCCCGAATTGGTCTCTCTGCTTCCATCCTTGCCCTTCTACAATCTGTTCTCATTATAGCAGTCGGATGGATCCCTTTAAAATCTAAGTCAGACCATGTCTCTATTCAGAACCCTCTGATGGCTTCCCATCGCACTCAGAGTTAAACCTAAAGATTGCACAATGGCCTCTAGGTTTGGAATGATTTGGTTCTCTCTCTACCTCTTCTCTCCAGTCCTACTTCTCTCTCCTTTGATCACTTTGTTACATTCACATTGGATTCTCTGTCCTTCAACCAGCCCACCAGCATGCCTTAGGGCGGCTGTACTGGCTGGCCTCTCAGCTATTCCCAAGGCAAATTCCCTCACCACCTCTGTTTAAATGTCACCTTATCTACATACTGTCTCCCACTGTATGTTTATGAAAGACTGAAACCCAAATGATAAAATCAGACCTGAGTTCAATTCTATGGAAATACAGACGATGATGGTATTCTTTACTGTTTTAGGCAATGCAAATTCTGTATGCAAACACGTTCCCTTGCCTGAGTCTTTGAAACACTGAAAAAAAATTCTCCTTGACCAAACTGTAGTCAGCCTCAACGTTGGGCTTCACTGTCCATCTTTGCAGAATTCAGTTTTATTAAGAATGTTGCTAAATCAGCTTAGAGAGAATCCCACCACTCTTGATATCTGGTCACTTTCAATATCTAATTAAATTCCTCATCCCCCACCCTTGATATCTGATCACACTGGCCTGCCTTTCAGCAAGAGTCCTGTTAAAGTAAATTTAGCAAGAATTCTCCCTACCCTTGCCTTCTGCAATTAGTAATTTTCCACGTACTCCCCTCCCCTCCCCACACAAACTGATCCTTGGTTGTAAATCCCCAGCTGGCTTTATTGTATTCAGAGTTGAGCTGAATCTCTCTCCCATATTACAATAGTTTTGACACCTATCACAATAGTCTTGAAAAAAAGCCTTCCTTACCATTTTAACAAGTGTTAGAATAGTTTTTTTCTTTAACAAAACTGAGAGTCAAATGCAGCATCATAATATTTAGCAAATATGGGGTAAGTGGAAAAACTTGTATTTGCAGCTTTTACACTGCCTGTATTCTCTCTTTATCTATAAATATACAAGCTACTTTAAACCCTTTTTAAAATAGAGTGAAAAACCATAAATTATAAGTATCACCCAAAGGCACATGACTTTATTTACTTAGAGGTGGGAATTAAGTTGAAACTGCCTTTTATATGGTATGGAAAAGCATTTTCTGGAGGGGATGTTTTATGAACTAAGTACAAATAAAAACAAAAGCTTAAAACAAGATTATATAGAATTAAAAAGTATTGCGGATGATAAATGGTTTGCAATTATTCCAGAAGTCATGACTTTGAGGCTAGAGAAATATGTGCATTTTAGGTTAAATAATCGGAAAGGTACTACTAGCATTGTGTTTACTGGCAAGGCTACCTCAATGTTAACTGACTTGAATACCTGAGCGATTCTTTCAAATACAAGAAAACTCATTAATATGAGTCTTAATTAAGGAAATGGTGCCTTTAAAATGATTCATACTTTTGCTCGTTAATATTTACCTATGTGTGCTGATTTTATCAGCTGTGGTTCCCTTATTATTCATCTCTAAATATTAGTGCCACAAAAGCACAGGAGTTAATTAAAGACTTGCAAATGAACAAAGTCATTCGTTATCATTTTTGTTTCAATTTTTAAAAAACAGTTTTAGCTTGTTGATTAGGAGTCCTTAATACTTTCCTAGGAATAAGCAAGATGAGAACGTTAGTGGCAAACATAAGAACCCTGAAATTCACTGCTGCACTTGAGTATACAGAGAATGAAAACAGCTGTGAAGAAAAAAAAAAATCATTCAAGTTGTGAAAACTTAACCCTTGAGAGAAACTAGTATTTTAAATTTAAAATTATTCCCCTGGCTTCATCTTAAGGAATATTTATCTACACAGAGATCTGTTTATTACCTTCATTGAAAGATGCGGTTGCTTCAAAGTCCGGCACACATGTTCTGATGTTTGACAGAGTGCATTAAAAATTTTTAAGTGCCTTATTTTTTTAAACAAGAAATTTAAATAGATAAGCAGAGAGAGAGAGAGCAGGAGCTAGTTCGGAAAGATTTAGACCTACAGGTACGTTCGACCCAACGGCTTCAAATTCAGACTTCAAAATGAAGCATCCCAATCAGTCATTTTTCTTTTCTTAGTCTTTTTCTCAATAATTGATGAAGCCATCTATATGCTGATGTCAGATCTCACCAGGAGGAATGAGAAAATTTCTCTTACAGCACTTTTAGACCCATGTTTTAATTTTTCACATATATCAAACGGAGTCTGGTTCATTTAAGAATGTGTCATGATCACAACTACTATGTCCTTTCAGATAGTTTTATTACCTTTAGATTAACTGGCCTAGTTAATCCTCTTCTGCCGTGGACAAAGAGTGGATTTCTATCAGCCTACTGAGAGGGCATTAAAAACAACCTCTCCCCAAAATAGTGACCCATTCTCAATCCCTAGATCACTGCAGAGATGGCTCAGTAGTTTTCAATTGAAGCTTTTAAAATGAAAAGATATCATCTCTTAATTAAAGAAAAATATCTACCAGCGACATTGGAATCAAGTTGAGTTTTGTCTTCATTCTGATTTTCTTCTTTGGTCTCAATTGGAATCGCACCTTTAAATGTCTTACTTACAGTGCTAATCCCAGAGTATCAGAAAACGTGGGGAATGTGCTGAGCAAAAAAATGTCCCCCCTTCCAAGACCACAGGTGCAACTAACGTGTGGAATCTGTGAATACGGCAAACGGGGTGGTGCAGATAGAATAAGGTTATGGACTTGAAGATAAAGAAGTTATCCTGGATTATCGTGTCGGACCCAATGTGAGATGTGAGCCCTTAGAAATGAAAGAGGAAGGCCAAGAGATTCAGCATCGAGGCGCTACAGAAGGGGAGGCAGAAGAGGAGGTCAGAGAGAACTGAAGACAAAGGGAGTCATCAGGTCAGGCAGGAAATACGGGAGGCCCTTCCAAATAGAGGCTGACCCCTGTCCAACAGCCAGCAAGGAAATCAATCGCATGAAACTAAATTTGGCCAACCACCTAAATAAGCGTGGAAACATATTCTCCCTCAGAGCCTTCAGAATGGCCAATGCCTTAATTTTAGCCTTGTGAGACTCTAAGCAGAAGAAACAGCTGAGCCACACTGTACCCAGACTTCTGACCTCCAGAAGTGTGAAATGATAGATTTGTTGTTGTAAGCTTCCAAATTTGTGGTGATTTGTTGTGATAGCAACAGAAAACTAATGCAAAGTAAAAGGCATGTAAATATAAAATATAAATCGCATATATATGTGTGTGTGTATATATATATGAAATACCTATAACTAGTGTTTCTTATATTTTAAATAAAAGCTTAAAATCCAGTTTAAAAGAAATATTAATTTATCAATAACTCATATTTATTATTGATGTTCTAGATATTTGGTGAGTAACTGATTATATGAAAACTTATTTGTGGATTCTGTTTTTGTGTTTCTTAAAGAGATCACAAATTATAACTAGTATAGGACTTCCTCTTCAATAAGTCATAAATACAGTTTGTACTGTACCTATCACATTTTCTTCTGTGTAATGCATACCTTTATAGCCCCTTCTCGTAGGGTTGCTTCATTAATAAGTAAAAATACAGGATGCCAGTTAAATTTGAATTCAGATATACAACAAATAATTTTTTAGTATAAATATCTCCCATACAATATTTGCGGCATACTTAAAAACTAATTTGTTGTTTATCTGAAGTTCAAATTACTTGGGCATCCTGTATCTTGTCTGACAACCATAACTTCATAGCTTTAAAATTATTTTCACATCTGATCCTTCCTGTAATCTGAGGACACTGGCTTCTTAGTAGAAAACCCCATGGACATCACCCTCTCCACGTATGACAGTTTGAAAAGAGATCTCAAAGGAAGAGGGGGTAAATTTTCAGATGCCGTAATTGTTGTGGAGCCTGGACATGTGTGTATGTGCAGGGACTGATAAAATATCCTAAAAGTACATAGTGGGTGAAAGCACATATAAAAGGTTTGAGCACAGTGCAGAATACACCCAGGCTAGGCAGGACTCCTTCCCCTTAGAAATGCCTCAGTGTGCATCATGAAGCTGTGCTGGGAGGCAATGGATTAGACGCACCTATTAAAAAAACTTTTTAAAATAAACTAATGGCTAGAAATAAAATTTATTAAGCTTAGATGTGAAATTGAATTAGTATAAAGTTAGTGAAAACTCCCAGAAATTATGATGCCACAGTATTTGTTGACCTGTTGTCAGAATTGTGCAGTGGAGTAACTTTCCCCCTACATAGATCTACATGACGCTACTAGGGAGCATCTCTCTCCGAACATCACAAGCCTCATCTGATTTCACATTCCTGGATTCCAGGATTGAGCAGCCTTGGGAATATCTACAGACCTAAGAGATCCTCCTCAGCTCAGGGTATCCACACTTGGCTCAGGAGAGAGGAGAACAGAGAGATATAGGAATGCCGTCTACAATTCTAGGAGAAAAATATTAAGAGTTATCTGAAACATCTGAAACTATCTGAGAACATAATAAATATAAATAAATAACCTAAACAGGTTCTAAATGTTATCAGAAGAGAGTATTCTTCATAGAACATCTGAGATATTAACAGCATTCATGGTACCAATACCTTGAGGTTTATACTTAAGAAGATAGCAATGCTCTCCCACCAAGCATTGACTGGGGTATACAATTGGATGAACGGTTGTTCTGGGATAAAAGAGCATTTTGCAGGTAGATACAAACTACTGTAACATTGAGATGTGAGTCAATGACAAAAACAATATTTATTGAGCATTTTCTATGTGTCAGACATTATTGTAAGCGTTCTTTATTTTTAACTCATTTCATCCTCACACCAACTTTATGGGGTAATTCTTATTCTAATTGTCATCATCGTTATTTATTTCACATTTATGGCAACAGAGGCATAGAGAGGTTACATAATGTGCCCAAGGTGGCACAGTTAGGAAGTATCAGAGCAAAGATTCGTACCCAGTAGACAGGTTCTAGAGGATATGCCCTTAAGCACTTTATAAAACTACCAAAGGATAGATACATGAAGGGCCAGTAAAGAAAAGCTAAATTGACATCTAAAATTTCACGAACTTGGAATGAGCACTGGGTGTTATCCGCAAACAATGAAGCATGGAACACTACATCAAAAACTAATGAAGTACTATATGGTGACTAACATAACATAATAAAAAGTAAAAAATAAAAAAAATTCACTGAACTTAACTGCTAAGACATTTATTAATTATATTACCTGCTAACAGTTACTTCATTTTAGAAGTGGTTAAAAGTAGAAGAGTAAAACATTAATGAGTAGTGATATGGTTAGCTATTTGGCATTAATGTGTTCATTGAACTTAGTCAAGACACGAGTGGTGAAGGCCTTGTAAACACCAGTAGGATTTAGTGTGTTATGCCAGTGATCCCCTAATGCAGACAACTGTCTTCACTGTTCTCTGCAGTCAGAGGATCTAAGAATGTGATAGTCTTCCTGTGCTGGTGAACAACAGAGCCTTCTATCCTTTAGAGTTCAGATATGGTCACTGGGTTCATGTCAGTGGTCAAGTAGAATGCCTTAAAATAATCTACTGGGCACAGGGGGAACACATTAGAATTACCACTGATCTTTTTCCAAGGAAAAATTAAGGTTTACTATTTAAAATATGTATGATACTGGTGGTTTCACTTTTTCGATGTCATATCAAGCCACATGTCATATATAAGCCATTCAGCGGGATGAGTGTTTGTACCTAAAGGTAGGGGTTGGCCCCTTTTGTTATCTTATGGCCAACTGCAACATGCTGTATGTGCGCCTGTTAAGTGGATTTGCAGATCACATTATGTAGTTTTCATAAAGTAACCCTAAGTAAAAAATCAAGACCCCAAATGTTTCCAAGTACACTGTGCGTTAAAATTAATCCTGATCAAGAATATAAAAAGAGACAATGACAGAGGGACATTTTCCCTACCCCTGGAGTAACATATTTGCTAGCTAAACTGTAAGTCCATGTAAGTCAACCAAGTTAAAAAATTCGTGAAGATCTAATCAGATTTAGATAAAATGTTATTTAAAACTTCAGATTATTAAGAGGACTATTTGAAGTATGCATTTAGGTCCACAGTTTTCAATCATATTTAAAGTCATGCATAATCAATTCAACACATCATTTCTCTAAAGTCAGTAACACATTTTTAGCAGTCTCTTTTAATGTTTTCTACTTAGAGTTTTAAAAAGTCATGTACCATTGGAAAATAGCTTTGTTCTTCATGATGAAGTAAATTAAATGAAATAATATCTGGAAAATAATATGGCACAATTTTAAATGCATTCCATTTATGAATTTAAATACACATTCCTCTTGGTAATATTATTGCAAAGTGCAATTAGAAAGCATTACTGAAGATTTGAAGAAAAAAGTGTTAGAACAGAGCATTTAGTATGATCTATCTATTATGCGGTCACACTAAAATACAGATTTAATGCCTCTTGGTGAGGTATCAGCTCTGATAGCCATTGAAGCCAAGTGTTAAGATAAACTTAGATCCAGACCTTTGGATTGCAGTATTAAAAGTAAAATCCATGTTTCATTTAAAAAACTAATAATATTTTACTGAGAATTATTAAATTGAAGTATTGTTATCTTTAATATTTTGAATTCAGAATGTTTAATAATATACATTGTATATATATTATATAATTCACATATTAGTAAACTAGTAAGCATATACAATTTTTCAAGATGTAAACATTTATTAAGTCACATATTTTTTACTGATGGGTTCTTTAGTCAAAAAAATGTGGAGATCATTGTCTTAAATAATTTGACAGTTTCACAAAAAAACAACAGATGCTTCTTCAAAATAAATAGAAAAACAGACTCAGAGCCACACTTCATAGATTCGAATTTTAGCTCTGATACTCACTGACTGGTCAATTTATTTAACTCTTTGTATTTTGTTTTCCTTCTATGTAAAATATGGATACAATATTAATATTTATCATCTAGGGTTGTATGTATTAACTAATTAATATAAAGTACTTAGAATAGTGCTCAATATATAAGTTCTCAACAAACATCGATTATTATCACTAATGGCTATTATGTTTATATGGAACTATGTTCTTCCAAATTGTCTCAATATTTGACATGCCCAATGGTAAATATAATATATTCACTTCACAGTTGGATAAGAATGACTCTGTGAGGTAGTCTCATTGGACCTATAAATAGCATCTTATATCAGAACTTAGATCTTTCAGTCTTTATTTTGGGCAATATGATCTCAATAAAAAACAGATGATCTCTTTCTACTTTCAGGACTTTCCTTTAAAATAATGTCAGCAAAATAAATACTTCAACAATAAGTCAATAATGTAATATCATTCAACAATAAGTCAAACATTTATTGTTCATATAAACAATTTCTCATTTTTTGTTGAAACTCCTCTAGGGTAGAACTGAAATTTCCAGGTCTAAAATCTGGATATCTTCAAGAAATTTATAGAAAAGGTAGGAGTATTTCAAAGGGCAATCCATAGATAAAGTTACCAGATATCTTAAATATAAGAAACATATTCTTCATGAATCCAATATGATATTCTGGGATATTTTATGGGAGAGAATATTTATCTTTTCTTAAATCACTCTAGTGTAGAATAGTGGTCAGAAAATTTTTTTCTGTAAAGGGACAGATTGTAAATAGCTTAGGTTTTGAGGGCCATATGGTCTCTATTACAACCACTGAACTTTGCCATACCACTAAGAAGCCTTAGACAATACACAAACAAGTAATGTGACTGTTTCCCAGTAAAAGCTTATTTACAAAAACAGAATTCAAGATCCATAAGGGTAAGGATTTTTTTCTATTTTATTCACTGACATATTTCCAAAGCATAGAACAACGTCTGATACATAGAAAATGCTCAATAAACATTTGTTGAATGAATAAAAGGACGAAGGAAGTTATACCTAATATACCTATACCATCCTTTATGGCCTATGTAAAAGAGCATTCAAACAATAATTTGATTAAACATTTAAAAAATTATATATTTTTTTGTCTCACATTTTACAGATTTGACAAAACAATATCTTATTAGAAATCTATTATCCATAGATAGATATAGCAATAGTAACTGAAGGATATATTACACATTATCAAAATGTAATGACCCTCTAGGAATAATTTTGCATAAAGGGAAAGGATGAAGTTACACCCCCTTTGTTTTTTGGGTGGGTACCTTGCTTATATGCAATATTTTGCATCTAACGGAAACTACACACCCATGGATTTTATGGCGTGTACTTGTTAAACACAGTCTTGAGCACCCAGCTAGGTCACAACAAATGTCTTAATCACAAGTAGGCAGAATACTGCCTCATTAGGAATGCATCTTCCCACATCCCTTCAAGTAATAGCTAAATAATTGCTCTATTTTATTATGGCTAAAAATCCCATCCCAATATATAATCACCTTAGGCATTAAAAAATTCACACTTCATATTTTTAACATGTTTCCATTAGGAATATTTCAATAGCTGATTTTTTTTTCAGTGTTTGAAAGAGTAATTTACTTTTTCTAAAATAGAATCAAAAGGTGGAGAGAACTAGAAATGTATAAACATGAAGGATAAAGTGATTCCATGGGTGTAAGTGAATTCCATGGGCTTATTTTTGTAGTTGGTTTTAACTGTAGATGGTTATAAGCCATCGTGAGGTATTAGAAAAGGAAAAAGGTGGATGAGAAAAACTCTATGTGAAAACATTTGCAACAGTTGTTCCATTTATTGTGACAATGAAAACCTTATGATGAAATCTCCTTTGTTAAGATATAATCGAGGAAACATGTTCCTTGTGTATACTTACTGTAGAAAGAGAGGATAGAGGTTAGCAAAAAAAATGTGTATGTATGCGTGTGTGTGTGTGTGTGTGTGTATTCACACGCATACATACACAGATATAGGTCGTTTGACTGTTACTTTACATTTAAAATAGAACTTGTACATTTAAATTCAAAGAGGTATCTAAAATTATTGCCAGGGCTGCCTGAGTGGCTTAGTCAGTTGGGTGTCTGCCTTCGGCTCGGGTCATGATCTCAAGGTCTTGGGATCAAGCCCTGAATTGGGCTCCTCATTTAGTGGGGAGTCTGCTTCTTCCTCTGCCTCTGCCCCACCCTCTGCTCATGCGTGTGTATGCATGTGTGTGTGTGTGTGTGTGTGTATGCATGTGTGTGTGCGTGTGTGCGTGTGCGCTCCATCTCTCTCTCAAATGAATAAAATCTTCAAAAAAATAAAGTTATTGGCAATTTTAAAGATAAAGATAGAATAGACATAAGATTGTCCTCCAAGTATTAAAAATTTTCCTTTTTTAACTTTTGAAGAGTGCTTTTATTTTTTAATTTCATTTCTATTTTAATAGCACTGTGTACAGGGTAGCATCATCATCCTTGGGCACATGTTAGAAACCCAGGGCACAGAAAGAACCCAGGGTGTACTCTTTTTACCAGTCAGTTTGCTTTTGAAAACTTTTCACATTATTTGGGTAGGACCTCATTTTATTCAGTTAAACGTAAAATGCCAGTGTTAAAATTCCACGTGAAAGCGTGCCATAAGTAGATAGATGGATGTAGACAGACACATGGAGCAATCATTTCTGAGGAGGAAAGAAATGAAGGAAAAGTGATGTGCTATAATGAATGCTTCACGTATTACCTCTTCTGAGAAGACTTCTCAAAGGAATCCCATTTCCATGATGGTGATGGTTTCTTTACATTTCTTTGGGGGAAAGGAATGAATGTTTTTGACCAAATACTGTGCTTGGTGCATCATTTATTTATTTACCCCGCAGTATTACCTGAGTAATTACTACCTGGTACACTTCAAGGATAATATAGTGAGAGAAAATCCATAAAGCTTTCCTCTCAAAGAGCTTATAGTCTCCTGGAGGAGACAGATATGAATCCATTATTAATCAGTTACTCACATCAATACGTGTGTAATTATAAATTGAGTAAAGTATTTTTTTTTTAAAAGTGGGCTTCTCTGAAGGCATCTAACAACAACAACAAAATACATTATAGATCACTGAGTCAGGGAGAACTTTCCTCAGAAAGTGTTGCTTGAATTGATAACTGAAAGACAAACAGGAATTACCAAGATGAAGGGATGGCCAGAGGGCAGCGATGGGGAGTGTTTTAGCGCAGAGGCGCTGAGATAGTTAGGTACATAGAAACTCTCAGAAACTGTAAAGCAATGTGATTAAAACACAAAAGCCCATGGGAGGGTTGTGTGAGATGAGGCTGATCGGCAGGCAGGGGCCAGAACACGCAGTGCCTCCTAAGTGAAGTGTCCACTTTATCCCTGTTTGCTGCCACAGTATTTTTAATGTCGGTTGCCCAGTGTTCTGTTCAGTTTAGTATCTATCTGAGTTTTTTTGGTTTACATCTCATTAAGATAGCCCCGGGGAAGTTTGGTAAGCTCCTCTTCTACCCTGTTATGTCTCTTGGGGTGCTGTGTGAGAGTCACATGCACAGTGACAATTCTGACTTTCACAGGGGCTCAAATATGGAAGACAACCAGCAACGTCCCACTGCTCTTTCTAGACCCTATCCAGATACTGTGCAAGCATCACGTTCCACTCAAATATGCTCAGACTTCAGGGGGTAGGGACAGCTACCTTCTTCATCATCACAGGGTAGTGGCAGAAAGATTCAAAATGGCTGCATTGGCAGGCACATTGTGCTCTATTCCAAATCACCGGTGTTGTGTAGAAAACAAACAAACATAAACTTTTGAAAATAGATTTTTGAATAGAGCTGTTTTATAGGTCCATCAATGAGATGAAACCAATTTGAGTGATATTTATTACCTACTTTGATTCTTAAAAAGGTCCAGATTTTGGTGATTGATAAATGAATATGGTCACCCTTGTGGAAGGCTTTGTTAAAAGTTTTGGATTTGATCCCAAGAGCAATAAGGCCAAGAAAGATATAATTAAGGGGTAAAGAAATGTTCAGATTTGCTTTTCCAAAATATTACCTCAAGCATACTAATGTGTTGTCTTAGCATGTCAACTTGATGGACTTTTTGTGAGCAAAGTGTCTCCATTTATATCCCCTCAGTTACCAGCACAGCCTTATCTGGGTCTTTAATACCTGATGAAGTTTTGACCTATTCTGAAATATTCAAAGTGTTGTCCTTATTTTTTACCAGGTTTTTTCTTTTCATACTTCCTGTACTTTTATTTTGATTTAATACTATCTAGGTTGATAAATATTAGTAAAATAAAATCACAAGGATTTTTAAAAGAACCCCAAAGACTTTTTTTCTCTAAAAAAATTAATCTTCTAAGTAGAAATATGAAATTAAGGACAATTAAAAAATGGGTGAAGCATTATACTCACGTTTCAGCTTTTTCTTGATGAGAGAAAATGAAAAAAAGGAATTTGAACAATTAGATGTCAAACAGGGCACTGGGAATTCCTCGTGGATGAATATGAATTAATAGAACAGTAAACCTCCAGTCTATCTGTATTCCACATATTGACCTTAAGTCTGATGTAGTCATGATTTTAGGTAGGGCATTTTGGTTAGTTGTTGGATATTCTTGTCAAGACTTAGATAAAACAAAATAAAATGGGGGGAGAGATATTTATAGTGGACAGGATTTCCCTCATTTTCAACAAGATGGAAAGTAATTTATTTTGACACCTTCACTAAGTAAAATAAAGAGTTGAAATTTTATGAATATTTTCTAGAAGGTCTGTAGTTGCTAGGGCTTTCACAACCTCCTCTAAAATCATTTGTGGAATCTGGAAGATGGGGACAGGTGCTTCATGGGCCTAAAAAAATCTGCTCCATTCAAAAGGAAAGGATATGTAGTAGCGAAACTGCAGAACGTGACTCTGGAAAGTGTGAGCTTGCCTCCACCACTCAGTAGCCGGGCGATTCTGAGTAAATTGTTTAAGCTTGCTGAGCCTTAGTTTTCACTTATTTGAAATACAGACAAAATGGTGGCTGTTACCCAAGTAAGTGTGGATTAAGCCCTAATGACTAAAGGCTGTGCCCTAACAATGAACAACTTGGGCTCTCTTTTTGATCAGATATCATCAGGAGCCATGTTTGTTGTTGTTCGTTTGTTTTTAATCAGATGGAATTTAAATGTTCCTTTCTTGGGAAACTCTGAAACTAGACATGACAACACTTTCCTATGAGAAACAAAAATCAAGACAGAGCAGAGCCACACAGATAGTCCATTCTCTCAGAATAAGCCATTTGTATTTTGCCGAGAATACTGAAGGAGACCAAGGAATATAATAAATACTTAGAGGGAAGATTAAATATTTTCTCCGGTGTAGAATAAGATCTCTGCACATCCTAATAAAGACTGATTCAAAGGGCTCACTTTTGTTGCAGACCAGCGTCAGCAAGGACATTGTTTCACGCTTGGAGGAAGATCAGAGGTTTTACAACCATCAGAACATGTACCGAGCTTTTAGCCAAGTTTAAGGATTTTTATGAATTCTCGGTGAGTAGAAGCTTAAAGTTTTATCTGTTGCTTACATAAGAATGTACATAATTTGCTTTAGTGTAACAAGTTCTTCTCGTGGAATTGGTGTATTTCTTTAAAAAGTTATAAATAGCAGGACCCCCATAGGTATTTATAAATAGATAAGTCAAGTTTGTAGTTACTAGATCTACGGAAAATCTAGTAAAACATTATCTCTTACTAACTGCTATTACTATTTTTATTTTTTTGTACTACCAAAGCTTTTCGTGAGGATTAACTGAGGTGTTAAAAGGGTTTTGTAAAGATTAAAAGACTATAAAATGTGAAGTGAATAATAATTCTAATGATATCTTGCAACTACCAACTCACTTTCACCGTATTTTGATGTAACATCCTTCACTGTAAAGCTATATTTATTAAAAAATACCAGTGATGAACCTCACCTCGGCCAGTTTTTTCTAATTGGGCTTGAGAGACCCAAGGGATTTTCTTCAATATATTTTTTTGGATCTCTAATTTCTATAAAGTTATTCAACTTTTATGGAATTTTTTAGTACAAATCCCAAGGAGATTTTCTGTGAAGGTATTTCCAGTTAAGAATATAACTCCCATAAATGAGAATACATTGAAAACTACAAATGTATTATTTATATTAAGTTTTTTTTAACTTGTTCTTTTTAAAATTCTAGCTGCCTATTGTTTCAAGAAGGTTGGAATAATACAAAAAAAGTAACAAAATGTTACAGGCACTGAATGCTTATTAATATATAATATGAAGAAATGGTTAGAATTTTAAAATGCCTTGAACCGCAAAGGTCACTAACAGATGCATCTAACAAATATGGTGCCATTAAATTAAAAGATGTAATGAAAATGTTGATGCTGCTATCCACAGCATGTGAAATTTACAATGGTTAGTGTCTCTAACATAGCTTCAATGGGGTTATCCAAAGGACATAGCCCAAACTATGATTTTAATTTTTTCTTATATTTGCTGTTTAAAGAAAGCTGCAAAATGCACTCCTATATGAGCTGCTTAATATCCAAGTCTAGACTAGTGGTTTCTGATGGAAAGAATCTGGGATATCATGCCGCATGGGATATGTGGTTGTACTGGAGACTTCTTTGGTTGTCATGTCTAGGCAGTGGTGGTAGTGGTGCTATTGGCATCTGGTGAGTAGAAGCCAGAGATGCTGCTAGGCTCCCTATATGCACAGGACAGGTCCTCCAATAGAGATCTGGTCCGAAGTGTCAATAGTGCCATGGTTGTGGAACCCTGGTCTAACATAATCCTTCCCTTGGGTCTATGTATTCCAGTTTAGCTATTTAGACACCATAGTAGACAATGATACCTAGTGTTAGCAAAAATGTCAGAAAAGGGACATTCTCAAATATTGTTGGTATAAGTATCTATTGAAGTAAATGTTTTGGAAGCAGTTTGTAAATTAGAAAATCTGTCTCTACTTGCATTTCTACTTTTAAGAAGCGTTTCTTAACAATTTTATATAATGGGTATATGTAACTATATTGGAATAAGAGTTCTCTGGACATGTAGTATGATTTATAATAAGAAAATATCAGAAACCAATTAGATGTTCATTGATAAGGAAGTGGTAAAATAAATTAGGGCATAATATGGATAATATGCAGTGATAAAAATGGTAGAATTGTATATTAAACAATGAAGGATGAATATGATATATTTCAGGTTATAAATGATTCAGGTTTTTGAATTTGTAATCAAATTTTTTGCTTAAATTTATATAAATGTGTGTGTGTGTGTGTGTGTGCGCGCACATACCAAAGGTCTGGAAGGCTGCAGAGCAAATATTAAGAAAAAGAGTAGTCATGAAAAATATGAGTGTGGGACAAAATATCCACTTGTTACTTTACATGATCTTATAATATTTGCATTTGTTTCAAACTTGGGCAATTTGTGAAATTAAAAAATGTAATAAGAATAGCTCACATAATAATAAATATACATAGACCTTGTCTGTTGCGTAAGGGTTATGTGAAGAATTCACTTCTGAGGAGGTTTTACTAGGCATTTCCTGGTGAAAGGGAATTAAGAGATTGCAGACATAGAAAGAACAATTAGAGGAGGCCACTACAAAGAACTGAGTGGAATTCTGGCAAACCTAAAAAGAAGGGGGTAGGAGTCGTATATATGGAAACACTCAATTTTAAGGGTTGTGATTTAAATTCAAATGAAAGTTCACATTTTTAAAAGAAAATGCCTTATTTGGACATAGCATAATTAGTATTTGCCTCAATCAAGCAAATTCTATTCTTCAATACTGAATATGTCTATGGGAAACTTCAGTTTCTACTTAAAAGTTAAATTATTTTCGCCAACTCTTTTTTATATTTGTGTACTTGAATCTAATCGCGTGTGCAGTTTTAGTTGAAAGGATTCAGCATTAAAGATTAAAATTATTGAAAGAAATGAATTATGGAAATTATCTTCAGTTTGCAGCTTGCTTTACAAAGATTTAGAAGCCTCTTTCTTGTAGAGCTCAATCTTTCAAAAGCATGGCTAGGGCATTTTATGTGTAGTTACAATCTTAACATTCTAAATGTAGTGATTCGTAGATAGAATCCGCAGGGTCATTGGTTCATACTTCAGAATTCTAAGGGATCCTTAATATTAATGAGGCAACACCTGAGGAATTACTTTCATTTGATCAATGCAGGGAAGGTTGCTGCTCAAATACCTAAATCGCTAGCACTTATCAGAGTAGATTAAAAGCCTGAATATTCCTTTGAAACAACATACCTAGGGATAGAAAAAGCCACCAGTGCTGATCTCATTCAGTTCTTACTCATTTACATATTGTCCTAAAGGCATTTTACATTATAATCTTAAACCAGACATGCTCCAGGGTTCCATTCATAAAAACAAGCAAATATCATTTGCAGGACCTACTCCCTACTCTGTGGAAGAAATTCAAGGATTCCATGTATGAATGACAGGTGTTGCCATTGTTCTATAGAGACACCTACTCTGGAGTACAGGTCTTTCCAGATTTGTTTAGAGAAAGTCACAAAACCAATCTTATCCCTCATTGAAGGCTAGGCATAACAAAATCACCACTAATCATCTATTTAGATTTGAACCTTCACTTACATTTTGTCTTTATCCCGTCTTTTTCTTCTATTAAATTTTTATTTCCTTTCTTAAGATATTTTACACTTTGTTTTAATTTCATTTAAACTTTCTCTGGCAGAGTGTGCTAGAGACTTTTAACTAATTCCAGGAAGTAACAAGCATGTATGTTATAATCATATCTTGCTATAGTTTAACAAATGCTGTCATATCTTCACCAATATTTTAAAAATTAGGATCTATGCTTAAATATATATATATATATATATATACACACACACAAACACACACACACACACACAGACTATATTGGCCAAACATACATTCCCTTGCATACAATTTTCTGCTGTGCAAACCATAGCTTTAAAATTTGTCTTTATTTTTTAATACAAAAAGCATAAATGAAAGAGCCAAAAATCGTCCTCCAAATGATTGTGCATTTTCCTATTTTAAGTTTAAAGAATGGATGTTCTTCCTAAAACATTTCATTTTGCTTTTACCGTAGCCTCGTTGTGTAGGGCTGGCACTGGTATCTTTACTTTACGTATTAGAAACCCAGGACACAGAGCAGTCACATTTCTTAAGGATCTCACAGTGTTTCTTCCTGCCTCACTTATTATTATGGTCTTTATTAACAGATTAATTAAAATACAGAGACAATTATTAAAGACCTGCTAAATACTTCTATATTCTGGGGTGACCAAAAGGAGTCAGTTTTATAATCTAGGGTTCATAGAGAATGCAATGTGAATGCTGCTCTGGAGAGAAAAACTGCAGTTTACTGAGTAGAGGCCAGTCAGGTTGTGCACCACAATGCCACTGATTATTGAGCAAGATGTGGTCAGTAAATGAAGAAACTCATGGCTCTCTTTGGGTGTCTGGATGTAGGGGATAAGTAGTGTAATGCACACAGAAAATTACCACGTACAACAAAACAGAGCATTGAAAGCACTATGGAGGGTTCGAATAAAAAGTCTATGGGAGTACACTGGAGAAAGAAATTAGTTACACATCTGGAAATTTTTCATCAAGTCCTGTATTAATTAATGATAAGATTACAGGCAGAACTGTGCACAAGGTGGTAGGATTATTGAGTGCAAAGGACCAAGAAAATATTCAAGAACAGCAAGTATTCTACCAAGGATGAAATTTTTGGAGGACCTGTTTTGTGGGGTTATGCAGTGTGAAAAAAAATAGCTGAAGATAGACTGGGTTCAGCTACATCACTGAGAAACTGACATTCCTGCCTTTGGAATTTGGCCTGTAGGTGAAGGGGTATATCAGCCCTGGAATTAAGAAAGCAGGCCACGGATTCAACTTCATGAATGTGAGTTTCAGCTCAGATACTTACTAGCTGTTAATCAAGCTGTGTAATCACTTTATACCTCAATTTTTCCAGCTTTGAAATAAAATAATTATGCACATGCATACACACACACAAGCAGCCATCATTCAATTGTTTGAGGGATTATATTAAATGTGCTAAGACATGGAGAAGAGAATGTTTAGATTAGAGTCGGGAATATAATAGGGTTTAACATTAATGTTATTTTTTTTATTAATAGTTGCCATTGTTTGAGCTGAGTTTGGGGCAGTTTTTTATGGACAGGTTAAAATGAAATTGGAGAGAATGGCAGCAGAAAGATAGGTCAATAAGGCAACTGCCAAAGAGGCAAGGTAAAATGAAAACGTGGTTCTAGTTTCGAGTTCTAGCATCAGTATTTATCTGTAGACCTAGAGCCTTGAGCCAATCACTTAACATTTCAAATCGAATTCTATTTTTTATTAACTAGAAAACGGGATAGATAATAACAATGTGGGTGATTCAAGGAGATTGAGTATTAGCTGTGAGTAGTAGCTACTTAATAAATTGTGAATTTTAAAAAATTCCTGTTATTAACACTAGAATATGAGGAAGGGATAACAATAGTTTGATCCTGAAAGTAGAGAAGAAATGGATAAGTTTATGGAGAAAGATTTGTTAAATAATTAATGGCATCTAGACTAGGATGTGATGAATCCATGAAATGATTCTTGACTGTTCTTTTTTTTTTTTTAAGATTATTTATTTATTTATTTGAGAGAGAGAGCACCACACATGAGTTGGGGGAGGGGCAGAGGAAGGCAGAGAAAGAGAGAAACAGATTCTCCACTGAGCATAAGCCCAACCTGAGGGGCTGGATCCCAGGACCTGAGATCATGAACTGAACCAAAATCAAGAGTCAGAGGTTCAGCCAACTGAACCACCCAGGCACCCCAGATTCTTGACTATTCTTAATAACAGACAGATGATGATAATTTTATTATTTCTGGGATTGTCTTACGCACAATGGTGACCATTTCGTTTGTACCCTTTGTTTACCTTCAAAGGATATCTGTTAAGTTTTGGAGGCTCTTGGTTGACATTTAAGTTCACATTAAGAATTGGCTGTAAAGCCAAATTTACCTCTTGCCCCATCTACAAACAAGTTCATCTATCTCAATGAAGATTTGTTGAATGATTATCATTCTTATATTGATCCCTCCCACATTTTATCAATATCACTTATATCTCATTATATGTTGTTCTTTGTCATTTGTTTTGTCTTGCTTTATCCTCATTGCTACTATAGTGGGCAAGGGATAATTCTTATATTTCCTTTGTTCTCCCATCATGTCCATACCACCCAATTAACCTGGCAAACTTAATTATATGGCTTGGCATCCTTACCTACCAGAGTATACCCAAACATAGGATAATGTTTTTTTTGTTTGTGTGTTTGTTTTTGAGGGAGTGTGGGAGAGGGAGAGAGAATCTTAAGTAGGCTCCATGCCCACTGCAGAGCCCAACCCGGTGCTTGATCTTACAACCCTGAGATCCTGACTCGAGCTGAAATCAAGAGTTGGATGCTTAACTGACTAAACCACTCAGGCTCTCTGGGATAATGATTTTCAATTCAGTAGATCTATGTAGATGAGCGTGGGGCAGCATAGTCGGTTCTCAGATGCTATCCCTTCATTGATAAAGCTCAACTCTTCTGTTGTTGGAGGCTAGAAGGGCCTGATTATCTCTTGCTGATAGAGCCTCATGACATCACTTTGGTTTAGTTTTGTTCTTATTATTGCTGGTAATCTTGGCTTATGCGATGGACTCTACTTAGATAGTATATGTGATTTTCTTGGTGTTTATAGAATTTCCTTTCCATCTTGGCCCCTTCTGTTCTTCAGAGAAGGACAGTCATACCACCATTTAACCTCACCTTTATTCAACCCATTTTTTTAGTTGTGTATAATTTTGCTTTGACTGGCAACCTTCCGGGCAACTCTACAACTTTTGTCCACATCTCTAACTTTCCTGTATTTATAAAATAGCTCAAGTTTTGTGTA
Organism: Ursus americanus; assembly: GCF_024610735.1. Classification (NCBI taxonomy): domain Eukaryota; kingdom Metazoa; phylum Chordata; class Mammalia; order Carnivora; family Ursidae; genus Ursus; species Ursus americanus. The sequence goes on from NC_142138.1 coordinate 32,472,845, forward strand.
TTCCTTCCTCATTTTATTTCTAGGCATGCTATCTAATAATCCATTCCTTTCTTGCTGTCAAAAAATACTCCAGTAGGCATGCAGTTTGGAGAAAACTCCAAACAAAAATAGGTCTAGTCTCTATATTCAGATTTGGCCCAAAGTCAGGGGATGTATGTCAAGCTTTCATAAAAATTGGCTCATTATACTCTGCTGTTCTATATCAACGAGACATGAAAATCCAGTCACACTGGCATTTGATCTGGGATCAGAATGATAATTTTAGTCTTACCATATTTCTGATCCCATTCTCTACAAACCTTTCAGAGTACTTATCTTTACAGCTTGACTTCCAAAAGATAGGGGAGCCCCTGCTTTTTTTTCACTGGCAGTGTAAAGAAAAGCTTTCATAAAGAACACTGCACTCCTCCAAGGGCAAGGACTCTTTTTTTTTTTTTTTAAAGATTATTTATTTATTTGAGAGAGAGCAAGAGGGAGAACATAGAGGGAGAGAGCACAGAGGGAGAGGGAAAAAGCAGACTCCTCACTGAGCAGAGAGCTTGACATGGGGCTCGATCCCAGGACCCTGAGATCATGATCTGAGCTGAAGGCAGATGGTTAGCTGCCTGAGCCACCCAGATGCCCCTAGGACTCCTAATTCTAAACCAGTAACTCTGGGGCTCCCATCTCCAGTCTTCTTATTGGACTACAGCTGGTCCTACTGTCTCTTTATCAGACCAATGGATGTGTAACACCCAAACTGTTAGTGGCCTTTTTTCAAATGTTTGGTGCCCAATATTTCTTTTACTTCTGAACTAAAGATGTATACTATTCTGGCACAATAGGATGTATCTCACTTAACACTGTGTCATACAACTAAATAATCACATTTACAACATATAGCTGAATAATAATAACAATAACAAACAGTAATAACGGCAATAATAATAATAATAATTAGCCACTATTAACCCAGAAAACCAGGAATAACTAGAATAAATGAATTCACTTCTGTTCAGTAATTAAGGAATTTCTGCTGCTTTTAAAGATACTAAAAAAGGTAAACATCATTCAGTTTTAGAGTAAAACTGAGGTGCCTCATCCATTTCTTAAGTAGCCTGACCCTCAGGTTAAATGGAATGATTATCATACTGAAACTATGGAAGATAAATGGGTTCATTAATTCCAGACAAGGACAGTGTGATGTTATTCATTTAGGCTTCTAGGAAAGTTAGCAGGACTCATTTTTAGATAAGCCCATCTAAAGTCTGTGGACTTCACTCTAAGATAATCCAAAGTTATCTTTTCCTTTACATAAGCAAAAGTAAAAAACAATTTCAGGGAACACTTTCCATTTCTTACTTAAGAGAAAAATACTCCTATTCTTCTTGTTTTGACTATAATTTCTAACCCACTACTTTTCCTCTTAATTATAAGAATTACTGATCTAAAGAACTTTCACTTGTACAAAACAGTATCAGAGACTGTCCATTCTGTAGAGATGGAACCAGTAAAATCAGAATATATAGAAAGCGTGTTTACAGAACATACTCCTATCAGGGCAACCCATGAAAGTATGTGGAAGGGACAACATTCAGTCTATATTCTCATGTGGGTTGAAAATTTTGGGATTATAATAAACTAACTCTGAGATTGTTTTAGCTGAAATCTAGCCAATGGTTTCTTTCTATATAACTGGATTCATTGGGAGAATTATAAGCAATTTTCTGTGATGATTAGGAAATACAGCCTCTGAATGTACTTTATTTCACCCATACCATTAAAAACTAAGCCTTGGTGAAGATTCTCTGCATACCTTTCAAGTCTTTCTCCATTTAGGAGCTTCCTTACAACCACAAAAATACAAGGGCAAAGAGTGAGCAAAAAACCAACTTGAAAAAGCTAGCTAGCTTACGGTGAAAACATCTGGGACAAAGTTGTCCAAAATATTGTCACAGCTCCTCTGCTGACAATCCATTCCATTCTAGAGCCTTGTCAGACCTCCCAGATTCACTGACAGACTATTATATTCAGAATGGCTTTGAAAACTTACAGCACTTAGAAATGCTCTTGAGACATCTAAAAATGTCTTTATTTAGAAAGGAACACATAACACCTGCCAAATTTGTAGGTTTGAAACCACTTCCAATAAGGATTAAAAGGCCCTCTTCCTCACTGAAATGGGACTATCAATATACGACTTGTCTGCTCATGAGAAATAGTGGGTTCTTGTCTCTGACGTCGCAATTTAGTTTAAAATCACTTTCATGATGACAGGGTACATGAGGATGATAAAACTATAAAGATGACAGTCTAATGTTCAAAGATCACTGATCATTGATAAAAGATTAAATAACGTAAACATCTGAAATGCCAGATTATCAGCTGCTTGGCAAACTCTTAGTATTGAAGTATGCTGAGACACTACTGATAAGTGAGAAATGCTTTTCCTACCTGTTATGCAGAAATATCTCCTCCTCCAAGAGGGGCAGATGAATTGTAATACCTCTGAATTTAAGATGTATATATATATATATTTTTCCTCAATTGTGATGAATATTTGTAAAATGTTAATCAATGACATACTGTAAAGTGCTCAAAATTATTGTTTTCCTTCAGAGGAATGCCCAATTGCTGAGAATTTTGATCATCACTTTTTCCAAACAATGTTAAATATACGTACAAGAATGATTAGACATGCTGGTCCTATAAAACTCCAAATAAAGTTGTTCTCTGTGCTAAGCCAACATCTGAAAAGTAAATAATAAATCTATGAATATGTTTGTAAGTACTTCACAATGCAACATTTTCAATGATATATGAAGCATATTCAGAATCAGATTTCAAACACTTATGAGACCATCTTAACTCACACTTTGGTGGTGCCGTAATATCTATATCCCAGTGACGCTGAAAAGCCAACCACCACCGCCGGGCTGAGATAGCCAAAGATATAAAAGTTCTTGTGCAGAAAGCCCTTGTTGTAGATGACGCCCACGACAATGAGATAGAGGTGGATGCCTTCAATGCACATCCATGCAAAGGCAGCTAAAAAGAAATAATGCAACAGCCCGGCGATGATCGAACAGAAGAGCTAGAAATCAAGGAGGGAAAAAGCATAAGCCATGTATGTTTCACATTAGCATAACACAAAATCCTGACTTTCTCCTTAAATTATGCCACTTGATATAATGCTCGATCATGTTAAAATATCCTGGTCGAGTGCCAGTTTTTAAGATGGCTCACTTCCGGCTGAGCTTCGTCAATGTGAAGCATCAGTTGTGAAGCAATCCTGTGATCGAACTCAGTTACTGTTCTTGTCCAGAGAGTTATGCTTTTATATTTATTTCATGTGAAAGTTGTGGATTTGTCACATGTAAACCATGATAGTTTAGTGACTATGCTATGATTTAAGTTAATTTCTGTTTTGGAGATGCCTTTACTCTCCTTAATTTTATTCATGCTCAAAGAATGAAAGTTATTGCTAATACTGTACCAAACAAAATAGAATAAGTATCTTGATTATTGCAACAAACTTAAGTTTACAAAACAGACAAACAATGATATATTTTACAAAAATATCCATTATGGAATCACTTTAAGTTATAAGATTATCAGGTAATTTTGAGATGGATTTCAGTCAAATATTATGTATTAGTACTTACTTCACACATAGAATTGGAGTTAGGCTTATAAGAAAAAACAGAAAAAGAAGTAGAGTTACACACTTCTGTGATAATAGAACTAACAGTATCTATTGCTGGAAAGAGAACATAATACACACTTACACACCTATTGCACTTATTAAAAAAGAGTACAATCCAAGCATAATGACATTGCATACTGAAATATGTTGGGGAGTACTGTATAAGGTTGGGAATAGAGAGATCACTGGTGATCAAAATTTGGAAACTACTTTAGTGAGGATGTGAGATTGAAACATGGCTTGAAAATGGGAAGAACTTGACAGATGACATAGAGTTGAAAATAAACACCCTAAGGAATAGTTTGAAGTAAGGGTAAAGGGAAGATGAAACTGAAGGAAGAAATAGGCATTGGAAGATAGCGGTATATAAAATTGGCAGGTGTTAGGACTACCACTGCCGAATTAAAAAACACACACACACTCCAGATTTGAAGTTTATAGTCTAGGGTGTACTATTTAAAATAGATGTTTGGTGGCATCTACTTCAGAAGAAGACCTTGAAAACTAGGGATTAGTGTCTATATTTGAAAGATTTCTAATAGGGATGAAAATATGGAGGCAGTTTAATGTCTTGTGACCCCAAGCACGCACTTCTCCAGTCTCTACCTGCCTGTGCCATGTCACTCTGGCTCAGCGTCTTCTGAAAGGACTCCTTGCAACCATGCTGAGCTTTCCTGAGAATGGCACTGCTGTGTAAAATGCTTCCACCTACTGCTTGTCCTTTCTTCCTTCTCTCTTTTACTCGGGTTCAGATCTGCGTCTCGGTCTGATGGCTCTCCAAGTCTCTCTCTTCCCATTTTCTCTCAGCCATTTTGCCTAGTTACTTTATTGCAAATTTAATCCCATTTTACTGTCTGCTTCTAGGAGGACCCAGACTAACACAATATAAAAATTGTTTGGTAAGGTCTTCCATCAGTAATGGGGGGAATAGGTAGTTAGGAAAGTGCAGTGACTTGATGGAGCCCATTTGTCATATTTCAACCTATGAATCCACTGCTTTTATATTCAGTCCCTGTGTTAAAATAAACTTTTTATTTCCAATTCTCTCTTTGTTCTTTTTGCCTTTGTTTAATGCCCACATAAAAAAAAAAGCAAAAAAAAAAAAAAGGCTATTTTTCAGTTTGTTGCTAAGTTTTCATTTGTCCCAATGATCCATCATAACAAGGGACATTGTGCTTAATGGAATTGACAGAGAGGTTTTAGATAGCATTAGCAAACTTAGAAAAGACTTAGGAACAGAGCATATGGTATGTTTGCCCATTAAGCTCTGAGTTATAATTCATGATTCTATGACATATATATTTAGGAAAGTACAAATTTAGAAAACAAAATAGAGAGTAAAGGAGATCTACATACCTTATTAGTATTTGTATTGATCCCAACAAGAAAAACTAGTTCAGCAAGGAATAGGTTACAGCAGAGATTTTTGTGAATTGTTGTTCTGGTGCTTTGAATTTCACTGAAGAACCAGAAGGTAAAAATGCATATGGAAAGGCAAATCAGTGAAATAATTATTCCTAGTTGAGTGATCCTTGTAAGAATATTATAATCTTTAATACCCTAAGGGAAAATAATAATAAAGCTGTTAAGAGAATAACTCAGTAACTTGTCAAAGGAACTACAACATATAATGAACTTCCTTTTTTGGTGAAACATTAATCAAAATGTTCATAAAATGTAAAAATACAAATGTGCATTTAGATGAGAAAACTTTTGTACCTTTGAAAATGCTCAATATTCAGAGAAATATGATATAAATCATGTAGCACTTTAAAAGTTCTGTAATTAGTGCTTTTTTTTTCCCCTGGGCATAGTATATATTAGTATATGGTTTAACAATGTTATCGTCATCAGTTTCATGATATTAGAAAGGCAATTCATTATTGTAATGTGAAAATGGTTAATTAAAACAGATTTATCAGTGGTAATAACAAGTCTTATTTCTATGCAGCAATTCGTCTAAAACACATTAAACAAAGGTATCAGAAATGCTGAATAGATAGAATATCAAAATAGTAAAGTTGAGAGACTTTGAAATGGGAAAAGTTGGTTTTATTCTAACCAGATGAATATTTATATCTTATATAGAGAATAGAGGCTTCTTTGCTTACTTAACTTCAGGAAAAAAATCTTTATGACTGACATTACAGTTAGGCAGATTTATTTGGCCACTTTATATATTTGATGGATTCTCAGTAGACATGGAATTGAACCTGTAATTTACCGAAGATTATGATACAGTGATATAAAATAAGAAACTGTATAGTGTAAAAGAAAGATATTACTGCTGTGAAATACATAGCATGGACCTATTCACTGTAGAGAGATCTTTTGTGCTTAAAAATCTTGTACACTTGTACATTATTAAAATATTGTGATAGTTATAAATACGCTAATACTTATTGACCAGGTTTCAAATATTTTTAACTAATTTGTAATTGGTAAAAATAAACTTTCAATACAAAGGCAAAGGCCCTTAAAGACCATGATACGTTAAAATGTGTAAGTGGCTTTTAAAAGCAACATTAAAAATTAAGAGTCAATGGCTAGGTATTTAATGCATAGCCTACTAGCTATCATAGACCAGATAAGTCCTATACAAAAAATAACCTAAAATCCAGTCTAGATATGTCATACAAGGCAGGTAAGAAAGCAAAGACTAAAAAAGATAGTTTTGGGGTTTTATCAGTTAACTAAATATATTTGCACCCAAAGAAACATAAAAAATTAATTCTCTTGACTGAGGTAAACAAGAAAAAAAAGAAAACAGGCAGGTTTATGAATATGAAATGATGGGAAATTGTCTTACAATGGAAGAACCAGAAGACATCAGAATTGCAAAATGTGTCAGGTGTTTACAGCGGCATGAGGTGTGGGTCTCATTTGAGGACATCAGCTCACAGCCCTCCAAAGACCAGCTGCCGTTCATGGTGTCAGGCGAGTAGCTCCAAAATGCACATTGACTCCTATACTTATCTGTGGTCTGAAAAAGAGACATTTTACTGGTGCAAAAAAGAGAAAGAATTATACATATAGTATCACATTTCTCATATTTAAAATACCATTTCACATATCAATATAATTAAAACCATGCCTAAAAAGTAAAGCATAAAATCAATGGTAATAAATGAATGCTGGTGTTCTGTGGAAGAACTGAAGTTATTGCAACAATGCTATATTTTATCAATTCCCGTGTCACAAAAGTTGTGAGAATTATGTGTTATCAAATGAGATCATTCAGGATAGCACATGACATATAATTATCATACGATCTTTAATAAATGTTTACTGTGTATATACTGGATATTAGTCATTGATCCAAGTACTAAAAATACAATACTGAACAAAACAAAAAAGGTTTTTCACTGCTGATTTTAGATTCTCATGAGATGAGAAATTATTATTATTATTTTTTAAAAAGATTTTAGTTATTTATTTGACAGAGAGAGAGACAGCCAGCGAGAGAGGGAACACAAGCAGGGGGAGTGAGAGAGGAAGAATCAGGCTCCCAGCAGGGCAGGGAGCCCGATGTGGGGCTCGATCCCAGGCCTCTGGGATCATGCCCTGAGCCAAAGGCAGATGCTTAATGACTGAGCTACCCAGGCGCCCCAAGATGAGAAATTATTAAACAAGAAAAATAAGCCAGGGAAAGGAGAAAGAAAGTAGTGGGGATTGGTCTGAGGAGGTCTTTCTTAGATGATGTTAAAGGAAATACCTCAATGAAGTAAGAGATAGAGAGTAAACCCTAAGACTTGGGAATAGAAGGTTCTGGATGGAATGGAAAATGGAAAAGCTCTGAGTTGAGACTGGATAGGAATCTTCCAGAAACACTGGAAACCAGTATAATTTGGTTACAGTGAATGAGATAAAGAGCAGTTGAAGACAAGATCAGAGATAGAGATGGCATAGACTGTAGGATGGTTGTTTAATAAATTGACTTCTCTTTATCACATTTATATTAAGTGATCATAACAATATTATGACAACTACTTTTAATATTCCTTTGAGGTAATGGAGAAGTATATATTAATTGGTGAAATTGCAAATAAATTATCAGGGAATCAGGAAACTGAAGCTGTTATATATGAGATAGCTTCTATTTTTTTAGGAAAACAATGGGATCCAAATTTTATTCCCAGAAAGAGAGAAACCATGAATTAGGTAGGTCTGTCGTCAAAAGAAAATGATAAAACTTCATAGTGGTCATTAATTTGAATGGGAAAAAGATTTGAACAGAAAGGAAGATTAAGGATAACCAAGTTTTCCCATGAATTTCGGTGAAGAATTTTTATTTAAATGTGTGTTGTGTTGTGTTTTGCGATTGTGTCAGAGATTGGTGAAGTGGGCTGTCCTTGGCGTCTCTTCAGCTGCCAAAACATTCCCCTAGTAAAAACTGCAGAAAACCCATCAGAGCATGTGAAAGAACAATGCTTTGATTCTGGTGTCAAAAGGTCAGTTAGCATCTAAAAATATCTAAGTTTCCTTTCCATTCTTAAAACATTTCACACCCTCTTCTGAACATAATGCCTACCAACCTTTAGGTTTGAGCTACTATTTTCTTGTATCTTCTATACAATGAGTTTTCCTCTACTTTAGATGTCTTTATTTACAGTGACACATTTGTATTGTGTGTAAGCATATACGTTCTTTTAGTCCCCTCCTGTCCCTGTAAACACGCAAATGCAATTGTCCAGCTTCAAGGCTCTCCAAATGGAGCATCAGAGGTACTTTAATCATGTACTAAGGCTGAAATTCTATTGAAAGTCCAAGAAATCATCAACTGTGAAAAAGCAGCAAATAATCTATGATCTTTATTTTCCTCACTCATTTTTAGGTAAATAAAAAAATGGAATACTTAGTTGTTTCTAATGTTTATTATGATAGAGTTTTAATTATGTACGAGCTTGAAAGGATTTGGAATAACAATAAAGGAATAAAATGGTTTCAGCTAATTTCTTTATAAAAATTGTAAACTTCTCTGTGATTTTATTTTAATCAGCATTTAAATCCCTGCAAATATTATTTTAAATGGCAATTAGTAATCAAGCAACCCTGTCATTACACAAATGACATTTGTCTCTTTGGCTCTGATACGTTTTTATAACTCATTCCTAAAAGGTATGCAGACTTCCAAAATGAACAATGTAATTAAAAATAAAATTAAAATACAGCTAATTTCAGAGAATCAAATGTGTAAAATTCCTTGGTATTTATTAGAAAGATTACAGAGCACTGAAAGCACAAAAATATTTTATAGAAAAATTAGTTGTAACTACTTTACTCTTTTAATTCTTAAACTCAAGAATTCATTAACAATTAAAGTGACACAATGAAAAAATGTTCACTTCTCTGAATGTTTCATAACCAATAGTTACCAGAAAAATAGCTTACCTTCATGTGACTTAATGTAAATGTTATTTTTTCAAGTTCATACAACGTGGGTGGGTTCGAGCTAATTGAGACTGAAATCACTGAAGAAATGACTCTTTCTTCCTCTTCAGAATTATCAGAACTTTGAGGTTCCGATAAGAAGTTGTCAGATGATGAAAACAAGGGACCGATACTCTTATAATATAAAAACACAACTGCAACATTGCCTATCAATCAAATAAATGTATTTAATGAAATTCTTATAAAACAAAAATATATTTAGGCTCTCAAAATAAACATAAAAATTAAAGTTTTTTACTCTAAGGCAGTCATATGAATACCCAAGACACTAAAATGTGGATCATAGTAAGTGCATGTTTATATAATCAAATCATATTAAGACATATTCCCTGACCTCCATGACTCTGAAACTGATCATGGACGATAGCATCCCCTTTGCACAAGCTATATTTAGGAGAAAAACAGTCCGAGATAATATATATCCAACTCCTGGCTAAGAACCAAGGTGTGAAATGTATTCATTTAAAGATTAAAATTTGGAGTTACTACTTTGCTATGCAAAGATAGGAATTAGAAAGATATCGGAAGAAAATTATCACTGACGTGGAGTATTAAGGAAGTTGAGAATTAAACAAGTTGTCGGACGCCACTGAGTTCCACCTCATGCCCACTGAAATGTTTCCTACTTAATATTGACATATAGTAATATAGTTATGCAGTCTCAAGGTAGGAAATTTACTGCCTTGCCAGACAGCTATTTATCTGTGCCCCCTGACACTTCCCAAATGCAGTAAATCAGCATATCCCAGTACTGGAAATGCAACCCGATCAGTACAGATTATCATGTGACTATTTTTCCCTTAGCCTAGACATTACACCTATATTAATGGATCTCAAATGGTCTTGTCTTTTGAAGCAGCTCATAATTATGGATATTAAACATGGGAACAACTAAAAATCCAGATCTATTGTCTTTTTAAAATTCCTGTCGCCACTTAGGTCATACACCTAAGTGTACAGAATTATGGACACAAAATTCACAACTTTGCATTCAGAATTTACTCTTGGAATCAAAAGTTCTGGTTTCAGTCATTGCTTCTACTTGTGTGGCTATGGATAAATTGCCTTGAACTTCAGCTTCTTCACTTATAAAATGATAATAGTAATACTCTAGCTACTTACTAGGCTAAGGTGGAGACCAAATTAAATAATATACGAGTCTTATGTAAAATTTAATAACATGGTTATTATTACATTTTTAAACTGGAAACATTATATATTTGCCTTAGATTACTGGGACAACTTACAAAGAACTCTCTTATATTTGTTCCCTCAAATTTGTGACACCAGAATAATGTGAAAGGCATAAATTCATCAAAACCATAAATACAGATGTTGATTGTATCTTAAAATACAGAGAACTGTGCCCTCTAGCTGCCATCTTGCGTCAACGCGAGTGTGCGCCCAATCTCGCTGGTCTGCCCAGAACCCCCGAGCGCTAACCCAAGTCCCTAGCGAGGTCTCACTTTCGATCCAACAACGTGAAAGAAACTACCATCAACCAGGAGAAACTCGTCAAACTGCACAAGTGCGCATTGGTGGGAGAGAAACTGCTCGCCAAAAGAAGATGGTGGTCCACAGAATGGCACCAGGAGATGATAAAAAACTTCCGTTCTCCTAAAAGAAGTTAGGAGTAAGCAATACCTGTGGTATTGAAGACGTGTGTTCACACACTAAGGAACAGTGATCCACTTTCACAAGCCTCAAGTGCAGGCATCCCTCACAGGCAACACTTTCACCATCACAAGCCAGTCTGAGGCACAGCTGCTGACAGAAACGCTACCCAGGAGGTTAAACCAACTTGGTGCAGACAGTCTGACTAGTTTAAACAGACCCGTTCAAGCTCTGCCTACAGAACCTGTGGATGGAGAAGCACCACTCGATACTGGAGAGGAGGCGGAGGACCAAATTCCAGATCTTGTGCAGAATTTTGATGAAGCTTCCCAGAATGAAGCAAATTGAATTGAGTCAACTTCTGAAGAAGATAAAACTTGAAGAAGTGACTGGGAGCTGCTATTGTATATTAGGACCGCTTTTTAAAATTCTGTGCACTCCTCTGATCAAACCTAGATCTCTAATATTTTTAAGCCCGAGCCCCTTGGACACTGCAACTCTTTTCAGTGTTTGCTTAGACACAATTCATTCTTTGCAGCTAATTAAGCTGAAGAAGCCTGGGAATAAGGTTTGTAACAAGGTTAATGAAAAAGAAAAGAAAAACAACCCAAAACAAAAAACTTTGATACAAATCTGAGTCCTTCCACATCACACACAGCACCACACTAATAAATAATATTTTTGGATGTTGTTGGGTGGTTATGTGAACTAGAAATTGCCAAAGTATGTCATGATTCATGTTTTCTATCTTATCTAAAAAGGTATCACAAGAAACATCACTAAGAGATTGCTGAAATCTGGGGCGCCTGGGTGGCACAGCGGTTGAGCGCCTGCCTTCTGCTCAGGGCGTGATCCCGGCGTTCCGGGATCGAGTCCCACGTCAGGCTCCTCCGCTGTGAGCCTGCTTCTTCCTCTCCCACTCCCCCTGCTTGTGTTCCCTCTCTCGCTGGCTGTCTCTCTCTCTGTCAAATAAATAAATAAAATCTTTAAAAAAAAAAAAAAAAGAGATTGCTGAAATCTATGTGTATTAGATAAGAGCATTCTCCCAACTGCCAGCTTAAGAAAACTTGTATCAGGGAAACGAGTGAAATTAGTCTAACTTGGTTGGGCTAGTGACATTATGAAGACTCCATGTGACGGCAACTAGCCCTGCCTTTGCTGTGCACAGACCAGGGACTGAAGCAGGATCTGAAAACCTTTTAGGTCAACGTGACTCAGTCCAGTGGATGAACCAGTTCATATCACAGTGACTTCTCAGAAGTTGCAGTTGGAGAAGGTCCAAAATCAAACGAAACCCCAAAAAGATAAGATAGATCTTCAAAATCTATTAATCACTCCTATCTTTTCTCAAGGAAAATATTTAAAATCAAATTTTTTACTTTGGGTAAATTGTGATTCTTGCTGCATAGAATGCTCCAAAATCCCTTCTTAGTTCTGTTCTGGGTATTGTTTCAGTATTTGTCCATTTTCATCATTTGAACCTCTTCTAATTCCCATGATTTCTTACTAATTCTTGGCCTGATTTAGCTTTTAACTCTCTTATCAGATATGTACCTCCATTCAGTAAATGAAGGTTTATTTGCTAGTGACAGGAAGTAAAATTTAGTCCATAAAAAAAAGATTAAAAATCCACCTGTTCTTCCATGGACCTCCCTTATTTTCCTACTAACGACACTATGCAGATTTTAACTTGAAGCCTATGTTTTATTAATGGATTTTTATCAGTAAATGAATAATCGCATGTAGACACCATAAAGCAGATTTTATCTGTTTGTTAGACTTGCCCTTATTTTTAAGATACAAACTTAAGGAAATCAAATTTTCTCTCTGTGTTTTCTTGAGAGCTGATATTATGGTCTCTTTCAAGAGTCAGAGTTTGCATGAGTGATCTTCAAATATGACAAAACTATCATATATCCAGACGGGATCTCTTTGAGAAATTGATTCCATGACAATTTCATCATCTGTCACCATAATAAGTATTTTAAATGGCTTTATTCTCAACTTCTAAACACTACTCAAGTTGTCTTTGAAATTTCAACAGTTTAACACAGTCTTTGGATTTGCTCCTAAATATTATATGTGTGCTTGGTTAATTAGAATGTGGTATAATAGGGTAAGAGCCTTGGGTTCAATGGTAGTATGGCTTAGTTATTTTTTCTTTGTTTTGTGGCCATGTTTTTTTTTTAAGATTTTATTTTTTTATTTGAGAGAGAGAGAATGAGAAAGAGAGAGCATGAGAGAGAGCATGAAGGAGGGAGGGTCAGAGGGAGAAGCAGACTCCCTGCTGAGCAGGGAGCCCAATCCGGGACTCGGGACTCGATCCCGGAACTCCAGGATCATGACCTGAGCCACCCAGGCGCCCCCATCTGTTTCTTACTATTGTATAAAAATGACAAGAAAAAAAGGAAGAGGATGATATGAATGGATTAGGAAAAAAATCCCACATTAGTGTTGTACAAAATTTTTTTAAAGGGTGTTCTACTGAGAATGAATGTGCAGAATATTAAAAAGATAAAGACAACACATCCATTTATGAAATGATGTCCATACCAGAGACCATACTTGTTATTATATATGCTTTTCACTTATATTTATGACCACCCATATATTCTTTAAGCTATTATAATTCATGTTTCACTTAGGTAGTATATTTTGACCTATATGAGAATGATAACAATTCTATTGGCAGAGATTTTTTTTTTTCCTAAGTGCATTGCATTAAGAGAGCAGATAAAAGGCTAAAATACCTGCTTCCTTGCCCTTGATTAGGTGACAAGGAAAAGCTGGTCAGGGTTGATTTCTTTGTTAACTTCCTCCCTGCTAGTACTGGCTCTGTATTATTTGTTGATGTGCATGTAGAAAAATCCATTAGCTTCATTGTCCCTTTGTTCCATTATTCATAAAATGAGGAAATCAGGGTAGGTAATCATCAATTTGCCTGCTAGTACTGGCATTATCTGATTCCATTTCCCAAGAAATCCTGCCTTTAGTTGAGAAGTTTATGGTACAAAGACTAAAAAATGGCAACTGGAAAAGAAATCCAAGCCTAAAACACTAACTTTCTGTCTTTGGGAACATTGTCTTCCTCACACAATTACAAATTCAGCCTCCCAATGAGGAATATGACGAGTTACTGAAAAGAAATAGTAAAAGAATCCTATGCAAGTTATAGCATCTATAATTGCTCCAAAGGAAGGAATAAAATCACAGCTCCTTTATATATTTCAATAGAATCAGAAGATTCAGAGATTGGGCACAAGACAAGAAGGATATAGATATTGTCAGCTAACATTCCTACTGCGTATTGACATAAGACTGAAAATCTCGAGTACAAAGACAGAAATTCTGTATATAAATATCAAATATTTTCTATAGGAAACTACACGCTATGTATACATCTGATACAATCAAAAGCATTATAAGTATTTTTTGCAAATTACTGACATACGGAATATAAGACTATCAAAGTCTTACCGTATGAATCATATGCAGCTTTTCTCTTCGGAGATATCTTTATATAATCTCCATCCACATTCATATAGGGATGAGTATGTTTGATGTGATGTGAATCAAAAAAGAAAGTTTTGAGAGCTGAAATAAAACCATGAAAATAATAAATTTCTCTGAAATTAGTTTAATCAATGTATTTGTTTAATGACAGTTTTATCCATTGTTATTGTATTTTATCCATCATTATCGTATTTCAACATTTTTTGGCAAGTAGAATGAGCATATTCTGAACATGCTCAGACATTATGATTTATATCCTAAAAATCTGGTTCAAGTTTTGACTTTTTTGATTTCACTATAACACTATGGTTTAATTTAATCTTTGTTGGACTAGACAGAAGACAAAATACCTATGTACACAAGGGAGCTATAAATTATAATTACTAAATCATAGATAAGCAACCACAATGTCTTAGAGGATAGTGTCTATAATAAAATTTACTATATGGAGGATGATTGAATTAAATTCTTGAATGATAATTTCCTTACCTGGAGTAGTTCCCCTTTTTTATTCAAGAATATCACAGAAAGGCAAGGATCTTATGTATTAGTCATAATGCCTGCTACTTTAATTTTGAGTAAGTGGTGAATCATGGTATGAGATAGTGATTCTCGCATGCTTACTGCTGCATAGCAAGATGCCACCCACACGATAGAATATAGATGTATGCAATGATTATCAGAAAATGTTCTTTGTTTCCTCAGAGCAACTTTGTAGGCATCTTCAATTTGATTCAAGATTCTGAATGTTCTAAATATGAGATTGCAAGAAGCAGGAAACATTCTAGTTTGCTAAGTTGATTGCTTCATATCAGAAAACCTGTCTAGAACTATCTTCAGCCAAGGTAGATCCTATCAAGTCATGAGATGACTAACTCAAAATGAGTAATGTACTAGGGAGTAATGTACTCTGAGCATTGAAATGCTAGCCAGCTCAGGAATAGGACAAGGTGAAGATGGTAGGAAGGAGGCAATGCTTATGTATTCATCCTTTTTACTCACACTTCATATTACATTTGTAATGTGCGTTGCCATTCATTTCTGCATTGATGAAACAGTAGACAACTTAATTAACAGTATTTTAAATACTTTCTTTCCCTTTTGAGAATGGCCTGTTTGGCAAACACTATTGTTTTGAAATTGCCCTTGGCTTCTTACCTATATCACTTGAATTAGTATCAAATTGAGTGGTCTTTTGGAAGTTCTGAGATATCCTTAAGGTAGCCTGTTCAGCAACATGCATCAGTTTTGTGAGGTGAGTTCTTCTATGATTCATAGATAACTTGTCCCAAACTATAAATGCGTCCTTTTGAACAAAATTATTCACAGTTCTTACAAATTCCTGTTGAAAGAAAAGTGTGTATTTTAAAAATGTTGGAATCTTCCATGAATCACAGATGTAAGGAAAAGTTTAAAGCTCAGCTATATTGAGTTAAAGCTCAACATACTTACAGTAAGAGTTGAATTAGAAAGGGCATCCTTGGCTGAATTAGTGCTATTCATGTCACCCAGTAATGGGGATGATTCAGCTAATATTTCTATATATGTAATTATATCCATCGGCGAAAGATCTTTCACAGAATCTCTATAGACTTCTTGCAGCAAAGCCACAGGTTCCTTTATGTGTCTAAACTGTACAAAAATGAGTCCAGAAAAAAGAAACCAATTTAGGGTACTACTAGATCCTTCTAAGAATAAAGCTTGTGTATTAAATTTATTCTAAGTTTGGTTTTCTTGTGCTATGTGTTAATAAGTTATCAGACTACATCTAAAGCATAACATGCAGCCCTGAAACTTGAAATTATTTGCAAAAGGTTAGCAAATAAAAAGCATAGAAATTACTTTAGAAAAGAAACAGCATGTTTGAATTAATAACTTTTAAAAATTAGCTTTTAAAAGTTATAATATATGATAATGTATTTTGAATTAGATTTTAATCAACCAGAGAAAATTCTTTACAATGGGATATATTGGAAATTTGCTCTTAGCTGGCTGTTAGTCATGTTGAGGGTCACACTTTAAATCACATAACAATTTTGTGAATGTCCTACTTTATTTACTCTTTGAAATATTTCCTTTGAAGTACAAAATTTCCTTGCATTCATTATGTCTTCTTTGAATGCGGGAATGGGCCTGGGGTCAAAGTGTATTTTTACTATTTTATCCATCAACTTTCTTTATATGTTGAAAACAAAATTTCCAGTATCCTGAACAGTAAAAAAGTAATATATGTTAAATATCTCAAAGTCTTCCTCAATACTTTGGGGCTTTTCAAATTGATCCTTTGTGTGACTCAAACAAACCACTTCAATCTCTATATGTAAATAGTTTCAACTCTACGTGAAGATCAACTGGTTGTTATTCTACTTAAAATGTGACATAAGAAGGATTTTAATGAAACCGAAATGTCAAAATATAATACATTCTTAATCTAATTAGTTTACTTACTTTTATTAACATTCTATCAATATTTGCAGCAATACAGGCATTATCTAGATGGCAGTTTGCACTCACATTTTCTGTAGAAAAAGAAAATAGATTATATAGTAAGGTTTTAAAAATATTTTTTCCTGGGGTGCCTGCGTGACTCAGCCGGTTAAGTAAGCATCTGCCTTTCTGCTCAGGTCATGATTCCGGAGTCCCGGGATCTAGCCCATGCATCAGGCTCCCTGCTTCTCCTTCTGCCCCTCACCCCACTCATGCGAGCTCTCTCTCTCTCTCTCTCTCTTTTTCACTCTCTCTCAAATAAATAAATAAATGAAATATTTTTTCCTAAGGTGATTATATTGATTCCAATAATTTTGCTCCCTTATTTAAATATTAACAACACATTCTTAACACTTGAATTTTACTTTTTGTTTTATTCATTAACATTTATTGACTTTTCGTTATTTAAAAAAATCACTCATAATAAACTACGCAATGTTTATTTTCATTTTACTCATTTATTTTTCCTTATTTATTTTTATTTGTTCTTTATTTCTATTTATTAAGATACACAATATTTTATGGAAAACGGTAGTTACCCTAAGGAATAAGGTATATTAACTACATACAACATATGGTCTACCTCTTCCATTAAATAAAATGATACCTTTTCTTCATTTTATAGATAATAAAGAAATACTGGCACATTTCTTAGGAGATGTAGTTCTTTGTATGCTTCACTACTGTGTCGCATTATATTTTATATAGTTCTTCGATTACATACAATGTAATCCTATAACTTACTTTGGCAGAAAGTGCCATCATTAGGTGTGAACTGTGATTTTCCTGTGGATGTCTGATAACCTTCCTCGCAGGAGCAATTATACCCACCATCCACGTTTTCACACACTGCATGATCTCCACAGGCAGCTGATTCACTGCACTCATCTATATCTGGAAATATTTGAAAAATTAAATTTTTTATTTAGTACTTATACAATTGCTACTTTGCTGATACAGTATTAGGTATGTATCATATCAAATTTTACAAGAAAGCAAGGAAAATCCCATCATTTGGAAAACGACAGAGCAAACTTAGCTGCATATATATTTTTTTAAACCCTGATTTGGCCAATCCATTTTGAAAGCATATTAAAAAATGTCATTCATGGACCAAACTCCTGAATTATTTTCTGAGTAGAATGATTCATCCACAAAGTCATTAAAATAATTTCGATCATTGACAATTTAACATTTAGTCCTAATTTAATAAAGACCTAATTTTTAAAATACATCTAAAATTCTTTGTTTTCTACTATTAAACTAAATCGATTGTAACAATTCAGTTTAATCTGGAGGATAAAAAAGAGTAGCCCATTTTCTTTCCAAAACTTCATTTTTGCATGTAAGTTACCCTAAAAATTGGCAAAATGTGTGATTCAATTCCCTTAAAATTTTACCACAGGTTATTACTTTTGTCCAGGTTGTATTTTACGATGATTCTGAATACACAGTCATCATAGATAAAATAACAAATTATACAGAATTAAGTCTTAGCTTTTCAGTAGCCATATATCAAAGTCACAATAAAAATGTTAGGTTTTAAGCTCACATAATTTATATTCTTAATTTAAAATTTTACATACTGCAGTGAAATATGTCTTAAAGTTATAAATACAGTATAAATACTCTGCCAGTAGGCAGAGTTCCAATAGGGAATGATTCCAAGGAACAGAAGAGTCCAGATCATTACCTTAAACTAATGCAAAGATTTTTGTGTTCCCAGCCTGGCTCTGACATCTTAGAGGTACTCTATGTCAGATTAATGAATAAACCTGTAATCTTAAGTATAAAATTTGATTTTTAAAGAAACTAATAGAGTGCCACAATACTGTTTGCCATAAAAAAAGGGGGGGAGTAATCAAAGTCCAACTTAAAAGGTCATATAGCCAGTTATCTTAAAAGTAGTTAGTTCTGATTTCTCACTTCAAAAATGCAATGAAGGCACAGAATAACATTAAAACTCAAACCACCCAAAACTGGAACTGACAGTAAGCCTGTTGGTAGTTCTTGAAGAAATTTCCATTGGCTAAAAAGGCAATGGTACTTGATTTAAGAAGATAATTCACAGGCCTGAAAAAAGGGTAGAAAATTCCTTGTTCTTTGGCCAAGCCTATATATTCATAATCTGTACTCCCCAGAAATCCGAGTATACATAACTTTTTAAAGAAATAGGAGTATTATCCTAGCACCCTCATCCTTTCCTCTCATTTCTGTATATGTGTGTTTAGAGACTGCCACTACACACACACACACACACACACACACACACAGAGAGAGAGAGAGAGAGAGAGAGAGAGAGAGAAAATAAAGTAGGGGATGAGCAATAGCAGGTTGACTCTTAAGATGTAGTGAACCATCAAGGAAAGCATTCCAGGTTAGGGTAAAGAAAAAAGAAGCCAGGTGGAAGTGCAGACTAGGGTTATTATTTTTCATGAAATCCATGAGGTGAGAAAAAAATATATAAGAAAACAAAAGACTGGTCTTTTCCGGAGCCTGGCTGAAGAAGTAGCACGTACTATACCCAAATGGGGATAACACCCCAATGAAGATGTGAACAGACCCGTGTGATATCATAAATAGGACAATTTATTTCATGAATAAGAAACTTATGTTTTCCGAATGCCCATGTTTCCCATTTTTAGATGCCTTGTATGGTTAACAGGAAATGAGGTGCTGATTTCTCTCAATTTTAAAATTATTTAAAGGTGCAAATATTCTTGGGAACGTTGTCCCAAACCCATCTCTAAGCAACATACAAATCTTGGCAAACACAATATCCATCCTCTCTCTTGTATTTTGGACACAGGGGCATATAACCTTGGTGCTTATAACCGACGGTGCTTCACTTTTTCTCGGTGCATGCTCCACACCCGTGGTGCTTGTTGGGTTTCTGTTCTAGTTCAAGCCTTCCTACCACCACTCACTCAGTCAGCTAGCTATTATCCCAGATTGTCCGCCTTGGACCACAGAGGGTATTTCAACCTCTGAATTCACCAAGCGACAAAATGGTAATCTGTAGAAATAAAAAAATAAATAAGGAGGTAGTCTCCTGGGAGGCCATTCAAAATTAGGATTATGCAAATTTTTATATTCTGACTCCAAATGTTATACAAGAATATTAATTAACCTACCAAAGTAATGTTTTTCAAGTCTTAATCACCCCATCAAAGTCATGTTTTCCAAACTGTTTGGACTTTTCTTGCCTATACTTTTTGATTTTATAACTTTTTACTCAAATGTGGAAGTGAGGGTTGCTGAACTTGATGTCCTTCTCATTCTGTACCTCAGTAGTAGGGTTTATTGAATCTAACCTAGTAATGAGTGTCTAACTACCACAACTGGCTATGTGCCTCTACTATTGTTAGCATATCACTCTATGCCCCTTGCTACCTAGTAATATAGAGAGAACCATAAAATATTGAAAGACTATGCCATGCCCAGATGAGATGCGACTGGTTTACCAGAATGAACATGACTGCTATTTTGCTGCAAGATCTATACCCACTTATCTGGCAATCTCTTACAGGTCCTCATTAGCTGGGGTCTAATAAAAACACTGTGTATCTTTCTTCTTCTTCTTCTTTTGTTTAATGTATCCTTCTTCTTATAGTTAAAGGCCCTGTAGAAGATTTTAATTCAAATCCTAGCTCTAATACTCATTACCCTTGTAACTTTAGGTAATATTATAAAAAATACCTTTAACCTCAAAAGAGTTCTTTTTCATAACAAATCAGGAAATATATGTGAAGGTGTTTTGAAGTCATGCCCAAGATATAATAGGTCCAGTGATTCTGTTCATATTGTGTTTCTTAATATCAGGAGTCCTGTGAATATGTAGGTTTGAAGAAAACAGATTGATAATGAGTGTCTCATAAGATTGCCATGTCTTAGTACTCCCCGGATACTAGAAGAAAGAAGAAAAGAACCCCCACCCCATCTTAATAAAAGTTAAATTGCTACTATGTAATTATTTCAGTCAAGCTAGAATTGACATACCATATTTAATAACTGATCCACTTTTTCTACCACCAACCTAATACTCAGCTTAATACTAATAGCCTGATTTTGCCAAACGTAAGCACATCATAACAATCATTTGCTTGTTTTGCACATCAAAAAATTCACTTGCACCTTTTTCATTAGTAAGGTTATGCTTGTTTTTCATGTCTACAATGAGCCAACCCAGCAGTAGTTTATCATAATCTTTTTTCAAAACATGATCCTATGATTGTTTTGATTCTTATCATTTTCATCAATAACTGAATTGTCTAACGTTTAACTCACAGACTGCGAAAAAAAGATAACACGTTCAATTACTGAAAGTAATTTGCAAAGACAAAATTGAATGTTAATATTATTCAAAGCCAGGAAAAAAATCTGAAATTATCAGCGTACCCAAGGCAATAGGACATATGGAATTATAAGCAGTAAACACTGCTCTTCAGCATGTGGTAAATATGAAGGAATTCTTGGGTTGTACTCATTTGGCCTTGGGAGAATTCATCTTATTGGATGCCTCAACTTTCCCATTTGTGAAATGCGAGTCTGAAACCAGGTCTCTAGGGACCTAGAGATCTGAAATTCTGTTTTACTGTAATTCCAAGGGAAAGCAAATGTTCAGGATGCTAAATTTCCCTTAATGCCTTCTGCAGCAAAATTACCTTCTCTGTGGACAATAGTATTTGAATATAGACTAAAGGTAAAGAATTTTGCTTGGGTCATTTCTTGCCCTGAATTGGGGTTTTTCATTATCTATTTATAGAGGTTCTTAATGATTAGTATAATTACCAGACATGTCAAATTTAAAGATAAGCTAAACTTTCAAATCACACAGGATACAGTACAGGGTGATGTACTAATGTAAAAGGAAGCAGAATTATAGTTCTCTGTTCAAATTCCCTGAAGATTATCGTAGTGCACGATGGAAATTACCATAGGACTAGAGAAGAAGAAAAAAAAATTATAGCTGTTCTGTTTCTCAAAAAAACTTAATCCTTAAGGACAACAAAATTGGTGAGAAATAACCATATTCCAGAGAATGAGTTTTTCAGTGAATAATCCATCAAACAAAACAGGTAGAAGCTGAAGGACTCAATACTGGGTGTTGGGTTTTAATATAGTTCTTGTGTTTACTGATTACTTAAAATAGCTAAAAAGGGAATTAGCTAAAACTTAGGCCCATTCCACAGTATCTCAATAATATATGAGTATTGGGAGAAAGAGTCTGAAATTATAAATATGTTATACTTCCATAAAATGTTGGCATTCAATCATCTCTGTGTGTGTGTTTTTGCGTCTGTGACTCAATTTTTTTCTAATACAGGAATTCTCTACTTGTAGGGAACACAGACAGAGAAATAGAGCCTTTTGTGAATTGAGACATATTAAAAGTAAACACGATCAGATGAAAAGACAGATGTCTTCCAGAGACAAGAGGGAATGGAGAGCATAGTTAAAATTGTATTAAATTCCAGTGATTAAGATGTTGTAAGTTCTCTTTCTCCACTAACTGGGACATTTCTAGTAAAGCTTACAGAGCTCTATAATTAGAACTTAACTACTAAAGGTAAAATGCATAACACACACGCATAACATTCTAAGAAGATGAGCAACGGGAGTAGGGGCTTGAGAAGAACAAATAGTGAGGTATTCCCAGTTTTCTGGACAGAGCTTCATAGATTACTTCCTGAATATACCGTAAAGCTATATAAAACTTTTTGCCGCAAACACTAAAGATAAAATTTATCCTTCAATACAAGGTGCCTGGGTGGCTCAGTCGGTTAAGGGTCTGCCTGTGGCTCAGGTCATGATCTCAGGGTCCTGGGATCTAGGTCATGATCTCAGGGTCCTGGGATCTAGCGCCACATAGGGCTCCCTACTCAGCAGAGGGTCTGCTCTCCCTCTCTCTTTACCCGTCCCCCTAGAGCTCATGTTCTCTCTCTCTCAAGTAAATAAATAAAATACTAAAAAAAATATCATTCAACAAAAATTGTCCTATTTTTTTCATATTTTAAATCTGTTTTGCCCTCTCAAAAACATGATCCACTGCATTTGCATGATTCAGATCAATGCATAAGATTTAGATAGCCACCCATTTTTGCCTCCTGTGGCTTTCCAGATACAGGACTGTGATTTTAATCCTCCCTTTATCCTAAACATGTGAATCTGGAGTAGCCTGCACGTCCCTTGGCTATCAAGTGAGGAGAATTCTTTTCTGTTTATATAGCAGAGTAAATGTTATGAACCATAGGTACATGAGACAAGATAATTTCTTTGATACAGACATTTCACTGATAAAGTTTCATTGAATGTTGTCTCCTAACTTACCATGTGTTAATAATAACATTGTTAGACTTCTTAGCTTACTGATGAGAATCTCAGTGGGGAACTAATCAAAGGTTTCGGTGTGATCTAGATTAACTCGGATATCTCTCTTTTATCCAACTATGTAAAGGAGAAGCACCACATTGCCCTTGTCCACGTTGCATATAGAAACTTAAGTTCTAGTCTAATATCTTCTCCTGCCCAATGACTTCACTCTCAGGGCCTCAGTTCATGTATCAATTTTGCAGATTAGGATCAGCCATAATTAATTAAGCTAGTTGTTGGTAAATTGGACAGTTTTGCATAAACTATGATGAAGATGATTTACAAGTTACTATCAAAGTTTAAGTCTTTGGCTCCAGAGTATTTGCCTCTGAAAATTGTTCATCTTTCTGAATTTCCTAAACAATCTTTTTTTCTCAGACTGTAATCCAAATTCTATAGGCTCTGGTATATCAAAGGCATGACCAAATTACAACAGAAGGATACTCTCTTCAGACTCAGAGTAATATTTCATATAGGGATTTAATTGAAATTATCATTCCAGAGGACATTTTAGTAAACCTGAAATGATTTTCTAAATAGGACTCTAATATTCAGAAAAACGTAATGCAGAACTTAAGTGTAACTACCTTTCAGCAGACAATACTAAAAGCACTAGAACAATTCTTTTATAACTAATGCCTTTTTGAATACTTTCTGAGAAAATGTAGAGCCCATCTCAGAGTGCATATTTATAAAAGTATCAATATCTTGCCAATGCAAATGATAATTTTCTTGGGTCAACATATTAAAGTGCAAATATTTATTCTGTTGTTTGTCACCATGTTAGATCTCACACTCTTATGATTTTTTTCCTCGTAAACTGCTTGACATGACATGCTCCCCCCAAATATCTTCCTCACATCCTTAGATAAATATTCCACAGTAACCGATTATATAGCATTAGAGAACTAAAGGAGTTGATGAAGTTTCTAAAAGTATTGCACAACTAGGGTACACTCAAGGACTGGTAGAATTTGGTTCAGGTAATATTTAATCTCTGGAAGTAGTAAGTAGTAAGAGATAGGTACAAATTTAAGT
Source organism: Ursus americanus (assembly GCF_024610735.1). Classification (NCBI taxonomy): domain Eukaryota; kingdom Metazoa; phylum Chordata; class Mammalia; order Carnivora; family Ursidae; genus Ursus; species Ursus americanus. The sequence continues at coordinate 32,497,005 of NC_142138.1, forward strand.
TAGGTAGTCAAACTTACCTATGCAGATGGTTCCATCATTAGTGATAAATCTGTCCTGGTTACTGCTGGATCTGAAACCAGGGGCGCACATACAGTAGTAACTTCCCTCTGTGTTAGTGCAGTTGGCATTTTCACCACAGGGCTGGGTCAAATTTCCACACTCATTATCATCTGTGGACATATCAATTTAAAACATTATTTTTATATAATTGAAATTAATTTTGAATATTTTCTACCAGTATTTGGAAACTGTGACTGTTAAACAGTTTAAGGCAATGCGCTGTCAACATTTAGGAAAAGTTAACAGTACAATCCACATTCCACACTTTTAATGTGACATTTCCTTTGTAGTTGCAAAGCAAAATAGAATCTTTCACTTCTGAAACACTGGACATAGTTATTGAATCTATATCAGATCATGTTCCAAATTTCATATGTAATTTAATAATAATGTCAATACATATACACTTCTTTGTAAATTTATAATACTCCCCATAAATTAAAACATCAGAGATTACAAATCGACATGCTCTAATCATGTGCCATTTATTTTTATTACTTATTTTCTAGAAGAATTTTGCATTACCGGGTCAACATCTCTTCACTTATTAATGCATTTATTCATTAAATACTATGTGCATTTTATTGTCCTATAGATGAGTATACAAAAAAACCTTGTATCATGGTTCATGGTCCTTACCTTCTAGTGTTGTAATACAATTGATCAGAAAATATATAGGTTCATAAGCCCTTTGTAAAAATCAGAAAGCAAATTGATACTACCTGTCAAGTAAATAAAGCAGAAAATAAGTGCTTTCCAGAAGTGATCATAATGGGGTGGAGGAGGAAGAGAATATTATCAGGTGACATTAAATCTTGAATTATGTCTTGCAAAAAGATATGTTCAAGTCTTAATCCCATGTCTTGTGAGTATGACTTTAGAAATGAGACCTTTGCAGATGGAATCAAGTTAAGATGAGGTTACACTGAATTAGGTGGACCCTAATCCAGTGACTGGTATCCTTGTAATAAATACATGGGAAATTTGGACATGAAGACACAGAGGAGAAGGCTATGTGGAAGCAGGAAGAGCTTGAAATGATACAGCTGCAAGCCAAGGGATGCCAAGAACAGAATAGCTGGCAACCACTAGGAGCTTGAAAGATACAAGAAAGGATTCTTCCCTAGACCCTTTGGAAGGAACGTGACCCTTCCAACACCTTGATTTCAGACTTCTAGCATCCAGAACTGGGGAGGCTCCGTTTGTGTTGTTCGGAGCCTCCAACTTTGTGCTAGCTTGTCAAGGCAGCTCTAAGGAACTAATAGACCCAAACTGGCCAATCCAGGATCGATAAGTATTGGTTAGAGAGAAGAAAGGTCATGAAAAGGAAGACAGAACGTTGGACAAAGATGCAAGCATAAGGTAACTGAAATATTTCTGAAGGTAGAGGGAAGCCGAATTGGGGAGCACAGAGAGAAATCATAGGGGAATCACTCTAAAAATGAGTCTAAAAAAATCTTTAATTTTTATCCCCCATTTTTATCAAACCAAGTTGAATTTCTCTTTAAGAATGAATTGTGTGGCATTTAATTTGTACACAGGCTATTGCAGACATACAGTGATAACTAGGAGTTGGAGATTTTCGTTTTATAAATATGAATTCATTGAATCCTTATGTAAGTTCTAGGAAGTAGGTACCATTGTTAACCCCTCTACCAGCTGGAGAAAAGAAGGAATAGAGAGAAAAGGTAACTTGCCAACATCACACAGCTATTTGGTTGCACAGCCAGCTAGTTTGGTTCCAAAGCCTGTTCTCTTAACTGTTGCATCCTGCTGCTTCTGTGGGAATTATTTTAAAACACTAAAATGTATAATAATTTATCAAATGAGTTATGGGTCTATTTTGGGAGATGGAAAGATATTGAGGTAATGATTTCAGAAGGAAAATGGAAACGTCATTTGCATTCTATTCTTTTATTTGAGAGAGAGACAGAGAGCGCTCTAGTGGAGGGAGGGGCAGAGGGGAAGTGACAAGCAGGCTCCCCGCAAGCAGGGCTGGATCCCAGGACCCTGAACTCATGATCTGAGCTTAACCGACTGAGCCACCCAGGCACCCTGCATTCTATTTTTAACTTAAATTTTATTTCCACTTACTCGTTTTCAAACACTTAAGGATATATGTATAGACATTAACATATGGTAGACGCTATAGGTGAATTCCTCTCTTTTTTCAAAAATGTCTACTATGCACAGGTCAGGTAAGATTTGCAAATCCTCTCCTCTCAAGATATTCAACCTCTATAGTCCTATTCCATAATTTTATTTTAATATTAAATGCTTTATCCCTTTGACTTCTATTAATTATAATGAGCTAAGTGCTATAAATGTATCCAAACATGTAATGGCTCAGTACAATAAAAAAGATTATTTGCTGCTCTAGTCAGAGAACCCAAGGTTAATGTTTCAGTCATTCTTCCACAACCGTTCAGGGACATAGGCTTGTTCCATCTAATGGCTCCACCACCCCATAAGGCCTCCAGTCTCTTTATATTGATACAGGTAGGGAGGGTAGAATAGAGCATAAAAGAGTCACCCATCACTTTGGTCCACATTCTAGTCACCAGAATTCATTCAAATGGCCACATCTGACTATAAGGAAGGCTGGTAGCTGTAGGCCAGGAAAAAGGGAGGTAGGCCAGGAAGAAGAAAGAAAAGATTTTGAACAGTCGAGCTCTCCGCCATATTTATTCTTTCCAAATACAATGACATTTGAATAATGAAACCAGATATATATGAATACCAAAAAAATTAACCAAATACGAGAAAATCTAATTGATTAATTAGATTTGTAATTTCCTTGATCAATAAATGTCCTTTAAATTAGGCATATCCATTGCATTAATAGCTTTTACTCTTCCCTTGGCCAGTCATTTATTTTGTATGTTTTTGATTTGTTTTGATATTTTGATATTGTGCCTCTGATGGAGGATAAAAGAAGAACCACGGCCCTGCCTCTGCCCTTCAGAATCTGGGCATCTTGACAAGAGGGGAGGGAGAAGCAGAGATCAGAGAAATACATATGTGGTGAAAGAAGACTGCAAGAGTAAATGATGGCCTCATTCCTTTTACTTGAGTGGGGAAAGAGGGTAGAAGAGATTTCATGGAGTCTGGGTGAGGTTTTTGTGCGTTACCTTTTTATATAATTCTATGTGGACATAATTTTACATATTATGGAACCATTAAAAAGTGTTATGGAAGGAGGAGATAATGTAACTGATGTCTTTTCACCTCCCACTTGACTGCGGGGTAGTTTGCTACTGCGCAGCATCCGTGGGAGCACATTTTAAGACACCATTGTCTGACGTGGTTATTACCATTCACCGAAGGCTCCCAATGAACCAGGCATCATACTAAGCACTTCATATACATTATCTGGCACTCGTTTTTAATCCTCGTATAAACCTAATGATGCAGACATGATTCCGATTTTACAAATAAAACTGAAATATAAAAAGTTGGATTACCTTGCCCAAAGGCACACAACTGATAAGCGGCAAAGTTTGATTCAAGCCTGGAGCATTCTGAATGTCAAAGGGATCTCATTTTTCTTAAATACTTCATTATAAAAGAGTTCACAGTGGTAATAGCTACCATTTATTGAGTGTTTATTATGTGCTAGTCACTGTGATAGAAAGATTACTGTAAAATGGAAAATACGTTGTGACTACCTCAGAAAATTGTCAAGAGGACTAAAGAAATTGATGTTCAGACAATTCTTAGAGTGGTGGCTAGCATGCAGTAAGCACTACATACAGGTTGCTCATCTCCTTATTTACTATTGCTATTTAAATTGCTAGAAATCTGGTCCTGCTACACCCTGCTTAAAATTCTGAGCAGCTACCTGGCCTTTAGTGTGTAACGTTATCCCTTCTCTATGTGGAAGGGAGCTTCTGAAATCTGGGAACTAGTTTAAATCACTTATCTTTAGACAGGTCTAATAATAAAGATATTTGTGAAGAATCTATAATGTAAGATCTTACAATTAGTTTTCCCATAATTCAATTTTTAAAATTTCAGTAATTTATTTTAGTATTTTTTAAGATCTTATTTATTTGAGAGAGAGAGCGAGCAAGCAGGAGCAGGGAGAGGATGAAAAGAAGAGGCAGACTCCCCCTGAACAGGGAGACTGACAAGGGAACTCAGTTCCCAGACCCCGGGATCATGACCTAAGCCGAAGGCAGACGCTTAACCGACTGAGCCACCCAGGCACCCCAAGTAAGATAAATTTTGAATGGCTTTATATAAACTGTGCTGAAGAGTTAATAGTTCATTAAGAGGTAATACTTTATTCACGTGTGTGTATTCAATTATTAACTTATTCTATACGCAGAGATATATTCTACAACTCTAATGACAATATGCACGTATATACTCAGAGCAAGCATATATGTTTATGCATGCACACACAAAACTAGTTTATTAAAATTAGCTGAGAGTAGCTCACAAGTTGAACACAATCATCTAAATCAAGTAAAAGAAAAATATTTCATCACACTGGGTTTGATTCAATCATTTAGTTACTCAAATATTTATGGAGTCTCCTAGCTCCCAAATGTGAATATGGTCTATACTGGGAAATAAGTAAAAATTAATCAAAAAGTCAGGATATGTGCCCTGCTGTCAGAGTTCACATTCTAAAGCAAGTTAACACAGGAGCATATAATTGAGTTCTTATTAAAATAAAAGTTTCAATTTTTATCTCAAAATTTGACTCCTTTTATAGCATACTGGGAGAAGTTTATATTAACTTTAAAAGAAATTGTGCTCTCAGATCAGTTATTGGTAATATAGAGAACGAGGAAGACTGTATCCCTTGTGGTCTATAGCTGAAAAATGATATGCAAAAATACAGAGAAAAAGGGCTCACTAGGTCTGAGGTATTGGTCAGAATCCAAGAAAATGAGACACTTTATATCAACTGATTATGTTTCTAAAAATAAATTAACATGGCAATAAGTTATTGGACTCCAACACATTTTTAAAAGTCTCGGGTAACATTATTAATAGGCAGAAAAAAGAGATTAACAATGGTTTTTGTGTCTTTCTCTACTGTGTGGTTTTGAGCACTTGACTTCTTAGCTTTCTTATCAAGAATTGGGAAATAAAAGTATTTTGTTATCTCTCTCCCAATCTTCTGGACTGGATATACAAAAAGGACTAATTCCCTAATGGTCCGAGTCAAATCTTATTTCGTAAAATAGCACTTATCTGAAAGTAACCGCCTCTCTTCCCCCAAGATAGTGAAGATAGGCAAGAAATTATCTTTGTGAAGTAATATATAAATTTGAAGTATTTAAATAGCCTTAAACTTTCCAGTGTCCAGCTTCATAATAATTAATTTTCAAGGAGAAAGTTGTAAAATAGAAGCCTGCTTCTTTTGTGCTCTAATTTCCACCGTTCAAATCAATTTACCAGTTATGTTACCCACTCTCTGAAAGTCTGTATTTAATCCTTCTTGTGGGGTTATAAAATAAATATTTAGATTAGAATATCACTTGAAAAATTCATTGCTACACCATTCAGTTGGAGATTAAATTTTTAAAATTTATCAAAAACTGTTGAAGAGAAATATTAACATTCCTTCAGTGAAAATTTTTCGTGGTTCACGTCGAACACACTGAGCTGACACTGCAAGAACAAAAGCAGACTCATATCCTGTAACACAACAGGATCCATGGCTACTGGAGAAGATGGGCAAAGGACCAGATTATTAGAATGCAGTGTGTGTAACAAACACAGTGGTAACTCAGAGAGGAGAATGGTTTCCTGGGCAAGTTTTCAGAGAGAAGGGGAAGGTTATTTACAGGGAAGGTTTGGAAGGGGATGGGATGCTGGAGCCAGGCACTGAAGTATGAGAATTTAGACAAACTAAAGGGGCCCCCAGCAATCCTTTCCAAGGAAGGAGTGTACCCCAAGGCCTGGAGGTCTGCACGAGCAGCATACTTTACAGGAGAGCTATATTGTTGAGCACGGGGTATGAGGGTAGAGGACGAAAGGCAAGACTCTGTGTAGGTAAGCATGGCCTACACTCAGAAAACACTTGCTGAGAGTTTGGGACTATATTCAGTGGGTAAAAAAATGGCCATCATCAGATTTATGTAGTCGAGAAATCTGATAAGATTTGGATTTCAAAGCAGGTTTGGAAATATAAGGAAAATTAGCTAAGATCCTGGAAGACCCAGCAGAACCCTAAGAGACGTGAAGAGCTAACCAAACCAGAATCAAGGAGAAAGTGGGGTAGGCTCTATTTCAGAAATATTTAGGGGTTAAAAATCAGTGATGTGGGGAGAGAAAGGAAAGTGGTTAGAATTAAACCAGATTAGGCATGAACTGAAAATTGTATCAGCTGGATATTGGCTACATGTGGATCTTTATAGTATTATTATTATTATTATTTTTACTTTTGTGTGTTTGGATTTTTGATAATAAAATATTTTTAAAAATATCAGTGGGGATTAGAGACTGATTGGATCTGAGTTAGTTGGAGGGGGAGAAGGCAGGGATGACTCCCAGGTTCCCACCAGGAGGAATTTGGCTGATAAACTGATCCACTTACAAGGAGAGGGAGAGGCAGAAGAGGAGCTTCCTTTGGGGCTAAGGAGGGAGTTTGCCTTTGGACAAGGAAAGATTGAGGTGCCTTTAGGATATTAAGATAGGAGTATTAACAATTGGGCAGTCAGTCATACTGTTGCGGAAAAATAAGAATCAGACTGGGGAGAGACCAAGTGACACTTGGAGAAGTAGGAGAACTCATTTATTTTACGCCGGCGGACCCAGATGAGCTCGTGCTCCAAATTCAGGGCCCCGGGCAACGGGGTTACAGGGCTTTTATGGGGGACTGCAGGCAGTCAGGTTCCAAGGGCTATGCTGACTGCTGGTAGGTGGGTTTGAACTGGGGGAGTGGGGGCTGCTTTAGGTGGGAACAGAAGTGCAGTGAGCCTGTGGTGTGAAGCCTGTTTACAGAAGCAGAAAGGGCTGCTTAGCTCTTGCTCCCAGTAGGGCTTCTGGTTATCTCTAGCTTATTGTCAGTAACTCTCCATCTTCTGGGGCCTCCTGGTCTGGGCCTCCTCTGGGCAATTTTCCTCTTCATTATAGCCATAAATTATTTAATCACGAGGTAACACTCACGGCTCCCTCATCTTCCAGCGGATGCGTCAAAATCGAGAACCTGGCATTTTCTCAGCTCTAGTGCAAGGAGCAAGCCTGCTGTCTTTCCGGACATTTATCTCTAGGTGGACCCTCTCTCCTGACGCCCTCTTCTCTTGGATCTCAGTAGTTTTAATGAATGTGGCTGTGGCATTATTGCACTCTTGTTTATCCTTTTGTTGTTGGTGCTGTTATTGTTCTTTGTACATTTTTACTTGGGTTTGGCTCTTCCTACCAACTGAATAATACAGTCCAGAGGTTAGGATGTGAGAGAACAAGGACCAAGAAAACCCTTTAGCTTATTTTCGTTCCCAGTGTCGGCCAGAAGAATCTTTGCGGTTCCACATGGTTCAGTCCAGCTTACCAGAGAACCACACAGGGCTGTAAATAATGAACAGGTGTAAATGGTAGAAAGATCCTCTCTCAACATATTTTTGGGCAACTTGGTCCTGTGGTTGGTGATTAGCTACTCATTTTGTTATTTAGGGCTTATATAAAAAACTAGACCAGTGTGATTTATACCTAATAATATGAAAGAGGAGAGAAAACATTTCTCAGGCATTCTGCTAGATGGCTCATTTTATTTAATTGTTACAATAACACAATGATTGGTATTATCTCTAGTTTACTTATGACAAAACAAAACCTCAGATGGGCTAAATCATGCATTTTAGAGAGAAAATCTGTTGTGCGCAGTTTTTATCCTTAAGACAAGCTGGCTGTACCTTGGATCTCCGCACTGTGGAGTGAGGTGTACTTAGACACAAAGTGGTCTTCTAAACAAGGCACAAGTGACGGGCATCTAATTCTCTAAATTCAAGAGTGATATCGACTACCCTAGTAATGACACGTTTTTGACAACAAACCATATAATTATATGACTTTCTGTATAATAAAGTTGAATTTTATAAGTTTTTTTTTGTGGTTTTATAAGACACTGGTATTCCAGAAGCCGAACACAATTTGAGTTTGTGTTCCATTTTTGTTAATCCATTGACCTCAGTCAGGGAAAAATAATTAAAAAAGAGAAAATACTATCCTCTCTTTCCCAAGCACTTGAGATGTATTGGCGGGGCTCAAATGGGTTACAACACCTTGAAAGCCACAGAGCCTTAACAGCAGCCTGGCTTCTCCACACTTTCTCCCTCTGGACGCGACTGCCAGTATTGCTCCGTAAATTTGAACACGAAAATGACTGTAACTATTATGTGACTCCTTGTGAAACAGGCCCTCTATGTCAAAGGTGGAACAACGCCAAAGCTTTATTTTTTTTTCTTCTATTTTCCTCCCCAAGGCACCCTGCTGGGCTCATTTGTTTCCAGTAGCACTGGCAATTCTCTTCTCATACCCAACGCTCTAACGAACTTAGAAAAATCATCATTATTAGCCTCCTTGATTATGGGTTTTTCTTGGGAATATTAAGGTAAACATATGGGTAAGGGGGGAAAAAGGTCAGGAGAAGGGAAAGATAAAAGAACTACAATGGAATTAGAATGGGTTAAGCCAGCCAGGAAAAGAACTGGAGTTATTGTTTCCACACTGAAATGATGTCATTGCATCCTCTACATAGGACAAGGAAAAGAAAGACAGAGTTATATTTTTCTTCCCCTCTAGGAGTTTCTTCTGCACCTGAATCTTTAAATGCCAGCCAGAATATGATACACACGTAACCCGCCCTTCCACATACACAGGCTCATGTTTGCAGAATTATTAGGAAGACAGATAAAAAATAAATAAAACCAGTATTGAAGAAATATTTCTCACTTTTCCACTGTTAATCATAAAACACATAGTATAAACTCATGTTTCCCATGACCATTGATTTAATAAGTCCAATTTAGTAAAGAGAAGTCAGATATATCAAATGCAAAAGGTTAGAATTATCATGGTAAGGAAAGTCAGATTACACAAGAACCAAGGTTTTCCACTGGGTATTCATTATTTTAAAGAATTTCTTCAATGAAATTGTGTTTTTTAACCTGAAGCAACAAATATCATTTCAAGTTTTTTGAAAGGAAAGGTGTGCCTTTGATTATGGATCAGATTTTGCCAAGGATATATATGCCCCCCCAACCCCTGCCCAATGTATAGAATGGTCTCTGTTGCTGTTTGTGCATTTACTTATTCTCCGAAGGAAATGTAGCACTTAAGAAAATGTTCCCATTTTATGCTATGATCATTTTTTGGTCCTCTCTTTGTCAGAACTATTAAAACACACATTTTAGAGCAAACAAGCAAAAGCAAGTATAAGTAGAGTAGGCAAAAAAAAGAAAACAAGCCATCTTATTTCTCCAGACAATGGAAGCCACTTCTCTTGCTCATTGGCTGCAGAGAGTAGGATAAAAATCCTCATACATTTATTTCAAATTATGAGTCAATGATTCTAATCTTTTTTTCATTCTGTTGTATCTATTAACTATAATAGTAAAGATGGATAACACTCTCAAAGTCTTTCTGGTACTTCAGTGATGGTTATGAAATAGTTTTTGAGAAACTAGTTTTATTGATTTTTGTTTCTAATCATTAAAGTGATACATATTCAAGGGGAAAATCAAATCGATGATAGAAAAATCTTGAAATCTCTGAGTTACCAAAAAAAGTTGCCAGTTAACAAAGGAAAAATGATTGGAATAGTATCAGATTCTCACTAACATAACTGAGAGGCAGTGGGATAGCATGTGTAAGTCACTGCGATAAAATAACTATCCTATAGTTCTCTAACCAGCTAAAGAAATCTTTCACTCAACAGAGTGAAAAACATTTGTAGAAATGGATGGATTCAGAGGGTAGGTCACCCACCCATGTACTCTGTGTGAAGTAAACATTCAAGATAGTGTTTTAATCAAATAATAATGTAATTTAGTAGACAGGCCTCAACACGGAGGAAGATTAGGTTGAGGTGTAATGGTGGATATAATCAACCCTACAATATATAAATTCAAATGAATGATGACTGTAGGATTATGAATGTGCAAAATAGATAATTGGGATTCTTATATTTATTGAAAGGAAAAACTGATAGTAGGGACATAGTTGAGTTCATAGAGTTGATATTACTTTGGTCAAGGTGAGAATAGGGTATATTGGGCAAGTAAAGCACACTGCAGAAAAGGAAGTGTTGTTACCTAATTTTAGGAAAGTACAAAAATATGGATTTGATTCTGAGTACCAGGAATAGGTGTTGGGAAATTTACTATCTCATTCAAGGTCTTTCTAGCTAGATTAAGAATCAGATTGACATGAGACAGATGAACAGGAGAAAATCAAATTTAATAGTGTATGTATGGGGGAATGCACCCACACATGGAAACACCAAAGACAGTCAGGCAAAATGAGGTATTTATGTCATTCAGTATTAAGGAGAAAGGGGTTAGGGTCTGGGACTTCAAAGGGAAGGAATGCAATTCACAGATGATGAAAAAGAGTAAATTTTTTGTTTGTTTTTTATTTTTAGATTTCAAGTTTTTATTTAAATTCTAGTTAGTTAACATACTTGGTAAAATTGACTTCAGATGTAGAATTTAGTGGTTCATCACTATGCTACACAGTGCTCATCACTACAAGAGTAAATGTTTGATAAATGTTTGTTGGGCCACTCAGAATCAGTGGGTCACAGAGAACCTTGATCAATCAGGCCTTTCCAGATTCTTTCTTGTCTACCTTACTTACTTTGTGGTATAACATAGGTATCTTTGATGATAGCTCTCTTCCTGGAGCAGATCCTTAATCTAAAATTCTTTTTAGGCAGTTAAGGGGGAGGTAAAGAGCTTTTCCTGAGTCTACTGGGTTTTGATTGCTTTTTAACTCAAAAGAATCTTTATGGTAAAGTGACATCTTGGGGTGTCCTGTCCTTGGTTCGTACATAGGAAATGGACTGAAAATTCACAACTAAATTTTCAAAAAAAGCTAAGAAAAGAGGGATGAATGGTAAATTGCAAAGTTAAAATTAAGAGGAAAAAAATGAAACTATAACTAAGTAAAATAAAATAGTTAACATAAAATAATTTTGCTGGAATAAAGAATTCTATCAAATTTACTGTTACACTAAATGCAAAAGACCTGCATTTCCCATAATAAGACACATTTTATTAGATTAGATTGCAGATGAAATTCAGCTATATATTTTTAATAAGTTTAAAGCAACTTGAAAATAAATCAATGAACCAAGAAAATAGGGATGACCCACTTACTGTCAGAGTATATACCTATATCACTGGCAGCCTGATTTAACAATTAATGAGACCTTGTTTCCTTGATTTTAAGATGCCACAAATTTTATGACACTTGATCAATGTAATAAAATGTTTTGGGGAAAAAAAAAACCTATATCTAATCTACACTTACTAAACGTTTAAGCATTTATCCATACAACTACCTAGTGCTCTCTTTACTGTATCATAAAATTGACTCTAATCATCTTTCACATTCCATTCCAATACTATTTGGGATTACCTCTGTCACCCAACTGTACATAGTATAATGATGATAATGCTGCCTTCCATAACTAGTGATTATAACTTCAACCTCTATATTTAATACATTTAGGTGTGACAGATGGTATTGAAATGCAAGAACTATCAGTTTTGTCTGTATTTTTTGTTGTTGTTTGTTTGTTTGTTTTTTTGTTTGTTTGTTTAGTTAAACTAGGATTTTTGCTTGTCCGCTGTCTGAGTGGTATTCTTTCCCAATACCTACATTGGTGATCCCAATTTCACCTAAGTCTTGCACATTTTATTATCCATTTCTAGAGATATGCCTGTGTTGATTTCTGAAAAAGAAATGGCAAAAAACAACTTATTTCTCTATTAGTCAGTAGGTACATCTTGATATCAGACTGATTAATATTAAAAAATAGTATTTGTTTAATGTTCACATCTATGTTATATTTTAATTTTTGGTAGGGCAAAAGCCTAACACTCATTTTTCAAATCCTTTAATTATAGTACAGGGCCCAGAGAGCAAAGCATGGGCAGGATTTCAGGCTATCTGCAATCAACTTTTAATGCATCCCTATTATGCCTCAGTTAGCAGCCCTTTGTCCTTCTTGGAGATTACATTCACTCTCTGTATTCAACTATTACCCCTGGGGACACTCCTACCCCCCCCCCCCACATCCTTGGTCTCTCTCAGCATTTTAATTCAATAGCTACTAGATATTCCTACTTATCTCTTTCAACAATTCCCTAAATTAACTATGGAAACTTTTAATTTATTACCTTCCTCTTCAAAGCTGACAGCCATTTTGCCTCCCTCAAGTTCTTTTTATCCACACCATTATTTCACGGGTCTTTGTGCAGACCTGTGTTGAAGACACTGTTGATTCCTTTCTCTCCCTGTCTTCTCTATCCAAGCATAAACTTTATTTTGACAATGTCAGGATGACATCTTTTTCTTTAGATATTTGCCATAAATCATATCAAACATTCTTCAAAAATTATAGTGAAATGTCATTTATGTGTTTTGTTTTATAACTAACATATATACACATATGTGTATATATATATATGTCTGCGTAAATATAACACACATAGTTTTTATTTGTTGAAAGAAAAAATACAGAAATTTAATTTCAATGATTTTTCCATCTTTTTGGTGACATATCCTTTCAAATTTGACAGCTATCTCAAAATGTACAAAATAAAGTACAATAACGGTGAGAACATATTTAAAAATCTGTGGCTACATAAAGCTAATAAAACAACAAATTTTGATTAATATAAAATACGGTGCCAATCTCCTTGAGAAAAAATCACCATGGAAGCTTACTTTCTCTTAAGTAAACTTGATATGCAAAACTACAGTATACATAAAAATTTGTTTTCATATTTTTTATTATTAAAACAAGCTTCCCATATTTTATTATTATAAGTTGATGAACTCTTTACAAGTATGTCCTCAATTTTAAACTGTGAGATTATCAAGGAAAGCACCATAAATTATTGGTATTTGTATTTTCAGATATTTATGTATATTTCTTACATAGTAGATGCACAATAAATGCTTGTCCAATGAGGAGGTCACAGTGCTGAGCCTTCTTGTTTGCACCCAGATCTGAGTATGTCATCCCCTTTTATCAACCTGGTATGAGGTTGTTTGGTATGCTTGGTATGTTTATAACTTGGTATGCAGTTTGTAAGAGGCATCAATCATACTAGTGGTCAAACTGCAAAGAGGCTGTGCTGTTCGGTAGACAATTCATACTCCATATTTCCTTTGCCCCGACCCCACTTCGCTCCTTTGTGCACCTGTGTGCTCTTCCTACCTGATCCCAAACTCCTCTGGCCCTGCCTATTTAGGGCCATGTTCACCTCCAGAGTGCTGCTAAGATTTATCTTTCTCTGTCTTCTGAAGTGTCTTTAGTGAGACAGAATCCTCTAATTGGATTTGGATATTTGAGATCTACTTTGGGACTGTGAAAAATAAATCTTGTATTCCTAGTTTTCATATGAGCAGGATTAAATATGACGTTTGTTTATATTTTAAGAGAAGTCTGCTTTTATCGTAAAGCATGTCACAAAACTATTATTTTGTCGTTTATGTCTGGCTGGTCTCAAATCATCAGTTACTTGACTGTTTTATAGGATTTCTTAGTAAAAAAAATAAAAATAAAAATAAATTTATACATAATAAAATCATGGCCCCAAGAAATAATTAAAGCATGTAAAGAAACATTGTTTTATGGGGCATATAATAAACATATGGACATTTCTTCAATTCTCAGAAGAGTTCATTGATTTAAAACTTGTTGCCATTCAAAAAAAGGTGTGAGTAATTTATAGCTCTTTAAATTGAAAATGATACTAGGTGTAATCAAATATCACGCTTCCAACCCTAAAATAATTGCCTTAAGGGTCAGTCAGAAATTGCTTTCCTCCATCAGTTTTGTAGCCTTATACCACTGGTTAGGTACACTGAGCAGTGTGAAGATGATTTAGCTAATAGTACAGACTCTGGGAAAAGACCTGATGCCTTATTTTCTGGACCAGTGATCTGACCCAATATGGGATGGTAAAACTGATTATATAACTTGAGATACGAATACTTAAGAGCAAGGGAGACTGATTCAAAAACTTTGTCCAACTTGAAAATGAATGTTCAAGATCAGAGTGATCCTGATATTACTGTATAATGTACATTCCCTTATCACTCTAGTGCTTTTTCTAGCTCAGAGTATGCAGTTACTGGATTTTTTTTTATGTTTAATAACATCCCTTTATGACAAGCCACTGAAGTCTTAGAGGTATCTCATTTTTATTTTAGACACTATTTCTGATCAAAGTACAAAGCAGAAAAGGTTGCAACAATAACCTTAGAATTAAGTTGTTAATATCCCCATATATGATGCAAAAGTAAGTGAAAACAGCAAGGACATTCTAGGCAGTTTGGATTAGGTTGTGTTCTTGCTATCTACTTAAAATGTTTTCATGTTTATTTTTCCCCAGCACTGTCGTTAGCACTGTCATTTTAAAACCTAATAAAATTCTTCCATTTAAGTTCCCTTTTTTTCCCTAAAATGTTTCATCCATCATATTAAAACTGTGTTCTGTCATGGGGTAATTGCAAATTGGTAAGCCAAAAAAGGGCATCTACATGTCCTCATTCCCCTTATCTCTACACTGGGCAGGGATGACAGCCAATTTATTAGTTGAGATATTGTTAGACTCATCAAATAAAATACTGTTTTCTGCCTCTGTGATGTTTTCTGCTACAGTATCAAAGTTGTTTCTTTCCAAGCCCATTTACAGATGGCTGTGATAGCAGTTAGTTATGCCTAATGACTTTGTTGTGCAGACTTACTGAAAATGGGAACATCTTGGTTCTGGCTAAACAACTCATACTAGATATTTTTGGGAACAGAAAGACATGTAATCAGAATAGAATTCTGCCTATTGGTTTGTTAAGAAATTTTACAAAGACTTTACATCGGGAAGATAAGCCCCAGTCCTGGATTTATTTACAGCCAGTTATATTATTTCGGACAAGTCACACAGTACTATTTTGTGTCTCTGTTTTCTCATCTACAAAGTGGTGATATTAATACTATATTTTCTAAATTTCTGTAGAAGAGTTTTTTCAGCAATAAATGAGATAGTGAATGCAAATGGACTTAAATAAGTACAACTGTGAAGCTATTTTATTCCTAACTATTTTAATCCTTAGAAATAGGAATTCGCCTAAGTCATAATATAAAAATATAATTGAGGCTTATGATTACTTAGTCCAGAGTTCTGATAAAATCTAAGTATATATTTTGGGAGATTCCTTTTTTTAATGTGAAAGCTAAAATTGTTGTATTTTTTCAAATCTTTATAATCACCACTCTTAAATATGACTCAAAAAACCATAATCTGTATAATACTTTGTTCTAAGAAAATTTAAGTGAAAAATTAACTGATGATTCACTTTTAGCTGCACTAGAAAACAAATATATCCTTTGGAGCCCTCACTCCTTGTATTTGCTGGTTATAGCAGGCAAGCCTTGCAGGCTAACATACAAATACAAATAAGATAGAACAACACATCAACATTTCAGTTTTTAGAGTACTCCCAGAGATACCCAAACAATACAAAATTAACAAAAATTAACAAAAATTAATTTAAGAGGGAAAAATGGAGCATTTCCTGGTCTTACATTCCAACAATTTCGTAGCACACTAAAATGATCTACCAAGAGCAAGTGTAGCTAGAATCCCCTTTTAAATAGCCCACTCCAGAGACCAATAGATGGAAAGAACAAGAGATTATAAGTATTAAAACTACTGGACCCATTTGCATCCCTCTCTATTTAAAATAAGGAAGTAATTGCTAACACCGATCGAGCATTTATTACCCACTAGGCAGTTGCATTACTGTGTCACTTAAATATTAAAACACATTTTTGAAATAATATTGCCCCCATTTTACGGATGAAAGCACTGAACGCACAGAGACACGAGGCAGCATGGAGCGGGACACAGCATCTGAGTGTCAGCGCTGGGTTTTTAATCTGACAGCTGAGCTGATGTTTTAAAATATTAGGCAAGACTTATATTAACTCCACTGAACATGGAACCAAAAGGACTATTCTCCAACAAGAAAGGAAAGTTTATTTCAGCTGGACAGTGGTGACAGCACAGGAAAAAAAAAAAAGCTGTTATTTGGAATCTTGGTTGAAAAGAGCCATCACAAAATTGGGAGAAACACGGACTGGAGAGTCATATAGAACAAAGTCTGAATCTTACATGACGTATCCAAATTTTAATTCCCCCATCAGCAAAATGGAATTACAGGGTTATTGTGAAGATTAAAAATCCATTAAAGAGGAGAAAACAAAAACAGGGATGTTTTGTTTTTGGGGATGACTAGGCAGAACAAAGAGGATTTCTACGGCAGTAAAAAAGGTCTGTATGATACTATAATGGTGGATATATTTCATTACTAACTTGTAGAATGTGAACTCTAATGTAAACTGTAGACTTTGGGTGATAACGTGTCCACGCAGGTTCAGCAATTGTAACAAATGTACCACTCTGGTGGGGGTGTTGTTGATAGTGGGGGAGGCTGTACAAGTGTGGGCTTAGGGGGTGTGGGGACATTTCTATACCTTCCTCTCAATTTGCTGTGAACCTAACATTGTTTTAAAAAATAAAGACACAAAGAAAAAAAAAACCACACTAAATATCTACAGGTAGGACTTGGTACACTGGAGATGTTATACAAATATGAATAATAAAGCATGCTAACTTTTGAATGAATAGGTAGGAAAGTAAACAATTATTTTTAACCCACTGCTTAGGTTATGGAATCCTACTTCTGTTATGTAAAGCATGTATTTATCACCATACTGCATCGTCATGATGAAAAAGTGTGAATTCTCTATCAGTAGGAATGTTTAGGTCTAATATTTATGGTCAAGTCTTCGTTAAGACAGTAAATAAAAACCTATTAATTACCACCTAATTCTACAAATAGAATTAATAGAATTTCACTATAAATCTTGTTGACCTATAAGTTTTCTAGCCTAGCATATTTAGAACAAATGGAAATTACAAATATGTTAAAAAGAATGAAGTCCAAAACATGAGGAATTTACATTAAAAAAGTTTCACTCCTATAGCAAAGCTTTATCATTTAGGAACTGTATCCATTCACCACCAGTACACTGGTATGAGTTTGTTAAAGTAGAAAGGGAACATGTTGGAAATTAAATGTATTATTTGAAAGACAAGGAGAAAAGCATTGGCTATTTGGTTTTACAAATGTAATTGCTTACTGCCAAAACTTTCTCAAATTCAACACAACCGTTCTGTTTTCTAATTAATTTCTCAAATTGTAAGACCTTTCACATAGTTTCATGGCCAAAATACATCTGCACATGCTTCCCCTCAAATGTTTTTTGTACCACAGTGATACTCCGTCTGTTGTTGCTGTCTTGCCGGTTCGGCACCAAAAGTGTGGGAAGTCTGGTTGAGAAATAAGCTTGCCAGTGGACCCCGCTCCCACCAGGTGTGGGCCTTGCAGTTCTGAACATCACTGAATTCAGTTGCAAAGCACATATTTCCGTGGTTTTAAAGGAAGCCAGACAGGTGGCACCCTTAGGTTGTTAGCATTTGCATTTTCTCTCAAATATCAAGTTTTCTCCACTTTACTCCAGATTTAGTTGTCTTTTTTTTTTCCCTTTGAGCTAGTTTCAAAGCATTTTGAAAAACAGGTTCTTAGTTTTGATTCAGACTTTAAGAGTTAAACCAAGAACTCCTTTTATCATCCGATTCATAACTTTTTTAAAATGAATTTTTGCTCCATGTAACGGAGTAAATATCCAGTAACTCCTTTTCATATTTGCATAAGCATTATACATAAATTGTAGATAGATTGCCTTCATTAATAAAGAAATGAAGGGTTTTGAGTGACTGTTCTGCTTATAAAGAAAAATATTATTTAGAAACCCTTCACATAAACATATATGGTTTTAAAAGATATTTGTATGGCTAAACTTAAAGTTTCTTGTAAGAGATATTTTATGAGCAAGTACAATATAGTGAAAGACACAATTTGAAAAAAATGTAACACATACCAATTTCTCCTAAGTGATGTGGGATGTAGCATACACGAAAACAGTTCAGTGTCAACAGAAATAAGAAGGAAGTCTATTTATACAATGTTAACTTAAACACAGAAAACACATTTTTCAATGAATTTTGCCACCTAAAATCTTTATGATAAATTGACCTGGTTGTTATCCTTCTCCATTTGCAAACTGTGCTAAAATATCCATTACTGCTAACGGGTTTTTGTTTCATGTTGTTTTTTCACATATGTTCATATTCTATAATTCTCCTTTTCAATGACTCTAAGAAGAGTTTTGACTAACAAACAAATTAAGGTTAGGGCAACTGACAAAATCTTTGGGTATTCATGAGTTTTAACTTTGATTTCATTATTGAACTATTGAGACTGTACTGACAACAGTCTTTAAAGAAAAATATACTCTTTCATCTTTGCTTGATCAGTATACTGAACACACACACACACAAACACACACATGCACACACCCCTCTCTTTCAAGCACCCCTTACTAGCATGCAAAACCACAGAACTCCTTTCCCTGCAATTCTATCCCTCCTATTATTTTCTCCAATATATCTATACACACACAAGTATCTTTATTATATGCCAGTTCATCTTTCCTAAAAAGTCTACTTGATTTCTACTTTTTGGGTAACTACTCTGATTTTAAATTATTATTTAACAATTACCTATAAAATTGGGGGAATCACAACACTGTGTTATGTCTTCTGGTGGAAATGGGTGAATTTTAGTACTATGATCTATTTTCTACTACTTTTTCAGGTATTTATTGGCAACTCAATTATGGCATTGTCTTTAAAAATTTTTTATGGTGTCTCCTTTAAGAATATGACGCCAAAATTTTAGGAGGTAATAAGAAGAAGAAGAATGGAAATATATCCATGATGTTTTCATTTTTGTACAATATTATACCCAGGGAAACAGTATTACTGTATTAATTTCCTTCTGCTGCTATAACACATTACCACAAATGCACTGGTTATAAACAACACAAATGTATTACCTTTATTACCTTACAATTTTAGAGGTTGGAAGCTGAGATGGGTTCAGTGGGCTAACATGTGGCTAAGTGTGGGCTAAAATGTGTCAATGGGACTGAGTTTTCCCCACTAAGCTCTGGGGGAGAATCCATTTTCTTGCCTTTCTGGCTTTTAGAGGCAGCCAGTAATCCTTGGCTCATGCCCCACTTCCATTGTCAAAGCCAGAAACGGCTAGTTGAGTGTTTCTCATATCTCTTCACTCTGAAACTAATACTTCTGCTTCCGTCTTCCACATTTTAGAACACTTGAGAGATTACTATGGGTCCACCCAGACATTCTAGGATAACTGCCCTATTTTAAGGTCACACGATGAGCAGTCTTATTTCCATCTGCAAACTTAGTTTCTTCTTGCCATGTAATATGACATATTCATAAGTTCTGAGAATTGGGTCATTGGTATCCTTGGGGGCCATTATTCTGCCTAGAACCCATTTCATATGGTGAAGAAACACTAAAAAAACTAGCAAATAGATTGTAGTGGGCAGGTGGTAACATTTGCTTTTCAGATCCTATTACAATCACAGAGAGAAAAGGAAATTAATTAACTAACTTTTTTTCTAGCACAAAATTAAAAGTGGGAATTTATGTAATTTTCAAGCAATCCTCAGTCTTGACCCCCATTTGTTTCTGGATAAATCTGAGAAGTAGAACTGAAATGATATGAAAATTATAACACAGAAACAATGATGAAAATCTATAGCTAAAATAACAAAACAACCAGCAAATAAAGTTGTCAGGTTTCAGAGCAGGAAGAAGATAATCCTACTTGAATATCACATTCTTGTTTTACAAATAAAAAATCTGATAAGCCTTATGTCACCCAGATGGATAGTGAGAGAAGCCTAGATGTAGATAATGAGTCAGAGTGATGTGATGTTTGAGTGCAAAAACAATATGTTTATAGAAACATAAGGTTTTAAAACTTTTTTGGTACAAAAAGTCTTTTATTATACACACGTATAGAAAAGTGAACAAAATAAAGATGCATAGGTCAGTGGTTTCTCATGAAGGAAATGTTTATGTAATAAACACTCAGGTCGAAAAATAGAACATTAACAGCATCTCATAAGAACCCTCTGTACTTCTTCCCAATCACTGCTCCAATCCCCTCCTAGAGCTAATCTTGACTTTTATGAAATCACATCGTTGCTTGTCTTTATAATTTCATTGCACAAGTCTGGTTACCTAAACATTATACACATTTGCCAGGGCCTGGACTTTATAACGCAATATATATTCTGTAAGGTCTGAATTTTTGTATGTCTATTTTTACTCAAAATTCTATTTTTGAAATTCTCTTATATGGTTTTATGTGCAGCTTTGCCCTACTTATTTTTATGATTCTATTTAATAATTATTCTATCATATGATTAGACTTCAGTTAATTTATACATTCTACTGATGATGGTCAATTGAATTGTTTGCATTTTTGAATATTAGAAATATTGCTGCTACAACTCTTTTTATGTCTTTTGATGTCTATGTAGTAGAATTGATGGGTTATAGGGCATGCTTAATCTGCAAATACATTAGATACTGCCAAACTGGTTTCCAAGGTGGTTGTATCAATCTATATTCATATTAGCAGTGTTCCACTGTCTCCAAATTTCATTAGCATTTGATATAGACAATCTTTTAAAATTTTACCTATCCTGGTAGGTATGCAGTATTGATTCATTGTTGTTAGTTTTAATCTCTGTGATTACTAATCAGTGTGAGCAATTTTTCTTATGTTTTCAGGGCATTTGGATATCTTCTTTCATGAACTGCATACTCAAGTCTGTTGCCCAATTTCTCTTGGATTTTTTTGCCTTATTGTTGTTTTGTAGAATGTTTTTGATCTATTCTATATAAAAGTCATTGATAGATTGTTGCCTTTATGGGGGCGCCTGGGTGGCACAGCGGTTAAGCGCCTGCCTTCGGCTCAGGGCGTGATCCCGGCGTTATGGGATCGAGCCCCACATCAGGCTCCTCCGCTATGAGCCTGCTTCTTCCTCTCCCACTCCCCCTGCTTGTGTTCCCTCTCTCACTGGCTGTTTCTATCTCTGTCGAATAAATAAATAAAATCTTTAAAAAAAAAAAAAAAGATTGTTGCCTTTATGTTCTCCCACTATATGGCTTGCCTTTTTATTTTGACATCATTTGATGAAAAAAATTTTAACCTAGTTTCATTTATATTTACTTTTATGGTTGCTACTATTCTTTCCTATATAAGAAATCATTTCCTAACCTTCTCCTAATTGTCTATAAGCTGTTCTGATTTTAATTTCATATAAAGATGTACAATTCAACTGAAACTGATATATATGCTGTAAATAGAAGGCATGCTTTTCATTTTTCTACATGGATATTTAATTATTTTATCACCATTTGCTGAAAAGACCATTCTTTCTCCAGCATCTGCATTACCTCTCTTATTGTAAATAAAAATAAGCATGGAAAAGAAATATAAAATTGACTATTAAAGAAATTGAATTTGTAATTAAATATTTCCACATCAACAAAACACCAGACCTTGTATGGTGTACCATCTGGATGATACAGAGAAATAATGCCATTTCAAAAATTTGTTAAAAGAACAGAAAAGATGGAATTCTGTCTAATTATAAGAAGCCAGAAAAATCTAAAAATCTAAAAGCCTTACAAGGACATTATGAAAAAGAAAAATTATAGTTGAACTTCATTCATAAATAATGATGCAAAATATCTAAACAAATAGCAACAAGTGTAATCTAATAAATACAAAAATGGGTAATATATGATTGCTAACTTTGATTTATTTCAGCAATATAAAGATTGTTTAAAAACTGAAAATCAATTAAATTTACCACACTAGTAGTAGAAAGAAAAAAAAGTGGCATCATCTTAACAAAGAAAGAGGACTTTATTAAATTTAACATCTATCCCTGATGAAAATTTTGTAAGTTAGAGAAATAAAAGAGATAATACAATAAGCACAGTATTTAATGATAAAAGAAACTCTTTTTCTTTGAGATTGGCAATGAGATAAGAATGTCTGCTTTTGCTATCTCTATTCATCATTATACTGGAGATCCAGTAAGGCAATAAAAAGAAATAAAAAAGAGAAGTATTAAAAGGAAAATAAAAATAAAATTGTAGATTATTTAATAAATTATCAGAAATACAAATAAATGTAGCATGCTCATTAGATACGAGGTCAAAATAATCAGTTGCATTCCTTTTATACAGCAATAAAATCAATAAGCTTTTTAATAATAAGAAATAAGCAATAAAATTAAAATATCAGTTAAAATACCAAAAAGTCACAGATGTCTACCAATAACCTAAAAAACTGTATAAGCTGTCTACAAAGATGATTAACCACTATTGAGATATGTTGAATTATTTAAAGCAGGCTCTATAAAATGTCTTGAAGCAATGGTTTTCAAGACATTAGACAACAGATACCAAAAGACAGTAATCCCTGTGAGATGAGGGGAGAAAAAATGAAGTAAGCTTACTGCCCTGAGAGAATTTCTTGTCTATGACCCAGATGGAGCCTAATGAATTCTCTGAGTTGAGCAGATGTAGCTGATAGTCCCAGAAGACCAGGCTATCTAAGGTTCACAGGACAGGAAGAAAGAAAGGGAGAAAGAAGGAAGGAAGGAAGGAAGGAAGGAAGGAAGGAAGGAAGGAAGGAAGGAAGGAAGGAAAGGAAGGAGGAAAGAAAGAAAGGAGGGAAGGAAGGAAAGAAGGAAAGAAGGAAGGAAGGAAGGAAGGAAGAAAAACTTAAGAGAGACCAAGTCCTAGATGACTACAAAGGTTCACCTTGAGGATTCAGCTAAGTACGGACTAGTGCTGCATGTGAAGAAAGAACCATCTAAAAGGATACGAGCACAGTACCCCTTGCTCACACAGCAGCAATTTCTGTTCCCACATGCCAGATGGAAAACAAGACACTAGGTAGAATGTTTTAATAGGGTTAAATTTCAGCAGTTTCTCCCACATGTTCAAAAATTACATATAGACATGAAATATTA
Organism: Ursus americanus; assembly: GCF_024610735.1. NCBI lineage: Eukaryota > Metazoa > Chordata > Mammalia > Carnivora > Ursidae > Ursus > Ursus americanus. The sequence goes on from NC_142138.1 coordinate 32,520,319, forward strand.
AAAAAAAAATCCAGAGATAAAATCTTTAATGTCTGATGTGAATATTACCATGCATATCTGTTTTTAATTTAATTTAGTTTTGTTTTTATGGCCCAAGAGCTAAGGATGGTTTGTATAATCTAAAATGGTTACATGCTAAATGATTATATAAATATATATATATAAGAACCTGATTTTCCCCTGCACAGCTTAAAATTTTTACCTTCTGGGTCTTTATGGAAAAGTTTACCAATCCTCGACTTAGATGAGATGGAAACATTCCTTGTAAAACACAAACTATCAGCGTTCCCTGAAGAAGTAGATCATCTGAGCAGCCCAAATCTACTGAAGAAGTCAAATTTTTAATTAAAACCCTTTCCAGAAAACAAACAAACAAAACCTCCAGGCCCAAATGGCTTCAATGGTGAATTCTTCCAAACCAATTCTACATAAACTTTCCCAGAAAAACCAAGAGGAGAAAATCCTTTCCAATTTATTCTGTTAGGCCACCATTACCCTGATGCCAAAATCAGATAAAAACATTACAAAAAAACTAAGACCAATATCCCTTGTGAACAGACGCAAAAATTCTAAACACAACTGTGGCAAATTTAATTGCCACTATACATACAAAGTATAGTATATCATGGCCAACTTGGGTTTATCCCAGGAGTGAGCATGTTTTAACTTCTGAAAATCAATCAATATAAATCATTCAGTATTATAACTGTCAACTAAAAAGAAAATAAATCTGATTATATCTAACAATGCAGAAAAAATTTTTTGACAAAATGCAACATCTATTTCTGATAAAACAACTTTCTGCATAGCGGAAATAGAAGGAAACATTCTCAACCTCATATCGAACATCTACTGAAAAAAGGCATCTAAAATCATATTGAATAGCAGAGACTGAAAGCTTTTCTTTAGGATGAATAACAAAATGAGGTTACCTGCTGTCCTTAACTTCTATTCAACACTGTGCTGGAGATTTTAGCTAGTGAAATAAAGCAGGACAAATAAATAAAAGGTATTTAGGTTGGAAAGGAAGAATTGAAACTGTCTTTATTGGCAGGTGATACAATCGTCTATTTGGAAAGAATAGTCTTTTTAGCCAATGGTTATAAAATATTTGGATATTCATACGTTAAAAAAACAAAAACACTTTAATCCATAACTGACACCATATATAAATATTAACTCAAATGGATCATAGACCACAATGTAAAACCAAACGTAGGATGAATCTGTGATTTGTGTTATAAAAATATTTTTTAGATATAGCACAAAAAGCAGAATCCATAAGAGATCAAATTGGTAAACTAAGCTTTATCAAAATTAAAAAATATAAAGTCATAGACTAGGAGAAAATTTTTGCAAAGCATATATCTCATGAAAGACATATCCATAATATATTTTAAAAAGCACTAAAAATTCACTAGTAAGAAAACAAGTCAATACTATTGGGCAAAAGATTTGAACAGACACTGCACCAAAGATAGGGAATGCAAGGAAGCACATGAAAAGATGCTCAACATCTTCAGTAACTGGGGAATGCAAATTAAAGCCACAATGAAATACCATTAAACATCTAATACAAAAACTAAAATTAAAATGATGGCCCATTCCCAATGATGATGAGGATGCAGAACTACTAGATCTCTCATACATTATCTATGGGAAAGCGAAGTGGTTCAACCATTTTGCAAAACATTTTTCAGTTTCTTATATAGTTAAACATACACTTACCAAATGAACTAGCAATTCTAGTTCTAGGTATTTACTCAAGAGAAATTATCCATACTAAGACTTATATATGAATGTTCTTAGCAGTTTTGTTCATAATAGCCCCAAACAATAAACAACCCAAATATCCATCAATGGTAAAAAAAAATTAGTAAATTGTAAATATTGCTCCAAAAAAAAAAAAAAAGGAATAAACTGCTGATACATTCCACAACATGGATGAATCTCAAAATTATTATGCTGAGAAAAAGAAGCCATATTAAAAAAAGTATACATTTAATGATTGAATGTATTTAAGGTAAATCTAGTCTATCATGACAGAAATTTGATCAGGAGCTGCCTCAGATCTGGGCTGGGGCTAGGGACAAGATTGACTACGTAGATTATTTGGAGTGATGGAAATGTTCTATATATCGATTGTGGCATTGGTCACATGGCTTTATAAATTTATCAAAACTCATCAAATACATTTAAATGGATGACTATTGTTATATGTAAATTATACCATAATAAAGTCGACTAAAAATGCAAGTAGCTAAATACTGCTAAGACACTCTCCAAGAGAAGAAAATAAGGTGGGATGAGTCTACCAGTAAAGACAATATAAAGTTACAGTATTTAAGACCATTTGGTGTTGATGCAAGGATGGATAAAGGGACCAATGAAATAGAACACAGAACTCAGAACAGATCCATGTGCAAATATGTGTGTGTAGAAGCAGTACTAATAATAGTAGTACAGTATGTGTGTATATTGATGAGTAGTTTGGAGAATAAGTGCTATTTTTCATCTGGCACTACTAGAACCTAGCTATAGACGATTTATGCTAATGAATACAGGGTATACCCAGGTGTGGACTTTACCTGGAATTAATTAACAAAGACTAACCCATTATGTCTTTGTGGTAGAAAATACTAGCAAAGAAATGTAGGCCACTAGGCCAGAAAAGAAATTCATTAAATAAACAAGAATTCAACAAATAATTAAAAATTAAAAATTAATACTCAGAATAATAGTATTCTCCCCACCAAATTTTGCAATCATGTATATTTCCATAACCATTCCACTTTCTGCTCTCTCTCTTCATTTGCCTTGGCTGTAGAGAAAAAGGTCTGGGGTTCAGCTTCTTTGGCATCCAAAATAACAGGACTTCTTGGCTCTTGGACCATAGGTCATATGTCAAATCATGAGCAGTCCAATTTTCTTCCAGTTTAAGAGTACTCATTGTGATCTACATTCCTGACTCTAATATCTGTGCGTATTGTCAGTTCCCAGATTTCTGGAACCTGGGGACTCTTGGTGGATTTTCTTGCTCTCGACAAAGGCTCTAGATAAACCATCTGTTGGCATAACTGATCCTTTTATCCATACAACTATTTTTGCATTAAAAATGTACTGCCTACACTGATATTCTAAAAGTGAGAGGCAGTATCTTGGCCCATAAGAATGTGGAAAATGAAAAGCTACAATTTCTAAGTAGAAAATTGCCTGAAAAATCAATGTTTCAATTCCCCTCTCATGTAATTCCTTAGGCCATTGTTGCCTGATATTTCTATTTTTATTATCATTTTTTTCTCATAACCAGCATATATGATATATATATTTGCTTTTGAGAAGGATTCCCTGAGAAACCTTACTGTATTTTACAAATATGCACAAGACCAGACTAACATTTATCAAGTACTTTCCAAGTGCTGAAATCTGTAAGAGCTTTACATGTGTTGTTTCAATTGATCCTTACAAAAATTCCTGTGGGTTGAACTTTATTAGTTCTATTTCACCAGTTAGAAAATTAGAGTCAAAGAGGTTGATTTTTCAGTGTTTACCAAGCTGGAAAACTTGTAGTCAGGACTAAAATACAAGTTCATCTAATGCCAAAGATCTTATCCTTTTTATCTTCTAACATCTATATAATAGTATAGTATTAGTATTGTATAGTTTAGTATAGCATAGCATATATATTAGATTGATAACTGATATGTTTTACATTTGATTATTATTGGACTGTTAATACTTACCATTTACCACTAGCAGCAGAGATATTTAGGATTAGTTATGAGTTAAATTTAATGAAAACACATCTCCAAATGTGCCTCACTTAAATCAAGAAAACATCACAGCCTTCTCTAGACCTTGCATAATTATCTCTCCAATGGGGCTAGCCTTTCTAAGAAAGTAAAAACAAACTTCCCTGATAATTTGTAAATGGTTAATGTGACCCTCAAAAATAATAAACATTGTTCACAGTCATGACAAATAAAAGACCCAAAACATGTCACTTCCTTTCACAACTTAAAAAGCCTTGTTTTCAAAATTCACTTCAAATCCTATAGTTTGCTATTTAAGTCCACTTCCCATAGCTTGGTACTGAAGTTCCTTCACAAGCCAGCCCTTGGCTGTTATCTCCCTTCTTACCCCACCCTTGCAGCCAGTATTTCAGATCTATGAAGTGCTTGAAGATTTTCAAACAACTCATGCTCTTGTTTTCAGAACCATTAAACATATTGCTTCTGACATATTATTCTTTCTTAACCTCACTTTAATAAAGAAGACTAATATTTTAGGACACAGCTCAGATTTCATCCTTTTCCGGAAGTCTTCCTACTTTCTCATCTGCGCATTCTCCCATGGCGGGGCGGGGGGAGGGAGGGGGCATATATGCACCAGCTGGAAGGTTCCCTTCTCTGATGTGCTACTTCTTCTCTTTGTGCTTATTCGCCCTGAATTCCAACCTTTTTTTATTTACTGTATGACTTTTTCATTTGGCTTTTCTTCTGAAGAGTAAGGACCTCTTTGTTTCTTTCCAGTACTTAATACTTTTCCTGCTAAGAATAGACACAATAAATATTTAGCTAAAAAAACAAAACTAAGCCCTGCTTCTTACAACATAACATTGTTTTCAGTAGAGACCCATAAATCAAGTCCACTTGAGTGTTTCATTGAAAAACACTGCTGACTTCTACAATTAAAAGAGTTTTACTTAATATTCTTGAAACAGAAAATTTTACAGCCACTGAGGAGTTAAAGCTTTATTTATATAGTAAGGTCAGAAAACTTAGAAGAAATCTTTGGTAACTAATTTACCATTGAGAATACTAGCTGCAGCCTAATGAAATTTATGAGCAGTTCTGAAGAAATATTTTATTTCTTCACAGAATTACAAGGCTAGGAATAAACCAGAAAGGTCATTGAGTTCATCTCTCATGTTTAAATCATCCCGGAGAAATAAAAAGCTATACCATTTGTAAAAGTGGATATGACAACTTCTCTCTGTACTCATTCCAGTACTTAACACCTTTCACCCTAAAAATCTCTCCCTGAAAGTAACCTAAATTTCAATTGCTAGAGTTTAAACCCATTTCCTCTTATACCATCACTGTTCAAGCCTGAGAATACCGGGTTAATCTCCATCATGTAAGCAGCAGCTTGAACAGTATCGCCTATTAGTGGAGCCCTGAGTACTTCTTTTGTCTCGGGTTGAATTGTCATTTTCCAAAATTGTGTTAATCTTTATGACAACTCTTGAAATTCTTGCCGAAGTCACCAGACTCTCTCTCCAGTAGCCTTTTACTTTTCATTACTGTCCCTCAATAAGCCCTTCTTCCAAAAGCGGTCATGTTATCATGCAAACTTCAGAGGATGGAATAAAAAAATCTCAAAAGTAAAATAGATTAATTAATATGTAGTGATTAATATAGACAAATTGGTTGTAATGGAGCCATGATTATATTATTCCCATTCCCTTCATGATGTTTCCAATTATTTTGTGTAATTTATCCCACCACTGATTCAGGTATAAAAGTTAAATTGTGACTACTTTTTTAACCAAAAGATGGTTACAATAAGAACACCTACTTCATAGGATTGATAGGATAATATGAGTGAATTAAAAGTTATTGCATTGAGTAGGTGCTTGGTAAATGTTAGTTGTTGTAAGCAGTAGTACTTGTAGTAGTACTGATGATCTTTTACTCTTTTTAAACATATGAATCATATAATATAATTGTAATTCTCCAAAAGCTCTGATGGTCTTACAGAAACAAATAAGTCTATATGATATCCTGATTTTCCTTGGTTTTATAAAAGTGGCTTCTAAGAATCACGAAAATACCTATTTCTTGTGGTATGAATTAAGTATAAATAATAACTAGTATAGAACAAAACTTAAATACAAACTGAAATTATATAAATTTGTAAATAATCATTCTTTTATGTACCTAAATGTCCGTAATATTATAGAACACTGAACTATTTTTTATGTTCCATAGATATTCTAATTAATTCTTAACTTTCACTTTTTACCTCTGTTTTTCAGTCTTCCTTGCAATCTGCCTTACCTATTTCACTTCCCCTTGAGTTCAAACTTTAGGATCTTCTAAGAAATATCATGCTATAATTTTCTTCTCTGAGTTTTACATAATTCTTGTGTTCATATATTTTAATTAGATATTATTTTTTTGAATTTTTTTCCTGATTCACTGCATAATCTTAAGAGATTTTCTAATTTGCAAATCTCACATATATTTCCCTTACTTGCAAACACCAGTCCAAAATGTGTGTCATTTTTGTTAGAGCCAGGCAACCCCTTGCTTTAACATTTCTCCTGTGAAAGGCTGGCCAACGACATACCGACCTGGTCTTACAATCAAGGTACAGGTGGGAACAGTTGAGAAATCAAAGCAAACAAACTGATTATAGATCATGGAAGGTGCTTTAACTTGAGTAACAGAAAAACCTATTTCAAAGTGACTTAAACCATGAGACAATTAATTATTTCAGAAAAGAAAAGTGCTGCAGTTGAGTACTAGAGGGTTGATTAATCTAGTAGCACAACCATGCCATCACGGTTCTTTCCTCCTTCTGCTGTGTCTTCCACAGAACTGAAGCTTTTCCCTTGTGCTAGCTTTCTTCATGGTCATAAGATGACTTACAATAAACTTTGAATTTTTATCCCAATTATGTAAGACTAGGTAATTTCAATATCGTTCTCCAAGAAGATACCTAGGAATGTCAGATACAACATGACAATGAAAACAAACATACTGTTAAAGCTACCACTGAGCATCCCACAAAGTAAGAGAAATCCCCTGGGGACAAAAATTAACAAAAAATGGGGTGTAAGACCAAGTCTCAAACAACTTTTTGGGACTGATGATCTTTAATGGTTTCTCTGGGAGAGGAGATAGTGAGCCTGTGAAAGATGGGACAGGCACTGAAATAATTACTTACCACAACAGGGTCACCAACTCAGCGATAGGATGGACTTTAAAAAGGTCTTCACCAAGAAAAAGAGGTAACACAAAAAAACTGCATGCGCTGGCTTAAGTGATGTGTGTGGGGGGGGAAAGTCACTTCAGAATTCATGACTACATGTCTGTGGCTACAGAAATCCCTGGCTGAAAAATTAGCAGAAAGTGATTCTGAGGTGGTACTGAAGACGGTATGGCAGCTGGGAGGAGCAAATTGATATTCTTCCTTCATAGAAAGGTCCTTGACACGGGCATTGCAGGATTCCCACACATAAAGACTGTCTAAAATAAATTATACAACTAATAGTAAACACACACAAACACAAACAAAACCCCACCATTAGTAAATAGCAAATTTAGGATCTTTTACAAATGGAATTATTGGCTGCAATATATAAAATAGCTATGTTTAAAACATTAAAGAGATGAGATGGAATTTGAAATATGTGATAGCAACAAACAGGGTTCTGTTAAGAAGTGCCCACGAGAGTTTAAAGAACCAAATAGAAGTTGTAGAATTAAAAAAAAAAATAGTCGAAGTTAATAACTTAGTGGGCTGTTACACAACAGGTAGATACATTTGTAAAGAAAGTGTTAATATATGAGATATGTCTGAAGAAGTTACCTAACATGTATCATATATAAACAAAGAGATGGAAAATGAAAGTTTGAGTCATGAAGGATGAAAAGAGAACATTCCATTGGAATTCCAAAGAACATTAATGAGGGAAAGTTACCATTTTAAGAGCTAGTAGATGCAAGTTGAAGACAAGGATATTTCAATTTGGGAAATACAATTCCAAGCAAGAAAAATGAAAGAAAGAAAATTTAAGCCTGGACATATTACAGTGAAATTATAGAGAAGATCTTATAAACAGATTATATAAAATATTATGGACTAAATGTTTGCATCCCACAAAATTTGTATGTTGAAGTCCTAACTCTAATCGGATGAAATCTGGAGATGGGGCTCTTGGGAGCTATTAGGGTTAGATGAGGGCATGAGGGTGGGGTTCTGGTCTGATGGGATCACTGCTCTCTAAGCTGGTTGTCCCTCTCTCTCTCTTTCTGCTGTGTAAGGACAAAGCAAGAAGGTGACTGTCTTCAGGTGAAGAAGACAGTTTTCACCAGAACCTGACCATACTGACACCCTGACCTCAGACTTCTAGCCTCCAAAGTAATGAGAAAATAAATTCCTGTGTTTAAGCCACCCAGTCTATGGTATTTTGTTCTGGCAGCCGAAGCTAACTAATACAGCTACACAGAAAAGATAGATAACCTACAAAAGACAGACAGGATGACAACAGACTTTTTAAACAGTGACAACTACAAAGTAATATATCATATACCTTCAAAGATCCTAGGGAAAATTATCTGCTAACTCAGAATGTTATATAAATTAGAGAAAAAAGAAAAAAAATCTGCAGATAAATATACACTGTAAAATTTACCACCAACAGTGAACCTCGGGGCTAAGAATATTGACCAGAGAAGTCAGGAATGGTAGACAGGAAAGAATGGTGGAAAAGAGATAAATTAGCAGATAAATCTAAAACAACATTATTACATAAACCGTACTCTCAAAGAGACAGTGCACAAGTGGTTTAGACCATGTTTTATGGGGCTGCACTGCCCCTGTTTTAAATCCCATTCAGTCATTAGTTACCTGGCTGATGCCTGGCAATACGTCAGTTTCCACGTCTGAAAGATGGGTGTTATGAGGATTACATAAGTTAGCATAAGACAAGACCCTAAAACAGTTCTTGGAACAAAGTAAGCATGTTATAGCTCCTATCGTTTCTAGTATTACTACTTTTACTACAAAATAATAATGACTAATACGAGGAACAAAAATAATACCAAACTAAAATACTGGACTATAAAAACAATTCAGACAAGAGATGGGTGACTGGTGTTGAAATACTAAAGTTCTTATATTTTGAGAGGGACATAGAGATACTAATTACATTTGACTTTTTAATTATGCAAGCTAAAAATTAAGGATACTACTAAAAGAAAAGAAACAGGAAAGGAAAATGTCTGCTAGGACCATCTGAGTAAATTTTGATTGTAGCCATCGAGGCAGAAAAGGCATGTCATCTATGGGAGGTAAAAGTTAGGCTAGCCTGAATATTTGGCATGACAGCAGTCAGCATCAGAAGACACAGAAAGTGGTGTACAGAGCTCTAATGAAAACAGTTTGACTTAAAAATAGTACGTTCGTGCACATTTTTCAAGTATAAAAGGAGCTGTTAGACATTTTCATATGTAGAGGTACACTGGAAACGCAGTGGCCAGAAACCCTTCTTGAAAAAACATCTTCAGTGATAAAACTCAGCTAATTAGAGATATTTTTAAATCCCCAGAAATGGAGAATCAATAGTGAAAATTACTCAAGGGAAGCACTAAAACCTTTTAAACATAAAATCAAGACTAAACTTCCATGGGAATTGTGGTAGAACAGAATATCAATAGTATGAGCTTTGGCAAAGTAAAAATAGTACAAGCAAAAAAGAAAATAAAACAGGTAAAAAGGGAAAGGAAGGGGGAAAGAAGTGTTACTATGATGGCTGATTCATCTTTTATAGCAAGCAAATCAGTACTGTCTGAAATTAAAATGAATGGTTAAAAAATTATCTCAGAACTCTGACATCATTTTTACATTTTTTCTTACATTTACAGTTCCTTTAAAGTTTATTTTTCTTGTAGCTAAAAATAGAAATCTGCAATCAGCAATTCTCTCAGTTTCATTTCAGTTTCTTTTTCTTCTGTTAACTTCCAACAAAATGAGAGTGGACACCCTTCAGTAAAATAATAATCTTACTGTTATAATAACCTATCATCTCTAATGTATCCATCTATCTAATTTATCAACTATTTCCCTTATCTATAATGTCCTTTTACAGGTGCCCATAAAGACCCACAGAATAATGTTTATTAAATACAAAAAAGCTGGGGTATGGAGATGTGAGTGATGTTTTGCTTTGTCCTTCATACTTTTCAAATGGCTTGGAATTTTTATTGTGAGTATATATCACACATAAAACCAAAAATGTTACTCTAAAATAATATTTATAAACAAATATAAATTAAAAGCACAGTTTATTCCTTATTTGATAAATTTAACAACAGTATTTTAATTTTGACTTTTTAGTTGTTTTGTACAACTAACACAATATGCTTCCTGCAATGGCAATTTTAGATTTGTTGATAGCTATTATATAATCTCTCATTTTGCATCTAAATGAAGACAAGAGATAAAAATTACACATGAGAACATCCTCTTAGATTGTGGAAGATATGAATGGCAAAACTTACGCAATATATGAAAAATAGGATTCACATTTAAGTTTTTATACAGCAGAATAATGACTAATTGACTTTGTTTTTTGGCAATGACATCTACAACAAAAATGTTTTTTAAAAAGCAGTACGCATTATTATTTTGTCTCATTCAAACTTTCAAAAGATGTGAGATAAAATAATATTTTGAAACTAATAAAATAAAATTGAGATCCAAATGCAAACTATGTTTCTACTCAAATTCAAATATTTTCCAAGTTGTTGACTCATCATAACTAAAAGCAGCTGGTGTCCTATTCAAAATGACTGCAAACAATCTAAGTTAACACCTCAAAAGATTATCAAGAGTAGAAAAAATATATCTTGGCAAAGAGATTAGATAAAGAGTCTAAAAATGAATTTGACCATAAGGGAGGTGTTCTGTAGCAATAAGATGCTTTGAAGGCACTTTAATTTCAATACATGTGTCATGGAACAAAATTAGATAAATTATGGCACTATGGTATCATTTAAAAATGATATTTTGGAAGGAGCCATCAGTGCTATTTTTAATAGTAAATTTTCAATTTCAGATGATTTTTTTTTCACCACCAAGAACATTAGTTAAAAGTAGCTGCACATCTCAATATCTAAATGGAAAGAACAATAATTATATTTTGCATGCATGACTTGAGACAGCCACACAGTATACATATGACAGGCTGCCATGGTGTACTTGTCAAAGGGGACCTCATCAGTGTGAGCCATTTCCAAATTACCATGGGGGAAATGCACCCCAAAATGTGTACAGAATGATCCATTGATATACAGGAAAAAATACTAACATTTCTTCATATATTTATATCTTTTCCTTTTTACAATTCCACTTTGGGTCTTTCATAATGTAGAGTAGTGTAAATATAATTAATAAATGTACATATATTGGATGTGCAATCTGTAAAATTGTAATTTACAGCATAAATACGGGATCCAAAACAAAAATTCACCCTCATCGATCTAAGTGGGATTCATTCCCTGCCAGTTCTAGTTATTTGGTAGTTATTGCATAATACACCGTTCTGAGACAATTCTAAGGCAATGTTCAATCAGTGTTGATTAGGAATACTACTACGGATTGAATATCTGTGTCCTCACAAAATGCATATGTTAAAGTTCTGGTCCCCAGTGTGATGGTATTTGAAGGTGGGGCTTTTGAGAGGTAATTAGGTGATGAGGGTGGAACTCTAATGAAAGGGATTAGTGCCCTTTTAAGAGGATGAAGGGGCTAGAGTATTCCCTCTCTGCCCTGGGAAGGTACAAAGAGAAAATGGCCATCTGCCAGTCAGGAAGTGTTCCCAGCAGACACCTAGTTTGTGGGCACCTTGACCTTGGACTTCCCATCCTTTAGACCTGTGACAGAAATGTGTGTTGTTTATAATCCATCCACTCTATGATATTTGTTATAGCAGCTTGGACTGATTAAGACAGAAATGATGATAATTATCTACAGGAGAACATAGGAAACATGGCATCCCTGGAACCATCAGCTGGCATGCTGCTCTACGCACTGGCAAATACTGCTTGGTTATTTTATGCGGATAGTTTCTCTGTTGCTATTCTTTTCAATATTGCAAGACTCCTAGACATTTTGCTAGACAAATCACATTTTTCTCCCCTCTTTTGTTCCTACCACTGAAAAATTTGAAATAGCATGTTAGGATGTTCTTGATGCCAAACCTTTACCTGTGCCTACAAATAGAGCAGAATCTTCTCCTGCTCCCTACCCTGCACTTAGCTTGGGGGGGGGGGATCCCTTTTCTGAGCTTGAGATTCCATCCATTTTTTGTCTTAATTGAAGCTATATTCTTCTAGTCCTTTCTTTCATCTTCTACTTTTTCTTTACTCAATCCTTTCCAATAGCCTTTACATTTGGTCAATTTCCATATTGGCTTCTCTGTTTACCTTCGTAGTCAAACTACCTAAAAGAATGTCTTTACTTCTCAGATACTGCTCAGGCCATTCTAGATTGGATTCACTCACCAAAATTTCATCAAAGTGGTTCTTGCTAATGTCACCACTGATCTCTATATTAAAAGAGTTACTGGATGTTTTTCAACTTTCACAGGGCCTCTCATTGGCTTTTGAACTCCCTCTCTTCTGGAATACCCATTCCCTTAGCTTAAAGGGTAACATAGAAGCTCTCTCTACCTGTAAGGTCATATTTCTAAATATTCTATGCCAATTTTTATTTCCCAACTGATTAAAGATTTGAGTTTCTTAGGACTCATGCTTTGCTCCTCTTTATTTTCATTCTATGATCTCTCTTATGTGGTATCTATAAGCTTCCATGGCTTCCATTAACATCAACATTCTGCTAAGGACTCCAAAAATTTTCTGTCTATTTAAGACTTTTCTAAGTTTCAGACCAATATATACTATAGTCTGCACTTAGGTATATGAATAGCATGTCAGTCATACCATGTCCAAAACAGAACTAATCACTTTTCTCCATAAATATTTCCTTTAATCATCAAATTCATCAAAACTTACCCAATTGTTCATACTACAATTCTAAGAGATTTCCTTCACACCTCTCTGTCTCTCACTGAGAACACCCAATTCATCATTAAGACCTGTATATCTCTACGTTTTATATATTACTCCTGCTTTCTGTCAATTTTTTTGTCCTGAATCTTGACTAAGCTAATATTCTATCTCCCCAACCAATACAATAGCCCTACCTTATGAGCCTGCAGCCACACTTTGCCAGCTTCCAATTCATTTCCTTTGTCAAAATTAATGTGATCTTCAGAAATACAAGTATTTAAAAATAGAATCCAACTTTTCTATGGATAACATCAGGACCCTACTCCATATGGACACTGACCAACTTTTAGATACATCTTCTATAATTTCGGCACTTTATTAACTTGTAACTTATTTTTATTCTTGGCATTTGGATCTTTTTATCATTTATTACAGCTTTCATAAGTGCATGCAATGATCATTCCTACCCTCATTCCCATCCTCAAGCACATACTGCATCAAGCTAATTCCCAGCTCAACCCTCAGCTTAGTTAGGCATTGTGCCCTTATGAAGTTTCCATGATCACTCAGGTCAAACGATTAAGTGATTAATAATTTGTATAATTTTGTTTTTAATGTTTCTTTATCCTTCTAGAATTCATAAGGGCCACACAGGCTTGCTCACTGCTTTATAGTTAACCCTAAAAGATGTCCAATAAATCAGAGGTGCTCAACTGTATATTTTGAGTGAATGAATGCATGAATTAATGAGTAGTAAGTTATACAAAAGAACATCCAATTTGATTTAATCTTACTGCTCTATTGTTTAAAGAAGTACACTAACTATAAAATGGAATTTTAGATTTAGATTTATGGTTAGGTACTATTTATCATATCATTTAAAATAGCTTTTTAAATAGCAACCATTTTTTTTGATGTCTGTAATTCAGGAATATCAACAAATTAGAAGGAAAGTTGCAAAATCTATTAGAATTAAAAATAACAAATTTAAAAGTGGAGAAATTTAAGATAAAACTTAGTACTTTCTTGCTAAATTATAAGATGGAAAACAAAACAGATGTTATATCAAGGGTTTAAACACTGTATTTCAGAACATTTTCTAGAAATTATATTGATTATCAGATCCTTGATAATAATTTTGAAATGACAGGTTTAAAAAAATGAGAGGAGTAAATTTAGACTTAGGAGAGACTAATGGGAATTTTCACCACTGGTTAAGTGCTGAGAAGTCTGTTTTGACATTATAAAATAAATATTTAGTTGAGATTTAGTTTCAAAAGAATGTCTTTTCATTCTTAATCTATTGAATTTGTATTTAGATTCCTTACTTTTCATGTATTGGAAACTTTTCCAAGAAATTACAGAGGGTTCAAATGCAATGAATAAATATTTGGTCATCTTGGGTTGACATAAGTTCAGTTGTAATTCAGAAATATTGTTGAACTGAATAAAGATATCTTGACATATTTTCATTCAAATCTGTCCTTATTCAGGATGAGATATATTACACTGATGAATACTTGGACAACCACGGAAGAGCAGAATCATGATAGAGTAATTCCAATCATTCCTCTCAACCAGTTCCTGTCAAGGAACACACATCACTTCTCCCAGGCACTGAAAGTCTGGTAAGTACTGTCCTGTGAGTTTCCTCTATGGATCGGTGATTTCCTTCAGAATTAAGAATCTACTTGGAGATTATATTGAAAGGTAAGACACCAAATTCCTATCTTTGAAACAAAGTTGTGCCAAATATTCAATCCTTATACTCTGCAATATTACTTTCCTTTCTATTTTTCTCAGAATGATCTTATTCAATGAAAAATAAATCTTATTATTATACTTAATGATCTTACTACATATTTGGTGATCTTATTATATATGTTATTATATATGTACACAAACATATATATCCATATATATATATAATATATATATACCTCTCTATTCTAATAAGGTTATAACAAAGCATGCTGCAAGTCTTTTTAAAAATTGCTTAATAATATTTAAAAACAACTACATATATAGAAATATCTATCATCTATTTTTGTGTCTATTTATCTTCATATACTTTGAAATAGCTCATTTTAGTTAGAGATTTTGATATATAGAATTTGATAATAGGTTTGTTCACGTTTTTATGTAAACCCTACAGTTTCCAAGCAGTAAAAAATGTGATGGATATTAATATATTTGTTAATCAATGATGATAAATAGTCATAGTAAACAAAATAAACTTTACTGAGAATTTATACTTTTTAAATGTTTCTTTCTATACTTTAGATCAGTTATTAGGTACCATGCCTCCAAAGCTAAACATTTAAAAATAATTTTCTTTATTGGGGGGTGTGTGTGTGTGTGTTTTTTTTTTTTAATGTTTTTCTTCAGACAAAGCAAACCTAAGTTAAGGACTAATAAACTGTTAACAAGTAGGGAGTAATATGCCCTTATTGCAGATATGCGCTGACATGTACGTATGTGTTGCTGTTTATGGAGTCTGAGAAAAGCAGAAGAGAGTTTTGTTATATATGTGTAATGTTAGCACAGAACCTAGTTGCCTAGGTGAGCTTGATCTGGTTTCCTGAATGGTTTGGGAAAGTAGAAAGAGAATGAACCTACCAAAAACAATTTGGCAGAAAGTGACCAACAGCTTTGTATTAATCACAGGTATCACTTATGGAGGTCTTTCTATACGGCCGGTGTCGTAACTAAGTGCTGTATTTGTATCACCTTCTATAATCCTCAGAAAGTATTTTGACATTGATAGAACTATTTATATGGTGAAGATATAGAAACTGGTCCAAATCTGATAGCGCATAAATGACAGAACCATGATTTAAGCCAACAGATGGCTTCCTCAGAGGGCTCCCCTTCTTTCATGGCCCTGCTGCCCATAATAAGCCGTAATTCTATTTTTGAGCAATCTTGGTTGAAATTGTCAATAGTGTCTGAATCTAAAAAGCAGAGGCCCATATTTTGAAAGTGGGTCTCCATTATAATGTTTCATCTTCTGAAACCAACTTCAAAATAAATTATAGCCATTCCTTTTCTCTTCTTGTTATCTGTACTTGATATCCTAGTTTTGAGTACTTACCATATGTCAAAATTTTATTTTAAATTCTACTCTCTAAATGTATCATACTTCTATTTGATTTTAAGTGCTGTTATAAGGATAATTTCTTTTCCATTAATAGAGAAATCGACCTACAAATATTAAGGCATTAGTAGTAGTAAGTCCTTGGATCACAATTTGTGAATCGCTATAATCTTTTATTAAAACTGTATCACCACTAATTAGCAAGACTTAAGTTTTCTTATCATAATAATGAAATCGTACTATGGGTTATAATCTAAAGCCTTGCTCAAAGTCAGATTAACTCTATACTTATTTATTCTTAAAGCAACCATCTGATTTTTTTCAAAGGATAAGTGTAAAGAGATCATTGACTCTAAAACAACAATTAATGCCTCTACTGAAAATTTTCTGACATATTTGTCTACTAATAAACTGAAATTCAAAGTCCAAAGCACATTTAAAAAGTCATTCTTCTCCACATGGTATTCCATTATGAAACTGCAGCAATGAACATAACATTAGTTGAACAAACATAACACTATAATCAAGCATCTGCTTGCCTTCCTGCATTGCATATACAGCAGAGACTTGTAGTTTTTTGTGTTTTTTTTTGGGTTTTTTTTTTTTTAGCATTCTCAATAGGTTTCTGTGTTTATACAGGTCCAGGAATTATCTTCAGAACTCATCCTCCATATGGAACCAGGAAATGTGGCATAAAAACCTTTCTGACACAAAGGATATACAATTCTTTTATTTCAAAATATTGAAAAATTGCCATAAATACAAAACTATCAAACAAGCATTAGAAGCACCTCCACCTCTGTTTAATCTCATCAAAATTAATTTCGTTGTCAGTATACATTAACTTTAATTCTCAAAAATGCACAAAGACCTGCACATTTCTTCTCTCAAGTTCTAAGTGTTAAACACAAGTCGATTATATTTTTAACAGTAAATTATTTATGATTTAGGATGTGCTCTTGTTTAGCACAAGGCCAACAGCATTAAGGTACTGAATAAACATGAGCCAAATTTTGGTTCTTATGTTATATATCCACCAAAGAGAAATAAAGTAGAGATGTCCCCTTGGCTGGATAATTCTGTGTAGATAAGTGATCTGCTTAGCTCAGTTTAAAGAATCTCATGGAGATAATATATTTGGGTATTCTTTTGGGAAAATTTTCCATATTGCACAATTTGTTTTAACTCCTGTCTGCAATCCATTTTTCCGGTGTGAGCACACCCTGAGTCAATACTTGTTAAGTAAACTGATATTTAAGACATATAAAAGACACTGACAATGTGACTACCTTCATTCTATTTTACCTTCTTAAAAACTACATCCTAAAATTTGTGAAAAATATCAGTCAGTAACAACCTTTATTTATGTATTAATGGGCTCATTTGTACACGCTTTCTTATTTTTGATTTTATAAATTTAGCCTTTAAAAATATTAGGAAACATAAATCACTGTATTTAATTTATAAATAATATCACTCTTAAATAACTTAAAGCACTCCACCTTCAATACAGTAAACCAACTAAATATAATGTCAATTATGTAAAACCCACTTGTTATATGATACGGGGATATTATTCAGACACCACACTAGAAAAAATGTAGTTTCTTCCTTATATGGGTAACAAAGTGATTAACTCGCCAGTTCAATGTGAAGGAATAATATGGTTCCACGTGTGTATGGTTTCTTAAATCTAGTCAAAACACATGGCCAGATATTTCAATTAATGTGTAGCAAGGTCACAAAATCAATTTCTTATCAGCCAAAAACACTCATACAGTAAATTTTATTTTCAAACCATAATCTCTAAATTAAATCTGTGTACCTAAAAAATACAGTACAGAAACTCAGCCATTGGGTTTTCTCCCTGATAGCATTTTCACAAATGGCTCAAGGCTTTGTATGCTATATATAGCCTACAATGTTTGGTTAGACTCTAATCTTCCTAGAGAATGTCATTATCTCTTTCCATGGCAAATAAAGGACCAAAGTGTTAATATCCTCCTTAAAGTAAGTACTAGGTTTGAACAGTTGTGATATTCCACCTTCCACCAATTTATTTGGGAACTTTTAAACAATTATAAAGAGAATCTCTGAAACTGTAAACTAACTAGACTTCTTGGTAATAGAAATAAATTATCTAAGCATAAAATTATGGGGAAAATCATGTTAATATAGAAAACAGCAACACTTTGCAGTTAATCCTCATAAAGGGACTTTGTAGGAATTGAGCTTGTCTGACCAATGACACTCAAGATAATCACATTTTTAATGAAAACTCTTTGACTTGAATATAAAATACTGTCATCTGTTACATTCGGGTGTTGAAGTTCTTTATATTCCAATTTCTTTAACTGAATCTTTTTTCCTCCTAATATCCTCATTCTCATCTTCCTCACAACTACACATGGGACTATAGTAATTTAAGTGTTAGTACCTTTTATCTATATTCAATGGCAATGGACCAAAATAGTTAAAGGAACTGAAATACTTCAATAGCCTTGCCTTAATGTCTTAATGTTCAGAAAATTACAATTTTCATACCAGATAAATATGCTGTGTTCTATGTTTTTTAACACTGCAAATATCTGAGACATTTATATAAATGCTGTATACATTCCACAGTAGTGTTCTCTCCTACAGCTGACTAACAAATTATACAAATCTATTGTAAATTCAGATCCTTGGGACCAAGATGATGTTTGATGGTTGAAAAACACAGGATATGAAATTGTATCTCAAGCAGACAGGAAATAGAAAATTATCTGAGATAATACATTTAGAGTTGTTCAAATCATTTTCCCCACGGCCTCCTAAACACGTAATCTTTTTAGTTGATTTCAGCACTGCTAAATGGAATGAAAAGAATCTTTCCTAGAGCAAGAAAGTGAGTAACTCTTGGGAAGGGTTAAAATAAATTTTTTTTGTTAAGACATATTTGTAGATAGAGACAATATTTTCTTCATAATCTTTATATTTTGGAAGTATCAAAATTCTAATGAAATGATTTAAAGTTATAGAAAGTAAGAGTATTTTATTTCTTCCCATTTCATGTGATCATTTATTCTCTTTTAATCAAATTTAGAACTAATAAAAAACAAAATGAAACAATAGTCCTTCACTATGTACACATTAATGCAAAAGAGGTAAAACTTCGTCTTAAATATTTAACTAAAAAATAAATACAATTTCATGTAAAATTGTATTTAAAAAGGTCACTTCATTAGAAGGAGCAATAAATTTGAGACAGGTGTTTTTAATAACACATAGACTAAAATTCCTCTTTGCAATTAAAGAAAGAACTATCAAAGTACTAATATGATTAAAAAGTAAACATATCATTTTGTAAGTGCCCATAATTTCAAACTTCCTAAGATTTTTGTGAAAAAGGCATTTTTGATATATAAGACGCAAAAGGAAATACCATAGTCAACATAACTCCTGGGACCTAAAACTAGGGGACCATCACAAAGGATTAGTGCCAATATTGCACCTGACCCTGCCTTAACACATGCTACTTCCTAATTCATGAAAATGCTTAAAAGAGCAATAAATAAGTTAATGAGTATTCATTCTTTGAGTGATAGATGATCACTCAACATGAAGCAGAAAAACAAAGATAGTATGGAAAAGAGTATAAGAAGTTTATGATGCTTATTGATCATCCATGCAAATTTTCCATCTGGCTATAATGGAGTCTCATTATTTATAGCAAAATATTTGTGAGCGGGTCATACCCAAGGTAATCTTGCTATACTGGCTTTTTTAAATGTATAAAATTCAGCCAATTCTGAGTGCTGATTCATGCAAGTAGAAATATCATCTGTGATATTCAGCACAGGCAAGGAGCAATAAAAATAGTGCAACAACCTGTCAGAATAGCCACTGAAAAACAATCCATAATATTTTATAGATTGGATCCAAGAAATTTTGGTCGTTTCCAAGGATACAATCAAGAATGAGAACTAGTCAGGATCCCCAAACAGCCGACATTGTTGGGATTCCCCCAGGAACAATTGAAAAGCAGGTAGAACCCTTCCAAACTTACTCCAACATTAGGTATTAATGCAAAAATGAAAAGAAATTACAAAGAGAACATGAAAAAATAGGCAATTATTCTTAATAGATGGAAATCAGAAAACCTTGCAAAGAGAGCAACGTGTACTGTGTCTTTCTTACACAGCGAGTCTCGGCTTCTATTTCCAACATGGAAAGAGCCCAATTTCTCCCCTGAGCACACACATCATTGATTATCCTGTCCTATTTGCTGAGCCTGACACAAAGCCATTTTGATGCCTGTAAATACAGGTAACCCTCAGAAGGGAGAAATTTGGCTCCAGGGTTCCAGCTGAGCGGACTGGCCCTCTGGTCCATTCTCACCATTCCTGGCTCATATATTCATATACACACTATTGTCAATGTTCTTTTGGAATTGCAACACAAGGAAAAGTTTCATTTGTAGCATTTTGTTCCAGATGTTAGTTAAATGGCGATCAAAAAGCACATGAATCACAACCCTCTTCCCCACAAAACGGATATGCACAGCATCTTATTCAAAGGGGTTACTCTCAATAGCATATAACAGTAACTAAACCCCAATAGGAAAGCAAATATAAAAATCAAGATTTTATAGTTTTCTTGTTTGTTTTTAATGGTTCCAATGACTCTGATACAGTACTGATCTTGCTGATTACATTATATTTGATTGCTTACTTTTCAGCACTGCAATAAAGGGGGGCTCACTGAAGACTGGTCCAGAATTCCTTCCAAGGGTTGAAACCACCAGAGAAAACATGGAGAATAAGTTTCATCTATGTGCCAACCTCTGTTCATTTGTAGCATGTGCCTAGAGAGGAACTTTGAGGCCCCATCCTGGCTCAGCAGGAAAGAGTATCAGGATGTGTCATGGCCATGAGTAGGAGGGAAGGGAGCAGAGGGAGTAGACGAAAGCATTGTTTGCTTTGGTCATGCCAGTTCCAGAGAGAAAAGTAAAAAAAAAAAAAAAAAAAAAAAAAAAAAAAGCAAAGCAGTACAATGAAAAGTGCGTTGAGTTTAGAGGCAAGAGACCGAAATCTATACCTATTTCACTTTCAGGTTTCAAATAAAGCCCCAAATCCGGGCTATTTACCCCCAAATTGACTGAACTGAAAATTAACTACAGTTCAAATACATGTCTCACAATAATGGAATCAAATAATTTTAAAACTGGAAGAGATATTAATGGTGATCCTAGTGAAATCTACTCATTTCACAGAGAAACAGGCTCAAATGCACTTTGTGACTTACGTGAGAATCCCAGTTGAACAGGACTAGAA
Source organism: Ursus americanus (assembly GCF_024610735.1). Lineage (NCBI taxonomy): Eukaryota > Metazoa > Chordata > Mammalia > Carnivora > Ursidae > Ursus > Ursus americanus. The sequence goes on from NC_142138.1 coordinate 32,541,534, forward strand.
TATTTATAACAAGTTTGGAGACCCTGGCACAGCAAATTAGAATTTATATCAGAGAATCTAGTTACTAGGGCATGGCATACTAGGAAGGCTCCAATTTATAGGGCTGGGTCTTAGCTCCTGGAATATAAGGATATAAGGGGCGGATCTAATAAAGGGAACTTGAAAAATAAGACTTAGGTTTGGAAATTATTTTTAAGATGATGATTAATATCACAGGATTCTGAAAATATACTCTCCCTCCCTTACTTACTCTCAGAAAAGAAATTAAATGAAGCAGAGGCGAGATGAAAGTAGATGAATGTAGAAATGAGGCTCAAAGGATTAACAAAAGTGTTTCCCTTAGTGGGCATCTGTGTTTTTAGGCATCATTCACTCTCCTGACGGCAAGAGCCACCCAGATATGCTTTCTCTCCCTCTGTCCCTATGATTTGAATAGGTTTTCATCCTACGCTCCAGAAACGGAGCAGCCTGATAGTAAGTCAGTCAGTATATTCCATTATTATTTAAGGTCATAAAGGTAATAAACAACTTGAATGTATAAATACAAGTGACAGGTTATGAAGTAAACTATACTCTTTTACAGCAGGGAATCAATCAATAGGTATTCCTCCAGCATAAGCTGAGAAGTGAAGGCACAAACCTATTGAGTAGAAGACAGGAGGGAATTAGAGGGCTCTTTTAATTGAAGATTCATGTCTTCCTTAAGCTCTGGGAAATTGTCAGATCTTTTATTATTTCCTCTGCTAAAACCTGTCTGATCCTTTCTTCAGTAAGACTTCTATTAAGTGGGTATCAGGTTCTCCGTGCCTAGTCCTGTTCTTAGTTTTGTTCTTGTATTTTTCATCTGAGCTATTTAATTCTGCAACGCATTGCATATTATTTTTCAGCTCTTCTATATATTATCAACTCAATTTGGGAATAATATTGATCAAATGATAACTATATTTTATTGGAGGAGAAAAATACATTAGCTGTGCCTGGCAGGAACCATCAAAAGCATCAGCCCGTGAATTCAGGAAATCACTTGGGAAAACAGACAACACGGGGAGACTGTTATGGGCTCCCTATTAATGACATTATAATGTGAAAACCACAGTTAAATCACACAATTAGGATCGGAAAACACATTAGCTACCTTGTTTCACTTTTGAGATAAAGCAAGGAAAGAATTTGGGAGAGGTCTTGGCACAGATAAAGGAAAAGATGACAAAAGGGTGAAATTGTGTTATAAAAAGGGTGAGAGTGCTGGGCCGATCAGCTCAGAATATCTTGATGAAGGAGTCCTGATGTGTTAATAAATTTGACATTTGTAGCTTCCCCGTTCCAAGTATGATCATCCTGGTAGGAGAGGAAACCCAGGATGGAGACTTTAGTCTCTCTCTTCTGATGATTTGTAAGCGTTGGTTTGCATTACTGACAACCTTACCAGCTTATTGTCTTGATGCCTCTTGCTACAAAATGAGAGGAACAAGAGGAGAAAAAATTATGAGGAATTGAGCAGCAAAGAGGTTTTAAGATACATCGAAGAAGAAAGTGTTTTGTGGTATGATAGTTCTTTTGTACGTAGAAGCCTATTTTAGTTGTTTTGTTTGTTTGAATGCCAACTTTTCCAGGATCACTTTGAAGGCATAAGCTGGACTTTTCCCTTCAACCCCTTTTTTTTCTTCCTAAAAGTATCATTTTCCAGGCCAATTGTTCTGTTTATTCATCTTTGTCTTTGTATTATTGGCTTTTCTCCAATGACTGCTTATCCTTGCATGACCTTCATGTTTTTAATTAAAGAACAATGTTGATTATCACAGGTAGCTTGGCCGAGGTTCTGCCTGCCAGCCATTACTAGCTCTTTAGCGCAAGAGAGTTCGGAATTCCCTGTATGGGGGTGGGGGGAAGAGAGAAACGTCCAGGTAGCATAGATGGGGAGTAGGCACAAAGCTAACATCAGTTTTTACTCTCACGCATTCCTTCCAGGCAGATGCCAGTTTCCTTTGAGAGTTTTTTTCTTGGCTTTATTTGGGGTCAAACACCAATGGGGAATAAAGAGCCCAATCAGCGCAACCTTTGGAAAATAATGTCTAAACCAGTCACCTAGATTGCCACTCCCTTTCTGGGAAGGGACTAGGATATCACCGCAAGGAAAAGCAGCCATTTTCACGGAAGCCGCCTCTGTGTACACTGGACTGCCTGCTTTTGTAGCACTGGCTTCGGCTTTGAGAAGTTCACTCTTAATTTACAGAGTTCTCGAGTCCAACTCCCTTGCCCCCATTTCACTGATTTTATTACCAGTACGCCAGACTTGGAGGAGGTGGAGAACAGGAGTTCAACAATTGTATCTGATCTATAAGTTTCATCGAGATATTGAAACTTATACATTGTTTTAAATTCCCTGCACTTATTCCTAAGGTACTTTAAACATACACACCTCATACTTTTTTCTTTTTAATCAATTGCTTTGATAAAGTAGGGGGAAAAAAAGCAGATTCGAGGTGGGGGGCTATAACCAAAATAATTCATTTTTGCCTCAGTGAGAGTTTCCTTATTTGCAGACTTACTTCACAGAGTAGTTTGAGAATTATATAAAGCAATAGTTTGGATGTGTTTTCACTGGAAAATTATTTAATCCATAAATGAGGATAATACTAGCCCTTATTTCAGAGAGTCATTATGAGGATTAAATTTATAAATTCATGCAAAGTGCTTAGAATAGTGTTTAGCTCACAGAAAGCACTAAAATCAACATTAACATTATTACTCTTTTTTGTGAATAAACTGTAAACATGAAAGTTATTTATTTAAGCATGAAAGAAGACTAAATAAGGAAGAAGAGAAATAATGGAAAAGTGGATAATCAGGAGACTGGATAAGCAGGAATATGAAGTATGCTGATTTCCTATAAAACTGGGGCTATCCCAGAACAAAGGAAATATCCTCAATTTTGCAACATAAAGTTTGCAATCTTAAAATATTGACAAAAGATCAGAGCAGAATAAACACAGCAGAAAAATTGGGACTCAGTGGCTGACTTGCGGTATTGAAGGTGCTATCTCTGTTATCCCTTTGCTCTTATTTCTACCAGTATTTTTCTTAAAAAACAACAGAGGATTAAAATGTATGAAAATTCCACATTTAGAGCACAATTTCCATTTAATTTTAATTTCCTAGCAGCTCCTAAAGATATGGCTGAACAGAAAGTATAAGATGGTACAGCTGCCATGTTCACTTTGCATACAAAATGAAAACTAATTCTAGAAAAACAATATCCATTTTTTATTGCTGTCTTATCATTAGCACACATTACATGGCATGTATATGTATATATACACACACACACATATATACATAAAAACATACATATATACATATATATGTGTATATATATACACTTTATGAACCGCTGTTTTAGCCTGAAGTCAAAACCAAAAATGGTAGTCTCCACTTAGAAAAAATTCAGCACTCTAATAATGTGAAATCAGATGGTAAGTCTTATTTAGACTTGATTTAACACAGAATTTTGAACAACTCTTTTTTGATTGTTGAAATTAGAACTCAGAAGTGATGTGTTTATTTTTAATTCTCTATGCTGATATTACTTCTCTGATTCTAAATATACAATGAATCCACCTAGATAATACTGATTTAAAAATGATTAAAAATAAATGAGACTTTCACATGAAGAAAACTTTTCATGATATTCTGTTATAGATTACTTGGGAAAACCCAAAATCATATGTTCATATTAAGCCTTCCTTTAAGATCTCAAATTATTTCTTACTTTGTTATCTCATTAATGCTTGTAATTATCCTGTGCGATAAACATGAAACAGGAGGATTCAAAAAAATGATTTCTGAAACAGTGTGCAAAAATGACACCGTCAATGCAGGTCAGATAAGTGTTTAGTTATAAAACTGCACCGCTGATCCAGGTGCTTGGGTGTCTCAGTAGGTTGAGCATCGGACTCTTGGTGTCAATGTGGTCCTGATCTCAGGATTGTGAGATCAGGCCCTGTGTATCTGGCTCTGTGCTGAGCGGGGAGTCTGCTTGAGATTCTCTCCCTCCCTCTGCCCACCCCCACCAAGCCCGGCTTGCACACGTGGTTTCTCTCTCTCTCTCTCTCTATGCGAATAAATAAAATCTAAAAAAAAACACCCCAAAACAACCCATGCAGCTGATCAGAAAAACTCAAATGACACAAGTAACAAGTGGGAACAGCACTTTCTTTTGTGTCTTCCTTCATTTCCCCCCCTCTCCCTTTTTCTCTCCTTATTGCAATCCTCAGAAGGAGGTGGCTCCTATTTTTAAGTAATATTTAAAGAATATTTGAACACGAGACGGAAGAAAGGTACATGATATTACAGATTCATCGTCCTTCATATGTGATATGTAATAAAAATTCTTGAGGAAGCAAGTTTTTTTTTTTTTTTTTTTTGTAAAACAAATGCATTTTTGCATACTCCAAATGATCTTCTTAGGTAAATGAATACTGACACAAACTTGAAAATGTATGAACTCTGATGTGCTTCTAGACAGGCATGTATCAGATTTGTTTCAAGTGAGGTCCATATTTCCTTGGGATTTCGTGTACTGAATGGAAAATGTAACCAGTCTAAGAAATGACAGTCTAAATTAACCCAAGGCTTACATTCCAGGATGCATGATTTCCATGAACTTCCTCCAAATAAATAAAATATCTTTGCCAATTCCAGAAATCCTTTTCCTTGTACTAGACGTGTGACCTCTTTCGTCTGTCGACAAGAGGGGCAACACGATAGAGAGAACAAACTCTACCATAATAATTAGGTGGGATTTCCTCAAAAATATCCATTCCATAAGATGACAAATTCCTTCAACATCCAGGAAGAGAAAAATAAAAGAAAAAACCATTATAAAAACTTCTCTTAAGCCATTATTCTATTTTTAAAAGGAGAAGGAAAAAAGGACTTGTATCATTTAAGTGTTGCTGATCCCATTTCTATAATGGAAATTACCACGTTGTCATTTTGTTAAGTATTTAAAACTGCAGTTATTTTTTGTAGGACATAGCTTAGAGGGTATATCTAACTGTGTTAACGGACGATACACAATGTACACACACACACGCACATTTTGTATGCTTTACATCTGTTCTGCTGACTTTTGGTTTGCCCACTTTGATAAGCATCCTCTTTATTACTAAAAAACAAACTGTTCTGGAAAAAAAAAATCACATGTCCTCAGAGCTTATATTGTAGCTTGGGTAGAATCATGCTACTGGATTATTTTAATTAGTATTTTTCCCACATTCTGAACCCACAGACTATTTCTTCTCCATAACTCTTAGAGAGCTATTGTGACATTGTTCTCTGCATTTACCAGTGTCACGATGCTCTCTAGTTTATTATGATATCCTTCCAGTGGAATTTTACAGGCATATATATAGTTATTAGATAATGATGAAAAACTGTTTTTTAAATGTAGAGTATGTCTCCCTGAGTGCAGGCACGGACACTTCATTATCTTATAAAGTGCTTGTGATGTTGTTCATATTAGGCATGTCCCAAACTATGAAAGAGTTTTATACATGCATACAAGCTGTCAATTACAGCCTTCCTGACCTTTCCTAGCCTCGCCTGGGGCAACCGTTTTTCTCCTGCATATTCTGACTTCATGAAACTTACCAAAACACAGCACCACTTAATGAGCTTGTATGAGTGGAGAGAGAGAGAGAGAGAGAGAGTCTATCTCTTCCCCCTACTCCCATACCCACACTGTACCGCATCCATCCCCTTGTTCTTGCTTCTCACCTCTCCCAGCTCAGTCTATTTCAACGCAAGCAATACTATGTTTCATAGGTACAGAAAGATTCTTTCAACTCTCCCAACCTCCCTTCCCCTTTTTAAAACTTTCCTAATTACCCAGGGGAGACAGGATGTCTCACTCTCTAGATTTATAACTGCCCAAGAGAGTAACCAGAGAAGCATAAGGTATAGCTACAATAATATAAGTTTAAAGGACTAAAATAACCTGAATTTTAGGAAAATCTCATCAATTTCAGAAGTCTTTAAATGTACTCCCAAATTTCTACACAAACACTTCCCTGTCTTTTTTTTTTTTTTTTTTTAAGATTTTATTTATTTATTTGACAGAGAGAGAGGCAGCGAGAGAGGGAACACAAGCAGGGGGAGTAGGAGAGGGAGAAGCAGGCTTCCTGCCCAGAACGCTGGGATCGGGATCCTGACCTGAGCTGAAGGCAGACGCTTAAGGACTGAGTCACCCAGGTGCCCCCACTTCTCTGTCCTTTATCTTTAAATACTCTCATTGTCAGCATAAAGATAAGTGTGTAAATAAATTCCTGATAATGCCTCCATAAAGTTGTCGAAAATAATAAATGCATTCCTGTTAAAATGATACTGTTTCACCAATTTGGTTTAAAAACCTGCAGTACACTGATTATGTCAGGTGATTAGTAATACAGTAACATTTTTGGTATTCTAGAGAACGTTAAGATCCCTAGGGTTTGAGTCCTAGTTTTGTCACCTTAGCCTTGGGACACTGGGAAACTCTCTAAAGCTCATCGTCCTGCTTCTCTCACATGCAACAAGCTATAAAGGGGAGCTCAACAGAACTAGTTACAACCAGTCAAAATGGTGTTTGTAAATATAAGACAGCATCTGTACTTTTTATTTCAAACACTTATTAAGAAAATTAAGGTATCTTTGGTGGAAGTGACATAAACTATAATGAATTATACAAAGTACTATTGTTTTTATAGGTTAGGTTGACTCTTGTTAATTTATTCTTTAGTTACCTAATTGGGGCATCTTTCTCATACACACAATTTGTCATGTAACTTAGCTATGTAATAGTTGCCAACGGCTCTTCTTTGTTAAGAGAATACAGCCCATATCTTGACATCCTAACTCAATTCCCACTGAACCTTCAGCTAATATACCCTGTGATACATATCCAGCATGAAATACTTGGGGCTCCTTCAAACACGCCACACACGTTCAACTTCTAGGACTTTATTACCAGTGATCATTTTGCCTGACTATGTCACTTTGTCAATCTTAATCAATCCTATTTATTCTTCAATTCTCAGCCTAAATATCCCCTCCAGTTGGAAAGTTTCCCTGCAGTTGGTTACACATCTCAAATTTACCTGCATTTATACATTTTATAACACTGCATCAAGTTGTTAATATAGTTCTGTAACTGTCCCTAGATACCCTGGAAAGCAAGGCCAATTTTTTATTTATTACTTTAATCCAAGGGCACAACAGTATCTGCTTGGCAGAGGTCTTATGGTCAAGCATAGTGAGTAAAAAGAGTAAAGGCTCTGGAAACAGACTTTGGCTCAAATCTTAGCTCTACCACTTATTTGTTGCATCACTTGTGATATTCACTTGGCCTTTCTAAGACTCTATTTCTTTGTGGATAAAGTGAGAATAATAATAGATGAAGGAGCTGTGCTAATTAATAACTTAGACTCAACACACTGTAGATTTTAGCTATCCTGAGGTGATGGTAATGATGATGCAATTATATTTGTTCAATAAAAAGATAATTAAATGAAATAAAGTTACTACTATTAAAACCTGTTTCTGTGGGACCAGGTTATCCAAATTCTAAATGACCTATTCAAAAGTAGCTCTTGGAACAGAGTACATTTAGTGAGGTCTGGTAATTACCATAGTATTTATTTGACAGGTGTCTGAGGGAGCCAAATTTGAAAAAGATGAGGAAGATGATGGTAATGAAATAAAAAAGAAACAACTTTTATTCCTCAAGAAGTAGGCATCCTCTGTAACAAAACTGCTGTCCAGTTATTATTCACCTAATACCAATTTTAGAGAAAGGTAGGAAAAGTGCAAAATCTCTTTAGAGTTGAAGAAAGCCAAGGCTCTTCAAACCCAATATTATAACCTAGAGTAGTCAGCAGTTGAGAACATAGTGTTTTAACTCTAAAAAGCATATTAAATATACTTACGGAGAAAAATGTCAAAAGTCTATCAGTGAATTAATAAAAGATGAAAAAGGCGGAAACCACTGTTTGAACAGTTTTAAGGGGACATTATAAACCTCGTATAGTGAATATTAAAACAAAGGAATTTATAACGTTCTTTAAATAATGGGTTTAAGTTAAAAAGAACTTGAAAAGAAAAAAAAAGTGCCATTACAAATTGTGTTCTGTGTGAGAAGAAATCACAGGCCAAAAGATCTTGAAGTATTTTTTTTTTCAACAGAAAGTATTTTCTGCCCTTCAGCTGACTATTGACTTAGACAGCAGGAGAAAAAAAACAAGTGCACTGGATAATGGGAGATGTGTTTAGAAAAAAAAAATCATTAAAAAGATGATTATAATCTGGTTAGCTGCTGAAGGTCCAAATTGTGAAAAATTATTGATGTTAATGACGGTAATCATGACAGTTGAAAAGTATCTAAATAACAAAAAGGCAACACCATTTTCAAAGTATTATGGTACAATTTGTAATGATTAGCGGAAAAGCACACTAATATGCTTGATGCGATATTTTGAAGGTCACTCGACTATCAACTTGCCATAATGCCATTCAATTAAATACACAGTAAAAATCTAAGATTATTTATGGAAAGAATTTTGTAGTGCTTGTAGAATAGTATATTACAAATCCCGGCTGTATGTACAAGCAGAAACGCCTGATCTAATGCACCATTAAGCAACTGTAGCTGTGCTCTACATTTTTTAAACATTAAACTAATTATGATGAGGTTTGGTCTTACTATGTAGTGCATATTTAATCTTTTTTAAGAGCCTATCAAATTGAATCACGAGATACAACTTGTTTACGCTATAAGCAAACACATGCAATATTAACAATGTACAATATCCTGGCTTAATTAGAAAAAGTCCATGTTCTCTTAAATACATTTAGGAGTATAAAACCACACAGTTCTAATTTGAACTTGTCATTTAATTATATTTTAAAACTAATTTATATGACTTGGAACTGATTTCTTTCTTTCTTTTTTTCCCTCCTCTCTTTCTCTCTCTGCTACACAGAATGTTTTCCATTGACCCAGTTAAAACTAAATTGTACTAAAAATGAGAGTAAGGACCAAGTGAAGCTTGAGGGAAGAGGAAGAGTGGCGGTGGAAACCATAGATAAGAAATCATTGAAATGTGATTATCAGGTAGGGTTCTGTTTATCAAATCAGTGGGCTGAACTGCACCCTGCTAGGACCTTTTCTACCATTCTTGCTCTGCATTGTAGCCTCAAGTTCTATAAATGAGATCTACTTTCTTGGAAAAGAGTATATTTCCAAAATTCCCTTCCTCTCTCTCTCCTCCAGGTTATCATGCAGGGTATACAGGCAAAACCCTTGAATCTCGGGGTGCCTGGGTGGCACAGCAGTTAAGCGTCTGCCTTCGGCTCAGGGCGTGATCCTGGCGTTATGGGATCGAGCCCCACATCAGGCTCCTCCGCTATGAGCCTGCTTCTTCCTCTCCCACTCCCCCTGCTTGTGTTCCCTCTCTCGCTGGCTGTCTCTATCTCTGTCGAATAAATAAATAAAATCTTAAAAAAAAAAACAAAAAACCCTTGAATCTCTTAATATTGTCCTCAAATTTACAAAGTCAAGTACTAAAGAAGGTACCTGAAGGCAACACATAGCAGTATAGCCTGGACTTCATGAACTCTCTGTTCTTCTGTCCCCAAAGGTATTGACTCTGCTCTCTGCAACTTAGTTTTCCAGCTTAAGTTCTAGGACAATCTTTAATAGTTACACAAAAGTAAGATCTACATGGACTCCTCAAAAATCAATAATCAAGTATAAATTTTTAAGTGGGATGTTCAAACTTACTGTTAAGCTAATTAAGCTTTTTTTTTTTTTTAAACAATAGCATGAAGTCAAACAGTTTAATGTAATGTAAAACACTTAATTTCTGGACAGGGGAGAAACAATCCCATCAGAATTTAATCTTTCAAAAAAATCCAAAAGAGGAAAACAATAAAGACTGTTTACCTTCACAAATTGTGACACCATTTCCTGAAAATCCCATGTTACAGTAACAGGCTTCAATTCCATTCCGTATTTCACATTTTGCATTGGGAAGGCAAGGTGTCTTGGTGCAATTTTGAGTGTAGGAAGAATTCAGCAAAGTGGAAAAACCCACTAAGGAAAACAGAGAAATATATCTTAAAAAAAAAAAAAGAAAAGGAAAGAAAGGAAGAAAAAGGTCCCCCCTCCCATTGTTGAGTTAGACTACAATGAACACAAAAACCCTGCTTTCTTTCCATCTAGATGAATGGATTATGAGAATTTCCCAAGGGAGTATTTAGCTAAATAACAGCACAAGAGCAAGTAGGCAAAAAGATTAGCACTTTCTTCAATCTGTGTTTATCAAGTAAATCTCAACAAAGCTATAATGTAGGAAACAACCCAACTCTATAAAGAAAACAGCATTCCTAGATCACTGGCCTCTTCACTCTGAGGTGAGATCTTTTTAAAGGGAACTGCATGATTGTAAAGCAATTTGCCATCTCTGGGAATGATTCTGTGAAGAAATCAAGATGAACTGATTGTCTGGGTCTTTTCAAATTCAAATCTGTGTAATTTTAAGAAGAAGAGCAACATATCATAACATCCAGGAAGACAAATGCAATTATTGTTTTTTCTGTATTCCAATGTTCTTTTAAAATTCTGCCTTTCCCATCATAAAGCTTATGCTACATCTTCTCCCATTAGGGGAATTTCAGATAAACTCAGTATATTGGTCAAAGATTGATCTTTCGGAAACGACCACCATATAAACACAACCAACAAAATGAAGCGTAAAAGAGAGCAAGACTTTATTTCAGAGTTACTGAAAACAAAGTTGGAAATGGTATTCTGTGGGCTGTTTGGGAAAGATAAGGAAAAGCCTGGGCCGATCCTTTTTGATATTGTTGTCCCCGGTCTTCTCAAGACACGCCTGCTTGAGGCTGGACAGTCAGGAATCGTGCAAGTTAATTGTCCGCAAAACACTCCCTGAGACACATTGTCCTTATCTGGTAACCGGAGATTGCTAAACTTTCGATTCTAAATCCCAGCCTCGCATAGGGCTGTGTAAACTGTCTAAACCAGAATTAATTCAGCTTCCAAGTTGTGATTTATCTTTCTGCACAGCATCCTCAAAGTGGTATTTTAAACGAACCCAAAGTCGGGACTGGCAGTCCCCTTAAAATGCCAGGAAACCTCCCACAGGTGTTATTGGTTTGGCTTTCCCAAATTTCTTGAAGGCAGATTAGAAAAAAAAGGTCACAGTCTGAGCTTTCGGGGACCCTGGGGGCTTTGTATTCGGGAATAAAAAAGGTGACCTAGTCCCTGGGCCCTGAATATCGAATTCCAGGGTTGAAAGGCCAAGGAGAAAAACATCCTGAGAAGTCCCGCGTCAGTTCTCAGAAACCCGCCGCCATCCTCTGGGCGCGCGCGGGCCGCGGCCCAACGATCCCAGTCCCCGCAGGCGAGCAGCCGCTCGGCCCCGCGCCGGGCACTCACCTAGGAGCGGGAGGAGTCTCATTGGCGGCGGCCGCGGAGCTGGCGGTGGCGGGAGCGCGGCTGGCGGTGCGGCCAGTGTACGCGGGACGCAGCTGGGCGGCCGTGCCAGGGTCCCGGCTCCGGCCCTCGTGACGCGCCGCTTCCTCCGGACCCTTTCCGGCCTCTTTTGTGTCCGCGCGCGGGTCAAGCCCTGAGTGTGCAGGTCACGTCCGCCCCCGGCCCGCTCCTCCAGGCCACCTGGCCTTCATCCCTGCCTCCGGAGCACCCCAGCACGCGGGCTGACCCTTTGAGGGATCACTTTGCCCCCAGGCAGCCGCGTCCTGAGCGCTGCCTTCAAACCGGGGGTCTGCGTAGCCAAAACAAGGCAGAGGCCCACGGAGTGTCCCGCTGAGAGAGCACCCAGAACTGGGAGAGTCTTAGGGGTACTTCCTAGAGCCTAAATTCCAGGATACAGTGTTCTTTTACTTATGAATACATTTCCATTAAGAACCAAGGGCCCACAGGCGGCTGAGCCCTGGCTCCCAGCAATGGGACATTCCTTGCTAGTAGGGAGTCCTCACCTTGTGGGGACTCAGGGTTTCAGAGTGCAGGATAAGGGTACACTCTAACTCGTCTACAGGTTCCGACTGTGCTTCAAATGACTGAGTGAAAAAGGAGCGAACAAAAAAGCCAAGTTTCAAAAGTACATGGCATTTGTCAGAACTCATCAAATCATGCATTTTATGGTGTGTAAATAAAGTTGATTCAGCCTCAATAAAGTTGATTTAAAGAAAAGGAATGATTGATGCTTGTGCCATCAAGACAAGTTACTTTCCCTTTAAACAGTGGGGCACACCTTTTCTATGTCTCCTGTACAGTCTGTTTAATTTGACAAACATCTACTGAGAATCTACTTTGTACAGAGAGTGCACTCACAAAAATGAACAAGGCAGGGGCCTCAGTGGGGCAGTAACTAAATCTGGACACAATGACACAAGTCCCAATGATATCAGACTTAGGTATAGGCTTAGTTCCCTGGCTCTCCACTGCATTTTCTGAGACCCTTTCTAGCTTAACTTAACTCTCACAAAAAGCTCCTGAGAGTGGTAGCACAAGCCATGAGGGAAATGAAGAACAGAGGTAGTGTGTGACTTGCCCAGAGTCACACAGCAGTCTAAGTGACTGGACTGACTCAAACTCAGTCTATTTTGCTCCTCAGTCATTGCTCTTAGTGGCTCAGAGCAATGATCAGAAGGGTGTTGCAAAAATGAGGACTCACCAGTTATCCAGCTATTGCTGTACAGGGAGTCTGTAAAGGTGATTTAAATGCCCTAAGTGCCATGAAAAGTAAGCTTGGGATTTTATTCTGTTGTTGATTGGTTTTCTTTTAAAGATTACTTTTTTTTTTTTTTTTTTGAACGAGACAGCCATTCAGTGAAAAAACTCTGGCAGCAGTCGGAATGAAGGATATTAAGGAGACACCAAAGGCAGGGAAGCCAGAATAGTTCAGGAAATAGACGACAAATGTTTGAACAAAGGTAGGGGGATTTGGATGAAAAAAAAAAAAGGGGACAGAGTCCAAAAAAGGATTAAAGACAAATTGATGTCTGATTGACTTGCTCAGGTTGAGAGACATGTTTGAGACAGAGAGTGTAAAGGTTTTCAAGCTGTATGAGTAGAGGAAGGTTGGAACCATTCACAAAAATAGGAAATAGGATGAGGGGCGGCTTTGAAGAGAAAAAAGTAATGAGCTCAGTCTTATAATATAAAATTTGAGGTGTTCCAATGAACTGATTCCATTATGAAGCTAGTTTTTCTATAGTCATGGCATATATTCATCATATGGAGTCACTGAACATACTCAGCATTCAAAAGGCATCAGTATAAAAATAATAAAAATACATTATTTTCTGAGACAAATTATAAACTGAAACACAGTATCTACTTTTAAAATCATTACCTTTAAATAGTTTACATCATGTATCAGCCACACATGCTTTCCTCTTTATGCTTAGGATAATAGAAGACAGGCAATTAAAAAAAAAATATATATATATATATATATCATTCTTCTCTATTTATTGTTTTAAAATTAACAAAAGTGAGTTAAAATTCAATTTAAAAAACATTTTCCAAACTTTCCTTTTGCTTGTGTATTTTTATAAAAAGCAAAGTTTTATTCATGTATTTCTATCAAGAAAATATAGGAGAGCATAAGGGTCAACATGGCATGTTTAATGATACAGTTTAAGATTGTTCTTTGTAAAAATCAAAATTACTTAAAAATTTATTTGAAGTAGTCTGTTTTCTTAAGGAAGACGTTTTGGATCCATTGCCTTTACATTACTGGAAAAGAAACAATTTTAATTTTCAATCCAAACAAATATTTTAATTGTGAGAGAAAAGCATATTTTAAAGAAGTATTCTCAAGGAAATATAGAGTTTAAGTTTAAAATTTTATCAATTATCTTCACTTGGATACCACTGAGTGATGTTTAACTTTTATTTTTTTTAAATTTTTTTAATAATTTTTATTTTGTTATATTAGTCACCATACAGTACATCCCCAGTTTTGAGATGTTTAGCCTTTAAAAATATAACAATTACTTAGAGTTTGATTTTGGTCAAGGTATAACACATAGTAGTTAGGTCATTTTAAGCTGCCTACCCAATTGGTTTTAATACATTAATGAGTAGGAACCCTCATTCTGCAAATTCATGATTAGTTTTATCTTGGGTTTGTCCATAAGGTGCCAAATTTAACAGGATTTCCTTGAAAGGTTTTTGGTCAGGTTAAAGTTTGCATTGAAAAGTATTCACTATGAAGACCTGGGTTTAGCTCTAACTTTTATCATCAATAGATTCTTTAACCTCTTTGGGGAAGAGCTCACCCATTATAACATGGAAATAACAATGCAAGACACATTAGATCACCGTTGCTAAGATCATTCATATACATGTCAGAACTGTTAGGCATTCCATACTTTTTTAATACTTAACACATCAAAATATAGGAAATCAATGCGCAATTGAAATAAAACCTTGTCCAAAGGTGTATTTATGATGCCCACAGAGACTGAAACGAAGAACGCGTGCTGCTTCTAGACCTCCCTCATGAGATCTCTGTGACATTTTCTAATCTGTCCCCTAAGCGTTAACAGTGTGATTGGATGCTAAGTGACCAGCTCTGTGACAATACTCTAAATATTGTCATTAAATGTCATTTGAGGCAACACCTAGAGCTCAATATCTGGTTTTAACTCCTATTGTCGTTTAAATTCCCCATAAAACTTTTATATTGTGTTGAATACACTCTACTGACCTGGATTTATAGAATACAATTTCCTTAAGATCAGAAGTTCTTCATTGCCGTACGTATGTAAGGCAAACAAATGAAGCTGACAATGAAGACAACTTGAAAAGTTTTTCTTTTTAATAAAAATATGTAATTTATCTGTGTTGGAAAAAAATGTCATTTGACTTTTCTCAACTTAAGGAGACTTTGTCGTCGATGTGTTAATTTAGGTGGTTCCTCACTCTTTCATATTACCTCTGTTCCCATAGGATTCTTAAGAGGATTACAATTTACCAAACAAAATTTTCCACCACAGGTTAATTAGTCAATCCCAACATTAACAGCATATACTTGGTGAAAAGACTATAAAAAGTTAAAAAACAGAAAATTGAGTTATGCGTAAGCATGGGAAGAGTAATCCAATGGCAACATATGCAATGTTGAAACCAAGAGAAGTTTTACCAAAACGGGTTGTCAGCCGCCCACTGGTGGGAAGGGGGAGCTTCCACGAATGGGTAAGGATTGAGTTTTCACAAGGTGGACTTCTCTGATAAGCGTTCTTAACCTGATATCTTAGAACTTGAGGGTAAGAAACATAGTTTTGTTTCTTTTTATTTTCCCTCCATGACACCTCACAAGATGCTTTGAGAATGATAGGTATATAATAAAAGTATGCGCTTGTTAATGAATGAATAAATTCATAAATGGCTAGAACAATGCAAAGTAAAATTTATCACAAATGAAAATCTTTATTTTTGGAGATCAGCTAGAAATTGTTTACCTCAAAAGTCTTTTAGGTTTCCAGGTACATTTCACATTATTGCAATATAGTCTAAATATCTTCAATTTGTATTTAAAGAAAGGCCAGGAAAACCCTTAGCTATTTGTAGAGTAATTAATGGTTCTTAAACAGTAAGGAACTATGGCTTTTTGTCTACTGTTAAACTGATGAGCTTAAATAATCGGTATAGAGATGCTATAATTTTCAAACTTAACTATCTGGAAACTTGTGTCTCTCTAATCTGTACTGAATCTATTTAATGTCTGTCAATTTCATATCAAATATTAATTTTAATGTTTCAATATCCATTTCCACTTAATAACTGTATAATTATAAAACTCAAGTTAGAATTTAAAAGAATGATTTAAAAATTGAGTTTCTAAAGGTCTGAATAGCAACACTTGACTGGCTTTATGCTACTAATTTTTTTTAGTGGAAGGGGGTGCAAAAAACATCTGTAATTTTCGATGTTGACTGGAAGGGAGGAGATCTGAGTTCCTTCCCAGCCTGGTCATTCAATTGTTTTGTGACCTTCAGAAAACTCACTAAATCCTTCCATTATTCTGTTTCACATTTGCATATGTCCCTGTTTTTTATGATTCTTTCTCTCCTGTCATTCCTGTTCTTAAGATTTATAAATTTATAAATTATCACTAGGACTTAGGAACTGATAATTTTAAGCAAGGCTTGATTAAAAAAAAAAAAAGAAAGCGTGTGTATTATATTAATTGTTAACATTATAACTGACCTCTAAATATTTTATTAATGTGTTTTTCTTTGTTTGGACCTTTTCCATGTTACAAAAATATTAAACTGACACTATTTTTTTTAAAGGCGACACTTCTAAAATAGGAACCATGCTAAAATCATCTTCTATTTAATATTGCTACACTTTTTTTAGCTACGCTTTTAACATGTTGTAGTATTGATTTAATCATAGTTGATCACTCTTCTTCTTTGGGTTGTCCAAAATAATATCCTAAGAAGTTACAGAATCCATCAGGATGTGTAAGTAATTTAAATTATTTCTTTAGGTATGCAATACATCATACTTCACATTACACTTCATCTACTTTGTGTTCTTCAAACACTAGTTAATTATACCTTTTTATAATTCTCCACAATTGCTCAATTTTTTTAGGAAAATTAAATATTGTAATTATGTACTGTCAGCATATTTTAGCTCCTTGTTATTCACTATCATCCATTATTATTATTATTATTATTATTATTTAAAGATTTATTTATTTATTCGACAGAGATAGAGACAGCCAGCGAGAGAGGGAACACAAGCAGGGGGAGTGGGAGAGGAAGAAGCAGGCCCATAGCAGAGGAGCCTGATGTGGGGCTCAATCCCACAATGCCGGGATCACACCCTGAGCTGAAGGCAGACGCTTAACCGCTGTGCCACCCAGGCGCCCCTATCATCCATTATTATTAATACTCATATTGAAGATACAAGTCTCTTGTTCAGATCTCCAGGGAACATCATTATTAACTTCCTAACACTTTGAGAGTTGTCTTTTTATTCTTACTCTTTTCCATTTTGTCACACTTCTTTAATCTCAGACAAGATTTAATTTTCTTATTATAATCTGTTTTACTAATAGCCTTCTATGAGAAAGGATGGGCTTAAAAGAGAGAGAGCTATTTCAAACTCTAAATAAAATTCATTAGCTTATCATTTGAATTTATCTCATTTTTAAAACGTATTTACTAAAGGTGCATATCACATCATGAGTTTTCACCATATTTCTATCTATAACCATAAATGAATATAAATAGTACTGTCTTCAACCAATTGCTAATATAATCTTGCCTAAACAGAAATAATTAGACAAATTTAAAGGTAACCATTTACTCCCCTAAAAGTCATGATGACAAAAATGTAGCATGGATACATAACTGATGAATTAACATTGGTAAACAAGGGCTAAGATATAGAGTTTAGGTCTCATATGTGTCTAGAAATTATTCACAAACTAGTCGTGCCATTTTTCCTCCAAAATTCTTTTTTTTTTAAAGATTTTGATTTTTTTAAGTCATCTCTACATTCAATGTGGGACTCAAACTCACAACCCTGAGATCAAGAGTTGCAAGCTCTACTGACTGAGCCAGATAGGTGCCCCCCAAAATTCTAAAATAGTTGTTAATTTTCTAAATTTAATTATACCAAGTTCTTCTACTACTTTTTCTAATAACATAATGACACTTTTGAATTGATAATTAAAAATAGATTTCTTTGTCATATGAAATTATATAGACACATTTATTTTATTCAGTGACTTATAAGAAAGTGATGAAAATCTAGAATGATGATCAGTTTTGGTGGTAATTCTAAAAACATTTCCTTCTATGAATTAGCTTCTGGAGAGGGAAAAAGTATTTAAAACAATGTCTTTTGAAAGTGAATCTTGTCTGTGAGATGTAAGCAAAGTTAATAAGGTACAAAGAATCACGATGTGGAGAAAATTCTCAGATTATTTTATTTTTGTGACAAAAATATTTAATGAGCCCAGAACATTGGACAAATGAAGAGGTTTTTTTCATTAGGAGATATTCAGGTATTTACAAATAACTTTCCTAATGTAAATACATATATTTACAATGAAAAGAATTCTAAACTATAACATTGTTTAGGTGTGAAATTGCTTAGCTGTGAAAGATAGAAGTTGTGGTTAAATTATTATCAACATAATGGACCCTTTAATCTTGAGGTTGAGATTTCACTTTAAAGTGTTTTCTCATTTTGTCTAATTAGATCAGAAGATATAAATAAGGTTCCAATGTAAGCAGTTACCATTTTCCTTTATGTAGGTACTTCCTCTCTTAAAAAACAAAAAACAAACAGTTACATATTGAACACTTTCTTAAGTAGTTTTTATTTTATTTCTATATTATTTTCTACTATTGACCAGATTTCCTTTTTATAATTATTCTGCATTTTACTTTTAATAATTTCAGTATTCTATCATTAGCAATGTATCTTCTAAATATGTCCCTCATTGCCCTCACATTTGTTAGAATAAAAAAAGTTTTATTTGTACTTGTAAGAAAGTACTTGAAAACTTTATATACTGCATGTCACTTTAAAATTGTGAATCCTCTCTTGACCGCCTTCTTTTGATTTGTGAAGGCTAAAATTAATATGCATTGTTTAGCCTTTCAGGGCTAAGACTGTTAAGGTTGATGTGTACATTTTTAAGTGATATGTCTTGGGTACAGTGTTCAGTGGTCCATTACTATAGCGTTTGAGAGGAACCATATGATTATGGTCTGAGAGGTTGTCCTGTAAATAGACTAATTTTATTCCATTTCCCTACTATCTTTGTCAGTAGAATGGCTTTTTCATTTTGTTTTATTTTTTCCTAGAGGACTTATAAGGCTGTCAACAAAATGGATTAATTTTATACCTCTGTCATAAAATGTTCGACCCTAACAAGGACTTATCCTTGAATTTAAAGTGCGATACTTTCACGGTGCAAAAAATTTACTGAGAGATATCGGGTTAAAATAATCTATTCTTATCAGAATCTCTCAAACTTAGCTTCCTGGTTCATGTTGAGTGCTACATAGCACTGAAGAAGTATAACTATAGTAAAATAACTTGCTCAGATGAACTTTTAATGTATATTCTCTTGAGAGAGAATAGTAATTTATTACTAGAATATCACATCACTCTAGCATTGAATCATCTCCAAATATTACCCAATAAAAGCAATAGGCTATATACAATGCATCTACTAATGAACTAAGATACTAAGAACAATAGAGTACCATATATTCCATATTTCGTAAGTGCCCTGCTATATCTGGAGAACTGTGCTCCAGTTCATATTTATCACAGGTCCACCCTTATCGGCTTCCAGTGGCTTCATATGCCCAAGGGATGTCACACTTCTTTATCTTCTAAAGCCAAAGGCATTGCTTCATCTACTTGGCCTGCTGTCCACATCAGGACAGGAAACTCGGCGGGGGCCATGCCTGGCTTTCCTCTCTTCCATGTACTTCAAACCGGTTGCAATGGCCCCTTTATCTGTCTAATCCTCAGACATTGTTTTATAGTGAATATTTTTTTTCTTTTATGATCAAAAGAAACTATTCTAATTAGATGATAAGAATCAGGTTGAAAGAAATATAGTAAATTAAAAAGAAAAGAAAGAAACAAGCTTCCATTCTGATGAGCAATTCTTAAGACAAAGGCTCTTTGCATTACTCCGGTAGAGCTCACTCTGTATTTTCCCTTGTCGTGTCATAGAAAGCTTAGACCTTTCATGAGAAAACACATACTGGCAGGTTAACATAGCTACATAAAGGCGACTTTTTTTTTTTTTTAACAAAAATAACAAGTAATTCCGATATTAATGTATTTCTCAATGTTGCTTTCACGTGTAACATTAGATATCCTCTATTCATTCATTTATTCTCCAGCCAACATTACTGAGTGCCTACTATAATCATATTTTCTGTGACACTGGAGATACAAAATTGTAGCGTAACAAGCAGAAATATCCCTAAATCATCCTACAGGCTAATTCTGGGTTTCCTAGACAATGAGCTAGCTGGGACTTGAAGACGCCCCTCAGCTTTCTTCATCAGTATCTGACCTGGTTTCCCATGGGGCCACAAGGTGCCCACATACTTTCCCAAACAACTCTTGTCAACAGCTGATATCAAAATTCAGACTTATGATCAGCCAAATTAACTGATAATTTCTTCCTCCACGACTGACAGGATTGTTGGTCTACTACCCCACCAAAAGGCACAGCAGGGCCCTCCCCCCCTGGAAGGCACATCTGTACTTCATGTTTAGCAGAAAAGCCTGGACCAACAGCCCCCTCCTGGAGAGGATGTATGTCTTCTTGTTTATTGCCGGACATGGGCTTATGAATTTACCTAGATAGGTGCTTTGCAGGACACACTGTGTGGGTCTGGATTCCACTGGAGGGGACTTGGCCCTCTGTTCTCCCCTCTTATAAATAACCCTGCGAAAATAGCTTTTTCACAAGGTAGCAGACTCCTGGGAACCAAGTAATCTGAATTTAGATGATAACTGGTTAACATCGGAGACTCCAGGGCTTTTCACAGGTTGTTAACTCCTCCCAGAGGTGGCTGGGGTGGGAGAGAAAACTGCCTTCTGATGGGAGAAGGAGAATCCCTTGTTTAAGGTTTCTTGCTGGGCCACCCAGAATGAATTCTCACGTTAGCTTTCAGGTAGTCCTGATCTTTATACCACAGAACTTGACATGACATGTTACTGACTTCAATAAGGCTACAGTTAAGCAGGGATAAACCATTTAAGCCAAAGAAATAACTGCCGGTAGTGGTACAGAGAGTGTAGACTGTCATGAGGGTGTGGCAGGGGTTGCCGGTTGCTTCCCTAACAGATATTTTTTTCCATCCTTTCTAATAATGGTACCCTGTACTTGAAGCTGTGAACTTGGCCTACCAAAACAAACATTGCAATTTCTTTTTTTTTTTTTTTAAGATTTTATTTATTTGTTTGACAGAGATAGAGACAGCCAGCGAGAGAGGGAACACAAGCAGGGGGAGTGGGAGAGGAAGAGGCAGGCTCCTAGTGGAGGAGCCTGATGTGGGGCTTGATCCCAGAACGCCGGGATCACGCCCTGAGCCGAAGGCAGACGCTTAACCGCTGTGCCACCCAGGCGCCCCAGCGTTGCATTTTCTAAGCTATCTTGCAACTGGTGCTGCTGAGACTAAGTTCTGACTATTGAGGTATAAGCACAGCTTTAGATTTTGCTTTTAAAAACCTTCTTTAAGTAGACTAATTTTTTTCTCCCCACTTCTATCCTGTTGCTTGAGTCCCGGTGGTCAAAATTGGGACGCTAGCAGTTATCTTGGGCTAGGAGAAAGAGCTGCGGCCTGGTGATGGTGGGGTAATAAACCAGAGTTACCCTGAGGACTGTAGATCCCAGGCTACCTCTGAGAACTGGCAAAATTGGTGACTCCTAGTCTTTAATGTGAAAAACATAACCTCCTCTCTCATGTGAACCATTGTCATTTTGGGATTTACTCTTAAGCATAAATAAACCTAATCCCAACTGATAATGTTTTCAGAACTATTGATATTGGATTTGAGAGAGCTGGGGATGAGGACAGTTTTGGGACACCAAGACAAAGGCATGGCTGCCAGGACAGTCTGCAAGTATGTTCTTTGTACCAACATAATGCTGGGCCTCTCCCTAATTTGTTTTTGACTCCTAGTTGGTAATGATCAGAGACTGTCAGCAAAGGAAGTCAGAGGCTCTGGCAGGAAGTATCATTAGGATAAAACAGGGGGCCCTGAACCATAGGTTAGGGAATTATATACACATAAAAACATACACACACATACACATATGAATATATACATGGATATGTATGTGTGTGTATAAGTATATATGTGTGTGTGTATATATATATATTTCTATGGACACAAAGCAAATTTGAAAGTATAACTTCTTTTCATACTTAAGTACAACACAAATATTCAAAATTAGAATCTTTATTTTCGTGGTTTTATTCAGTCCAGAAATTAAAACAAAGTTAGGGCAAATAAGTGTTCTCTCAATATTTATTATGGGATATTAAGTTGACTGTTATATCTCTCTTTATCCTAATTCTTTGAGCATGTTGGGTTTATTGTAATAGATCCTCAAGTTGTAAATTAAATTAAAGAGATCCTCCTTGATTAAAATAGGAACGCTACATGAAAATACCACAGTGTAGCAAGTCCAGATCCAAGTGATTTAACTTTTTGTGATTCTGTCCTTTGAGTGTTTCATTTAGTCTATTAAAAATAATGACAAACCTTCAAGATTTCAAAGAAATCCATAAGGATTTTGTTCAATCAAAGGGTTGCTGAAACATTTCTAGAGAGTCGACATGGTGGCTTTTATAGATTATGAAGACGATCATTAAAAAATAAGATGGTATTTATCAGAGTAACATGAAAAAAGCATCCCAGCATGCTATAAGTGATAATGGGAATTTTTACTAATTTATAACTATCACACGGTGTTTTTGTAACACAATCTTGGGCTTTGAGTGAAGCAAATGTGGCTTATTGATAAAGACTTTTGGTTTCTAAGTAGTTGACATCTTAAGTGAAATACTTAGAACTAATAGCTTTATTAGTAAAATTGTCAGTTCTGGTGTTCCTCTCAAACGCAATTATTAGATAATGCAAGCTTGCTGACATTGGTGGTTTTTCAAACAAAAGAAAAAAAAGATAACATTTAGGTCTTTACAAGGAATCTCTGCAGTTTTTATCAGTGCATTGTCTTTTGCTATACATCGACATTGATTTTGCATGATCTTTTATTTTACAATTCATATTATCTTAGAAATGTGTTGATATTGATAAGATTGATCAAAAAACAAATTTGGGGGAGAACATGAAGAAAAATTTGAAGTACACTTTTCAGTTATAAAAAAATAGAGACTCAATATGAAGTTCTAATAAGGAACAAAGTTAAGAATAATATAAAGGTCTTTTCACATTCTGAGTGCACATTTGTAATGAGGGCCACCATTTCCTGAGCTTTCTGATTGTTAATGGAATTTAATTTCTTCATTCTCTGCGTCCCCTTGACTTTATTTCTCTACTTTGATTCTTACTGTGGTCTGCCTCTGTGTTGCTTTTTTATGTAGAAAGCCCCACATTAGGCAGTAAGTTCCCTCAAGGACAAACCCTGTCTGGTGAGTCCTAGCCTAGGGTTACTCATGGGTGCCCACTATAAAAGTCTATTACGGGAATATTGTTACAGCAACAATGCCTAGAACGCCTTGACAAAGGTGGCCTAGTACTGCAAATTCCCTGCAATTGTTATTTAGTTAAACAAATAAAACAAAAACAAGAACTTAAACTGATTTGGAGAGCCATTTCTTAGTGTTTATCAAGAGCCTTCAAAGTATTCTCACTTTTTGACTAAGCAGTTCCCATTCTTCATGTATATTCCAAAAAACCCCAGAAACAAACACCCTTAGATTTTGACAAGTTTTATGCACTAGGGTATTTGCAGCCACTTTGACTGTAGCATTCAAATATTGGAAACAATTTAAAAACTCAACAGAAAGGAAATAATTAAAGAAACCATGCTGCAACTGGCCAATATTATATTATACAGTCATATAAAATTAGTAATAGTAATAGCAGAGCAAAATGGATATTTTGGTATTTTTTGGTTAATTTCAAGATGTTGCTTTAAGTGCCATTCTTTTTTTAAAAAAACAGTTTGAATTTATAAAATGAGAGTAAATACATGGTACATTTCAAATGCAATAAATTATAACTGTATTGGAAGTCATGGAGTAGAATTGTAAATTTATATTTTCTATTCAAATATTCATTAACGTAAAGTATTTTCAGTGAGCGAAAAATAATATAAAGTAAAAAAAGATTGGTTTATAAAATATCTAAAGCAAAATGGTATTTGATCTCTTTTGAAAAAGCACTATTTTTAAAAAGTGTCAATATTGTCAATGTTAACTCATGAGTATATTTTTGTGTAGATTGTTCCCTACTGCTGAAGAAGCTCATTCCGACTCTATACAAGTCAAGAGAATGATGTACAGATAGGCTATAAAATAGTTGGTAGCTTTAAGATCATTTAAAATAAGATTTTAGAGGTTTTTTCCCCCCTAGCTCTACAAACTTTTTATTGATGGCAAGCTGTATATTTTGTTTTTGTTACAACGAATAGCTTCCTGATGTGTCCTTTTATAAACTTTATCATGAATAAATGGAAGTTTTGAGGTAGACTTAACTATATAACACTTTCAATACTGTTATGTTTGTATTCCATTCATTTGCAATGTCTTTGAAATAGAGTAAGAATTGTTCTTGAAAAAGAGTTGCGAAATCACAATACATTTACCTATTTAGATTCACTGGCACAGAATTATTTAGGCTTATAGATTAGTAATTGATTTGTTTTTAACATTAATCATATCATAGAGTCGGTGATTGTCATCTGAATAAAATAATGATACAGATTTCAGATATTTTAAATGCCAGCATGATGACATAATGCTAAAAAAAAAAAAAAAAACCAACATACCAGTGTATTAGTTTTTAAAAATAGCCTTGGGGGCAGCTTCCTACCTCTGCCAAGGTCCGAGGTCCAAGGCTGCAGCACCCCAAACACGCCGTTCTGCTGTGGGCTCCCCATCCTGGACACTGCTATCCTTTGGGCCGTCGTTAAGATGTGTTTCCTGTAAAATAGCAAGCAAAGAATGAGAACACATTGCATTTGTCTCCTTAGGATCATCTTAACTGATATCCGGAGGAGTTAAGATGGCGGAGGAGTAGGGGACCCCTTTTTCAGCCAGTCCCCTGAGTCGAGCTGGATAGGTACCAGACCAGCCTGAACATCCACGGAACCAGCCTGAGACACAGGAAGATACATCTGGATCTCTACAAATGAACATCTCCAGCGCTGAGTATTGAGGTACGAAGCGGGGAGCCGTGAAACCGCGCACAGATATCGGAAGATAAATGGAAGGGGGAGGGAGCCGCCGTGTTCGGGCGCCGGGAAGCGGCAGCCACCTGCACGGGGGAGCGGGCGGACTCGAGGACCGGCACCGGTGAGAGAACAGACTGGGGCTGTGAGCAGGGAGCGCGCACCACCAGACTGAAACGGAGCTCCAGTGTGCTCACTGGAACCAGACTGAGACGGAGCTCCGGGAGTGCGTGGGGGCAGCTGGCGGCTGGCAGTGTTAGAAACACAAAGGACAGAGATGCGCCGGCCCTGGAAGTGAGGGCTGGGACGCCGGGTGTGGGGCGCACATCCCGGGACGCTGCAGGGTTGAGCAGCACCAACAGAAACAGAGTTAAAGTGGCCAGAACATGAGTGGAGAACGGTCCACGATCCCTCTGTTCTGAGACAGAGGCTGAGATTCGGCCACTGCTGCTCTGACTCTCAGAAGAGGCACAGCAAAACGCCGGGGAAAGCCGCCAGAGAACAAAAGCCTGGAAAGACGGGCTCACAGTGTGCCCATCCCCATCGCCCCTCCCAGGGGACATGGAGAATCTACCCAAACAGAGTTGCCTGAGTATCGGCGCGGCAGGCCCCTCCCCCAGAAGGCAGGCTGAAAAATGAAGAAGCCTACATCCCTAAGATTCCTATAAAACAAGGGTGCACAGCCTGGGTCCTGGTCAATAATTTGGGCTCTGGACAACCCCGTAACCTCTCCTCATCAGAATGATGAGAAGGAGAAATCCCCCCAGCAAAGAAAAGACAATGAGTCTGTGGCCTCTGCCACAGAACTAATGGATATGGATATAACCAAATTATCAGAAATGGAATTCAGAGTAACAATGGTCAAGATGATGTGTAGACTTGAAAAAAGTATTAACGAAAATGTTAATGAGAATATAGAATCTCTAAGGGCGGAAATGAGAGCGAATCTGGAAGAAATTAAAAATTCTATGAGCCAGGGGCACCTGGGTGGCACAGCGGTTAAGCGTCTGCCTTCGGCTCAGGGCGTGATCCCGGTGTTATGGGATCGAGCCCCACATCAGGCTCTTCTGCTATGAGTCTGCTTCTTCCTTTCCCATTCCCCCTGCTTGTGTTCCCTCTCTCGCTGGCTGTCTCTATCCTTTCGAATAAATAAATAAAATCTAAAAAAAAAAAAATTCTATGAGCCAAATGCAGTCAAAACTAGAGGCTCTGACGGCCAGGGTGAATGAGGCAGAAGAACGTATCAGCGAATTGGAGGATGATGGGTTAGTAGAAGAGAAAGCTAAAATAGAATCTGGGCTCAAAAAATCCAATCTCAAGAATGTAGGTTACAGGAGATTACTGACTCAATGAAACGTTCCAATGTCAGAATCATCGGCATCCCTGAGGGGGTGGAGAAAAACAGTGGTCTAAAAGAGATATTTGAATAAATTGTAGCTGAAAACTTCCCTAATCTAGCAAAGGAAACAAGCATTCATGTCCAAGAGGCAGAGAGGACCCCTCCCAAGCTCAACCATGACAAACCTACGCCACACCACGTCATAGTTGCAATTTGCAAATATTAGATCCAAGGATACAGTATTGAAAGCGGCCAGGGCAAAGAAATTTCTCACGTACCAAGGCAAAGCTATCAGAATTACGTCAGACCTGTCGACACAGACCTGGAATGAGAGAAAGGGTTGGGGGGCCATTTTTAAAGCTCTTTCAGAGAAAAACATGCAGCCAAGGATCCTTTATCCAGCAAGGCTGTCATTCAGAATCGATGGAGAAATAAAGACCTTCCAGAATCGCCAGTCATTGACCAATTTCATAACCACGAAACCAGCCCTACAGGAGATATTAAGGGGGGTTCTATAAAAGTAAAAAGGCCCCAAGAGTGATACAGAACAGAAAGTCACAATCTATAGAAACAAAGACTTTACTGGCAACATGGCATCATTAAAATCATATCTCTCAATAATCAGTCTCAATGTAAATGGCCTAACTGCTCCCATAAATGCCACAGGGTTGAAGATTGGATAAAAAGACATGACCCATCCATTTGCTGTCTACAAGAGACTCATTTCGAACCTAAAAATTCATTCAGACTGAAAGTAAAGGGATGGAATACCATCTTTCACTCCAATGGACCTCAAAAGAAAGCTGGGGTAGCAATTCTCATATCAGACAGATTGGATTTTAAACTAAAGACTATAGTTAGAGACAGAGAAGGGCACTATATTATTTTTAAAGGATGTATCCAACAAGTGGATATGACAATTATAAATATATATGCCCCCAACAGGGGAGCAGCAAGATACACAAGCCAACTCTTAACCAGAATAAAGAGACATATAGATAAAAATACGTTAATAGTACGGGACCTCAACACTCCACTATCAGCAATAGACAGAGCACCAGAGCAGAAAACCAACATAGAAACAAGAGCTTTGAATGCCATACTTGACAAGTTGGACCTCATAGATATATATAGAACACTACACCCCAGAAACAAAGAATACTCATTCTATTCTAATGCCCATGGAACATTCTCAAGAATAGACCATGTTCTGGGTCACAAAACAGGTCTCAACCAATACCAAAAGACTGAAATTATTCCTGCATATTTTCAGACCACAACGCTTTGAAACTGGAACTCAACCACAAGGAAAAATTTGGAAGAAACTCAAACACTTGGAGACTAAGAACCATCCTGCTCAAGAATGATTTGATAAACCAGGAAATAAAAAATCAATTTAAACAATTTATGGAGACCAATGAGAATGAAAATACAATGGTCCAAAACCTATGGGATACTGCAAAGGCAGTCCTAAGGGGGAAATACATAGCCATCCAAGCCTCACTCAAAAGAATAGAAAAATCTAAAATGCAGTTTTTATATTCTCACCTCAAGAAGCTGGAACAACAACAGAGGGACAGGCCTAATCCATGCATGAGGAAGCAGCTGACCAAGATTAGAGCAGAAATCAATGAATTAGAAACCAGGAGTACAGTAGCAGATCAACAGAACTAGAAGCTGATTCTTTGAAAGGATTAATAAAATTGACAGACCACTGGCAAGACTTATCCAAAAGAACAGAGAAAGGACCCAAATTAATAAAATTAAGAATGAAAAGGGAGAGGTCACAATCAACACCAATGAAATTGGAAGGATTATTAGAAACTCTTATCAACAGCTTTATGCCAATAAATTAAGCAATCTGAAAGAGATGGAGGACTTCCTGGAAACCTATAAACTACCAGGACTGAAACAGGAAGAAATTGATTTTTTAAACAGGCCAATTAATTATGAAGAGATTGAAACAGTGATAAACAACCTTCCAAAAAATAAAACTCCAGGACTGGATGGTTTTCCTGGGGAATTCTACCGAACATTCAAAGAAGAAATAATACCTATTCTCCTAAAGCTATTTCAAAAAATAGAAACAGAAGGAAAGCTACCAAACTCATTCTATGAGGCCAATATTACCTTGATCTCCAAACCAGGCAAAGACCCCATCAAAAAGGAGAATTACAGACCAATTTCCCTAATGGATATGGACACCAAAATTCTCAACAAGATCCTGGCTAATAGAATCCAACAGTACATTAAAAGGATTATCCATCATGACCAAGTGCGATTCATCCCTGGGATGCAAGGGTGGTTCAACATTTGCAAATCGCTCAGTGTCTTAGATTTTATCCAGAAGGAAAAGCTAAAAATCATATCATTCTCTCAATAGATGCAGAAAAAGCATTTGCCAAAATACAGCATCCTTTCCTGATTAAAACCCTTCAGAGTGTAGGGATAGAGGGTACATTCCTCAATGTCATAAAAACCATCTATGAAAAGCCTACAGCAAATATCATTCTCAATGGGGAAAAGCTGGAAGCCTTTCCCTTAAGATCAGGAACACGACAAGGATGCCCACTCTCGCCACTATTATTCAACATAGTACTAGAAGTCCTTGCAACAGCAATCAGACAACAAAAAGGGATAAAAGGTATCCAAATCAGCAAAGAAGAAGTCAAACTGTCTCTCTTCGCAGATGACATGATACTCTATATGGAAAACCCAAAAGAATCCACTCCCAAACTCTTAGAAGTTATAGAGCAATTCAGTAATGTGGCAGGATACAAAATCAATGCTCAGAAATCAGTTGCATTTCTATACACGAATAATGAGACTGAAGAAAGAGAAATTAGGGAATCCATCCCATTTACAATAGCACCAAAAACCATACGTTACCTTGGAATTAACTTAACCAGAGACGTAAAGGACCTATATTCTAGAAACTGTAAATCACTCTTGAAAGACATTGAAGAAGACACAAAAAGATGGAAAAATATTCCATGCTCATGGATCGGAAGAATAAACATAGTTAAAATGTCCATGCTACCCAGAGCAATCTACACTTTCAATGCTATCCCGATCAAAATACCAATGACATTTTTCAAAGAACTGGAACAAATGGTCCTTAAATTTGTATGGAACCAGAAAAGGCCCCGAATCACCAAGGAACTGTTGAAAAGGAAAAACAAAGCTGGGGCATCACAATGCCAGATTTCAGGCTGTACTACAAAGCTGTGATCACAAAGACAGCATGGCACTGGCACAAAAACAGACAAATAGACCAATGTAACAGAATAGAGAACCCAGAAATGGACCCTCAGCTCTTTGGGCAACTAATCTTTGATAAAGCAGGAAAAAACACCTGGTGGAAAAAAGACAGTCTCTTCAATAAATGGTGCTGGGAAAATTGGACAGCTACATGCAAAAGAATGAAACTTGACCACTCTCTCACACCATACACAAAGATAAACTCCAAATGGATGAAAGAACTCCATGTGAGACAGGAATCCATCAAAATCCTAGAGGAGAACATAGGCAGCAACCTCTATGATATCAGCCACAGCAACCTTTTTCATGACACATCTCCAAAGGCAAGAGAAACAAAAGATAAAATGAACTTGTGGGACTTCATCAAGATAAAAAGCTTCTGCACAGCCAAGGAAACAGTCAAAAAAACTAAGAGGCAGCCCACGGAATGGGAGAAGATATTTGCAAATGACACTACAGATAAAAGACTGGTATCCAAGATCTACAAAGAACTTCTCAAACTCAATACGTGATAAACAAATAAACAAATCATAAAATGGGCAGAAGATATGAACAGACACTTTTCCAATGATGACATACAAATAGCTAATAGACACATGAAAAAATGTTCAAAATCATTAGGCATCAGGGAAATTCAAATCAAAACCACACTAAGATACCACCTTATGCCAGTCAGAATGGCAAAAATTGACAAGGCAAGAAACAACAGTTGTTGGAGAGGATGTGGAGAAAGGGGATCCCTCCTACATTGTTGGTGGGAATGCAAGTTGGTACAACCACTCTGGAAAACAGTGTGGACGTTCCTTAAAAAGTTAAAAATTGAGCTACCCTATGACCCAGCCATTGCACGACTGGATATTTACCCCAAAGATACAGATGTAGTGAAGAGAAGGGCCATATGCACCCCAATGTTCATAGCAGCATTGTCCACAATAGCTAAATCGTGGAAGTAGCCAACATGCCCTTCAACAGATGACTGGATTAGGAAGTTGTGGTCCATATATACAATGGAATATTACTCAGCTATTAAAAAGAACGGTTTCTCAACATTTGCTGCAACATGGACGTCACTGGAGGAGATAATGCTAAGTGAAATAAGTCAAGCAGAGAAAGACACTTATCATATGGTTTCTCTCATCTATGGAACATAAGAACTAGGAAGATCGGTAGGAGAAGAAAGGGATAAAGAAAGGGGGGTCATCAGAAGGGGGAATGAAGCATGAGAGACTATGGACTCTGAGAAACAAACTGAGGGCTTCAGAGGGGAGGAGGGTGGGGGAATGGGTTAGACTGGTGATGGGTAGTAAGGAGGGCACATATTGCATGGTGCACTGGGTGTTATACGCAACTAATGAATCATCGAACTTTACATAAAAAACCAGGGATGTACTGTGTGGTGACTAATATAATATAATAAAAAAACAATAAAAAAATTAAAAAAATAGTCTTGAATACTGAAATAACTGAGCACCAGGGATATTGCAAACAGTATTTTAAGTGTTACCTATAAAGACTATTCAATGACAAAGAGGATTAAAATGGTAGAATTCCAAGTAAAGAACAAAAAGATACAAAATTGTATACACAATAGTATTAACAATAATAAGTACTATGTGGTAAATGTTTTTATGCACCAGCCACTTTAAAGCATCTTGTGGATATCAATTCAGGTATGTTTTGAGATAATTCCATGAGCTAAACGTGCATTACCTTTTTAGAAATAAAGATCTGAGGCTTAGCAAGAATGGAACGTGTCCAGTTGTCATCTACTGGAGAGTGGCAGGGTCTGGATCCCATCTGATAGCCCATGGTTTCACCTGTCACATCAATGTTGTGAAATTGGTTTGCCAGCAACCATTAAGAGATTTGTTTAGCACTGCAAACTCACTACATAGACACACACATGTAAACACCCACATAACTTTGTATACATAAATATGTAACTTTAAAAGCACCATATACTGAGTTAGTCATCATCTTTAGCTTGTGTCCTAATAATTGGGTATTGCATTTTGGTGAAGTAGATCTGCTTCTTCCTGTCAGAGCAACAGGAAAGCAAACTTCCTCTTTCCAGAAGTGGTCTTAAGAAGTAGCCAAAGATCTTGGCCAATTTTTGTCAGAAAAACATGAATATCAATTATGGAAAAACTAAAGTTGTTTTTACACAAAATCACCTGGTATTCTATTAGCTAAAACTAAACTATGTTCAACTTAACTCATTTACTTACTGGGAGGTCTGCTTTCTGGCTAACATCCCAGCTGACTCACAAGAATATCACTGTTCAAAATCAAACACGTTACAGGAAGCAAGTTGCTTAGTGGATAGAGGTCAGAAATGAGTATACCTAGAGTTGCATTCTAAGGAAATTCCTGGCCCTATCCTCCAATACTATCACTGCGCAACTCCCATACAGGCAAAATCATGGCAGGATCTTAGATATTCATAGAAAAACATTTGTTCCTCCATGTCTTGAATATTTGTTGAGCACCTAATAGCAATGCACTATTGCAAGGTAATGACCATGTAAGAGTAAACAAGATGAAGCCAGATGAAGCTTACGTCTTTGTTATTTACTTGTGCCATGCTTAAACAGTATCACCAGCACCCAGAACTACTTTCTTAGATATGCCATTGGAAGGTCTAAATTAAACTTCCTCTCTTTTCCTCCTCTACCTCTCAAACAAATAAAAAATCTGAAACCATGTCGACTTCCACGTGTAAGTTAAGGACAATTCCATCCTAACCGTTACTTGAGACACAAGCCTTATATAATCACCCTTGACTTTTCTCTCTCTCACCCACCATCTAAGCCATCAGCAAATTCTGTGAGCTCTACCTTCAGAATCCTTCTAGAATCATTTTACTTCTCACTGCCGCCACCACCTTGATTGTGGCCTAAGTCACCATCATCTTTCTCCTGGATTTCTCCCTAAGTTTCCTTTTTCTTTTTTCTTTCCTTTTTCCTTTCCTTTCCTTTCCTTTCCTTTCCTTTCCTTTCCTTTCCTTTCCTTTCCTTTCCTTTCCTTTCCTTTCCTTTCCTTTCCTTTCCTTTCCCTTCCCTTCCCTTCCCTTCCCTTCCCTTCCCTTCCCTTCCCTTCCCTTCCCTTCCCTTCCCTTCCCTTCCCTTCCCTTCCCTTCCCTTCCCTTCCCTTCCCTCCCCCTCCCCTCCCCTCCCCTCCCCTCCCCTCCCCTCCCCTCCCTTCTCTTCTCTTCTCTTCTCTTCTCCTTGCCTTTCCTTGCCTTTCCTTGCCTTTCCTTGCCTTTTCTTAGATTTTATTTTTCATTCGAGAGAGAGAGAGAGAGAGAGAGAGAGCACAAGCAGTGGAAGAGGCAGAGGGAGAGGGAGAAGTAGACTCCCCACTGATCTGGGACCCCGGCGTGGGGCTCAATCCCAGGACCTGGAGATCATGACCTGAGCCGAAGATAGGCACTTAACCAGCTGACTCACCCACGTGCCCCTCTCCATAAGTTTCTTAACTAGACTTTCTATTCTCACCTTTGGCCTTCTCATAATCCATACGCAGTACAGGAGCCAGAGTGATCTTTTCAAAATGTTACTTATATAATGACACTCCTCAGCTCAAAACCATCGCATGACAATCTATGTTCATTCAGAATCAAAGTGAAAATTCTTCCACTAACACATAGGGCCTCACATGATCTGTACTCATTTTGACCTAATGTTACCTTCTAAAATTTCTCTCTCCCTCTCCATCAGTCAACTGTAGTAGCACCGGCCTCATTTGGGAATTTATTCTGACAAGTCCCCCATCTGAAAATGTTTTCCTCCTAGCTTTCACACCTCTTTGTCTATCTCTCAGCACTGACATAATCCTTATGCACTTCAGGTTATTACCTGAAAAGTTATCTTATAAATGAGACCCTTCCTGACTATTGAACCACAGCCCTAAATGTATCACTCCTTTCCCTCCCTTCTGTTTTTTATTTTTCTCAACAGCATTTGCCCCCATTTGAGAAACTATATATTTTAATTACTTATTTTGTTTATATATTCTTTTCCTGATAGATTGTAAAAGCCATTAGAATAGAGACTTTGGTCTAAATTGAACTCTTTACTGTTGGACCCACTGTGTGTGGGACAGTGTACCAGGTGTATAACCAACACTTAATAAATATTCATTGAATGGTGAAATCAATAAGCCAATCGTTAAATCCATCAAATTTGAGCAGTAAATGAATAAAGACCCTGTGAATGACTAAGTGAGATAAGATTATTGCTTTTTGGAGTTCACAGTCTAGGAGGAGAGATCATTAAACAAGCAATTATATGTATATGTATGTGCACATGTATATATAAAGTATGTATACAAGTTTACACGTATAGAAGCGTGAATCAGATGCACTGTATGTTAGTTGCCTTGCCAGGGCTGCCTGCTACAAATGTCTTTGTATTGGGACCAAGGCACTTTCTGAAAGAGCACCTCACCTAATAGAACAGGTCATGAGGTAGACAAATTTTTGAAACTGCACAAGACCACTCTCATTTCTGCCATCACCTGCAGACTTTAGGGGTTCTCTTGGTCACCCTCAGGTTTGGTAATTCACTAAAAGAATTCACAGAACTTACTGAGAGCTGTTAAACTCACAGTTATAGTTGTAAAAGATACAGATTAGAATCAGACAAAAAGAAGAGAGAGAGATGAGACTGAGTCCAGGAGAGTTTCCTACGTGAAGTTTCTAGTTGTCCTCTCCCAGAGAAGTGAGGGATAGTGCTAACTCACTCCTCTAGCAATGGTATGAAAATATGCAGAGTATCAGCAAACAGGAAGGTTCACACGAGCCTCAGCGTCCAGAGGATTTATTGGTGTTTGGTCACGTGGAGATGGTTGGCTGCCTATGTGACCAAATTTTCTCTCTAGTTTCTTTGGTTGTCAAACTGATATTGCATAACCCGGAGTCCCTACCATATAGCACATTGTTAACATAGACTGTTTGATGTGGCCCAAGGCTTTCACACACACACACACACACACACACACACACACACACACACACACACACACACAAAGCAAAAAACCCCTTTTTATCAGGCAAGAATTTCCAAGATCTTAGGGATTACCTCCCTGGAACCAAGGACAAAGGCCAGACTTTTCTTTGAGCAAGGTACAATTCTTTACTAACACACAAAACTCCATTTATAAAAGTAAAATATTTCTTCTGCGTCTAGCATATTTCCTGTTATTCAGATATTTTTCCTAGTCCAACGCCTCTGTCTGCCCAGACCTTGGCCGTTTTCTATAAACACAGCTTTCTTTACCTTGGGAGCTTCTTTTCATTTCACTCTGCTCACATGTGAGAATGGGAGCAGTCATGTTTCTATAGGCCCTGTCATCCGATCATAGTTGGGTGGAGGGTAACATGATCCAATTAAAGACCTTTCTCAGAACTTTCAAAATTGGAAAAAGGGAAAGACTAAAATTCTCCAATTCAAGGCAGAAGATATGAAACACAAGACTCCTGGTGAACACACCATTCCGGTGGGTGCAGGCTCTGGAGCAAAATTATGTTGATGTGACTTGTGACTTTGTGACCCAGGAGCTGAGCAGTTCGTTCCCATGCCTCAGTTTTTTCACCTTTAAAATGGGATAATGATAATATCTTGCTTCTAAGATTGTTACAGGATCATATGAATTACATGCAGGGGAATTAGGACTTTCAATAAGTCGTTTGTGTTAGCTCTTGTTATTGTGGCCAGGAGAGGAGGGTTTTTAGTAGAAAAAAATGAGGACAATATTCCCGCCTAACAAACATCAAATCCGGATAATTTTGCAGATGAGTTTTATCACATTTTCAAGGAACATATCATTTTAATTAATCTTCCGTAAAAATTTAGAGAATAAGAATAAAGAAGCAACCTAGTCTATAAGCCCTGTATAACACTGGAACCAAAACTAAGCAAGGATCATACCAAAAGAATAATAACAGTCTAATACACCAATGTATAAAAAAAGAACAGTTTGAGGTTAGCCCAAAAATAAAACTTAAGAATATCTTTAAGTAAATTCATCACATTAGCTGGGTAAAGGAGAAAAAAAAAAAAAACACAAAAAAAACCCACAGTGGCCTCAATAGATATAGAAAAGAACCATTTGTTAAAGTTCAATACTCATTCCTGATTTTTAAAAAATATATATGTATAAGAGAAAAATGTTTAGATTATAGCAAATATTGTTATGGGGAACATTAGGAGTGTTTGCTTTAAGTCAGGAAAAAAAAGACAAAAATGACGTATTTTCACTTCTTTGAAATATTATACTGAAAGCCTGGCCAAGAGAGAAAGAAAAAAAAAATATAATGTATTAAGATTGAAAGGAATAAACAGAGCTTCTATTATATACATATTATTTTATAGCACATGCAGTGTTAAAATAATAAGATTGACAAAATGACTAGATACAACATCAATATATAAAAATTGGTTGCATTTTGCCCCGATTAAAAATACCATTTACACTATCAACAAAAACCCCAACATATTCTAAAATGTATATAATACAATTTGGAAGACCTATATGAAGAATATTATGAAATTTTAAAGTAGTGTTCATAGATTATTTAAATGGAGTGATGTAATCCTGTCACTTCTCCATAAAAATGATCTATAGATTCAATTAAATTGGAAACAAAATCTCAAGAGAGTTTTAAAAAACAGAAATAAAGTTGTCTCTATTGGGACAAGTATAGGTTGGCAACAAGTAAGAAGCTTGATAATATCAAGTATTGGTATGAATATAGATCAAGTGAAATTTTATATTTTAGTGTATCCACTTAGAAAAAAAAAAAATCCACCCTTTAACAGTTGTATTCCTAGATGGATAATTGGAGAAACTCTTGCACATAAGCCCTGGGAGACAGATACAAAAATGTACATAACAGCTCAGTTTGTAATACTAAAAACAAACAAAAACCAAAATACTAAAATCAAACTACCTGAATATAAGGAAGAGAAGTGATAAATAAACTGAAATATACTCACATAATGGAATATTTTTCAGTAACGACAATAAAGCAAATTATTAAGTCTTAGAAATGTAATGAGGAGAGAAAAAAACCAAGTCACTGAAAGTGACATAAAGTATCATGCCATTTTTATGAATCCCCCCCCAAAATATAAACTAACTTTCTGTGCAGGGATAGTGCTAAAACCGTAAAAAGCAAGGGAATCATACTAAAAAATTCAGGATAGTGTTTACTTCTGGGTGAGAGATAAAAATAAGATATACAGAAGGAATAGACAAGATATATGTGGTGGTATCTAGTTTATTCTTATGTTTTATAGCTTGTATATGCTTGCCCATGGTTCTTCATCTGTATCAAATATTTCTTCTTTAAAATAATGAATAAAAATTAAACAAAAGAATGAGGTTGTGTGTGAATAATGCTTGCTGCAAATGAGAGAGGGTCTATATTCTAGAACAATTAAAATCATATCACGTAACTTATTTTTCCTATGCTGTTGACCCATGATGTTCTCCCTCTCTTC
The DNA here is from genome assembly GCF_024610735.1 of Ursus americanus. Lineage (NCBI taxonomy): Eukaryota > Metazoa > Chordata > Mammalia > Carnivora > Ursidae > Ursus > Ursus americanus. Next base: position 32,578,652 of record NC_142138.1, read on the forward strand.
AAAACTCTTAAAGCATTTATCATAGTTCTATCCACTCAGCAGGCAACCAGTGAATATTAATTGATGGCAATTATGACATTTATGCTTATGTTAAGTTTCATTGTATTCTTTAGGCTGATGATACTTGAACAATTTAACTATCCTGGGGAGGCTGAATTGCAATGAGCCACACTTTTTCAGTCCGTGTCAATACAAGTTCCATGATTAATTACACATAAAGGAGAACTTGCTTTTAGTTCAATAAATTACACATCTGACCTTTTTATTAGAGTCCATATATTTTTAAATTAAGCACCTTTAAACTAGGAATTACAATGTGCTTTATGAATATTAACTCATTGGTTCCCATAAAATTTCAAGAAGGGTTGTTAAAATTACTATCCTAACATAACTTTAAAGATACTCATTTTTAGGGGGCACCTGGGTAGCGCAGTCGTTAAAGCGTCTGCCTTCGGCTCAGGGCGTGATCCCGGCATTCCGGGATCGAGTCCCACATCGGGCTCCTCCGCTGGGAGCCTGCTTCTTCCTCTCTCACTCGCCTGCTGTGTTCCCTCTCTCACTGGCTGTCTCTCTGTCACATAAATAAATAAAATCTTTAAAAAAAAAAATAAAAAAAATAAAGATACTCATTTTTATAAATATGTAAAATGGAGGGAAATTAGCGATCAGTTGTCTCAAGAGTGTTTTCGAGTATTTTTTTAAATGCATTATTAATCCTTGCAAATGCTTAGTTTGTACTCAGTTAAACAAAGCAGTGTTAACATTTCTTGACAAGGAAATCTGATATGATTTTATTATAAGAAAATTTAGGAAACACCATTACAGATTTCTTCAAACTCAAAAATAAAATACTGAAATAATTACCTCTATAGTAAAAAGGTGATACACTCCTAAGCTAATTGCCAACATTTTCTTCCTAGGAGTCATACATCCATACCTCGTGTTTAAAAGCATGTGCTTTGTATTCAGAAAGCCTGGGTTTCAGTCTCACTTTTGCTACTTACAAATTCTGTGGTCTTGGGTAGCTAACTGAGTCTTGGTTTTAGTGGGGAATATAAAGATCAGCTTCCTAGTTCTGCATTAGTCTCATAGTTTTGCTATGATCATTAAATGAGATAATACATATCAAGCACACTTCTTGCATGTAGCAATTTTCAATAAATGGGAGCAATTTGCAATCATTATTTCATAATAGACCGGCAAATACTACTGGAGAATTCTTCCAGCTGGCCTTCTGTTGATAATAGATTTGACTAATAAGGAAATGAGAAGTAATTTTAGATATAAAATCTATCCTTCTGGAATGAAATGAAAGTTATCTCAATTGTATTTAGGACCAAAGCTAGACAAAATTGTGAAATAGGCAAATTGGGTCTCTATTTTAACTTTACTTTCACTTTTTCCATTCTTTTGATTTGTACCCTTGACTAGGTCCCTTGCTTCTAGTCCTCTCCCAAACATCAACTACATTTCTCTACATTTGGCACATTATTACAACATGCAATAATGTACATAGCATGCATTCTTATATTAGCTAATGATAGCTGAGCCTATGCAAGGATGTTTAAGCTTTTGTATCAAGACACAAGGGAGTGAATCACTTAGGGTGAAATTATAGGGCTAGCTAGATCAGTGAAGGATAGATTCTCACTTTGAGCTGCCCGTTCTATTTCTATTTCCTGACTTTAATGAGGTAACTCGGGTATATATATCTATACCTAGGTTTGACTCTTGGATTCTCTTGACCATTTGGTAAAGCTGTCAAAGTTATTTTTTTGCAAATGCAAATATAACTGAATATGTTTGGAGCTGTGTTCAGTTCCATTGGCCCCCAATTTTTCTTTTCCTATTTCTTCTTAGAGTGTTAATAAAACTGTACCAGCTCTCAGCATCAGATCTTCTCAAAGTAACATGCAAAGACTGAAAGGAAATGTCTGTCTTTGTGTGTCCATTTTTGTGTTTCTCCTAAACTTTTCTAGAACCCTGCTGCCTATAGATTCTCCCTTAATGTTGTCTAGAATTGCTTCATGCAGTCATTCCTAAAGTGATGCTGTTCAGATGAATGGAAGTATTCCTTTCAGCTTGGGCAGAGGTGAGGCTGGCTACCACTCGGGGGAGCCTTTTCTGTCCTGGCACCTGTTTATCTCTGTGTCACCTGGCCTGGGCAGGATTCTCTTAGGATTTTTTACAGATTGAGGCACTTAGTTCACATTTCCATCATGGCATGTTAAACATATTTTTATTATGCCATGTCTACACTGTATTCAAATTGAGTATTAACGGTCTCGTCAATACAGTGTGAGCTCCTGAGAACCTGGGCTGTGTCTTTCTCATCTCTGCACCCCCAGAGAAGTTCTTCATGTCTAATGAAGTGAATGGAAGACAGAGGGATGGAATATTTCCCTTGACCAAGGCATGTTTCTATTCTGGAATTTTGTCATTTATCAGAGTTTTTTACACATATTTATCTTTAGAGCTCTTCTTGAACACATGTCGCCTTAAAATAACTCTTCCTGAATGTCAACTGCTATTAATAAGAACAATGAAATGAAACAAAACAGAATTAGTAGAAAATTCCCTGCTGTTTAAGCATTTGGATCTTGAATTTAGACTTGTATTTATTTCTAAAATTCTTGAGTAGAAACAGTGAACAGGCAGTGGGGCGAATCAGTACTTCCCACAAAATCAGCCAAGTGCTCTGAAAAAATGTAGGTGTACAAATGCCGAGTGAAAAATGCAAGCAATTACTGACTAAGTCAGTTAAACTTCCTTCCTCCCTAGCTCTTACCTGACGTATTCTGCTAACTGCGTGTAGCAGTTTTCACTTCTTCATCGTTTAAGCGATAGTTTAATTTCAAAATATTAAAATCATTAATGAAATGCTTACCAGTTTTGTAGCCATATTTTTAAACTTGCTAACTCCCTTTGCCATATATACTATAGTTCAAACGTTTCCTCTTTAATCACTATCTAGCTCCTGATAAATTGCTGTGATAAACGTGCTTGGTCTGGGGGGAAGAAGCGACTATTCGTTTTGCTAATGTACCTCCCATCTGTCATCTTCACTCCTTAAATACTTTGTCAGAGGACAGAATATAAACCGTGCAGAGTAGGTCTATGAAGTATGTTTTTGTTTTCAGGGTCACTGTCTATGATGTAATTTGGAATACTAGAATGATTAGATCAGTCTTTCTTTTCTTTTCGATCACCACCAAAGAATAAGCTGGCTAACTATAGAAATGTCAACTTTCATATTCCCTGACAAAATGAACACCATTTCCAGGATTTATTTTAGGCCCAGATTGCAAGGGTGGGGACTGATTCTTAGTGCCCGTTTATGTACCGTTCAGTACTTCTTGGTGGTTGATAAGCATTACTTATTTTCTATGGACTTAGGAAAAGTGCATTTGCAGTAGGAAAAACTGTCAGAGGAAATGTGGGTGGTACCCTGTTAATTCAATTAATCTAAGACTGAGTATATAAAGGAAGGAAACAGATACCAACTTTTGAAAAAGGAATCTACAGTTCCCAGCACGGTGCTCAGAAATAGCACACATTCAAGTACATTTTTAATAAGTGAATGTTGAGAAATGAATGGTATAAAATTTTTTTTTTTCAAAAGAAAACTTTGCTCAGCATATTGAAAAATATTTGGCAGGAAAATTCAAAAAAGGATATCTTTGTTAACACAATATATTCTCTTTCAATCTTTCTTTTTATCTAATGATGCAGCCAAAGGAAAAGATCTAAATAAGATGTCATGTGAGTTTAGAAACAGGAGCTCAGGAAATCATCTTAAATATTTTCAGTAAAGTACACATTTATAGCACTTAATCTAGGAAATGGTAAAAAAGTCAGGATGGAAGTACTTAAAAATTATTTAAAGGTTGACTGTGACTAAAGAAATGGAAATACATGTCTATTGAAATATACATGTAAGGGTATTTTTGTTTTTATATCCCACTGAGAAATTTCTGTTTAGGCCCGATTCTACCCAGTCAGAAGTTTGAATGGTTGATAAGCCATATTCCTGAGGCTTTGAGGTATGTTTTATACTATATAGACTGCCGGTTTTGAAAGTGGGACATCGGGGCGCCTGGGTGGCTCAGTCGTTAAGCGCCTGCCTTCGGCTCAGGGTGTGATCCCAGCATTCTGGGATCGAGCCCCGCATCGGGCTCCTCTGCTGGGAGCCTGCTTCTTTCTCTCCCACTCCCCCTGCTTTTCTCTCTCGCTGTCTCTCTCTCTCTCAAATAAATAAATAAAATCTTAAAAAGAAAAAAAAGAAAGTGGGACATCAATACTTGTACAATGAGTCATTTTAGGAGGTGAAAACAGGGACTAATCAGACCTGACAAAAATTTAGCCAAAACAAACAAACAAACAAAAGAATTAAGAGCCCTTTTGAAACACGATTTTACATAATATAACATCATTAATTATCAATCACTCCCAACATATAGGTACTCTGAACCATAGCAATAAGGAAGCAGTAAAATATTATTCATTGCATCTTTGTTTTGTCTTTTCAAGTCTACCTTTATGTATGTTTATATTATATTTAAGAGAGTAATCCTGCATGGTATTATATATAAATATACATTTTGGGGGAATACTAAAAATGTAATGGATATGTGACTCTAATGATAGAATTTTGGAGGCAACCGATAGACCATAGAGGTTTGATGGAGCTTTAAGACCTGGGAGGGTTTAAGAAGAGATATCAATGAGCCCCAAAACTTCCTGAAATTGTATGCAAATCTACGTGCATGTGCTGACCTGTATGTTTCTAAAGAAAGCCTGCAGAGCTGTCATGACATTATCATGGAAAACAGTGACTCATTTTCACTTAAAAACAGCCTCATGTTATCAATCCCTTATAGATTCAGACTGAAAAATATTTAAATATACTGGAAACAAATATTTGGTATATATTAAAATGTTCAAGTAAATTTTTAATAAATTGAATTTATTGCAAAATAAATAAGGCCCCTTAGAGTGATATGGGTTGCAAAAATATATAATTATACCAATTGGCTGAAATGCATCAAATAACAGGTGTGACAACTGATAGCTAAAATGATATTTAATAGAAATTATATGGCAAAATTTCATTTTTTCTTTTCCATTTAGTCATCAAAAATATGTGATAGACAGTATAAAATGAAAACAGATGAAATGAATTTCCACATGGGTTCTGCCAACTTTCATCTCCTCAGTGAGTCCTGAGGAAGTCCAGAATCCATTCCCGCGAGTGTGACTAGAATCGGCAGAATCTGTGAATTACTTCTTCATTCTGCCAACTGACAGACTGCTCAGTGAGCAGAAATAGGAGGCAATGGAACACAAGTTTGCTTATTAGGGTATCAGGCTGACTTTCCTTCCCCACCGTCCCCCCTTCCGTTTTCCCTCCTTGTCTTCTTGCAGGTCTTCCTCCCTCCATTCCTCTAGGTTCACTTTGAAATTTAAAACGTTATAATGCTCTCAAAAGCTATTATCCTGATATTTTATTTTCATAAATCGTGTAAAAAAAAGGAGATATTAAAATGCAATACATATGCTCACTATGTTGCGAGTTAAAAGACAATTTCACTTTGCTAAAATAAGGAATGGAGACATCCAGGGGTAAGTTTTAAAGTTGTACTAGAAACATTTAGTTTTTAGCAGAATGTAGTCTTTCCTCAGTCTATATGCTAATAACCTTTGGCAGTTATATACTGTTATTTCCTGTCACTCAGACCAAAAGAAGAAATCTACAAGTTAACATAACCTTCCTATCTAATTGAGTTTATTGGAAGAAGCATATAGGTTTCACTGTGTCTTAATTTGTGGTACCCATTCAGCTACCTGCATTTCATTCTAAGATATTATTTTTCACAGGAAATCAGTACTAGGGATGAAAGAAAATTTTCAAGAGTTAGCATTCAAATATTTTCAACATACAAATGGCACACAAACTCTATCACTGTATTTCAAATTTTATAAACTGCAGCAAAACTGATGACCTACTATAGAACATGGAAATTCAGGACTAGAGCTATAGATCATGTTCCTAAAATATTTATTTACAATGCATCTTAAAGCAACCCTAAGAAATGATTACTTTTTTGAATCAAAGAAATATTAATATAAGATATCTAAAAACAATTGGTATTAATAGTATTAATAGCATGCATACCTTTCTAGGAAGTGAACTAGTTGGCTTTGTAATAAAATATAAATATGATTAAACTTGATTCTAATCAACTCTAGATGTTTTATAATTAGAATATGATGTTTTTACTCATATTTGAACCCAGAGAAAAATGAACTCTTTTAAATATTATAATAATTATATATATTTTGTGGTTCTTATATACCGTTTAAAATGCAAGTATAACTTGCTAAAGACAGGTGCCTATCGCTTAAAAACTTAAATAATCATTTCCCCGCTATTTGCTAAAAATATTTAATGAAGAATAAACAAGCATGGTTAGTTTCCTTGCTTTTACATATTAATATAGAGAAGAGAACATTTCAGTCTTCCTATGTTTTAATCTATCCCTTAACTCATGGGAATCAAAACGCTCTATGATCAATGATTTTTTTTTTTCATTTTTGAGAGAATGTTTTATGAGAATCCTGAAAGACTCATTCTCTTGGGATGAAAAACTGGATTCTAGCCCCAGTTGAGCATTTTATGTCTGTCCATGGCACATTTAGCATTAGTTTTCTTACCTGTAAAATGGGATAATAAAGTCTGTCCTGGATCCCTCATAGCCCTCATAGCTTTTTTTTTTTTTCTTCACTGGGGGGAGGTGATTGATGGTGGAGAGGATCATTTGAGAAAATGGATATGGAGTAATGTTTGATTTAAAAAGTACAATTTACCATTTGTATTGTTATATTATTAGTGATTTATAAAACTGTTGATTTCTGATTCTGGCAGTTAATATGGAAATTTATTGCTAGATAGCAATTTGGGGACCTAAAATGCAATCCGTATATTGTACTTGACAAACTGAGTCCATGATTTGTTGAGTGACTAGACTTAAAATTATTTATTTCACTCACTTTATTACGAGGTATCAACTTTATTAATTCATTATTTTATTATTATCAAAAGATTTCCCTTAAGATTCAATTCTCTGATAAATCTAGACATTTTATCTGGCTTATGCAGGGTGGTTTAACAACCAGAAATGCATTAAGGTTGGATAAAAATGTATCTGGTTAAATTGGCCAAAAAAATGTTAACCATCACCATCAGCATGGTAATCCATTATATTCATATAAAGCTTTATTTGGCAGTGTGCTTTACATTTATAACTTCAGTCAATCATTACAAAAATAGTACAAGATAGAAATTTTGAAGAGTGTCAATGCTTTGTCCGAACATCCTTCATCCAGCAAAAAAAAATTTTATGTTAAATTTACAGCTCTCCAACAACATAAACATTCAGAAGCTAAGTAGTTTTAAAGCAAATTAATTTAAAATGTTGAAACATTATTTTATAGGCACACTGTAATATAATTAAAATATGTTTAATTCCTGCCCAGAATCCGATAGTGTCTGGTCTAACTTAATTTCCTGGAACGAAGTTGTTCTTAGTTCCTACCTATTCTCAGTTCCATCATGCCATGTTGGACCCTACAGTCAGCATTATGGGTAGTTTCTATGAAAATTTTGGCACAGACATGACATTATAAAAATGAAGATACTGTTTGACCCCACAGGAACTTAATTTTGGAAAAAGCTGGGAACTTGACACTTTCTGCTTTTATTCCTTTATTAAATTTTATACGAATATCATCCTATCAAATAGCCTTGGCAGATTTCTCTACTGTTGCATTTGAATGATGTTTTATGAAGTGTTAGCTCTAGAGCAAGTGAAGTGTTGTTACGGGAATTATATTGGTTTTTCCTGTGATTTATTAGAACAACTGAAAAATTCTGCCGCCCTCTTTAAGGTACACAGCGTTTGTGGATTTTTGCTACCAGGAATGGTTTTGGCTGTGTAATAAGAGATATACAGTTGTTCTCCTCTATCCATGGGGGAAAGTGCCAAACAAATGACAGGTATGACACTAAATAAATATTCACAGCATTTGAATCCTAAATGATTTATTTTTGAGTAGCAATCAAGTTATGTTGTCAAAAGAAATGTCATTCTGCAATGATGAATTCTTAATCTTTGAGTCTTTCTAAATCCCTTCCCTTTCAACCTGAATTTTAACTTAAAGAGATTTTTGAATGCGAATAAAAATGTGTTCAAATGCATTATCAGGGTCTACGTTTTATACATGATTGTCTGAGCATAAGCTGTTTTCAGAGATCAAAATGATGGTGGAAAATAATTTTCTCTTTTCTATAGCATAGCAAAGTAAAAATAAGATTATTTGTTATGATACCAGCAGTGTAACCTCATAACATTACATTATATTTAATTGCTTTGCTCAGCTGTGAATAAGTTTTGGGGCTATGTATAAAATAATTGCTTAATTAATTCTTTAAACAAAAACAACTATCTTTTTATAAAAACTGCCCATTCTGTGTGATTTTACATGAATTTTTAAAAAAGATTTAATTTATTTGAGATAGAGTGAGCGAGTGAGAGAGCATGAGTGGGGGGCAGACGCAGAGGGAGAAGCAGGCTCTCCACTGAGCAGGGAGCCCTACGTGGGGCTTGATCCCAGGACCCTGAGATCACGACCTGAGCCAAAGGCAGACACTCAATCGACTGTGCCACCCATGTGCCCCCTTTTTACGTGAATTTTATCACTACTCATTTCATTAAAAAAAAACTATTTGAGATAGTGGACATTTTAAAAATGGGATAAAATAATTTTATGAGGAACTATTTCATGTTTACCTGTTGGAAGAACCAGATATATTTATGACAATAATTAGGGGGTTTGCTTTAGCCAATTTTCACAGTGTAGCAGTAAAGACAAATACTATTTTTTTTATCATTTGCCTAGGTTAAAGACTACGTTTTTGTTTTGTTTTGCTTTTATGATACTTAGCTTCTTATCAGCTACTGAAGAATGGAACAGAAAACATTTTTAGAGTAGCGTAAAATTTAGGTGTTCTTTATTAAAACACACTGTTACTCAAAGTTTCATTACTTTCAAAAGAAACTAACACAATCTATTTTTGTAGAGATTTCTGTAGAGATTACAATCTCTGAGTGAGCAAGAAAATGTTGCATATGGCTGTGTCTTAAATGGGAAACTCTCTTGTTGTGGAGATGTTTCTAAAAAAGAGCCACAGCTTGCATTTAGAAGTCTCTCAGCCACAGCTGAGGATATTTTCAGAAATATATCATTCTTACAGTTCTGAGAAAGCGTTGTTACTAGTTCTTTAGAAGAGCTACCATCCCAACTCTAAATGGAATTAAACTCGTCAAACTATTCATGTAGAACACATGCGCACACACACAATTTAAAAACTTCAAATGCTGGTCATCATCAAAAACTATGTTCGGGAAAAACTATTGTTGGGTTATACAAAAACTCCTGATCTTTTTTCTGGAATAAAGTCTGGAAAGATAGGAACAATCTGATAATTTTAAAACATTTTGAGAAGCAGCAAGGGCAGACTATGTCAAAACTTTTGTTAGAGTTTATAGCAAGAACAAGGACAGATGGTGTAATTTACTATATAATTATAATAACTTATGCTTGTATATTCCATTATGGTTTTCCTGCTTTGTTTCTCAATTAGGCATCTCACAGCAGTGCTGTATAAAACAAAGCAGGGAGTTTTTTGCCTGTTTCAGATGAGGAAACTATGTTCAAATCTTTGCCTGAGGGTTAAGCTGGAATTTAAACCCTAAATCCTCATAGTACACTCACACACACTATTCTCATTTCACTTTCGAGTTCTTTCCACGGAGAATGAACATGAGCAGTGACCCCAGGTCTCTGTTCAATGAGAAACCTGTGCTTGATCTCAGGGTCCTCATTTGTAAAAGAGAGGATTGAATCTCATGTTCTTCTGTAGCTCCTCCCCACTCTCCCATCTAAAATACGAAAATGATTTTCAAGCCAGAAGATGCACAACAGATATGACTAAGGGACATTGTAGGCAGAAGATACAGAGGCGTCTCTGAGATCTTCTAAAGGGCTTTATGAAAGTAAGAGGGTCATGGTCTTAAATATCACATTGCTCAAGCCTAAAAAAATAAGAAAATAATGGAAGGTGTAAAGTCATGACTGCCTGATAATTCTTTGAAAACTCTTGGAGAATGAAAGTTGCAAAATGAGGACAAATGACCTCATGGTCAAAAGGAGATATAGAAAACTCTTAGTTAGCTGATTCTGAGAAATACTGTTGGAGAGTTCATGTTTTGTGAGCATTTAGAAAAGAAGGCAGTGATAAGGGGCAAGCATGAATTCTTTACCAATAGGCATGTTAAATTAACTTTTAAAAATTACAGTATGAGACTGGTCGATTCGTTTATGTGTGTATGTCATTATAGAAAAACTTTCTTGATATCCTGTGGTCAAGATGAAGAAATCAATCAGCCTAGATCATAATCAGGTAGGTTGACTTTTAGGAGAAGAAGCAATCCTAAAGAGTATTGACTGATAGTTCAAATTAACCTGTAAGTAATCTCTAATGATTGGCCATATGGTACTATGATTAACATTTTTTTTTTTTGGTATTTTTATCTATTACTTATAGATCTCTTTTAATACTGCTATTATGTCTGCCAACAATTCAGGCTTATGCTAGATCTTCCATTTAATGAAGAAATAATCTTTTAAAGTGTTGGTCTATATATCCTAGGCATCCCGATGAGTAGTTTTTGTTATTGAATCAGTATTTTCTCTTTAAAACAACCAACAAATTGTGCTACTTACATTATTGCCTTCATATGGCTCAGTGTCAGAAGACAAAGTTAGAACTCTGAGAGACCTCTGATTAATATTGCTAAATCTTCCTATGGTGTCAATGTGTTGTCACTAACCATGACTTTAATTTGGTAGTAAATTTACTGCTCCCCTGCAAAACAAACAAACAAAATATTCCATTTATTTGACTATAATTTCCTTTACCCCCCAAAGTAATCTATTTTTGAATTTTCCCCAATAAGTACTTATTTAATTTCTTAAAAGATTTTTTAAATTTATTTAAGAGAGAGAGACAAAGATAGTGGGGGAAGGGGCCAAGGGAGAGAACCTTCAAGCACACTTCCCACTGAGTGTGGACCCTGACGTGGGGCTTGATCTCAAGACCCTGAGATCATGACCTGAGTCGAAATCAAGAGTCAGACCCTCAGCCCACTGAGCCACCCAAGTACCCCAATAGTTATTTAATTTTAACAGCCTCTCCAAATGGAGTTGTATTTTACATATTTTAATTACATGAATGAAAGATTAAAATTTGGGTATAGACTTGCAGAAGAGATGCAGAATGCACAAGTTATCTGGAGTGTTTCCGGAGAGCAGTTATAAGATGTACCCTGAAACAATAGTTTTCAACCAGACCAAGAATTTCACTCTTGTAATACTCTATCTGGCATTGGAAACTTTATTTCTCACAAAGCCAGCATGTATTACTTTTTTTTTTTAAGATTTTATTTATTTATTTAACAGAGATAGAGACAGCCAGCGAGAGAGGGAACACAGCAGGGGGAGTGGGAGAGGAAGAAGCAGGCTCACAGTGGAGGAGCCTGATGTGGGGCTCGATCCCGTAACGCTGGGATCACGCCCTGAGCTGAAGGCAGACACTTAACCGTTGTGCCACCCAGGTGCCCCAGCATGTATTACTTTTAAGTACCAATGTTTTACTGATCTATCTTTATGGGGAGAAGAGTCAAGAGCTACATAAGTAATGTTAAGCTCACATGAATATCCCATTGACTGCCTACCCTACTTGGCTATTTGTAATATGGAGCAAAAAACAACACTCATCAATAGCAAAGACAGACATTTAAAATATTTTTAAAAGTAAAAGTAACAAATAATCTGATTTTAAACATGAAGTTTACTAGTCTAGCAAAATTTGTGCAAACCCAACGATTTAATTTGACACTAACTTTGTGACTGGGGATTAACCTTGAATCTTTACGTTCTATAAAGTATACATTGTTTCTGACAGGTCCGTAATGGGCAAAGGTATAAAAGTACAAAATCAGTGTTACTTCTAGTTTATATTACCACATCTTTTGTTGTATGAGCTTCTATTTTAAGTGGCTGATCAAAATTAATGTGGTTCTTCTACCCAATGGCATTTATTTTGGTTATAAGATTAGAAATGTAAATTTGCAATAAAAGAAGAAAATAGGAAGCTGGTTTTAATGAATATTTTACACATGACTAATTAACAGAATCCCCTACAGGAATTTGGAAGTAATAAGGAATTGACTGAAAATAAATTAAAAATTAATAAAGGAGTCTCCAAACAACTTTGTTTATGAACATTTAACAGTTGCTTTCTTAGTTATGAATATTTCAAGCTGTTTTGTTATTCAGCATGTATTATTCTTGTAGAGTTCATAATTTTAGAGGTGATTAGACAAAAAGGGAGTAACACACAAAACAAAATGTCTTAAAATGATAAAAACCCACCTTGGGAAAACTTGCTAATGGAAAAATAATGGCTTAATATTCATGGTTTTTGTCTCACAATACCTGCAAAATGGAGTCTGATTCCATATAAGGATCAAAAACCTTGAAAGGTGTAAAAGACAGTCCAGCAGCTTGATTTTCATGACCAACGTAATTGCTTTTAGAGAAGCAACTTTTGAGGAGAGAATGCTGCTTTTTGCCAAACCTGTTGAAAATTAGTTTAAATGATATGGATGCATTCTTTTTTTTTTTTTAAAGATTTATTTATTTATTAGACAGAGAGAGACAGCCAGCGAGAGAGGGAACACAAGCAGGGGGAGTGGGAGAGGAAGAAGCAGGCTCCTAGCAGAGGAGCCTCATGTGGGGCTCGATCCCAGAACGCCGGGATCACGCCCTGAGCCGAAGGCAGACGCTTAACCGCTATGCCACCCAGGCGCCCCTAAATGATATGGATGCATTCTTGAATATAAATTGGTGAGAATATCTTTCAGAAAGGTATATTATCAAATCATCTTTCTTCAAGTATATTTGGTCTGAATTTATTCAGGCAGCTGAATATGGGCACTTCCCTTCAATGTTTGCAAACTAAAGGCGTGAGTTGAAGAACTCTAGCTGTGATACATCAAAAGACAAATTTTTAAGCAACTTTAATTTCTTCCCAAAATTAAAATGGAAGACTCAAACAGATTTAACGGCAATTATTCCTTCCACTTACCTTCTCTTGATGGAAACAACACTGAAGGACTTTCAACTGTGGTCTGTACATAACGGGTGAAATATGTTTGGAAAACACGCTGCCTAAAATAAATTTGAATATACCTTTCAGATATATACAAACTATCCTTGTAGTCATATGAACAGATAACATTTCGAATGGTTGAATTAACACAATGATAATAGATTCAAATATTGAGTAAAAAAGAAGCAGCTACAAAGTTACCTCAAGGATAAGTCATCAATCTCTTGCAATATTAAAATCTCTTACTATACTTAAAAATCAGCAGATGTACTAGAAATATTTCATAAGAAAAAATAAACATATGAGACTGTGGTAGTCCTGAGAGCATTTCAAAAGAAAAAAAATTCTATTCCTGAAGTTAGATATATAAATATTCTTTAATATTCTCCCAAACCTGAAATGCAGTAATAAAAAAACAAAACGAAACCCTTTTTATTTTGGTTATAACACTACAACATTTTAACAAGAAAAAAAAAATGTTTCCTATGTCGCCTACAAATCCTAGAACCAAATTTAATTATAAATGTTCTGATGTGAAGTGTTCTCCTTACTATTAGTTCTATTATCAATCTATCTACAAGATAAACATTTCACTTCAAAGAGGAAAAAAAAAGACTACTGCTTTGTATTGGTGATCAAAATCTGAATCACTGATGCTTTGTATATTTCTTACTGTAATTTGGGATTTCCACACTAGAGTGGATTTTTTTTCTGAAAGATAAAGAAGCAGAAACACTTTAGTCAGCATGACATCTGCTTCAGGTGAGTAGATTGCATTTGATCAGAAATGGAAATGTTGAAGGAGCAGAGAGGAGAGAAACCAAGAGAAACAAAGAAAGAGATATGAGAGAAGGAGGGGAGGAATCCTGCCTTTACCTACTGAGAGTTCGAAGTTATATGTGTTATATGCTAAGTTCCTTGGAAACGCATTCCTTAATCCTACGTAATTGTACTTTGCTTAGCTTTCTTCCGTTAGTCAAAACAGAATACAGCAGGAGGAGACCCTGTGCTTTCCCTGGTGATCTCCTCAAGGCTTCCTCTACTTCCTATCTCTTTTCATCCTCCCCCACCTTCCCCTCCTTCTCCCTCCCCTCTTCTCCCTCCTCTTCCTTTCTCCCCCACCTCCTCTTTCTGCTCTCCCTCCTCCTGGTCTTCACCCTCCTCCCTCTTCCTCCTCTCCTTTCTCTCTCATTCTTTTCCTTTGTCCTCCCACCCTCATTCTCCTTCTATTTCTCTGACATAAATTCTCTGAATTTATAATTAAAACTCTGGAATAAACTTTGTCACTTGAAATTGGCGGGCAACAATTATAGGCTCTGTATTCTTAGTAATATTACTATTAAGAATTGTTTTTAAAAGGTCAACACATCTTACTTGATTTTTGATCTTGTCATATGCAAAAAATTAACTTTTTCAGAATATCAGTAACACATGAATAAAACTTATATAAGAGCTAAATAAAATTTGCTTCAAGAGTATAGATGGTTGCAACTGAGTCATTTAAATAATGGTACTAGAGTTGAGCTCAGATACTCATTTTGATTGCAAAAACAGTTAACGATATAAGAATGTATTTACCTGCCAAGTTTTTATTAGCTATAATACCAGACATTCCAATTTTATCATTTATAGAGAAGCTTTGAATATTGAAAGAAACTTAGTCTTCAGCAATAGATACATAATGTAATCTAAAGTAAAAAAAAAAACCCAACAACTTGAAACTCTCAATTGCAATTTTATTTGTCATTGCTGTCACTTTCCTGTTATACCTTCTTTGAAAATTCATACAGATCGGCAGGAGAGGGAATGGAGTAGCTGGGGTTACAATCCCTTGCCTAGGTTCCTAAGCAAACAACAAACAAATACAGACATGCAATTAAAGTGAAACTTATTTTAAAAAATGAAAGTTAAAGATAACTTCTGATTCTAGAATGAGCCAAGTTCTAAAAAATACCTGTGGGTTTAACTCTTCATTTTTTAAAACTTTTTCAGGTAGTCAGTATAATAATGGGCAAGTAGCTTCTTCCTGAGTATTTTAATGATATCCTTGTGCCCTGAGTTAATGATCCTTTTCAGTTAACAATATACTGGGGACACTAGTAAAAGAATGGTCCAAACACCATCTTAGGAGTCAGGAAAATTGGATTTAGTTTTAACACGACTTCTAAGATGATTCTGTAATTCTGAGTAACTCAGTGAAGTGATTGTATCTCAGTTCTTTAGTCCTCTCACGGGAAAAGCAATTGCTTGGATGATTTAAACTAATATCCTTCAATAATTATTGTATAGTAATGGGATGTAAAAAGGATTGCATCAGTTTTCTGTGATTTTTCTGTAAAGAAACTACCGGAGAATTCCCGGTGAACCAACAGGAACTGCTCTGTCTCTATTATCTTGAAATTTCCTTTCCAGGTGGTGAGACTTCGGTACATGGCTCTGACTGCTTATACTAGTCTCAAATGGACTGAGAAGGAGTTGAACAATGAACGATTTTTCCTTTGCTTCCAACAATATCAAAGGCCAGGAAATAAAAAAGTAATTATTTCCCAGGCAACCTACTTCCGGGAAGGATGGCATTTAATGACAGGTGCTAGAAATGATGGGAGATGTGTGTGGAAACTTTCTCATTCTGCCTGTAGGTGTTTGTTCCTAGAAAGCTACTACATCCCCAGCTATACTTGTTTAAGATAGTCTTTTAAAAAGTACTTGAACACCTTCCAACTAAACTATTTATAGGTATACTATATTTAGCAGGAATTTACATGCTTATTTCATTTTAAACCCATTAAAGAAGTAGCCTAGTCTCAATATGCATATAATAGCCATTTATGAAACGCTGTAGTTTATAAATTAAGTTATGAGGCTTTATAAAGCCAATAATTATCATCTTTCATTCATTTATAGTATTACAGAACTTAAATAAGCAAATGACTTTCTTAGCATCTGAAATATTTGTGTATGAGATATACAGTGGAGTTTCTGGCAGATAGTACTTGTTCAAAATTATGCTGCTTCTTACATTTTTGTTTCTGGTGAGGGTTAGGTGTGGGAAGAAAAGGATGGTGATGTGATTGGAATTATTAGTTCTACAGAAAAAGTAGTGTTGGACTTCAAATATTAGAATTCTTTCAAATCAGAACCAAGTGATGAGTGAGAAAACCCTTGAAGTCTGATTCTACATGGTAATTCCTTGAAGATTTTATGTATTTATGTATTTATTTATTTATTTGAGAAAGAAAGTAATAGAGCATGTGAGTGGGGGAGGAACTAGAGGGACAGAGAAAACCCCAAGCAGACTCTGCACCCTGACTGGAGCCCGAAACTGGGCTCCATCTCACAACACTGAGATCATGACCTGAGCTGAAATCAAGAGCCGGTCGGATGCTTAACCGACTGGGCCACCCTGGAGCCCCTACATGGTAGGTTTTTGCATCAAAAATTTAAGTAATCATTGACACAATTAACAGAAAATAGCAAGTCATTTTTTGACAATTTAAGACAGGAAGTATTTGGATTGCAAAAGTCAAAGTTACTCTTTAATTGAACCTCCAGTAATCCAGTATTCTTTCACTAAGAAAATACTTGTAACTTATACTATGGGCCAGAGAATTTTCTAGATTGTGGGCATGTAGGAGTGAACAAGACAGTCAGGACTTCTGTTCTCCTGGAGCTCATTTTCTAGTAAGACAGATATTAGATACTTAAATAAATAACCCAATAAACCAGTTAATAAGGGCAGCAAAGAAAATAAAACACAAGATGTGCACGGAAGTTTGACAGATGCTGCTAGTTGCTTATTCACTCTCCCTTTGTTGCTGAAAGACTATCATTGCTGTTCAAAGTGGCAAGAATTTTACCTGTTTGGGTGTCTTTTGCAGCTAATGGTGTTCATGACACCGTTCTGAATAGTAAAATTTAAGAAGACTTCTGAATTTCTGGGACAGTTTGCTTTCCTTATACAGGTGTGTCCCCTCCTTTGCCATTTACTTCTTGGCTGGAAAGCAGAAGTGATGGATGGCTGATATGAGAAGCCATACTGTGACCATGTGGGAAAGACAGGACAATGCCTTGAATTAACTTCACCGATTGCCTACATTTGTCTCATGCGTGAGAAAAATAAAGTCTTAGTTCATTTAAGCTACTCTTTGATTGAGTTTTCTGTTAGGTGCGGACAAATGTGATTCATACTTTATACAGAAATGATGGGTGGTGATTAATATATACTAGATAGTTAGGGAAGGCATTACTGACTCATTAATGTGATTAGAAGTGGCCATAGCCATAAAAATACAAAATATATGAAAAAGCGTTCTAGGCAGAGGGAAAACCTAGTATATGATCACATGTCAGTCTTGAGCTTGTCCAATGTTGTCATGAATTACGATGAAATTCTCTGTGACTATGAAGTAGATGCCTAGTAAGTGCTTGGATGGAAATTGGGTTTGAGAAGGAAGTTTGTAAAGCAATGATATGGAGAGGGGTAATACACGGAAAAAGAGAGTGGTTATTTCTTTAGGGAATTATTGCTTAGTGCAGGTAACCAGGCCACGGATCAGAAGTTGATGAGTCGATCCTTTGCTGCATGTATACACCATATATACTATCAATTATTCTCCTGCTTATGAACTGGTAATGTATTTTGTTTAATGTCAGCAGGCAGACAATATTTTATTTTCTTTCTTCCAGGACAGAGTCAAATACACGATTTCCCATTTTAAAGTGGCCTATATATCAGGAATTTTATTTTAAAAACTTATTACATTTATGTCCACTTATGAGTACAAACAAATCTAATATCAAAAATCTAAAAATGAGGGTCGATATCTGAAATTTGAAAATCAGAACTGAATCTAGAAATCCACTAGCTAGTGAAACTGTTGATATTGCTTTGTTAATGAATGATACGATATCAGGTTTAAACTACTATATTCACTACTATAGATCAGGTTTAAAGACTATATTCTTATTAAACGGAGTCTGTACTTTTTTGGATCCAGAGAAATGTGAATCCACAGAAAACCAAGCAGGAGTGCTGGAGAGAATACCCAAAGAGATGTCCAAAAACCCACCTGTGCAGAGGCACAAGAAATGGCAGGCTGCTGTTGGGAGACTGTAGTACAGCGGTTAGCCTGATCCGACTGGAATGTTGCAGCTGTGAAACACAATACAATCATCAAAGATATCTGGATTTTAAAACAAGTCATCACGTGTTTTTTCATGAACATGTCCCAAACTTTGTTGAATTGTTAAACCTTGTAATCATTTATTTACCATAATTATTAGTCGGTGTTTAAGTTAAAATAAATGTTCTTTGCAAACGTAAACATTATATATTATTGTTTTGCTTTTAATATGAAAGTCTACTCCTTTTTCCATTTCCTGAAGTAAAGCTGTTAAATACCCTTTACTAAATGATTTATAAATGCAATTTGTTTTTAAATAAAAGTACAGTGGTACAATGATACAAATTATTATCACGAAAGCTTTTAATTAAAACCTAAAACATGTGTGTCACTGTTAAAGAAATTAAAATTTCCAGAGCCTTAATAAGAAAAACTATTTGTTAAGGGGTCCTGAAGCAATTGTGTTTTTGAAGATAAGACCTAAAACAGCTTCACTCTGGCATTTTTTTTTTTTTCCTATTTAGCCTTTGAATCTTGCATTCATGGAAATTTTCTCTATCCTTTGTGTGGAAAAACACCAAAGATGTATCTGCCTGGAAGGGAGGAC
This sequence comes from Ursus americanus, assembly GCF_024610735.1. Lineage (NCBI taxonomy): Eukaryota > Metazoa > Chordata > Mammalia > Carnivora > Ursidae > Ursus > Ursus americanus. Next base: position 32,597,676 of record NC_142138.1, read on the forward strand.
CTTTTACAACAATTTAGGAAACTAAAAGGGTTCAGATGAAAATGTGGAGAGTTGTTCCAGAAACCCTGGCAGTCATTCCAAAAAGACATGATTTTTTTTTTTTTAAAGAATCTTAAGGGATTTATCTTGAGGGATTTCATGCATTAAACTGTAGTAGAAGAGGAACGATTTTGCAGGAACTCATCAGGGTGCAGAGTAACCAGCAGTATTAATAGGGACTTGATGCTACAGGAACCTGCAGGTAGTGGGTGAACAGCTGGGGAACAGTTTGACTCACAGCTGCTTCCACGTTGGTAGAGGCCTGTGGTGAAATTCATGGATGTTTTACAAATAACAAATCCATTGCCGTTCCAGCTGTGCGTTCTCAAGCTGCAGATAATGGCGGAGGGTCCTTATGCCAAGCGCCCCCAGAACTAACACAGAATTGCTTGTACAACACAGAGCCCTGACTGGATAATAATTCTTCCTCAAGAGTCAGATCATTCGTCTGTCAATATTGAAAGCCAAGCTTCTCATTGAACCTCATAGTGAAATGGCAAACTACCTGGGATGCAAATAGGAACCTTTTCTTTTACTTAAATTTCTGCCTTACCCTCCCTATTTATCAGGTTTGATTCCTGAATATTTAAATATACAGAGATCCCCAGTCATCTCCAGCCTCATCCCTTGGCAATTTGTTAAGGCTTAGGGTCTCAGCAGAGATTTTCTTCGCTGAATAAAGCTGTGTGGAAACGTGGACTATGGCAGTTAAGTGAGTCCAGGAAGAAATAACCAAGCAGTATGAAAACCATTATGATGTTAAGGCTCTGGTGGCAATTCTGAATTATTCATTACCCTTCCCCCCTTCACCCAGCTGACATATGGTGCTGTGTGAGTGTTATTTTTATTAAGAACTGGAAAATTTTACTAAAGCACAGAGCTTGCTTTTGTTTTTAAACCCTTTGCAAATAACTACGCTAACTTAAAAAAATATGCCTAGTCCGTTATCAGAAGTTTAAGATATCTCATTGCTATTTATCATTAAGAAATTTTGGATTATTTGTTCTACAGAAAGGCAAGGGAGAGGAGAAATTGGCGATCTGGAAAGGTTGGATTGAGTCGGTGACTTGTAAAGCACAACTCTTCTACAAAATATTGTTAATTTTAGAGGACTGTAAACCATGCGAATGTTTGTGTTCATTCTCACAAAGACTATTTAAATGTGACAAGTTATAAAAGCGATGATGGTTTTGAAATGTCATGAATAATTTTAAAAGCGTATCCTATTGTTTCCTGCAATTGAACTTGCAAAAATTTATTTCTTGTCGAAACATTTATTACTTTAGCTTTACCCATGTACTTACAGGTGCATTAATCAATGGATGTTATTACATGCACCCAGGAAGGCGATTCAATCGTTTGAGGGTGACTTATTTTACTTGGGGTTAATTTGTAGGCAGCTCTAGAGCTATATGGCTTTAAGAAGTTACCGAGGGTGATAAAATGAAAATTAACAGCATTAGCCCTGTATGGCTCTATTGCATAGCTGAAACTGAACAAAGTGGAAATAGAAGACCATTGCAATCCCCAAGATGGACTTGGCTTGAGGCGTGTCAGTGTGCTTTGGGTGTTAGTGTCACCGCTGGAGGATATTTTTACACAAGCAGATCATAGGAAGCCTGTGAACCTAAAACATGTGAGGAAAACGATTTTCCTGGAAGCAATTGTTTATGATTGGCCGCGTCTAGCAAATAATTATGCATTAGCATTTTAAAATGTGAGTGCTTTGCCAATTTCAGGAGATATAAATATATATAATTTGTGTCTCACTGTCACCTTGTAGTTATTCCCTTTTTACAGTTGAGGACATTTGTGCTCCAGAAGAGTTAAAGAACCGATGTCCGTTCCTTGTTCCTTCTCGGGCATAGAAATAGGAAGATTAGTGTGAGGGCCACTGCAATGATCCCAGTTAGAAATGATGAGGACTTGAGCAAAGAGTGTGCTGCAGAAGACAAAAGATGGTGTGGAGATAAAAAATGCAAGCTTTGGTGACCGGGGGAATGGAATGGAATTAAGGATGAAAAAGACTGATATTTCAAGTCAATGACTATGATTATAGGAATATAGAGAACATTTTTTTTTATTTAACTGTTTGCTTTGACACGAATTAGACTTACGAAGGAGTTGCAAAAATAGTACAGTTTCTGTATTCCCTTCCCCTAACCTCCTCTAATTAACATCTTACATAGTGCAATTATCAAAATTAAGAAATTTTTATTGTTGCAATACTGTTAAGGAAATTAAAAATACCATTCACAAATGTATGTAAGTGATCATCTCAGTTAATTATTTGAAAAAGTATCTCTCCACCCCCATTTTATTATTTTTGTTCGCATTAAAATAAAATGCTACGGAATGCTTAACAGACTATAGACGTAAGACGTCAGTTTGCTATTGATTGGATCTTACTGAGGAACACTCCATTTTTAAAATCTGAAGTCATTATGGAGAGAATACCATGGTGACTCGTTTTCTGGTCCTGTGATCTGAAGTATTCCAGCTTATTACGTGTGATTGCAGTGTTAGATACTGTGGCCAATTCAGCTCCACTCAAGTTCATCTTTTCAAAAAATTTTATAATTAGTTTAACAGAATTATTTCTGACTTCTGCTTCCAGCCAAGATGAAGTCACAGTGAGCAGGTTTACCCTTCTGCCTGAAATAACCTAAAACTAGATAAAATATATGCAACATTGCTTTTCAAGGCACCGTGTTTCAGGAGAAGAGGTGTTGATCTTCCACCCCCAACTCCCTGCCTATCGAACTGTTTTCATTGTTGGCAGGTGGAGCAGGGAGCTCATCTTTCATCATCTGCTTGGCAAATGCAGATGGTGGTCCCGTTTTCCTACCAGGATAGCATTAGGGGGTCTAGAGGCCAGCCGAGCCTCCATGCTACACCCGGAAGCAAAGAGACTTCAGGAAGTGGTGCAGGTATGGCTGGTCACCTCAGAATTTCCCTCCCTCTTCTCCATATTAATGGGAAGAAGAGCCTCCACCCTACTTGGCATCAATAAAATGGAACAAGGTGGTGTAAGTGGGTGCTAGTAAGTAGTTCACTTTCTCCCCATCCCTGGTGTCATTAAGGCCCGCTGGAGAGCTGAACTTCCATGTCCACCAGGCCACACTGAGATGCTGTGATAAAGTGCTCTGAAGCAGGGCTGGCCACGCTCCTCTTTCTCTACACAATCCCCCCCCACCTCCGGCGTGGCTGCTGAGAATCCACCTCAGGAGGCGCCAGGCGGTAGTAGAGGCAGGATTAGTTGAAACTCCACTTGCCCCACTTCCCTTCTCATGGTTTCTGGGGGTGGGGGTGATGGTGGAGAGGACCAGTGCATTGAGCAGTTTTGGGGCTTGAGTCCTTCGCTTCCCACCTCCTTGTTGGTAGCTGAGATCAGGGGAAAGCTGAGGTAATGAGGTGGTGTGCACAGCTGTCCTATATTTAATGGGAAGGAACAGCAGGGTCAAGGGGAAGCTAGCCTTCCACCCCAGCTCTGTGCAATGCGTGGTGGGAGTCAGTACCCCAGTTGTGCAGGAGGAATGCCAGCAAGGCCTGTGAGAAGATGGTCACGCACACCCAACTGGCCTAGCATTACACCTCACCTGGGGACTACCTACTAAAAACAAGTTAAATAAGATAGAGTCTCATAGCATAATGTCAAATATATCTAAAAAATAGTAAAAATATAAAACTATTCTTCACACTAAGGACCAGGAAAATCACCCAGGAGAAAATACAATCGACAGATGCCAACATGGAGATGAATCAGATGTTGATATTATCTGACAGGATTTTTAAAGCAGCCATCAAAAGGTGCTTCACCAAGCAATTACAAATTCTTTTGAGCAAATGAAAAAGATGAAAAATATCATAAAGAAATACCTAGCTTTTTATTCGAGCATATATCCGTATGAAGGTTTGCTCAAGAATGTTGATAGCGGCTTTATTTGTTCTGAGAACCCAGATGTCCTACAACAAGTGAAAGGATAAACAGATTCTGGAATATTCCTACAAAGGAATACTGCTTAGCAATAAAAGTGAACAAACTATCGATGTGTGCAGTAAAATAGGTGAATCAAAATGATTAAACCGAATAAGTAAAAAACAGAGTACATATTGTATGATTACTTTTTTATAAGCTTTGAGAGATACAAGATAACCCATGGTTTCAAAAAGCAGGTTAGTGGTTACATGGGGACTGGGAGAGGCAGGAGACAGGAGGGAGGGATTACAAAGGATCAGGAAGAAGCCTTGTTGGGTGGGGTGATATGTTCACTATCTTGGTTGTGGGGATGGTTTCTCTCATATATATATGTCAAAACTTATTAAATTATAACTTTCAGTATGTTCAGTGTATTATTTCAAATTTACCTCAAAAAAAAAAAAACTGTTTAAAACAAGAACAACCTTGCCAACTCCTTATTTTGGGTTACTTACTGAACTGTATTTATTGTCTCCCTGTACAGGTTAGAAAATGGAATCACTGAATTTTTCAAGGAAAAATTGCAAAGCAACGTTTCAAAGGTCACAAGAAATATTCCCTGTTTAGAAATCAGAACGATGCCTTCTCTTCCTGTGGGCCACAAATGTCACACTCTGTGCCCCAGATAATGTATCTATAGTATTAACAAAGACATTAATTTTACCGTGCTCAATAGTGGGTGGATTAAGTTAAAAGATAGGCTCAGGGCGTCTAAAACATTGCATCTAACAAGAACAGGACTGCAGTCTAAGAGTTAAATTTTCTTTTCTGATCATTTAAAATATTACATGACCATGACTGAAAACATAAAACAAGTATTAAACATTCAAAACATTTAGGGTTTAAAAAGTCTGAAGGGAGAATACTTACATCTACTGAGGGTTTTCTTTGTGCTGAGTTTGTGCTTGGAACTTTAAGTGTGTTATTTTATTTGACTCACACAGAAATCTGAAGTAAATACTATTATTGTTTACTGTAAAAAGCTGAGAACGAGACAAATTAAGAACTTCAGTCAAGTTAATAAAGACAGATTTAAAAACATTTTTTCAAAGCCTTTTTATTTCAGAATTTATCTATCCCGCCAATAGATTTCCATCTTGCCAATAGTTTCTGTGAATGATGCATATAAAGAGATATTTCACAGAATATATATATATATATATATGTATGTAAATACATATATATATATATTCCACAGTCAATTTAAATTTTATTTATTTTGTAATAATATTTACGAATTTTCTTAATTTAACCATGTTTAATATACACTCAAGCTTACATAATCACCTATTATATATAAAAAGTAAAATAATAGGTTTAATAGTAATTTTAACCACAACGCTCAGGATAACATTGAAAAGATGCAGCAGTTGAGCTAAAAAACAAACAAACAAACAAACAAACAAAAAACCCAGAAAGCAAAACCCCCCCATATGTCTTCCTTTCACATTTCAAACATTTAATTTTATAAATAACAAAAATGTAGGGGATAAATAGAAAATCATGCAGATGGAAGGAAGCATCAAACTCCCTCTCTTCCTCCCTTCCTTTCTCTCCCTTTCTCTAAAACAAAGCAAGTAGGACTGGAGAGAAGAGGAAACCAATTCCTTGAAATCATTATACGATTTCTGTAAAAGTCTGAAGGCATAGGTTTGGTATCTCATAAACCACAGTTCACTTTTGTGGAGATTCCTTTGAGATTCTCTTAAGGTAGAAAACCACACTTTGGTTGGAATAGTGTCTTTGTAGTTCTAAAAAAGCAGGAAGTATCCCAAATCATTTTTGAAGCTTTTAAAGCTTTTATCTCAAAAACCAACAGTCTAAAGCTACAAACAAAACAAACAAAACAAAACAAAACAAAACAAAACAAAACAAACACAAACACAAACCAACAAACAAAATAAAACTCACCCTAAGGAGCTGAGTGTTTTTACAGTCCCTGTAGGCTTCATGATATCATTAGAAAGGTTTCATTCCAAATGTTAGATTATGAAACTAAAACAAAACCACAAACCTTAGTAGGTTCTTATAGTGTCTGGATTTTCTCTCAAATTGGAATTGGAATAGTAATGAAATATTGCATATGAAACAAAACAGAAACTGTAAAAAACTGTATTCTCTCTAACCACTTTGAATTTTGGAATTGTTCTAACCAAATCTGATCTTCTCTATTTCAGTATAATAAACAACAAATATACAATATGAAAATTTTATATTTGAATATAGGGCACTATGGAAGTATCAAATCCTAGAGAACAGAGTAAGGGGAAAGAATAAGTAAGAAAAAGCTTCCTAGAGGAATTAAAAGGTGATTCTTAAATAAGGGGTAGCTATGCTCTCCAAGGAGGAAAAGTAATCCCAGCAGGGGTGAGGGAGTGAGTGGTGGAAAAGGCACATAAAAGGCATGGTATTCGTAGGGATATTGGTACAGCTTGGTTGAAGGGGAGGGTGAATGTGGGGAACAGGAGAGAACAACAGAAAAATATGGGACATTATTTTGAAGACAGTTAAATAACTACTTCACTGAAAGGTTTTCAGCAGAACATTAATTTGACCGGCTGTGTGTTTTGGGGGGGGGGGAGTCTATTTGAGGGACAGATTTGAGACAAGGAGGCCAGACAAGTTCTGAAAATATTCCGAGACAGACTGAATGTTGGGTTTTGCAAACAGAGGAGGAAAAGAGTTTAAGAAGCAGAATTCATACAACCTGGTGACTGTGGGTGAGCGGAGGGAGAGAAGGGGACAGTGAAGAATAATTCCCTGGATGACTCAGTATAAGTAGATGTACAATCATTGCTTAGATTCTCAAGAAGGTTTTGGGGAAAAATTGAAAAGCTTAGTCTTGGACATTTTAAGTTTGATGCACCTATATGGATATTAGGAAATGTCTGGAAGTTACTGGATACAGTTTATGGTATAACAGGAAGTGGGATAAAATGGTGAAACAAGAAAAACAGAACAAAACAGACCTATTCTTTCCTTCATGCAATTCGCTACCTATGGGAAAATATAGGGCAAACAATTATAAAAATTAGTGTTAGCGCCATGTTAGTGTTACATAGGGAAGTAGATTACGTAATAAGAGGTTCCATTGGATAGACTTAACCTAGCCTGAGGCAGGGTCTCGGAACTCTTCACTGTGACGGTTATACCTAATTTGGCCCTGGAGGTGAATGGATGTTGGCAAGGTGATGAAGGATGTGGGGATAGCATCGCGCAGAGGTAGAAGCAACTTTGACATGGTCACAAAATAAAGATGGATGGACAGACTAATCACCCTGGTCTTATAGAATCATGGACTGAGTTCTAAGAAATGCGAAAACTTAGAGGGAATTCAAGAAGAAAGTGACATGATACAGAGGTTTAGAGCTCAGAAATATTAACAGTCCAAGGTCATATGGGTAGAATTAGATTGTTAGAAAATATTTACAGGAGGGAAGGTAAGATTCTATTTTTTCTTCCTTCCTTCCTTCCTTCCTTCCTTCCTTCCTTCCTTCCTTCCTCTTTCTTTCTTTTTCTCTTTCTCTTTCTTTCTTTCTTTCTTTCTTTCTTTCTTTCTTTCTTTCTTTCTCTTTTCTTTCTTTTTCAGAGAGAGGGCACACATGGGCAGGGGAAGAGACAGAAGGAGAGGGAGAGAAAAATCTTAAGCAGGCTCCATGCCCAGCACAGAGCCTGTTGTGGGGCTCAATCCCATGACCCTGTGATCATGACCTGAGCTGGAGTCGAGTGAGATGTTCAACCAACAGAGCCACCCAGGCACCCCAGATTCTGTTTTTTTATGTGAGAAACTATACGGTTATCTATTTTGCCTTGAGATGTAATGTTATGAGATGATAAAATCCAACCAACAGAATATCAATAATAAACATATTAAATATTAATATCCATAATATCAATATTAATAACTACATGTACTAATAGTGATAGCTAATATTTATTGACTATAGAGAATTATGTTTGAATCTTGGTCTGACTATTTAATGGTGATGAGGTAATTAGCTCAATTCTTTAAGCTATTAAAGTTCAGTTATTTTTGTTTTCAAAATAGGGATATTAAAAGCAGCTTTGCCATGTGTTGTGTGACGTTAACGACTGTGTGTATAATACATAAAAAGTGTTTAGAAAGTGCCTGTTAACACAGGAAGAACTCAGTATATGTTCTCTATAATTAATATTTTTAATGCATACATATCCCTCAGAGAAGTCTACACATTAGACTAACATTCAATATCACCTCAGTGTAAACCGGTTTATCAGATGACTTCCCATCTTGAAATAAGACGGGGATGCAGAATCTTACATATTGCTGACATGGAGATAGTCAGCATTTGCTTCCTGTGTTGTCACGTGATGTGGCACGTGCAGTTCTACCCAGTTCAAGTGTTATAGCGAAATCCACAGCATGCATAGGCATGAAGAGTTTACACATGGAAGGAGTCTGTATATCATGGAGTCAGTTACCACCTGGTTCTCTGCAGCAGGTTCCTTAATTTTTATTCCTGGAAATATCCTCATTGATACTGGAGACAACCCAAGAAGGAGGGGTGGAGTTTTAACATTTATCTAACTCAGTGTTCAGCAAGGCTTAAAAGACTAGAGTCCATTGAGTAGATCCATATACCTCATCACTGGTCTTATATATATATATTTTTCGTATTTAACCTAGACAACAGTCTCTCAAGATGGAAATTATCATCCTCAATTATTCCCGATGAATCAGTGTCTCAGAAAGGAAGGAGTTTCCCAATATCACACCATTATAAATGCAAGATACTGGATTTAAATCCAGTTTCTAAGGCCCGCTATTAATACATGCATGTATACCAGCCCCTTTCATTTCTGCTTTCTGCTGGTTCCCACGCTGTTTAGTCTCCTTTTCCATACCACATTACCATATATCTGATGCTGTCTTGATTCTTAATCCCTCCCATGAGTACCAGCACCATAAGAGTGGATATGTGTGTGTGGGTTGGGGGGTAGGCTTTGCTAAAGTTCAAAGATTTGCAGGTGTTTCAATAAAAAATGTGAAAGCAATACCATTTTCAAGTAATCCTCAGCCATTTCCCCAACCAGAAACTTGTCACTAACGAGCCTTGACTCAAAACCGAATTAGGCTCTTGGCTCTTCTTTTTCGGTCTCCCTTTCCAGTACTTTTCCCTGTCCCCAGTTCCCAAAACCTTTACCAACAGATCAATTCAGCCCTGATTTTTCTTTTTCTTCTTTTTCCTTTTCTCCTCCAGAATACTGAAGCCATGTTCATCATGGTTTTTAAAAAGTTATATTCCCAGGAGGAATTTGTCTTTTTTCTCTTTGAGACATAATAAAGCATTTGACTTAGCACAGAATAAGAGCTTGATTCTCAGTAGCTTTAAAAATTGCAGGGAAGAAGCTTAAGGATATTGACTAATAATGTATAATTCGAATCCTTCTACCCCTACCTCAACCACGTTTTCTCCCACATAAGAATACATGAGAAACTGAAGTGACCTTGTTAAAGGGAAAAGTTTCAAGTGGCTCTAATTTACGCTATAAAAAGTTAATTATGTGAAAATTTGAAGGTAGTCTTTTGTGCAATTTTGCAAGAGATTAAAACACCTGCTACTTGAATAGCACTTTGAAATGTAAAGACAATTTTCATATCTATTGCCACGTGTGAACTTTGGCCATTATTATCTTCAGTTGATTTTAATGCCAAGGCAGAGTGAGGTGCTCATGATTGAACTGCTGGTAAGCAATGGAGAAGGGTCAGGACCCAGCCTGTGCCTTCTGGGTACGTATTCTTTCTCCCACACAATGTGGACCCAGCCGGTGTTGGATGGAGTAGATTGTTGCACATTTTCAATGAATTTGTAAAAGTGTCTGGCATAGTCTTTAAGCCAGGAATAATTTAATAGATGAGATTTGTATCCCATTTCTCTGAGCCTCTTTATTGAAAGGGTAAGGTTAAAGTTGTGTTGAATATATCCATGGATCTTTGAGAAAACTGCTACTAACTGATTGATCAAAAGCTGGCCTCAACATTTCACATTTTTAAAGGATTACCAAGAGAAAAGTATGCAAAGGAAGAGTGTTACCCCTAAAAATGAAACAGATGTTTCACACTGCTTCCAGTGCGATACCAGAAGGAAGAGGGAAGAAAAGGAGAGGGGAAAGATGGCGGACTAGCAGGGAGACGGGGAAGGGCTAGGAAATCTTTTCAACAGGATAGGGGAGCAGGAATGATTTTCAGTTGAATCTTTGACTAATGGACAGACACAGGTAGGCAATGGACAGTCCAGAGGAAGAGAGGAATAAGACTGAAGATATGAATACTGGAGTTCACAGGGATATTCAGGAAGCAAATGGAATCGGTATGGAATACATGTTAGGTAACTTTAAACACCATGAAGTCTCGAGCCATTGTGCGGCTCTTGATCCACATTTACCTTGTGCTGTCTGTTGTCTACAGGATCTATTCTCCCTCCTCTGGCTCTGCAGATAATGTGGCTTCATTACCATGGATAATTCATTATCTATACTTCAGTACCTTCCGAGATAGTTTTGAGAAGTGACCTTCCAAGTGGAACTAATTTTAAAACGATCTAAATAAATCTCCTAGGATTTCACTTTTCAACAGTCACAAATCCTTTGAGGTTTCATCTGCTGTTCTATAAATTCATTGCAACCCAACTTTTCCCCTCCAAGAGAGTTTCTAAGCGCTGACACTGTAGGATAATGACTACTTATGAAATTCTGATTGAGAGATAAAATCGCCATCATAAGCATACTTCCCGCTCACCAGACTTAAGGATATTTAAAATATTTTCATTTATGTTGCTTACCCAACCAAATACATTCACACGGGCTCTAGAAAGACTTTCTGTAGCTGAAATAATACCCAGGCAGGGCTTTGCCTGTAGGGAATATCGCAGAAAGACTAACATTAAAGAGGTATAAAATGTAGACTTTTCTAATACAATGACCTAATATGTTCCTATTACAAGTCTTCCTATTATTTAAACAGCTGAACTGGCAGCTTTAAGATGCTTTAAAAGTTAATAGTGGAATTTCAGTGAGACTCTTAAGTCCATATGTGTTTTAATGGATGTTTTAATTACAGAATTTTATACTGGTTCTTGTATGTGTCTAGAATTATATGTTTATAACTGATCATATAAGTTACATTATTGTAAATCCTTATGTTTAACTTTTTGCGATTGAAATGGCTTTGTATTTCACCTTTGTTATTTTTCAGGATGTCTGTAATGTTTTCAGTTATACAATATACAATATTTTCACAGCTTTCTGAACTCACGTAAAGAGTCCTTCCAAACACTATGAGGAAAGTGACTTGCCAAATCTTTTTAAACGGAATGGTCACCTCTCTTCTCTTTCCTTTATGGACTCATGCTTTCCTTGTAGTGTATTTTGGCTTGAAGGAGAAAAGAAAGAAATCTATTTTAGAAATGTCTCAGCCATTTTATCTGAGTTTCTTGACACATGGTCATTTGATATCTACTGCATATAAAGCTATGTTTTCATATCCTATTGGCTTTAGCAAAGTTGCCTGTACTTATCATGTTCTAATTTTGTTTTTTTAGGGTTAGACTGAACTAGCATACATAATCATACTATTAGAGGTATGTGAAAAATCTGTAAGTGATTTTGTTTTATTCTTCCCTCTTTCTCTCTTTCTTCCTTGCATCCTCCCTTCTTTCCTTCCTCTGCTCCTTTCTTCCTTCTTAACTTAAAATAACAGTGACTAACATGGACCCTATCATCTGAAGCTTTATTTATCCAAATATCTGCAGCTCCAATCAGGCGCTCAATGGCAGCACCTCTGATTCGATCTCCAGAAAATTTGAACCCTATAATCACCATAGAATTATAGTTGAAAGAAGAGAGTTTTAGCATCAGAACCTGTAAAATAATACATTTATTTAAAAAAGATAGGCTCAGTCTATGAATTTTGATCATGATCCTTATAATCAAAGACATTTAATAAGTGATGATCTGATGTCAATGTAATTATAGGCATCATGCATCAGAAAAGATGTGGTAAAAAGCCTTTTCAATTATTTTAACTACATGTAAGTAGTAATGTAAGTGCATTTAGTCAGTTGCTATATTTCGAATTTGTACAAAATGCATTTTAACATATGTATGAAATATGAACTACGTCTTTTTAATCATATAGGACAAGGGCTAGAAACAATCTCTCATATGAGGAGAAGCCAAAAGCTGTGATGATGGAGAGGTTGGGGCATGTTCATTGGGTGTTGAGGGAAAAGAAAATATACTTTTGCAACCTAATTATAGAGTAAGAAAAAGTGAAAAATTAAGAATATGTCCAAATTACCGTAAGTAAACTTGAAATGTAGTAATTGAGATTTAAGTCTTGATATGCTTGAAAACAGAGATGCATCTAGTTGGATTTATCAACCTCCAAGAGAAGATTTTTTTTAAAAAGAACAACTTAGATTTCCACTGACAAAAATAATAGCAATAATCGTAATTCTATAGAGAACATTGGGCTCTGGACTCCATTTCCTGAGAAATGATGTCACCATTATGCATCAGTATGCCAAGGAAAGGGAGTCAGTGCAGGGCCTGGGACATGTTGATGAAGAAGGTGCTGACTTAAACCTTATCAGCTTTTAAAGGTTGTTTGGTCTGTTGTTCTGGTTCCTTCCTCAGGAAGCTGAGATATGCATGGCTGCTTCTTAGATGAGTCATCAGCAAACTGTGTTGTGGCGTGGTAGGGAAGAAGCCTATGTCAGGAAATCTGGGGCACGGAGGGACACTCCTGCATGTCTATGGCTGGAAAGCCCATTTGATTCGGTTCTACGCCCAACGAGGCTGTGGTCAGGGGCTCGAGCCCTGGCTGGGCCAATTAACTCTTTTTTCTGTGCAGTGATCATCAGCTGCATACCTAAGCTTGGCCGCCCAGGTGTCTTGCACATATAAGCCACTCATGAGAGACTAGACAAGTTACTATATACACAATAACACAAAAACTCCTCTTAGCCCTGGAAAAACAACTCAAGTGTACTATCATCACTTCGTTGGCACCAATTTCATTTATTAAGGAAACCTGATCAGACTCTTTTAAAAATTAAAGTCATTTCTCAGGTGAAATTATCATTTTCAATAAAATAAATATTCTTAAAATCATGTTGTTAAACTTGTTCTCAAAATAGTGACTTGTGGCCCTAATTTAAGGGGGAAGTTATGATAACAATTAATACTTTCTCCACATAAACTACCTCTTTGAATTAGATAAAATTAAATACTCAAAGGCTAAAATAATAGCCTTAAAGACCATTAGTGACCTTTATAAATAATTTAGACATTCCTTGCAGAATTGTAATACTGGTGGAATTCCATTATTGAAATATACTAAAAGATTGGATTTATCTCAGGTGAGATTATGTAGTAGGTACATGTTATGTAAATAATGTTTGTATTTTCCTTTGGGAGATCACTCTTTCACTCTTAGTCCACATCTTTATGTAGGATGATCTCAGTTCTGAGATCTAGGAGAAGCCACAGGATTCATGCCTGACCGATGAAGTACAACCAGTAACTTTTTTTTTTGAGAATTATTGGAAAAGAGGGATTTTCCTCTGCTGTGATTACTTGGGTAGCAGGATGGGATGTGGAAAATGCCAGGGCAACTAGGAAGAAAATACCTACCTGAAAATAAAGCTAACATGGAGGAAAGTATGGCCATGGTGGGGGGGTGGGGTGGGGCAAAAACAAAAACAAAAACTCCTGATGACTTTTTGAGTCTCTGGATACAACCATACTTGAAGGTAAACTTTGGGACTTCAGCTTTTTATGAAGTCAATAATTCCCACTCTCTTTTTTGTGCTCCACTCTATTTGATTATATGTCTTTAACTTTCAAACTTCAAATAGCTAATTAATAGAAATGAGAGAATCAGAACTTTTAGTTAACATAACAAATGTTTATTGAACACCTACTTCGGGCTTTAGACTTAATCATTCAGCTCTGGTTTTACAGAATCTGATAGAATAGTATTTTCATATTCTGTATGATGTAAATTATAGCGACATATAAAAAAGTGTTTAGGAAAAAATGATAAAATGTACATTCATTTAAATAGCATAAAAAGTAACATCTCCAAGCAAAAGGAACATCCACATTGATTTTCCTTCTGTTTTTGCAACAATAGTTGTGCCATTTTTGTTTAAAGACCTGTAATGCTAACAAGGGCAGGTAGATGTTTTAAAACAACAATGTAAAAATACGCACGACTATTGAAACAATGAGGCTGGAGGGCTGGATGCTTTGTAAAAAATATCTTTTGTAGCATTGATCTGCCATGTGTGCCACGTCTGAATGAAGCAGTAAGCTCAGTGAACTCAGTCACTTGGAATATCACATCTGTCGCAAGCGTATTATATATCATTACTGATACCTTCATATTAGATTGGTATTTATTATGTTGCATGAATGGATAGGTTAGTTCATAGAAACAGAGGTCACACTATAGAAAATAGCATTTTTATTTAAGAAATACATGATATAATGTCCTTGGTGTGGTTTAAGCATACCGTATCAACATTTTCTGTAAATTACAATGGGTCACTAACGTTGAAGACATCAAGATGAGATATCAAAACCAACTCCAGGGGCACCTGGGTGGCTCAGTCAGTTAGTGTCTGCCTTTGGCTCAGGTCCTGATCCCAAAGCCCTGCATTGTGGGGCGGGGGTGGGGGCGGGTTGAGCCCTGCTCAACAGGGAATCTACTTCTCCCTCTCTTTCTGCCTCTCTCCTCTGCTCATGCTCTCTTTCACTTGGTCTCTCTCTCTTTCAAATAAAAGATAAAAACACTCTAATTTGAGCAGGAAATGCAACTATTTTCATTATGAAGCATTAACATCCAAAAAACTTAAAAAAAGGGGGAAGCTTCAATTCTCGTTTCTCTCTCCTTTCTACATTGGCTTTCTAAAATACATCAAATTTGTTGAAAACCACAAAATTATTAAGAGATGAGGTACAGTGCCAAAGGGTGAGTGGCTAGAATAAAAGTTGAGTATACTTTTGATACTGCCTTTGTGTTGTTATTCTTTCCTCAAGGTCTCCTATGAATGAAAACTCTTAATAGAGAATAAAGTGGCATTTTTTTGGTCTCTTCCTTCCATCTTTTACATTATGACATTATGTCACGTTTCCTTTCAAACTTTCCCTGTCAACTTGAATAGTTAGTAGTGCAGAAGGGTCTTTCATGTGGCTGCTGGTGGGGGGAGCAGGGTCATAGTTCAGGTGTTATGTTTTCCTTTGGGTCAGTGCCCAACTTTCTTTCCTATCTAACAAACAAATGATGACTCTAGATCAGAAGGATCAAGATCAAACTCAAACACCCTAAACGGATGGGTTTCCTTTTTCCTCTTACAAAAGAGGAAATACCACTTCCCCACCCTTGCTCTGAAAATGCACGACCCGCTCCTCTCCTCCGGGGAGTTACACAGAACGAGGGGGACACAACAGATAGCTCATCTGTCTGGCCCTGGTGTTCTCTATACCTAAATTAACATGCCTCTTGACCTCACTGATAACCCTTAAAGGAAGATTTAAATCTATTTCCTCAGGGTCCAAATCAAGAGATTTTTGTCTAGAATAAATCTGAGAGTCCTAATGACAAAAAGAAATTCTTCATACACAAACAAATGAAAAACAACAACAAAACCTTAGAAATAGAATGCCTTTTGTCTGATTATCAAGACAAAAAAAATGTGTGTGTGAGAGAGAGAGAAAGAGAGAGGGAGAGAGAGAGGGAAAGAGAAAGAGAGGGAAGGAGAGAGAGAGAGAGAGGGAAAGAGAGAGGAGAAAGAGAGTGTTCATTCCTTTGTCTCTCTTGATAGGTGGATGATGTCTGCCTAGCACAACTATCGTGGTATTGCAAACCTGTCTCCCCAACCATGTCATATATTGCTAACTACTTGGTTCACTTTGTTTAGACAGAGTAATAATTAGTTTAAACACAAATCTAAGCCCCCGTGTTGTTTTTTGCCCTCTTTGTTTCATAATAGTATGAGCACGACTGTAAGAATGACAGCTCATTATTTCAGGTGAAATAAAGCCTTCTCATTTCTCTAAACACCAACCATCATCCCCATAAAACTGAAAACTAACTACACTAAAAGCAACTCAACAAACAAAGGGCAGACATCTCTGATGCACAGTTTAGAAATAGAAACCAATTTGGAATCAGACAAATCTGAAGTTGGGTCGAAGTTTCCCCATGTATTGAATGTGGGAAGGTCTTCATTTCTAAGAAGGAAGGAAAGGAACCGTGGGTATTCAATGAGGCAGGGTTGTTAAAGCCTGTGGCTCATACTGTACACGTGCAAAAATGTTAGTTCTTTCCAATTTCATTTGAAAAGACTTTCAAAAGTCTCCTGCATGCCAGACACCAAGCCTTGCAATGCAGGTAAGAGGGGTGAGGACGTGGTCCGCTCAGAGCGACTGGTGTGTGCAGAGCCTGGCCCAGGGGGGCACCACCAATGGCTCGGCAATGGTAGCAACTGTGCCGGCCCTTGTCAGAGGCTTCTTCCTCTTCTAGGTGAAGAGTTTCCTCAAGGCTCTGTTCTCTACCCTCGTCTCTCTCGCATTTTGTTCCTTCTGTGGTAAACTTGTTTATTCTCATCTCAACTCTCTGAAGCTCATTTCCAAACCAAAATTGGAGTTTTCTCCAACTCTCAAAGCCAACTCCATGAGACTACAGATCCTGTAATCGGAAATACAGATATAGGAACTCATCTTCTTTTCTGCCCAGAGTGGTTCCTTCTGACAGTGAGGTTTTTGTTAAGGACTGTAGCATTCATGCCACTCTCCCCGTTCAACGGTTCTAAGAAGCGAGAGAAGCACAGTGCAGTGTTCAAGAGCAAGCTTTATGGGGGAAGGCTGCTCAGGTCCAACCCAGCTGTCATTGGAAAAAAAAAGTAACTCATCACCTTAATCCCCTGTTGCTGTGGTACAGATGACATTTTATAGTTAATAATACTGTATTGTATATCTGAAAGTTGCTGAGAGAGTGGACCTTGAAAGTTCTCATCGCACGCAAAAAATTATGACTATTTATGGTGATGGATGTTATTGTGATGATTGTTTTGCAATACCTACAAATATTGAACCATTATGCTGTATGCCTGAAATTATATGATGGCACCTGCCAGTTATATCTCAATAAAAATAAATACATTTTATAATATACGTAGAGTTCTTAGGATAGTGCATGGCATATAGTTAGCACTGTAAAGATAGTTTATGTTGCAGTAAACACATTTATTGGCTGTTCTAGAAGTATACCTCAGTGTTTGTGCCACGATGGAATTAGGCTCCTGTCCCCTCTATTTCTGCCTGTCTAATTATCTGATCATCGTGAAACTCTAATCATCATTCTTCAACACCCAACAATCTGCTGAAAACGATTCTAACAGATAGATAAGACTTTTTCTCACCCGCAACATATTTAATAATTCCTGTGTTTTCAGGACGCCTGGGTGATTCAGTTGGTTAAGTGTCTGCCTTTGGCTCAGGTCATGATTCCGGGCTCCTGGGACCAAGTCCAGCATCAGGCTCCTTGCTCTGTGGGGAGCCTGCTTCTCCCTCTGCCCGCTGGTCCCCTGCCTGTGCACACTCTCTCTCTGATACATACATACATAAACAAACAAACAAACAAACAAACAAACAATCTTAAAAAAATAATTCCTGTGTTTTCTGCTTCATGGTAATACTGTTTGTATACTAATCTTATCCCTTTTAATTAATAAGATGTTAAGGTCAAAAAACTGTTTCTTACCCGCTTTTGGATCATCGAAATATATTTTTTTGAATCCTCAAAACAAAAGCGTATTCATTGCAGGGACTGGATTGTAAAACTACTTTGAATTGAGTGAAAAATGTTCCTCTATAAAACATTAGAATTGAATCATATGTTACTAAATTTTAAATTGGATGTCCTATAATTTCCTTTAGTTGTGGCTGCATAATTTATATGAGAAAAAAAGACTATTTAGGATTTTACTATGTTATTGTGAGTGAATACCACTTACTTGAGAATGTGTAGTAAATGGACACAATGAGTTATCGAGGTAAGGTTCTGGGGCACTCATGTGGAGGAGTTGATGAATTATTTCACCCATCAATTTTGCAGCCCCTCCCCCCCCAATAAGACTACTAATGACAACTGGTGACTTGAATTTATTGATTAAGGAATTTAAGCGCATATTTAGGAAAGAGATCCTAAGATGACTGATGTTCTTTGCTTGGTGTGACCTTTATCATGTAAAGTTTTTTTCTTTTTAAAAGTTAATACAGGACTGTTAGGGTAGGGGAACCTTGCAATGTGTGCTCTGCACTCAGTGTAACTAACATTAGGAAGGATGACAGAGTAGCCCAGAGAAGGAGATGGAGAAGTGAACCCAAATCTGGCAGAGACACAAATTCTCTGGGGTTGGGACACAGGGAACGAGCACTAACAAAGCTTCGCTAACACTTCCACTTGGGTTTGTAAATCATAAGAGATACCTGAAGTTCCTTCTCAGCTTCCACCACAGTTTCTTATCCTGTGGTGGAATCATGTGGTGTTCTCTGCCTGGGGCCACTATCAAGTTATCCATTTATTATTTCATTAATTCCTTTTCCCAATATATTTTAAGCACCCACATTGTTCATACATAATAGTAGGTACCGGGGGTAGAATGATTAATGAGATAGGGTCCCTGCCCTCACAGATTCAGAGACAGGATTAATTTTAATTAATTAATTAAAGACAAGATTAATTTCAATACTCTGAGATAGTCTCCCTCCTATTTCCAAAGTAATTATACTTTTCATTCATCCCAAAATGTGAAAAGTGGTGAGTCTTGCTTCATGAGTGAGCTTCCTGGTTCTGTATGTTGTGTTGGCCTTTAGCTCTAGACTCCACAAATATTGCTTTGTTTTGTTAGATTTGGGGAACTGTCTTATATCATCTCATTTTCCATTAACAGTTCTTAAACCCAGTAGTTTTTGAAAACCAATAATATCCTGTCAGCATTCAAGAATCTTCTCAAAAAGTCAACTTAGTAACAAGAGCACTGAATTGTTTGTTTTTCTTCTATTTGAGTGTATCTCAGGATCTAGCTGTGGGAATGAGATCTTGGCAAGGGCACTGGCAGATTTTGAAAGCATGTTTAGCCTTAATTTTTGTGAAGATGTTCCTCCTTTGATAAGAGGCAGCTGTTTGGGCACGGGAACTGATTGTTCTTGAAGTGGCCCTCAATAGCTTCCTAGTTATTTTGCTAAATTTTTTCAAAAGCTATACAAATTCAGCTCTCCTGGAAAAAGGGTGGAAGAAATGTTCCAATTGTAGATTTCCTGAAATCACCATGGAAGATATCCTGATGTTGTAATGAACACTTGGTAGCCACAGATCTGATCACACAAATCTTTTGTACTAATGATTCAATCTGTATCTTTGCTTACACGATAACATCCACTAATCCAGGAGATGAAACAGAGATATGATACTTTCAACAGAATGGAAGAAACAGAAAACAAAAGTATAGTTGCTGAGCTGTTTAAAGGGAAGTCAACAAAACACCTTGTCTTATTTACCACACTGCCAAAACAAACAGTTGAAAAAACCCATAATTTAGCGCAAATAGTCATGTCTGGTAGAGTAACTGCACAGTGTAGTGTAAATAGCATAAAATTTGAAGTGGAACAGAATTAGGTTTAAATTCCTGCCCCGCCACGGCACTACTTTTGTTGGCCATTACTTACAGAGCTGCACTTTCCTCAGCTGTAGAGTTAGAAAGTATCATACTTGCTTGTTGTAAGCTTTAAATAAGAATAAGCATGTAATATACTGATCATAACATCAGATGCACTTGATAAACAAATGTAGTCCTCACTCTCCCAATAAAGGAAAAAGAAAAAAAATATAAACCAACTATAAAGAAAATTTTGCAAAATACATTTTTTTCTATTAAGGTAAATAAAACTGTTATTTGTGGAGAAATAGCTTTTAAAAACTATGCCAAATAATTAAATGAAAATAGTTTTTCTTATTCATTTCTAACCCTGTTCAAGAGTGGATTTCTGAGCAGCAACGTGGCTTTTATTCTTTTTTTTCCCCACCGGAATAAACACACTTTCAAATGTATCCTATCGATCAGGAATTGTCTTGACTCCCATGGGCAATCTTTTCCCAGCTGTGTCTATATAAGTAACAACACAAAGACTTATGAAATTCCTTCAGTTATTAGACTATATTCAAGAGTTCCCTGACTTCTATTTTGAACCAATATGCATCAATGGGGGATATAGAAGGAACATCCAGGTTAAGTACAGCTGTCTCCTAAAGAGCTGACCTGAAGAATTGAACACATTGTGGTTAATGGTGACCCTCCCTGCACTTTGCTTTTGGGTGTGAATTTCAGTGAAACTTCATATCCAGTAAGACCTCCCTGGGGAAATCAGTTCTGGACATTGGAAATCTGCCCTCAGCTAGATGGGGCCATCTTTACAGACACACTCCATCAAGACTCTCCCAACGGTAACCCCCATTTGATAAAGCTGAAGAGATATTTCCTCAGATTGCCCAGTCTAGAGAGCCAAAGAAGAAAATCATAATAGATATTTGTTATACTGGGAAAAAGTACACATATGTGCCTCATGTCATGAATTCTTGACAAGAATTCTTTTAAAAAGGCTTCACTGGATATATAGAAATATATGTCTATTCACATTTGTCATGTTAGAATAGTTTCTGAAATTGCGTCATTTATTTCTGGATCGAAGAATCACTATCGGCATCTTCATGACAGTAAATGTTTATATAGCCCTTATTATATGACAGACACTGAATATACAAAGCTCTTTACATCTATTAATTCATTTTAACTCTCTCTCCAGCCCTATGAAAGGAGTATGATCAGTTTCATCATGTATGAAGGAAGAGTCAGCTGAGACCCAGAAGAGGAGCCATCTCAAGGTCATTCGACCAGTGTGGTGGCACCCAGCTCTTTAATTGTTCTTCTACCCCAAACCATCTTGTAGTAAAGTTACTTGATTCTAAAATTGAAAACAAAAAGGCCAAGTAAAACATTCTTCCTATTTAGCAGGAAAATGTTTTACCTGGAAAGTTCCTTCTGTAGTTATTTAACCATTTTTTTTTTGAACGTATATTTAAAAAAAAAAAAAAAGAAAGAAAGACCAGATAGCTAAGGTTTTTCTGGGGGGGTGGGGGGCTAGAATTAGAAAAAGGGTATAATTGTCACCTTCCTCATTACAGACAGTTGGCAGATTGGTTGCCAACATTTTAAATCCTCCCCAAATTACTTAAAAATAAGGAAAGCATCACCCAGTTACCCCATCCCCCCACCCACCCCCTTTCCGCAACCCTCAGTTTGTTTCCCAGAGTCAAGAGTCTCATATGGTTTGAATTTAAATAAAAATAAATAAATAAAGGAAGCACTGTATTGAATATTAGGACACTGCAGCGACTGTAGACACAGTGGCTTCCTTCTATTCCACACACAGCAACCGAGTTCATTTTCCATAGGTACATGAAAGAATTGATCACATAGGTGGGAACTGACGAACCCAGAAGTGCTGTAAAAAAATACACTGTCAACTAATAGAAAACATGTCTGCCATCCTTGAAGAAGGTGATGACAGACTGGAAGCGTTTCTGTGGACATAGCAGCACTTGTCTATTCTACGTTAATAATAACGGGGGTTACGGGCAGTATATTTTGGCTTTGAGTACACTTTAAGTGGTAAGGAGAGAATATACTTTGGAAGGAGAATAGATGCAAATGTTCTCAGAGAACACTAATAAAGGGAAAATGACTCGCAATGTGACAAAGCAGGTATGGGAGAATTTAATTTAATTTAATTTTTATTTTTTTAAAGACTTTATTTGAGAGAGAGACAGAGGGACAAGAGCAGGGTGGGGGTGGGGGTGGGGAGTGGGGAGGGACAGAGGGAGAGGGAGAAGCAGACTCCCCACCAAGCTTGGAGCCCATGACTCGGCTTCATCCCAGGACCCTGAGGTCATGACCTGAGCCAAAGTCAGATGCTTAACCAACTAAACCACCCAGGCCTCCCCTAGAGAAATTTAGACTACATCAACAAAAGGTTAACGTTCTCTCCAACTCTTCCTACCAGGACACAGATCCAAATACATGCTTTGTGTTGTAATTTTGAGTTTGACGAAGGTGAGAGCTATGTTCCAGCCCATGGTCTACAATGCTAAAATGACACGTCTCTATTGTTTTCATTCTCATGTTACCTTTTAAAAATATTCTTGCAAATATCTAAAAATCATACATATCATTTAAATTTTTTTCTCGTTTTTAAATACTTATTTCTCCCTAAGATTTTAGGCATTCTGATCTCCTGCTCCATATGCCATTCTGAGACTCTCTATACTAGAGCCAATTTTTGGTTTTACTTTATTTCCTCTGATGGGAATATTTTTATGCATTTTTATGTTGGAAATTGTAGTTCGTTTTCACTTCCATTAACTACTTTTGGAGAATTAATTTAGGGTCTGTTCCTAGGTGGGACTTTCAATTGGTCTTTGCAGTAAATTTGAGTTATTTTTTTTCTTGCAGAATTTGGATTTCCCTTTAAAAAGATAAAGTATAGTAACAATCAGAACGGGGCAGGGTGGGGAATGGAGAGTTTCTGGAAGTTCTGCTCCAATTTGTGCATATACTTCAGGACAGTATTTAAAATATTGTGTTTCTAAGCTTATTTCATATTTTTTGAAGAATTGTTTTTTTACAATAGTTAAAAGATTAATTTACTTTATTTTACCGTTGTATGTACATATTTTATAACCATTTTTTTTGCCATTTTAAATCTTTATGCTTTCCAACAAAAGGCATGCCGTGGAGGACAATCTCTGTTGGGGCTACATGCCACATCACCCCACATTGACATATCACCGCAATTAAAGGTGAACCTCTACAAATGCATGCCGATTTTATGATGCAAGGAATGTTTTATAGACTCTAAGTGTTTTCTGTTCTGGTTTTCATATAAAAATTATATCAATCAAGGAAATAGTTTTTGAATACTTGGCTTACAATTTTGACCTTTATATATATAAATGTTCCCTTTTTTTTTCTTTCAGTGGCTGGAGAATAACTTCTCCAAATGCAGAGCCATATTGTAGTAAAAAAGATAGGCTTAGAATACAGCATGATTATTATATAGTTTGATTTCCATGATAAATATGCAGCAAACGGTAATTCAGTATAATGAAAACAATCTTGGAGATTTTTTAAAGGGTGATTTCCATACAAATTCGATGCAGGATTTAATTCAAGGAGCTGTGGGCCAGGATAAGTTGGATCACGAATGACAGAGCACCGTAGAATGTCGACAGCAGTTTGAACGGTAATAATGGCAAAAGGTGAAAGAATTGGATCCAGAAGAGAGAGTGGCCATAACAATAGTATGAGGATGAGTAAATTCAAAACAAGTTATTTTCTCAAATTTTATATACAATTCATTTTTTAAAGTTTATTTGTTTAAGTAATCTCTACATCCAACATAGGGTTCGAACTCAAGACTCTGAGATCAAGAGCCTTGCGTGCTACCGGCTGAGCCAGCCAGGTGCCCCTACAATTCATTTTTTAATTCATTTATTTAACAATCATTATTGCACCCCTACTTGGTTTTAAGCACCATGCTAGGAGACAAAGTGCCAACTATAACAAACACATTATCTGCCCTCATAGAACTTATAACGTGGGCTACTATAATTTCTGAGCCATGGTATTTCTGGACTTGCTAAATACCTATAAATTCACCGTGCCAAAGTGCATCAGGGAAATAAAAGTGTTCCTTAGACAATTTAATTAAAGCTGAAAAAGTAGAGAGCCAAGATTTATGAGCAGAAACACAATGTGCCAATGCATATTCTGGAAGTCGCCGTACGTCTAAAATCAGTTATCCCCAGGACCAGCAAGCTCAGGGTAACTTCCATGGGACCCATGCCTTAGGGGCTTCTGATACCATCTTAGAACAACAGTGGTAATTTGAGGAGGCAGCTGAAAGAGAAGGGAGTAATTACATCATCCGACATTAAAAAAAAAAGAAAGAAAGAAACAAAATAACAGCAACAATAAAACTCTAAAACTTGTGGGCAAACAAGTAGTTCATATCTATCCATTTCGTTCCTTTCCCCACGTGTATCAGAAAGAGGGTAGCACAGGTGGCGAAGCACGTGGGCTCTGGCACAGGACTGCCAGGTTTTCAGCCCTGCTCTGCCACTTTCCAGCTGTGTGCTTTTAGGCTATGCCTCAGTTGCCGCATTTATAAAATGGGACCAACAGCACCTTCCTCACAGGGTTGTGAGAATTAAACGCATGACTATCTATACCCCTGCTTAGAGCGGTGCCTGGCACAGTGGCCAGTGGCTGCTTTAGGCATTAGCCTTTGTTACTGAAGTTACATGATTAATGGAGTAAGTTTATCTCTAGGTTCACGTTTTATGATTATCCATAAACCCCTCGCGTGTCTAGCTTTGCTCTGAAAAAATGGAAAAAACAAACAGGAACCGCAGTTGTCCTAGGCAAGATGTTTGGGTCCAGGGAGAGCAAGCACTCAACGCGGTGAAGTCAAAGGAAGTAGAATGTGAGTGTAGATGCGTTTCTCTCCGTTGTCCTCGAGGCTCTTGGACTAAGAGCAAGAGAAAAACAAGGAGGTTCGGGGATTCTCTTTTATGGTGATTTCACTTTGTTGTTGTTGTAGTTGCTTAGAATGATGCTTTGGTCATAGTAGCAAACAGGTGTTGTGTGATTTACCCAGCGCAGTGGTTCTTAACCTGAGATATCATCTCCGGGGGGCGGGGGGCGGGGCGTCCCTCGGGAAATGTGTTCGGGGGATTTTGCTGTTACGGCAAGTGGAAGGACACCTCTATCATTTCTTAGACGGTTGCCAGGGATGCCAGAAGGCTCTGGAGATGTATGGAAAAGTCCTGCACAAGGACTGGTCGAATGTCCCCGTCTGACTTTCTTTAATGCTCCACTGAGGATCCACGGAAGAGAAAGACCTGTTTATAAATAACCAAGCCCAGGAAAATCAGTGTTTTTGTGAATCGTTTTAGTACAGGCAGATTTTTTTAGTATTGCAACTACTGTTGAAATTGAGGAAAGATGGTACTTCGCTTTGTTAGGAACTTTACCAAGAGTAGTCCGCCATTTCTCACAATCACATCACCAATGGCCTTGTGTTTCTCTGGTTTTTGAAGCAGCAATACAACAAAATGAATCAATTTGCATGTTTATCGGTAGCATTTACAGCGATGATGCCTGCAGGAGTGAGCATTTACCTGTTTCATTATGACAGCTTACACAGTCATGTCTGAAATGTACAGATTGAATGTATAACATTTTGTTATAAATTAATTTACTTTTCTCCATTAATGATTTATGTTTTTTAATTGTGTACTGATAGATAATAAGAACGGTGAATTTCACACTGGGAGAATTAAAGTGGCACTATAAAAATATCTGTTATATAAAAGTGGTATTCAATTGGTCGGGTCAAGAACCAATGGCTTATAATCTTCTACCCGAAAGGATAGTTCAGGATACTAAAAGTTTCTAAGAATAGTTCTGTCTGTAACATATTTTTTTCTGCAGCATAATATGTTCCAGACTTTTCTTGTCTCTTATTTTCATTTCAGTGTATGCATTTCCAATGATAGAAAATCAGTGAGGCAGTTAAAGATTTCACTAATTTAATTTATTGTATTCACAACTTGTTTTGTCTTTGCTGTCTTTAAAAATAAACTGATAAAAATACCAAAATACTAGAGTATTTCATTGATTGGTATCTTCTTAATTTTTTAGATAATTTGAGAATATTGTTAGACTCTTAGGTTTGTGACTAGCTCCAGCAGGCAATGATGATGCTGGGAGAACTAGGAACCTGATTATTAACTAGAAATAAGAGCACTCAGGTCATTCAGTATCCATTTATAAGTTTGCTTTACAAAAACAATACTCCATCAGAAAACCACCATCCTTTAACTCTCTGAGTATATTGTCATGTTTTTATAAACTGCTCTGCAAAAATTCCAAATTTAAATCTTTGCAGTGATATGGAAAACTCTACACCTGCATTTATATTTTCAATTCCTAGAACAGTTTTATAAATGAAAACAAAGGCAATAAAACCAGCCATAGGATGTTGTGAAGCAATCATTACAGAACTATGGAAAATTGATTATATAGAACATCAAAACATTTTAGAATTGACTTTATAAGAAAAATCTTATTAAAAAACACTATTGACAGAAAGGGAAAAATGAAAACAATAGGAATATACATGACAACCAGTGAAATAGAAAATGGAATATAAATGTCATATTAAAATGTGAACTAATAAAAGGCAATATTACTTGTTTATATTACTATGAGTATCTTAATGGAGAGAAAAATCTTGAAATGGCAAGGAGATGAACTGGATGCCTCCGATTCATTTTCTGTGATTATTAATGAATAATTATATTCCATCTCAGAACCATATCTTTCTCAGTACTTGCATGTGTGCTGTGCCCTTCCTCGGTAAGGTATTTCCCAGCAACACCTTGTGTTCATCACGTCTCAAGAATAACAGATCTCAAAACCATAGATCTCAGGCTGGTAAACCACAAAATCTAGCAAAAACCCAAACTGCTTGAAGAACAGGTCCTAAAGTCAAGAGAGAGCTCCTTTCTGTTCCCACGCCTCGATCTTTGCCCCCAGAGTATTTTATTTGTCCTATTAATCTTTGTGTAATGTTCCTGACCGTCCTTTAATCAGTAGTTGTTACCTTTACTGTTTCTCCAGCATTATCCAAACCTTTGTCTAGAATTCAGCCTAAAGAGGGGCGCCTGGGTGGCTCAGTCCTTAAGCGTCTGCCTTCGGCTCAGGGTGTGATCCCAGAGTGCTGGGATCGAGCCCCACGTCAGTCTCCTCTGCTGGGAGCCTGCTTCTTCCTCTCCCACTCCCCCTGCTTGTGTTCCCTCTCTCACTGGCTGTCTCTCTCTCTCTGTCAAATAAATAAATAAAATCTTAAAAAAAAAATAGAATTCAGCCTAAAGAAAAAAAAATCCTGCAATAGGCAACCACAAATCCAGGTTGGATCTGGAGGACATGATGCTGAGTGAAACGAGCCGGTCACAAAGGGGCAAACAGAACGATTCCACGTCTGTGTGGTAACTGAGATAGTCAAACTCATAGAAGCAAAGAATTGAAAGTGGTCGCCAGGTACTGGGGTAAGGGCAAAGTATGGAGTTACTAACTGACAGGTATCCAATTTCAGTTATGCAAGATGAGTAAATTCTAAAGATTTGCTATTCAACATTGTGTTTATAGATAACAATAATGTATCATACACCGAAAAATCTGTTAAAGGATAAATACTATGTTAAGTGTTGTTACTACAATAAAAAATAAAATGCCATTAACTTCTTACATTTGAACAGAAGGCCATTAAACATAGAAATTCAAGCCTGTTCTTTTATTCAACCTTACAGAAAAATATCCGCAGAAAATCCTGTTGATAAATAACAACTTTCGTAATGCAAAGTGAATAATGTATCATCATTAACAATAATATATATATAAGAAGAGAAAATAAGCTTTTACTCTTGGAATACTTTATAATCTAGTTGCTCCTGATATTGCTTTCACCTGACTAAAGTAAAATGATTCAAGCCAAAATTCAAATATTACATTGGAAACTTTGTGTTCTGGTAAATATTTTTATTCTATAATAGCATATGATAGAGAAAATTCCAAGTCAGGTAGGCTTAGTTTGTTGACCTGGAAAATATTTAAACAACGCTTTGGAGATTAAACACAATTTGCTAGATTATGTGGTTGTAGTTTCTCCATTGTATTGATTGTGGTAGTTATGGATCCTAGGACAAAATATTCATGGTTAAGTTTTTTCCATCTCCCCATGTAAACGGTCGCCACCCCCCCCCCCCCCGCCTGCTTCCCATCACTCCAGCCATCCCGACGGTCACCTTCACCTACCCAGCGAATGTACCTAAATTTCATCCTCATGATAGAATCAGAAGAATTCATGAGAAATTAAAAAAAAAAAAGTGGCTGCAGAAATACTGAAGTAAAAAGGACGTGGAGTATTTCCAAAGCAGGCTTCTCTTCCTGACGCTCTGTAGCCTGAATTTAAGGTCAGCCTCCCAGCGGGACGTAGAGGGACTCAAGCGCTCCTAACTGTGTTTGAGCAATCGATGATGACCAAACAGCGGCTGTGTTTGCCCACATTTCCTCCTGCACTGGGACCCACTTGCTCTCTCCTTAGGTCAGAAGGAAAGCTCTGATTGATCTCATTGGGAGCTTTGCCAGGGAAAGGACAATAGCATTGGGTTCCCAACATCAAACTAATTTCTTACAGAAGAGCCAAGAGTCAGGTTACATCTTCAGCAGCGTCATGGAGACTAGAGAGAGAATAAAAACAAGGTGGGGACATATTTGAGAAGAATGATATTCTGGGCAATTAATAAATTGCTCTAAAAAGGTGATCCTACTTTGCTATTGCCCCAAAATAAATGTGTTAAGAAAATGAAAAGCTGGGGCGCCTGGGTGGCGCAGTTGTTAGGCGTCTGCCTTCGGCTCAGGGCGTGATCCCGGAGTTCTGGGATCGAGTCCCACATCGGGCTCCTCCGCTGGGAGCCTGCTTCTTCCTCTCCTATCCCCCCTGCTGTGTCCCCTGTCTCGCTGGCTGTCTCTGTGAAATAAATAAAAAAAAAGAAAAGAAAATGAGAAGCTATGAGAATCAAATAATACCTGAACTACTTTATGTTTAAAAAGTCATTAAGGTTTTGAGACAATTTTATCTAGAAGAGCAAAGATGTGGCTGTGTGGACGTGTGTGTGCGTCCAGGACATGGTTCGAAACTTTCAGCTTTCCTGTTTGAACCGTGGATGCACGAACACACGTCTCCAGCCTTCATCTCTACCAGGAACGTGTCCCCCATTCCTACTGCTGGTGCACCTTATTTGATAGGGTTGGTTCCACCGTGAAAACCTCTTGTTTTCCCCCATGACGCTGCATGCTATGCTGCTACCTTTTTGACGTGGTGAGAGAAGCAATGAGGAGGGAGGCGGCTGGGCCTCACGATTTCCATAACGCCTGTTGTTTATTTGGCCCCGATAAATGTCTCTTAATGGCTGTTCAGATTTTCATTTGTTCAGAAATTAACATGAAAGAATCTAGAAATTACTTTTCATTCTTCTAAGCATCAGTGTTTCAGACTACATGAGGTTCTTTACGTTTTGTCCTGGCAGATACATGCTCACATAGTTTTATGTAAATAACAACACTTAAAGCTACAGACATGCTTGGAACTTTACAAAGGAGGGTTTTGTTTTGTTTTCTGTTTCACCTCTTTTTTTCTTCTCTCCTTTTTTGTATCACTACCACAACTCAGGTTCACAAGTTCATGTTCCTTCAGGCTTATCGAATAACAAAAAAAGTCTATCTAAATTATCCGTCTATCGTCTATCATTATGCTAATCATCTATGTGCAATCACGTAGAGAAGTTATCTTTGTCATTATTTTACAGACATGGGATCCCATACAGACTTTCCAGGATCTTACTCTCTTCTCTCAGTGCTGGTGTGAAATTTGCCATTTCAGACAACAGCACGGGGAAGGAGGAGGTATAAAGGCACGATAGCCCCGCACTGGAAAGCACTCATCTACTCTTTACCACTGGTGTCCTTGGCAGGAGACACGGGTCATCTGAGACCATTCTAATTAGGAAATTTGGCTGCAAGGTATCTATTACTCACAGTGCTGTTTTGGGGACTGAGCTCACTGTCTCATTTAAAAGTACAGAAACCAGTTAACCTTGTTTTGAGTACACTTTCTCCCCAGATGCCCAGGTCCCGGTGGTTGGGCTGGCCCTCATCTCTTGGCAGAACCCCCGTCCTCTCTTCCTGGGCTTGCACACTACGGTGGACACCGGCAGACTTCCTTTGTAATAACCACTTCGGAGGGAGAGGTTTAATTAACATAATGCAGCCTGGCAGTAGTCGATAGCATATGGAAAGCTGAAAATTCCCACAAAGCCCGGCCTGTTCCATGTCCTCAGCCTCACTCATGCTCAGCACAGGGGCAGGGAAGGATCCTTCTGTCTGAAGCTGCGGGGGGCCCTGTCTCACGCCCGCTTTCAGTGCTGTGAGCACCATACTTCTGGCAATCTGGCCTCTCCCTGGGTTCTTCGCCCCCATCAGGTAATGGGTTTTCTTCTCTTTGATGCACTCTCAGCAGAATAATCCAATCCCTCAATTACCCTGAAGTTGGAAACACACATCACTGCTCTCCTTTCCTCTTTCATGTGTCTTTCTCAAGTGGAAAAACTGCAGTAACAACAAAAACCTTATTGGAAGACACCAGGAAACCTTCTGCAGCTTCCAGTTACTAAACTTTTTGACTCCCTCCTAAGAATAAGGCCAACAAGGTCTCCACAGTGATCGCATTTTACAACCAAATATATCATGTCCATTTCCTTTCTATTAAACAGATGTTTCGATCTCATACAACTAAGACGTAGACAGCATTATAAGGGCTAAAAACAACCATCCTCCTAAATGTTTTCAGGCATCGGTAAAGGAAGACAATGCGAATCCAGAAGGAGAGCATAGAGACGCTGTAATAGAATGCCACTGAAAGGTCAGAATTGATGGAGAGAATTAAGACCCCTTTCCTTCCAAGGGAAGACTGCATTTCAAGAGAAGTTAACACAATCAGAAGTCACTATTAAAATAATACTGAAAACACCCAAGCATTGGAGGGAAAATGAATTGAATCTCTCAAGATTATAAAGCAGCCTTTTATTGCTAATCCTAGCACAGTGACCTTAGCACTGCTGCTCTAAGGACACGGGTGGCCCACAGCGAAAATGACAGTACCCCGGATTTTTCCCTTTCTTCCTTAGATTTAAAGGTTTTGGCTTATGAAGTCTTTTTCTGTCATCTTTAAAGCAAACTAGTCCCTTTTCACTCTCGGTCAGAAATGTGTGTTCACAGCCTGATCTGTTTTGCACAATTGGAGGATAATTCTCATTTGAGCTCTAGGGTATTCCAGTGCTTTCCAGGGGCTTACACTGGACCCAGGGATTACATGGGTCCGTTTTGTTGAAATGTGATAGTTCCATGCACGCCTACCCAGGTGCATTTGTACAGAGCAAATTATCCGGCGGACATCTCTATAAAGTCTAATAATAATCCCTAATGATTCCTTAAAATTCCCCCTTTTCTTTCCAAATACATTTTTTCTTTTCAATCTAGAGATTGTATTTCCTTATTTATTTCCAATTTAATGATTGTATTTCCTTATTTATTTTCAACCTTCCCTCCTAGTTAATCAAATTCTGAAAATTAAGTAAACAGGGTTGGAAAGAGCAGACTGCCTCTGACTTTATTAAATAATTTAATTAAAATTTTTAAAGATTGATTATCTTTGTTGAAATGGACAAAAATGCTGAGAACGACTAGATGATTTAAGAAGGGGGGGAATTAAAACCTCTCTCTTGGTAGTTTGCAAAATATAATCACACATTCTCCCCATTCCGGTCCATCCCTTTGAGTATTGTCTGGTGTTGGGATTCTCGTTGGCTCATAGAATCTGGCTGGCGTGAGTCACATGACTTAACATCCAGGGCCCCAAGTCATTTTGTAGCTCCCACCGTTGCCCTTTTCCAGGGTGGGCTTCTGGGAGTGCATCCCGTGTGGGCCCAAGGGGCCCATCCTCAGAAGGGCCTGTACTTGGCTTAATGCTCTGCTGCTGTCATGTTAAAGATTTTTTTTTAAAGATTTTATTTATTTATTCGATAGAGATAGAGACAGCCAGTGAGAGAGGGAACACAAGCAGGGAGAGTGGGAGAGGAAGAAGCAGGCTCATAGCGGAGGAGCCTGATGTGGGGCTCAATCCCACAACGCTGGGATCACGCCCTGAGCCGAAGGCAGACGCTTAACCGCTGTGCCACCCAGGCGCCCCATGTTAAAGAATTTTTAAACAAGAGGTCCCATATTTTCACTTTCATTGGACTCCACAATTTTGAAGCTCTGAGATGACCATGATCTGAAAAAATCAATGAAGCCTCCTTGAAAGACCACCTGGGAAGAAAGACTCACCTGTTTCAGCAATCCCAGGTGAGCTCAGCTGTTGGTTGACTCATGGTTGAATACAACTGCATGAGTGAGTCCAGGTGGGACCAGAGAAAAATTGTTCCGCCAACCCAGGCAGTTGGGAGAAATAAGAAATTAAGGTTGTATTAAGCCAGTGAGTTTGGGGTGGTTTGTTGCATAACTGAGTCTCAAATACTCACAGTAGCAACAACTATAACTTAGAAGAATAGGTTTGAATTAAAATATGAAGACAATTTTTCACCACATTAAACCCTTACATTCTGTTTTGCTAATGAATATTAATACATCACTTATGAAAGCAAACTAAACAATAAATGGTGGCTTTAAGTTTAGTTTTTAAATGGAGAATACATAGAGACTAAAAATATATGGACTTCAACTTGTGGATCTGTGGCCTGACTTAATGCTCGATCATTTGCAATGTGATTCAGACACATTATTATGTTGAAATTTGTAGGTAACACCTATTTATAGTGGTGTTTATATAGATTTTCTTTTTTTTCTTTTTTAAAGATTTTATTTATTTATTTGACAGAGATAGAGACAGCCAGCGAGAGAGGGAACACAAGCAGGGGGAGTGGGAGAGGAAGAAGCAAGCTCATAGATAAAGAGCCTGATGTGGGGCTCGATCCCATAACACCGGGATCACGCCCTGAGCTGAAGGCAAACGCTTAACCGCTGTGCCACCCAGGCGCCCCTATATAGATTTTCTAAAAAAAAAAAAACCTCATAAAGTTTATAGATATAGGAGTTCAAATAGCACTAGGAAAAAATCTGTATAAAACACTACTTAGTAGCTAAATGAATGAGAGGAAATGGCATTGCTTTAAAATTGTCATAATTGAAAAAGAACAAAATCTAAAAGTGAAAGAGATGGACATAGCTCTAAAATTGAGTCGAGACAGAGTGCAGGAAGTTGACACAATTAAGCATTATTCACACAGTGTAAAATCTAAATATTTGAAAACCATTTTTTATCAAAGAGTGAACACATCCTCATTGCTTTTTGTGTTTTCTATAGACATTCTTGATAATTAATGTAAACTCTTTCCTCAATTCGTCTGAGCCCTCAAGTCTTAAAAATGATATTACAATGATGGAAATAAGAACTGTTGTTTCAATTAAAAATAAGGACAGTTAAATTAGGTCAGTCTTTGGTCTGTTAAAAAATAATTATGAGTCTGAATCCTTTCTAATAGTATTATCTTGAGACTAAAGAGGTAATCTATATGATTCATTAGTATAGGGATGTCTAGACATTTTAGATTTTCTCATATTTGAAAATCAAACTCATAGTGAATGAAATGGAGTGCAAATATTTTCAACAGAAGTATTTTGGTATTAAGATTAGTCAACAATCTGCAGCACAGGCGTCATCAGGAGCATGGGTCACAAAATTTCATTTGAATATATTGCCTTTAATGTTTCTGAGCTTATTGAAATAATAGCTTCCCTCAGTACACATGAATTGCTTTGTAAAAATAACATATTTGTATATACTTAGGAGAAGCAAGCTCCATGTAGAATCACTAAGAGATATTCTGAATAATAAAATAAATGTTTAATTTTATTTATTGATCTTTACGATTATCCATTTAAGAGGCTTTTGTTGTGCACTTAAAATCTCAATAATGCCTTCTTAGTCCAGGATGTTAACCAATCTCACATAAATACTCCTCTGTATTCTAATTCACACCTAGAGCAATGATCCCAGGCCAAGATGAGAAAGTGAAATGCTAAGGAGTCTGTTTTGATTCTTCCAAATTGTGAGCAAATGATGCAAATTGTTTTTCAGGATTGATAGCACATTGAGTAAGTCTATACAAAATAGTTATATATTATTTAAAAATGTTTCTTAATGTTCCTGGTGGTTAAGCCAATCCATGTTTATATGAACTTTGCTAGTTTTGCAGAGTTGTGAAGTATGGAATATGTCAACATAAATAGTATTACATTTGGTGTTTGTTAGCTGAATACATGAGACAAATTCTGAAGCGTGAATAAAACATATGCTGGTGTAAGGCCTTTTCATTGCTTCAGTAACTCAGAACAGTAGGATATAAAATTTAAAACCAAATTCCTATAACCAGCCAGTATTCAAAATGGTGTCCAATGGCCTAAAATAACATAATACCCATACAGAGGAAAATGCTTTAATAAACTGTAGCATAGTCATATAAAGTAATGCAATACAATGGTGAAAATGTTTGAACTGGAGCAATGTATTTTAAAATGGTAAACACTAAAAATATATAATATTGAGTATAAAAAGCCATTGCAGATGATTAAGAATGTTACCATCACGTAATATTTTTTTAAAATGAAAAACAATGCTGTATTTTGTTTACAGAAAAATACTTTTACAGTAGAATTATGAGAATGCTTAAAGATAATAAAAATGAGATTGTTGTCATCTCTGGAGTATAGAAAAGAAAGGGAATTTGATGATAAGTTTTACACAGAAGCTTCAAATGTATTTGGAATATTTATTTCTTATGTTGGTTGGTTAGATATACAGCTCTTAATTTTAGGATTACCAGTCCTTTTATGTTTGCCTGAAATATTTTATAAAAAGTTTTAAAGGTAATGTATCAAATGTCTAGTGCCATAAAACACTAAATAACAAACGTCTTAAAACAATAAGCATTCCCTAAGTGTACAAACTCAGAATACCATTCCTATTTGACTCATCTAGGCAATTTAGGTCCTAGCTGGGCTCATTCAGGTGTTTGGGGATGAGCTTGATATTACCTGGTATAGGCTGGTCTCAGTTTGTAAGACTAGGGGGACTCAGCTGTCCTCCATGTATCTCTGGTCTTACTGAGTATGTCATCAGGGTGATGGGAGCTCAAGAGAGAGGAAACAGAAACCCGTAAGGCCTCTTGAGTTTTGGTCTCACAATTCTGTTGGTCAAAATAGGTCACACGGATGAGCCAAGAGTTAGAAAGATCACCATAAATTCATACGTCAAAGAGTGTAAGTCCAGAGAGATGAAGAATTTGAGCCATTATTCAAGGCCCCAGTCTGCTCTTAATGCCACAATTATTCATATCTGTCCCTTATGCAAAATATACTCACCCCTCATGCAATCACACGTAAGCTCTGACTCCAGGATCTTGTGATCAACATCAATTTGAATGCGGCTACTTTTCATCTGGAGTCCTAGGAAACAGAGAAGACAAGTTTTCTGTTTCACTCACACCCAGCATACAGGTGGTGAAACAGCAGCAGGGTGATAACAGTGACTACTGCTATTTGAAAAGACAAAGAATCTGAGGCTCTTGAGAGGTCACTCATCTCAAAATTCTGAAATTGCGCTTGCAATGATAGCCAGGCCCTCTATTCCAGAATTGGAAAATGTTCTTATGTCCAACTCTGATACCTAAGAAAAGTTTTTCATTCCGTATTCTCCACAACTTTTAGCTCTGCTCTCTGGGATGTCTTTCATTTTCTGTGAGCTCCTTTGGTACTTCTAAAGACACTTGGGAAGTTTGCTCTATGGAGATCATTCAAAGATTGTTTTCTAGTCATATAAATTTAGGGTTCTAAAGATCTATTTACATTTCGTAAAATCTCAGTCCAGTTTCGATCAGCTGGATTGTCCTTTCTCCAAATCATCTTGTTTGTAGTGCCTGGGTGTACAGGCTGTTATGGAACTAGAACATTCATTTCTTGAAGCCCTTTGGCCAGGTGAAAGGGCTTACTACTAACTGCTTAATCCTTTCTGAGGTCGTAATAAAGGGACCCATAGCTTTTATTTGGCCTTAGTGCTCGGGCCATGTCTAGCATGAAAGGCTGGAGATGAGAAGCAATTTTATCTTCCAATTCAGCAAGCTCTGGCCCTTCTACCTTCCTTCCATTTGCACACTTCCAGTATCACTTTGAGCTCATCTCTTGTAGTACATTTTCATATATAGTTAATAAGAAACTACTACTCTCAAATTTTGACTGGAAATCTCTGTGTTCAATATTAAATATTTATTAGTTACATTTTTAATCTTGTAAGTTAAAGGAGGTAAGAGGTTTACCACATGTTCTTACAACTACATAACATGTCACTGTATTTCAGCTTTCTTTGGCAGCTCTCTTACCATTTTTCCAATTTTCTTTTAAAGTCTCTTCACTGTACTTACAGCCCTCACCTGCTACTCTGTCCCTAAACCAGTGTCACATATTAGATTTTTGCTGCAGCATCCCCCTACTCCTAGTACCAATTTCTACATGAGTTGCTTCTTACTACAATAATACTCAATGCGCAACCATTCCAAAAGTGAGTGACAGTAACAATCTCGCTATTTCACTGATGAGTCTGCGTGCTGGCCATTTAGATTATACTCTGTTGGGAGTTCTTTAGGTTTCAGACTCACTCCCGTGGCTGAGGGTGTGATGACTGTTGGCTAATCTAGGTTGGCTCCGGCTGGAGTGACTCAGGCAATGCAGCTGTATTCCACATGTCACTTATGCTCCTCCAGCAAGCTAACCTGAGCTAATCTCATGACAGCGACAGAAATACAAGTGTGCAAAAAGTCATGAGACCCAGGCAGAACGGACACACTGTCATTTCTAATTGTATTGGCCAAGATGAAGTAATTATAAAGTAACTATGAAGTTACTTGGCAAGAGCAGGGACTTGGGAAAGGTAAAAATTGGGGCCGTTTGTGCATTCTTTCACGCATAACATTGTCTTATCATCAAAACTAATTTATCGATTTACCTTGACAGTGCTTATATGAATACTTTTATAGTGGGGAAAGCTTTTCCAAATTCAATTTTAAACAAAACCATTACACTTACTCCTACACAACATTTCATCTTCCCAAAGAACTATCTGTACTTCAGAACAGAAACATAGCTGAACACACTTGAAACATTTAGATACTTAGGATTTTAAACATGCATTTGTAGACTAGTTGCTTTACAACTCAAAAAATTTCCCCATGAAAAGTAATGATATGAATCTTAAACACAACAAAATTATTTCTTGGAGAATTAACTGCCAGTTTCAAAATAACCTTCATGTAAAAGACACCCCAAAGCCCATAATAAAATATGTTTTTTTCTGAAAATGGTTCTGTGTTGTGGAAATGTGTAGCACATTAAAAATGTCTGCAAGCTATTTACTACTCCTCTCATGAAGAGGTGGAGTGTAATTTTCATCGCCTTAAATCTAGTTTGTAGTGACTTCTTGGGCCAATTGAGTAAAATAAAAGTGACATTCTGGGGGCTCCTGGGTGGCTCAGATGGTTAAGCATCTACCTTTGGCTCAGGTCATGATCCCAGGGTCCTGGGATCACGTTCCACATCGGGCTCCCGGCTCAGCAGGGAGCCTGCTACTCCCTCTCCCTCTACTCTTCCCCCTGCTTGTGCTCTCTCGCTCTCTCTGTTAAATAAATAAATAAAATCTTTTTAAAAAGTGATATTCTGGGATTTTTAGGGCTATGCCACTAGAAGCCTTTAATTTCCATCCAGATATGTTGTTTTTAAGATTTATTTATTTATTTCAGAGAGAGAGAGAGAGAGAGAAAAGAGAGAAAGCCTGTGTGCACCAGCGCCCCCTGCAAGATATGGGGGGAGGGGCAGAGGGAGAGGGAGAGAAGCAGACTCCCCAGGAGCATGGAGCCTGACCATGGGGCTCGATCCAGGGCCCAATCAGGGGCTTCATCCCAAGACCCTGAGATCACAGCCTGAGCTGAAAGCAAGAGCCAGATGCTTAACCTACTGAGCCACCCAGGTGCCCCTCCACCCAGATCTTCTGTAATGTACCCCCTCTGGAGCCCTAAGACACTATGTAAGAAGTCCTTCTACCCTAAGATTGCTAAGCTAGATAGCCACTTGTAGGCACTTTAGTAGACAGTTCCACAAGAAGCCAGCTTTCCAAACATCCCTGTGAAGACTCCGGACATGTGAGCAGCCATATTTGACCACTTATATCACCTTCTGCCTGCTGAATACCACCAAGTAACTTCAGGCAATGTAAATGAAGGATTTTCTGAGTCCTGATCTAATTCCTGACCCATGAAACCATGAGATATGATAAAATTACTATTATTTTAATCTTCTAATTTTCGTGTTATTTGTTTTGCAGTAATAGATAACCAGGACAGAATTTGTAGTGGGAAGTGGGAAGCTTTGAGCACAGGTGACAGGTAGAAGCAGGGGAAAAAAAAAAAAAAAAAAAACGAAGAAAATTTTTGAAAGTTGTAAGAGCCTTGAAAAGACTATTAGTGAGGGATTGAGGGACCGTAAGTAAAACATTTAGAGGTCAGAGCAAAAAACAGACTTTTCATACAGCAGCACAAATTTGGCAGCTCTGTTATCTACAATAAAATGGGAAATAGGAAGGTCACTAAATGAACTCTTTGATCTCACTGGAGAGATTTCCAGGCAGAATATAGAAAGTGCCAACTGACTTCTTATAGGTCCTTAAGATAAAATATGAAAAGGAGTAACCTATGGATAAAATATTTCAGTCTTCCAGCAGAATTCAGAGGAAACATAAAGGAGCCAGGACACATTGGACCTGAAATTAAAACTGTTTCTCATTCTCTATTTCTCTTAGTAAAATATTCTCAAAGTAAAATGTGATCTTTGGATAAAGAAAAATCAAGAGTGGGGATGGAAACCTCTTTATAAATCATCATGAGATTTAAGGGTATGATTTATCTTTTTTTAGACGAAAGGATTTCTAGTCAACTTAAAGATGTGATTTCACAATGGTCTCCCAGGTGGCCAGTGATGGAGAGCAGCTTGTCTCAAGGCAATGTGTGTGTGTGTATTTTTTGTTTGAGTGAATTCCAATAAAGCTTGTAGAAAACCCACAGAATCTTTAAGAGAATTATACCACCAGCTTAGACTGAACGAGAGACTGATAGTACAATAAGAAAAGTAGCTTTAGGATTCCAAACTTCTACAAAAACAAAGCAGGATGAAAAGGCTACATAGTGTCAAATACTGGCCTTTTTTTTATGGAAAAGGAAGGGTGAATTCAAGGACATTATAAAGAACCCAGAGAGCAGAACCAAAGAATCACTTCCAGGTTCTATTAGATGGTTCCTAATAGACGCATTGTCGACATGTGCTCAGTTATATTTCAGAACTTGTATGAAATGTAATGACTGGTGGTGGTTCCTGTTCTCTCTCTGGTCCCAAGAAATGGAGTGCTGAATGTAATTATCCTATGCTATCGCATCAATGTTTGTTGGATGTATGTGTGAGAGGGTCAGATATCTCATTAGTTCACAGGGCTTCCGACTGAGTGGAAGTCCATGAGGGGATGTACTAGGGAAAGCACACCCAGGGAGCCTCATCCGCACTTGAAGCCATTTAGATGACAAGATCCTTGAGCCTGAGCATGATACTATAATTTGGTAAGACTTTAGGAAGTCTTTGGAGGACAGGAGCATATTTTGGCATTTAAGGAAATGTAAATAATTTGTAACCAGAGAGCTGGGACCCTGACAGATTAGACATGGCTACAAATTATTTGACATTTCTCTCATGGGTGTGGTATGTATTTCCTTCCCACTGAATCTGGGCAGCTTCTGAGCAATAGATTATGGCAGAAGTAACATTGCACTGGTTTCAGTTCTGAGTCTTAAAGGACTGGCATCTGTCTATTCTCTGTCTACTCTTTGTCTCTTGGAATGTTCTTTCTGTGGAATGTCAGTAATTTCATAAGAAGACCAACTATTCTGCCATGAGAATACCCAAGTAAGGCATTGTAAGAGACCACATGGGAAAATAGGGGTGACGATATCCCAGTTTTTCAAAGCTACCCAGCCAAGCTCCAAGTTGTGAATAAAGAAGTCTTTACGTAACTCTGTTCCCAGGTCCTGTCTGAGTGTTGTAGCATGACAGATACTGAATGAGAAACACACAAACGGGTCCAGTAAATCTACAGCATCTTGAGAACTAATAATTATATTTTTAAGTTATTATGTTTTGGGATAGATTTTAGTTTTTAAAAAAGGTTTTATTTATTAATTTGAGAGAGAGAGAGAGCACACACAAGCAGGGGGGAAGGGCAGAGGGAGAAGGAGAAGCAGACTCCTTGCTGAGCAGGGAGCCTGACCCAGGGCTCCATCCCAGGACCTTGGGATCATGACCTGAACTGAAGGCAGACACTTGACAGACTGAGCCACACAGGAGCCCTGGTTTGGGATAGATCTGAAGCAGAAATGTATGGCTAGAACAGAATCTAGGTACATGCTAAGCTGGACTTGAGTTAGATAGCAAGATCCTGGAATTAGGACTTGAGCCCAGTATTAAAACGAGATGACTTTCTGGGGTTTTGAAAGGGCACTGAGTATATTTTGCAAATGGTAGAATAAGAAATAATTGCAATGCCAGTCATTAGACTGTGGTAGACTAGAGATGGTTGCAAATTCTTTGTTACTCTTCCTATTGAGAGGTAGAGTGCAATTCCCTAGGTGAATGTAGCAGAAGTGATAATCTGTAATTTTCAAGTTAGAGTATAAGAAGAATTTACCCTCTACCCATCTCTCATGGAATAGCTCCTTTAGCAGTCCAGAGCAATGTAGGAAGTTTGACTATCCTGAGAATGTATCTGCAAGTGAGGCCATGGGTAGGTGCTTTGGTGGACAGTCCCAGCTAAGGCCAGTCTTCCAGTCATCCCTGCAAAGGCTCCAGACCTGTGAGGGAAGCTATTGAGAACCCTCAAGATCAGCCCGTCTGCCAGATGAATAGCATCGTGTAACTCTATTCAGTACTATGTGGAGCAGAAAAATCATGCAGTTGAGCCTTGTTCAGATTGTTGAACCATCAAAAATATAATGAAATTGTTGTATTTGTCAACCTCTAAATGTTGGAGTGGTTTTTAAGCAAGAAATAGGTGACCGATGTAGAATGCAAATTATACAAAAGAGTAAGTCGATCCAAACCAGGATATATGTTTAAAGATGAAATAAGAAAATGAAACCAACTCAGGGAAATTCTAAATTTTCTTCAACAGATCCTTATAGATATCACTGTGTTATGGCAAGAATAGAGGAAGATAGAATCACATTTTATTTAGTGCAGTTTCTCCTCTTTCGAGAAAAAGAAATATTGCATTACATTTCACAGCCATTTTGGCCCGAAGCTCTCAACTCTACAAGTTGTCTTTAACACAAATCAGCAGAACTTAATTCCCTAGGCACAGGCTCTCCACAGGCTCCTGAATTATAGTATTAGCGCATTCAAAACTCTAATATACATTCTATTACATTAAATCTTCATGTCCAGTGTAACCAAGAAGAATATCCTACCCAAAGTCCTTCAGAATTAAACCATTTATACCTCTCTGAAATTAAAATCACCCTCTAAGTGATTTTGAACTACTTGGGTTCTTTACTAACTCCTACATTTAGGAGTTACAAAATCCTATACAGAAAATTAAACAGGAATATTACATGCTTTCAGAATGATATCACTTGTAAATTTCCCTAGAAGGCATTACTTGCTCCCTCCTCTGTGCTTTCTCTGGAGATACCAGCACTGCAAATCTCTACCATCATAGTACTTATTACATAGGACCACAATTGTTGGCTTCAGTGCTCTTCCTAAAATATATGTTACAGAAATGCATGAACCAATGCTTACAACAAAAGGGGAGATCATTACATAAACTGTGTGAAACATATTTTTTTCCGAATATCAAAAAATCTTTAAAATTGGGAGAGCATCTTATTCATTTATATGTAGCTTAGAATGCTACAATTTGGGCCCATAGAAAGCCAGGGAAATGAATTGAAAGCAGGAATTACTTAATCAACTTTAAGAAGAAACAGAGAAGAGTAACGAGAAAAATAATAAGTAAAGAATTTTGAGTTTCTTGAGTTTTCGAAAATGGAGGAAAGGGGACTATAGGAGTGGATGGAGACAAGAGGGAGCTTCTTTGAGTTCCTGAATAGAACTGGTTGTTGGCTATCTCTGAGAGTGCGCCAGGAATCATAGTAAGTTTCATTTGCAAGTAAGTCCTGCAGACATTCATTTTCTATCTTAAATCACCAAGCAACATTAGAGTAGCCAAATATACCTTTTCTGAATTGCTATTTTCAAGTTTTGTTTTAACACTACATTTGTGGCCACTTTCACCGCCCCCCCCCCAACCTTCTGCGGAAAATTCATTCTATTGTTAAACAAACTAAAGATAAAACCAACTTCTAGATTTTATCTTGAAGAGAAATGATGACGGTTTTTCCTTCACTCACAGGATGGGGATATATCAAGTACTCAATGATATTATGGTTGAAACTCCTAATGGTGATTCCGAATGACGCTTTCCTCTAACAGAACGTGCAAGAATAAATACATAATCAACTCGAGGCATTAAATATTCAAAGAAGAATCAAAACAACGCTTAATATAATTTCAGTAGTCAAGACTGGATTATGAAGAATAGCTTCTGGAATGTATAAGAAGTTAAACTCCGGTCTCTGCCATCACGTTGCTGCTGTGCAGCTGGAATACTGCTGAGCTTAGTTAAATCATTTGTGTTAATTATTGTTTCTTGTAATGCCTTCTGAACCCCAGCCCTAGGTAAAAGCAATGTGATATTGTACGGTTCTACATTTTTATTTTGTTTAAAAACTGAAAGCATGTGGATTCAGCTTCTAGATCTTCAAAGTCTGTGGCACATGACATTTCATACTAGCAAGACTAACAGGGACTTAGAATTCAAATTCAATTCTGCTCGGCATTCTGTATTAGCCCTTGTTAGAATGGAAAGCTAGTCTAACCCCTTGTCTACAGTGTCCTGGGGAAGCTAACTGAATAATCAGTAGACATTAAGAGAGAACCCATTAAGATCATGTACACAGATACTTTGGTGAACTCTGGAGAAATAGCTGCCCCTTTGAAGCGATCTGATTGCAAAATCAAAAAGAGTCATTTGGGAAACCCTCTATAAAACTGAAATTTCAAAACCACTATCCGGACATTGTTGGCTGCCATTTTGGTGTTCCTAAATTCTGAGCGGGGACAAAGTTTTCTTCAATCTTTATCCAGATGTAAAATTATTCATGAAATCAACATATTGGTGTGTTTATGGACTGAATACATCTGATCGCCATAGGAATATGTTCAGATTCTGTTATGAAAATAAGAATGAATTGCATAGAAAACAAGTTATTCAACAGAATTTGGTAGTTTAACATGTTAATTTCTTCTGGTGGTGGAAGTGTTGGGGGGGTGTGATTTTACCTAATAACAGATCCAGGCATTTAGAAGTTGTAGCTATTACCTAGCAGATGATGTTTCTTCTGTAGTGACTAGCTAACTATTATCACCCTTCATTATCTTTTACTCTTTCAGGGATCTTTTTTAGACGAGCTCTAATTTAGAATTTTTATAAGTTACAGCATCATTTTAATGGCACCTAAGGTGACAGAGTACATTGATTTTTGCATGTATGAATATATATTTGCAATAAAAATATTCTTGGGAAAGAAGGGACTATTAATTTGCTTTGGAAAGAAAATTTGTTCTTACTTGGTTTCCTGGGTACTTGAAAGGAAAGGTAACTTGAAAAGGAGCCAAGATATCTTAATGAGTGAAGTATTCATTTAAAAGAAGCGATTATTTTACAAATTTACTGAAATTGAGTTGAACTAGGGACATTTCCCCCTTCAATTTGTAGGAGTCCAGACTCTAAGATACAGCTTTTACATTTAATTATTAGATATTTCCTTTCCAATTATTTGTCATGTGTAGTATATTGAAATATGCCATCTTGAGAATTCACCTTGATTTAAGCAAAGCCAGTGTAAAACTCTGGACAATTCTTTGGTAAGAGATTCATAATTTCCTTTAATAAAAAGCATTAGTACATGATTTGATTAGACAAATTCAATTTGCATA
Source organism: Ursus americanus (assembly GCF_024610735.1). Taxonomy (NCBI): domain Eukaryota; kingdom Metazoa; phylum Chordata; class Mammalia; order Carnivora; family Ursidae; genus Ursus; species Ursus americanus. The sequence continues at coordinate 32,641,740 of NC_142138.1, forward strand.
AAACTTTCCAGGACACATCTATTGCATAAAAGGAAGGTAAGCTTTATTTTATTAATGAATCTCTTCTATACCCTTGATCATCGTTTGGTATGTGATTTGTGTTTTTATTCGTATTCCAATTATTTGGAGAATCTAACATTCCAGAAATATAATCCGCTGCTTTGACATTGTTACTATTTTACTCTTCAATTGCACAGTTAGGTACTTGATTCTCCTTATTTTTTTATGGCCTATGATTATCTGGCACGCTTGACTAGTCAACGAAGCCTGGTAATTTAAAATGAAAGTTCTTCTATTTCACAAGAGATAAAGTAACATTCTGGTAATTTACAATCATGGCCCAAACAATGGAAAAATAGGAGATGTTTTCTCTGAATTCCAAAGCAAACTGCGTATATATGAACAGGAAATAGAAATGCTCTAATTCAGTCTCAAAATTATAACATCAAGGTAGTTCTTAAGACAACCACATGCGTGCATGGTGGTTCTTAAATATTTGTTGAATAAGTGGATAATCAGCAGATTTTAAACTTATCCCAATTAAACTTCTGTTGCTTTATATCTTAACAGTCACAAGCAAGGACTATTGTTTGTTGTTAATTTGGGTTCTCCGGGAAGCAGACACCAAGATGGAATTAAAATGAAAGAAATTCTGGGGTGGGGGTGGGAATGGCTATTAAGGATATAGGAGAGGTACAACAGGAGTAGGCAGAGAGCGCCTGGCATGTGGGTGTGATATCTGTGAAGGAGTGAGGGCGAAGAGAAAGATTGGGTAGGAAGAGCCCCGAACTACAAGGAGCTCAGAAAATCTTGACCAGCCCGCTGGGGAGTCCCAGAGCAATGATTTCTCATTAGAGTTTTGACTGCAATGGCTGGGATGCTTTAGCTCTGGTACCCCCACCATGATCAATTTATGGGAGTGGCCCAGCAAGAATGTGCCTCACCCTGAACATTGTGGTAGATCCCAAAGGTATGGCAGGAGGAGGCTGTCTGCTGACTGTATTCTTCATAATGGGTTCTCCCTTCAAGGGAAGCTAAGTGACACCCTCCTATGACAGCCACAGTTTGCGTCTTCCAAATATTTAATTATTCAATATAGGGTTTTGATCCCTTGAGTTTCCTGAATTTATGTCCATTTTGTTCTCTGATGTCTTGAAGATGATATCTTTCTGTTATACTCTCTGTTCCTTCTCTTTTCTCCCAGGGGGCAATCCCAACATTCAATCACACACGCTTAATTCTGCTGCTCATGGAATATACTAAGTGTAACAATGTCAACAATTGTTCAGCAAAAATAAGTGCTGGAAGGCAAGGAGGGATACTCATGGGTGAGGAGAATGACAGAGTCAGACCAGGACATGTGTTAGAGGTGAAAATAACAAGCCTTACTTTTATGGTATTAATAGAAAAGCAAATGATGATGAAAGTTCTTTAAAAACACAGTAAGTAAAGGCCAGAGAGAGTGTGTGTGTGTGTTAGTGAGTGGTATTTTTATAGACGGTGTTCCAGTAAGGGCATATGAGTGGAAGAAAGCAACGCACAGCTGGGCGCGGAGGAGCCATCCAGGCATAGGCACTGGGCAGTCAACACTCTTGAACTAAGCACATGTTCGGTCTAGTCAGAGAAAAGCGAAGAAGCTGCAGCAAGTTGGATAGAATGAGCAATGGGGACAGTGGTAGGAGATGAGCTGAATGGGGCAGCCGTTGTCACAGTAAGCAGGGAGAGTCTCCTGTAAGGTCTTGGATTTTATTCTGAGTCAAAGGGCAAACATCACGATTTCCCACAGAAGAGCAACATGCTCTGATTTATGTTTTAAAAGGATCACTCTGGCTGCTATGTGGTAAATGGGCTGAAGGAGATATAAAGGATAGGGCATCCTAAGCTTCAGGGAGGGTCATTATATAAGAACAGAATGTCCAAGTCACCAATAAAATATAAAAATTCTAAACATATCTGCAATTAATAAAAAGGCCTTACAAAATATGAAACAAAAGTACCAGGAGAAATTAGAAAAATTAGCATAATCATAGGGAAGTTCAGCACTTTTTTTTTTTTAATTTCAAAGAAACAGACAAGGGTGCCTGGGTGGCTCAGTCGGAACCCTGGGATCCAGCCTCATGTTGGGCTGCCTGCTCAGTGGGGAGTCCGCTGCTCCTGCTGCCCCTCCTCCCACTCATTCTTTCAACCTCTCTCTCCCTCTCAAGTAAATGAAATCTTAAAAAAAAAGAGAGAGACAAAAAATCAGGACAAGGAAATTTATCTGAGAGATATAAAAAAAAATTCTGCATCTAACAACTAGAAAATTTTTCTCAGATCTGCACGGAACATTTACAAATACTGATCATGTAAACAGGCCAAAAAGGAGGCCTCAGAAAACTTTGAGGTAAGATAGGTATGGGATAGGTTATGTGGATCATATCATCTGATTACAAAATGATTAAGTTAGAAGCACATAGTGAAAGATATATGAAAATTTCCTGAATAATTAGAAATTAAATAATTATATACCGATATTTAAATAAATCATAATTGAAGAAGAAATCCTAATGGGAATCTAAAACTACCTAGAAGGGAATAATAAAAAACATACTATATATCAAAATTTAGACCTTGAGGTAGGCAAAGCCTTTAGAAGTCAAAACAAAAATATGTGGCTGTGAAAAAAAGATTATGTTAATTTTTTTTTTTTTTGGTTAAAAATACTAAAGAAAGTAAATCTGACAAGTTAAAACTAGGAAATACTTACAATGCCTACAAATAAAAATGAATTATTAATATCAGGGGTGCCTAGGTGGCTCAGTTCGTTAAGCTTCTTCTTGGTTTCTGCTCAAGTCATGGTCTCATGGTCCTGGGATCGAGCCCCACACAGAGCCTGCTGGAGAAACTCTCTCTCACTCTTCCTCTGCCTCTCCCCCCACTCACTCTCTAAATAAATAAATAAATGAATAAAATCTTTAAAACAAAGTAGTATTAATATCAGTAATGTACAAAAAACTTTGTGGATTTGAGTTTCAAGTACTAATTAAAAATTCATGAAAAAGACATGAGCCAGCATATTATAAAAAAAGTGTGATTATGAAAAATTTATCAAAATCACAATGAGATACTAGTTTATATTTATTCTACTGAAAGATTTTCTAAAAATCTGGCAATACTGGGTGATGGAGATACACGGAAGCCCACGGATGGGCTTCCATATTTTACTGGGAATGTAAATTAATACAGCCCCTTTGGAAAACAGACACCGTCTTGTAAAATTGTACTTTCTTACACCCTACAAGCGTAGGTTTGTGTTGGGTCAAATTCCCTCGACAGGAGGAGGCAGGGGTTCTTGAGCAATGCTTTGTTAAGGTTGTGCTCCTAGGAGAAGCTTATAAGGAAGCTGGGATGCAGAATAGGGAAAGCTGGGGAGCTGAGCAAGGATGTAATAGAGGTGCTCTCTCTGCGGCCTTTCTTGCCTAAAGGGAAGGTAGCTGGTATTTGTACACTTTCATTGACTCCCAGCTGCCTCGGGTGGGGAAGGCGTTGGGGAAGGGGTACGAGCCAGGCAACTCAGCTGATGCCGCACCTATTTCCCAAGAGCAATTCTCCAGGGCAGGTTGTAGGTCTAAGCTTTTAGCCACAACCAATGAAAGGAATCCCTGAAAATCTGGGTAAGACAGTCACAGCATCTCCCACAACCCGAGAGAAACTTTCCACATGTACAAGATTGTTCATACATGCTTTGCTCACAGTGGCCAAAAACTAGAAACAATCCCTGAGTTTATTGATATGAGAGCAGACATATCAACTGAGGGGTATTCATAATATGGAATATTATGCAGCTGTCAGAATGAATTAACCTCAGCCTCATGCAACAATCTGGATAAATTTCAGCAACATAAATATCAAGTAAAAAATAAATTTGCATATACCAAAAATGCCTTTTACCAAGTTGATAAATAATTTAAATACATAGTAATGCATATTGATGAGTTTTAAAATATATAAAACTATAGAAAGGAAGTGATGAACAACAGCTCTTTATGGTTGTTGTTTTGGCTTAAGAGTGGCAGGAGGATGGGATGGAGGATGGGGAGCGCATACCTAAAATATACACTGAGTGCCAGTTTTTATATTGAATGATAAATTCATGAGCTTATGACACTATCAAGAACAAAAAAATGAATAAAATATAAATTTTGAAAACTCTCTGGATGAGTGAATGTGTAATGAATCAATAAAGAGGATTAATAAAATTCTGGGCACCTATAATATCCAAGAAGTAAGATTTTCTAACTATAAAATATAGTTTCTCCTTATGAGATGAGTTAGAAATGGCCTTAAAATTTTGTTTTGAACCACTGGAAGAATGACTGTCTTTTACTTAGGTGGGAAGATTAGAAGGAAAGAAAATTTGGAAGCAGGTGGATGGCGGGATTTGAGATACTGGTCTTCTATAGGTGAAGTCTAAAATGCTTATTCAAAACCCAAATAAATACATCAGGTAGACAGTTGAATTTTGAGATTGTAGTTAGAGGGACAGCTCTGGACTAACAATACTATTTTAAGTTGCTACTATATGTTAAAGCCATACAATTGGAGAAGATCATTCAGGTGGTGAATGTAGATGAAGTGTTAAGATCTGAGAACTAATGCTTGAAAACTGCAACCATTAAAGGTCGAGAAAAAGAGGATCAAGCATGCTGAGGTAGGAAGAGGTTTAAGACAGAATGTTGTTCCAGGAACCAGGTCAAGAAAGCAGGTAATTCATTGTGGCAAATGCTGCTGAAAGGTATAGAAAGGTAAGGACAGAGGACTTATCATTAGATCATCAACATGGAAGGCATTAGTGTCCTCAACTGGTGGTTTTGGTGGCTTAGTGGGGTAGATGCAAGGAAAATGGGAAGGAGAGAAGTTGGGGGTAGAGGACAGCAACCCTAGAAACCTCTCATTTAATAGGTGTCTAGTGGAAACAAGTTTAAGTTGGCAGTCTGGCCCATTTTCTTTCCTTGAGAGAGTCAGCTTCAGTGATAGAAGTATTTACACGTATACAGATTTTAAAATCTAGAAATCACCCTAGAGATGAATTAATGCAATTCCATCCTTCTGTACATGAAATACTTGAGGCCCCCCCAAAATGACACTAGTTGCATGAGAACATAAAGCTTATGAGTTAATGAGAGAGCCAGACCGAAATAGAAATTTTCTGAATCTTAATTCAAGGTTATTTATATCTTACTGAAAAAGTCAGCTAGGTTATAATTTTAATTTTTTTTATGCAAGCAGGAATAAAATGTATTTGGTTTAGCTATCAACATAATAGAATGCTTGGCTGTTGGACTTTATATAAGATTTATTCAACTACTTCATTTTCAGGTTGTACCAAGTGCCGCCAGGTTAACCCATCCAAGTCCTACTCATCATTCTGGTCGCAACTCACACGTCAGGAAGGTAAAGTCTCTGCCCCCAAATTATGTAGCACAAAGCCAAATATAATACAATTTGTTATTATTCATGCTTTTGAATTATGCATGAATTTACTTCTTCTATTTGTAGGAATAATTGAGATGTTCTAAGTTTATAAGAGCAAATGACTCCTAGCTTCTCCGAGAACCACGAAGAGCCCTTTTCTCCTACTAGTATTTTTTTCTTTAGTTATAAAAATGCAAATATAAGTTGAAAAACTTAGAATTGTATTGTTGATTGCTTATACATTTAACCTGACAACCGATTCAGTCCTCCTCAAGGGGCTTTTTACAGCGAAAAATAATAATATTCCAAACAAATTACAGATAAGATATGTACATTTTGTGAAAATATTAATTTATATGTACATTTGGGTCAGGATATATATCCATTTGCGAGGAATTATAAGATAATTTTTCAGTCATGTCAATTGAAGGTAAAAGGAAAAGCTTCTTTGAAGAAATAACATGTCACGCTCTTTGGGTGCTTTCATTCAGAAGAAATATAATACCCTAGTAATATTAAAATCCCCTAGCGTGTGTGATATGGGTAATGTCATCTCTTTCCCTTTCTCTCTCTCTCTCTCTGACTCTGTTGGAAGTCATCCAATGAGAAAAGTAAGGATTTATTCCTTTCAGTGCAAGAAAGAGACAACTAAAGCTTATCCGTTATTGGAATTGGAAGTTAATGCAGTGCTCCTTCATAAGACTCAGGGCTAGAAATCAGTACAGGTCCTAGAGTAGACTTCCCTTTGAAGGATGAATTTATTGATTTCATTGGCATAATGTTCAAAAGGGTGGTTATTTGCTAACTCTCTTCATCCTCTTTTTGGGTATCAAATTGAGGCTTTAGCATGTATTTTGAAAATCTCCTTTGTCTTTAATCTTTTCCATTAACTTTAGATGTTTGGTGTATTTCAAAGAAAGTTTAATATGCTCTGATTCATTTATACTAAAATTTCAGATTCGTTTATGCTGAATTCTGTTTTTTTTTTAAGGATTTTATTTATTTATTTGAGAGAGATAGAGATATAGAGAGCGCGCAAGCAGGAGGCAGAGGGAGAGGGGAGAAGTAGACTCCCAGCTGAGAAAGGAGCCTGATGCAGGGATGGGGAGAGCGGGGGTTGGGGGCACTCAATCCCAGGACCCTGAGGTCCTGACCTGAGTCAAAGGCAGGCCTTTAACTGACTGAGCCACCCAGGTGCCCTTATATTGAATTCTTAAAAACTGTTAAGTTTTGATATTTAGGAATACTGAAGAGACCTATTAAAGTCTTCACCTAATGAAAAAAAAAGATACTGTATTTTACTGAAGAAAATACTTGTTAGAATCCTTAAAATTTAAGTGTTCCTAATATAAAAAATAAATCCATAAATAAAGATGCATATTTTAGTACAGAAATTTCCATCCCTTTTCAAGATGACCCAGCAATCAAGGGAAAAAGATGGAGGGAATTAGTAATTTGGGGGCAACTACATGCACCTTGGTGCTGGGTGCCTTTTGCATATGTCCTATCTAATTCTTACCTTAAATTTTGACAGTACTATTATTGAACCCATTTATCAGGTCAGGAGACCAAAGTTTAGAAAATCTAAGTAATTTGCCCAACAATAACCCCAGTTAACTAATTTGCCCACCAAAGATCTCTGAGTCTAAATTTCAGCTTTGCTACTATAGAGATATACCAACAAATAAATTAATGAATAAGTAAATACATTAGCAAAAAAAGTTCCCATAATCACACTTAGCGTAGGTCTTACTGTTTTTATATTATTATCTAATTTATTCTGTCTTCCCCACTAGAATCTAAACTCTTTAAGAACTTGTAACATATCTACTTTTATGTTTCTGTAGGTTTTGGCCTAGAGAAAGGAATCTATCATCTATCTATCTATCTATCTATCTATCTATCTATCTATCTATCTATCATCTATCTATCTATCTATTGATCTATCTATCTATCTATCTATCTATCTATCATCTATCTATCTATCATCATCTACCCACCCATCCAGCCATCCATCCATCCATCCACATGAATGATTGACCAATAATCAATGTTTACTCTTTTGCCCTCTGGTCTGGAACTCAATCAAGCTTCAAATATTATCTGTTTTTCTTTCAAAGTGTTACAAATTTGAACTTTCAGGTTTGGCTGGCCAATCTATCAATTTATTTCAAAGGTAGCGTTAAATACTACATTTTCCAATAATGTACATATAAATCATTGAAAATAAAACTCTGTGTGTGTATATTATAACACCTATGATGAGCACCCGTAATGTTTTTACAACTCAATTTTTGCTTAACTATATTCCATACTACCACGTAGTCTTGTTCTAGTTTGTATCTGTTATAAAATATTCCACTAAGTGAACGGTCATGCTTTATTTAAATATTCACTTATTACTAGGTAAAGATGTTGCAACATAACTATTTCCTATAGGCCTTTTCTTCAGGATATAGTCCTAGAAATCGATACCTGAGTCCAAAGCCTGTGAAAGTCTTCTGCGAAATAACACATTGCAATTGATTTCAACATGTAAATTACTATTTGGGTGGAAAAAAAGAATCTTTAGGCTTTAGAAATGACTGTATTCTTTTCAGGAGAAGAAAGGAGATATTTGTAGTGTTTTTCAAATATAACACATTGCCATTGTTAATTGGTAATTGTTAATTAATCCTAAGATAGAACCTACCTAATTAATTCATTAGTATCTCTGTATCACCAGGGATCTAAGTTACTGAGTTTAATATTTGCAGTGAAGCAATGTTGAAACAAGGGAAAAAAGAGCCTGAGACAGGATATAAGAGAACTAATTTATGATCCTGGCAATGCCACTAACCAACCATAAAGTATTAGATTTTCTTGCCTAAATTCTGAGCAAAAGTTTCTTCCCTTTCATAATTCACAAGGATGTAAAGGGTCTACAGTGTGGTACTGCTTGTCAAATCTCTTTGTAAACTCCTCATGGCTAAAGTATTATTATTGAAAGACTTAAAATTATAAATTTCAAAGCTTTCTACTAGTAAGATGCCAGATAACATGATTTCTATACTTGGATATAAATTGATTTTGCTCCTACATCATCTTTATTAACAAAATGAGCTCCTCCGAAGTCAGTGTTAATATAGAGTTAGACACTCTTAGAACCTGAGACAACTGCACCAACATGTAGGGAAAGCAATCAACTTATACACAGACAACACAGTTTATACATTTAGATTATTCATTCATGCACAAAATCTGTTCAAATACTATTAGAGCGCCTAGAATGTGCTAATCACCATTCTGGGCATTGGGGATATAATGATAAGCAGAACATGCATTCCTTTTCACATTCCACTGACATGGAAAAGCATGAAAGTAAGTGCAGCACTAAAAATGGGTCTAGTCGATTTTACAGGGATATAGCAGAATTGTTTACTAGAAGATTTAATAACCTTAACCAAAGTATTTTGCAATTACCTTTAATTGGTAGCTGTGTAATTACCTACATTCAGGGTCCAGTCATGCAACATTGCCATCTCTCTCTCAGGTGGATTGTGGTTTTGATGCAATCAGTTGGGGGCTGGGGATTTCCATTTCTGCCAACACATACCACACAAAAAAGGGGAGAACATCCCCTCAAAAGCACTTGATCTGTACTAACAAGAAAATAAAAAATACTTAGATTTAGGATTAAGGGAAGGCTGAACCCAATGCAACACGTTGAGCACTGAAGCTGCAGTTAGCCTTGAGGGCATTTGCTAAATTTGATGAACTCAAACTTTGATCGTCATGGATTTGTGGGACACAGAGGACAGGAGACAATGCTCAGAACCTAATCACGACAGAATGTCTATTAAGAAAATGTCACTATAAATGATTTATCCTAAAGAGCTACACTGTCATCCTCAGTATACCAGTGAATAAGAAATATCCATCTCCTTATCATCGTCTCACCCAAAAAGATGAACTAGTACTTGAATCTTGGTATTGAGCAACAGAAGTATTTGAAAAGTTGTAACAGTAAGGAGGACCTCATAGATTTGTAGCCTATATTTAGAGTATCTGAAATACCCAGATGAAGAGACTGGGCAATTATGCTAAAGAGAGTGAGTAGTTATGCTAAGGTGATCTCAAAATGGTAGAGCCTTGAGTCACCTCCCAGGAAAAAATGGAAATCCTCTCTAGGGGAACTCATATTTACCCTGTGCCTCATGGAAAATATGCAACTTGCAACCAAAACTCTGTAAGTACATCTAAGAACAAGGTCAGTTTTTTCATTAATTTGTTCAATAAGTAGTTACTCAACGTGTGCTATATATCAGACCTTCAGCAGTGAAGAAAATAGTTGAAAACCCTTATTATTATGGTGCTTACATTCAAGTGGGGAGAAAGAACAAGAGAACAAAATAAAACAAGACCAAACCAGAGAGGGAGACAAAACATAAGAGATTTAATCATAGGAAACATACTGAGGGTGGCCGGAGGGGAGGGGAGGGGAGTGGAGAGAGGGGGTAACTGGGTGATGGACATTAAAGAGGGCATGTGGTGTAATGAGCACTGCATATTATATAAGACTGATGAATCACAGGCCTGTACCTCTGTAACCAATAATATGTTATATGTTAATTAATTGAATTTAAATAAAAAAGTGTTTAAATAAATAAATAAATAAGAACAGGCATGAGAAAAAATAAAAATTAGTTCACTATATATATATGTGTATATATATGTATATATACTTTCATATATATATATATATATATATATATATATAACTAATTTTTAGAAACATTCCATTTCTTTCTATAGCAGGGTGAATTTTACTCTATGTAAAAGCCTCTAAACTTTTCTTAAAAAATAGAGAACTAAAAAATATGTACAGGGAACTAAAAATCTTCTCTGAGGGTTATATTATAAAACATATAAATGATCAGACCAGAGATAGACAAAGAGAAAGATCCCAGGCCAACAGGAGGACATTGACTTCATGCATTCATCATTCAACAAATTATTTCTTAGTACCTTATACGTGGCAGGTGCTGTTCTAGGCACTAGGAATACTACAGTAAATAAGACAAGCAAAGTCCTAGTTCTCATGGAGGGGAATGGCAAAAAACAGAAAAAACTCATTCTGGAGAAGAATATTTAATGTTGTGGAGATATGTTTATATCTTATCAAACTAAAAATGGTGTGTATCGGAAGCAAAGTACTATAAAAATATTATATACGTATTATTTTGTTGTTAATGCGTATTTAGAGATCTATTATATAACAGAATATTGTATATAAACACACACACATACATATGCCCAAGACTAAGAGGATATTGACTATAATATAATTAATGTTTATTTCTGGGTAGTGAGATTATGAGTTGCTTATTTAATTCTTGTGTTTTTTTTTTCTATACTTTCCAAATTCTCAATAATAAATATACATTACTGTTACCATCAGAAAACCATACTAACACACATGTACATGTGTCTGTAGGTAGGCACACAGATGTCTAGCAGGGTGTATACCAAAGATTACTAGCAGTTAACTCTTGGTAGCAGAATATGAGGTGATTTTGACTTTTTTCAATGAACTTTTCGTATTACGTAAATTTTAATGGATTTCTGTTTTTCAAAAAGTTATTCTTTTTGAATACTACTTAAAAAAATGTTAGATGGTAGTGAGTGTAAAGGAGAATATATATTGCTGGTTTTACAGATGGAGGATGGCTCCACGAGCCAAGGAACTCGGCCAGCCTCCATATCTATCTATCTACGTCTACATTTATATAAATGTAGAATAAACCACAATGGATGCCATTCCCAGCAAACTGGCCAAGACAAACCAAGGTGTTGGTAAGGATAAAGCATAACCGAGATGATTGCTCATTTATTAGCTTTATTTTGCTGCTATAATAGAGTCTCACAAACTTAAAAGGACATAAACTTATTATTTTACAATTTTGTGGGTTATAAGTCCAACAGGGTCTCACTGGCCTAAAATGTAGTTGTTGGCAGGGCTGCTTTCCCTTCTGGAGGCTCTAAGGAAGAATCTGTTTCCTTGCCTCTTCCACCTTCTAAAGGCTGGTTACATTCCTTGGCTCATGGCTGCATGTGTTATCCTTCTTCAAAACCAGTGAAAGTAGGTTAAATCCTTCTTATGTTGAATCAACTCTTCTGTTTCCCTCTTCTACTTTCAAGGGCCCTTGTTTATTGAGTCCACTGTGGGGATAACTCAGGATAATCTCCCAATCTCAAAGTTCTTATTCATACATTTGTAAATTCTTTTTGTCATGTGAGGTAACACATTTACAAGTTCCAGTGATCAGGCCATGGGTATCTTTGGGGTGTGAGGAGCATTATTACGCCCACCACTGAGGGGAATGTTAACACAATTATGAAAAAACAATTTGTATTACCTAGAGGAGTTCAACAGGACATGTTCTAAGACTTAGACATTTTACTTCTAGGTATATATCCTAAGAAATTCTTTCATATATTCATAGGGAGACATGTACAGAATGTTTTTAGCATAATCGTTTTGAATAGCTCCAAAGTAGAAAAAATCCAAATGCCCATCAATGGTAGAATGGATAAATATATTGTAAATATATCTACAATGTAAATATATTTTATATGAAATATAAAACAATATTATACGGCAGTGCAAATTATTGGTTTAACAACTACAGGCATCAACATTAATGCATCTCCCAAATGTGATATTGAGGTGGAGAAACAAGTCATAGAAAAATATATAAGGCATGATACTATGTATATAAAATTCAAAACATTCAAAATTAAACAATATATTCTTTATGGATGTATAATTATTATAAATTGTAAACAACAAGAGAATTTTCAACCTGAGATGGGCCCACATACCCAAGTGTTTTCTTGATTTTTCTTTTTGTTGTTTGTATGCTTTATTTTATTTTTGTTTTTATTTTTTAAAAGATCTTATTTATTTGAAAGAAAGAAAGAGAAAGAGAGAGAGATCATGAGCAGGCGGGGAAGGATAGAGGGAGAAGAAGATTCCCTGCTGAGCAAGGAGCCCCATGCAGGACTCGATCCCAGGACCCTGAGCCAAAGCAGACGCTTAATCGACTGAGGCACCAAGGCATCCTATGTGCTTGATTTTAAATCTTTCTGGAAATTGTGTTATTCTTTACTTTTTTTAAGGATGTAAAATATATTTTATAATAATCTTAAAAAAAGATTTGATGGGGTGATCTTAGCTTTGTTATATACAAGCCTGTGTCTTTGGTCCAGTTATTTCATTGAGTTTCAAGATTAATCATCTATAAAATGGAGATAATTATACTTACCAATGTAAAAACAAAATTAAATAATTCATGTAAATGTCTGATAAACAACCCATAATATGAAATAATCCCTTCTTTAAGATTGATAGAGTCAGCATTTTTGTGCATTCTAAACAATGGGTCACAGATCTCTGTTAGTCTGAGTTGCCTTTCTTCTAATACATCACAAGTATTCTCTTTTATTTTACTTCTCAAATATCCTGAGTCTCATTATTAAATTCCATTATCCAAAATAATCCAAATATGCCTTCAATTTATTCAACAAGTATTTGTTGAGTGAGCCATTGTTTCAGATAAGAGGGATACATCAGTGACCAGCCATACGAAGTCGTTGTTCTGATGGAGTTTAGAGTCATTCTTGTGGAAGGAGACAGAACTTTAACCTACCCATTATGATTCATTTATCTGTCTGTCCATATGCCTGTCTGTGCATCCGTGCATCCATCAACCCTTCCATGTGTGCAATGAATTTACATAGTTACATGTAACCATGATGGAAGAGAATGAACTGGATAATAAGATGAAGAGTAAGAATAGTGGGTCAAGGGTTGGCTAATGACAACAGGGCACTGAGGAAAGTTTTTCTGAAGAAGTAAAGGATTATGAACTGACTGCAGTGAGGCAAGATAAGATCAGGAAACCATGTCAGAAGGTGCGCTACTCTTCTTAACCCTGTGTCCACCCCTTCCGACCTGATGTGTGCTTTGGGAGACTGGCATAGACTGTATCAGGAGGCACGTTGCCCTCTGACATCCAGTGGACTTTAGCCAATGGGGGAGTACTAGCAGGAGATCAGAGTGAAGTGGGAGACTGAGGTTTAGGGGATTTGTTTTTTCCTGATGGGTCTATGTGAGCTGGCTTTATCCTACAATCACAAATCAAAAGTCCCATCAGCTGGCCCTAACCAGTCCCCTTTCCCTCTCTTCTTACTCTTTCAGGCCTGAAGTGATAAAATCTCCCACTGTCCCTATCACTGTCACTATCCCATTCCTTGTTACTTTTCCTAAACCCTCTCCACACCTTTGCAAACAGTCTTCTCAATTAGCTTGAGGATTCCATCTTTTCTCTGCGGAGGTCCTGACTGATGCAGAGGCTGTTGAGGTAGACTATGGGAGCAAAGCAGGAGAGAGGGGACTAGAAGTGGATATGGTGGGAAGAGGTCATTTTCTGTATATATTTTGGGGATACAACCAGCTTGATGACAAATTGAATGTTATATCTGAGGGAAAAAGAGGAGAAAGACTCCCATGTTGGTTGTCATCAAGTGTGTGGGTAGTGGGACCATTAAAAGAAAGAAAGAGCAATGGAGAAGAAGGAGTGGGAAGCTGGTGAGGGGGAGAGTGGAAAGCAGGTTTTACTTCTTGAAAATGTTACATTGGGATTCTTCGGTTTTTTCTTTTCTGCTTGTCTTCAGAGAGTGAAAGTTTAAAGGAGATGGAAAATGGTGGAAGGAGGCCAGGCTCATGGGGATGGACACTGGGCCATGATGTTAAGGTGAATATTTGTTTTAAGCCAAGTATGGAGTTCAGAGGAGAGGTCTTTTCTGTAGATATAAATTTGGTCATTGTCAGCATACAGATGGTATTTAAAGCCAAAAGACTTGATAAGATCCTCTATGAAGAGTGCATGTGTCTAGCCCCTAAAACCTGCAAGTTCTTAATAAACACATCTACGTTCTTGGTCCACTGCCACTTAAACAAACTCTTCTGTACTCTATATAGTTTAGGGATTTCAGAACTCTGGACCTCTATTAACTGAGTGACTAAGTGCCAAATTATTTCTGTTTTTCTATATCTTTGCTTTCTTTCTTGAAATAATTATAAACAGCCTTTCTTCCTACTCACTTGCTACCTTAGATCTCAAATTTTATAGGAGTTACTATATTTCTTCTCACTCTTCTTTGTGTACTTTTCAACTTTTCTCCTCTGTTACCGTTAAAACGCTTCTTTCTCTTTCAGTCAGCAAATATCTTCAGTCACAGCACAATGTTTCTTTAGCTGCCTTCTCTCCCTGAATTCCAATTTGCACTTTTAATTTTTTCCTTCTATTTTTATGTTTTATTCTGTTAAGCTTTTGTTTTCTGAACTAACAAACTGCACAATAATGGATAGATTGGCTCTCGATTTCCCTTAATTAATTCACTGCCTAGAAAAAAAGCAGTATTTTCCTTCAAAAAAGCCCATCATTTTGAAAGGATAATAATTATTTTTTAACTGGAGTGCTACCAGGAATACCATGCACTAAAAACAAAACAAAACAAACACTCTCTTTAAGGTAGCTCCCATTTTTTAAAAAAATAGTTAATCCTTTTTCTATTTCATCTATGAGATAAGCTGGGAAATGATCAGTTCTGGGGCTTTTTGGTAATGCAATTGAGCCTTTCTTTTTTTCCACTGACTTTTATGGGTTAAATTTAGAGATTCCTTGGTAATTGTGGATCCACTGGGGTGACCAACTATCTGAGTTTTCCCAGGACTTTTCCCAGTTTTCACACTGCAAGTGAAATCCCTTGGCTCCTGGCAAACCAGATGGTTAGTTACCCTACAATAGGTCAGACTATCTGAGTCATTTGAAAGCACACAGATCCAATGCAGAAAGACAGAACTTGCTTTTAGGTAACTGGAATGATTTCCTAGTAACTATTATGTATGGACCTGACAGGTTTCTCATTTATGAGGATGTGGTTCTTAGAAAATAAACTATTTTTAATAAACAATAAAATTAATGGCATCTTTTTCTCATGTTTTCATTCTGACAGGTAAAGAAGAGTGTAATGTGTTTCTTTTCTGGCCTAGGATGTATGATTTATATGGGTCAATATTGTATAGTATTTGGGGTACATAACCAAGCAAAACCAAAACAGAGCTAAATATTATATAGCTTATATTGTTGGAGTTTTATACGAACACCAACATGATGAGAAATTAAAAAAAAATAACTCCTCATCCTTCTTGCCTACTCTGTCAATGGCAGATTTACTCGTTTTCTATTCAGGGCTCTAGACCACCAACTTTTGTGTGCATGTCTCATGTCCTTGGCATCCCGAACGCTTTATTTTTTACTGATCTTTGTCCTATTATTTTTTTTCTAGAGCTCTATCAAGATAAATTGTTTCCATATTTTATATTGCATCATCCTCTTACAAGAAAGGAAAACCTTCATTTTCTTATCTCTATTAAACATTTTTTCTTACACTGTCCCCCGCAAGATACACTATATAAATAATTACATATGTTTTAAGATTGTGAGTGAAAATGGCAAGGTTTGAGAAAATTACCTTCTTTCTGCTACCCAATACAAGCCAAAAACTGCAAGTTCTCTTACAAATATGTAATATACCTACTTTTTAATTACCCAAGCTTGACAGAAAAATGGGTAGGTTTTAACTTGTTCCCTATTTACCATCCCCTTCCCTCAATTCAAAGCAGAAAGAACATTTTCTATAAGAAATGTGTCAGAATTTGCCCTTTTTTCTTAAGATAAGACCTGCTTGTCTATGAAAAGCTACAAAAAACGTGAGTTGGTAGAATTTTTACTTAAACCCCCTGGTTGTTTTCTCTACATTGTTCAAATAATCAGAATTCTGAATCAGAACTGAGGTTTGGCTTCTTAGTTTAATCCACATTAAAATGACATGCTTGTGCTAAATTCTAAATCCCTGTCTTCTCTTTTAAGTGATCCGTTAGAATATTTTCTGATTAATAAGTATACTCAGAGAATATCAGGCATTCAAAGACAAAATATAGTCAGGGGGGCCAAGTTATCTTTGAGGCAACTGGATTTAAAAAAAAAAAAGAAAAAGAAAAAGAAAAAGAAAAACAGCAAAAGAGGTCTTTGTTTCTTCTCCTGCACAGCCTCCTGATATAATGATGCATGGCTATTGGAGTCTGTAGGCATTGTTTTCTCCTTTTAAAATACTCTCCCCCCCTCACAAATCAATTTACTGCTTGGCAAATAAACACATAATGTGTAAAGCCAACTTAGAGATTGATATAATTGAAAGGAGAGCATGAGTTTATTGGCAGGGGACCACATTTCGCCTACATGACTGCTCCGGTGGTGGAAAGCTGTTTACAGTGCTTGATGTATGATCCATTACGTCTGCTACTTGTGAAGGAATGAAGATATGGTTACACGGGACCAAAGAAAAGCTCAGGAATCCAAATCCTCACGCATCTTTCCTCTATTCACATTTGATGCTTTTTCACAGACTTCTCAAAACTGGGAATTGATTTGTTCTGATAAAAGTAATTTCAGTGTATAAAGCCATTGCAATTCTTTTACCAAAGCACTATTAAGGTTCAAATTTGTTAACAGTTTTCATTACGATATTTATATGAACGATGGAAATAATTGGTTACTCTTCAACATCAAAGTAACATTTCACATACTTACAAACATTTTAAGGGCCTCTTTTGTGAGCTCTCTGGTTGTGCCTGTACCCTTGGAGGGCCTCCCTGTGAAGTCAAGGCCAGATAGATGTTGGATTAACATAAGCAAGTCTCCCTACAACAGTAGATTTCTAATACAGAACGTTAATAAAGAATGTTGCCTTCTGAAGCTATAGATTTCTTATAAAAGTAAATGTTTGAGCAAACGCTGGAAGACCCTCCGATGGGAGTACCACTATGAAATTTCCACAACGCTTCCAGGACCAAACTAGGTGTCCTCAAAAGCCCCTTTCAAATCTAACATGCTCACCTTCTCACTAAGGATTCCATAACAGATACTTACCACAGTTGTATATGACATATAGTCAATCTGACACCGACACAACTTTATTTTATTTTTTTTAAAGATTATTTATTTATTTGACAGAGATAGAGACAGCCAGCGAGAGAGGGAACACAAGCAGGGGGAGTGGGAGAGGAAGAAGCAGGCTCCCAGCGGAGGAGCCTGACGTGGGGCTCGATCCCAGAACACCGGGATCACGCCCTGAGCCGAAGGCAGACGCTTAACCACTGTGCCACCCAGGCGCCCCCCAACACAACTTTAAAATTTGAAAGTGATTTTGACTGTTTCTGTGGAGGTAGATGTGAGGATGTTAACCTCTCTTAAACGTAGTGAGTGCTGTGCTTTTTCTTGAACATTGTCTTTTCCCTTGTACTGTATGGTTCTAATATATATATATATATATATATATATATATATATATATATATATATATATAAAGAAAACCTGTCTGGAGCTTTTTAATAATTCATGTTCTTTTTCATTACAAAACCGAAAAGTCAACTTAAAAACTTAGTAAAATTTTTATGAAAGCTGGAGCCTATAATAACTTTGACTTTTTAAGGAGCGAAGACAACAACACTGCTTCCTTATATACCTCTTTTCAATAAAAACCAATTTAAAAATTTCCGTTTTTCAAGGAGGGATGATTTCCACAAACAAAACATAAGTATGCATCACATTGCGCCGGGGTGGACGCCTGTCACTCAAGTCACTGTCATGCCGCAAGCTACCCTGATACGATCAGAAAGGAAAATAGAGTTAGTTAGATGGGTTTACAGAATGATGTCTGCATGAGTGCCAGATGTTTGTGCTATAACCATATTATGTGCACTCAATTTTTATTATAGAACAATTGCTTCTAATAACTTTTATGTTCATGATCAATGTGTCATAAATTCACCTGAATTTCAAAAATGACCTAAGAAATCTAAAGAATCGCTCTTCAGTTGTTTTTTCCCAATATATTCAATAATAACAATAAAAGAAGTAACTGATTTGAGCAGGTATTGAACTGTGGATTCTGACAATCTGTGAGATCTCAAATATGTGGCCCAGTGCTCCTGGTTCATGAAGACCTGCCATTATGTCCGAGATGATTATCAATCATCGGCTGCACAATATTGTCTGCTGTAAGTGCGGAGTGTGATTAATAGCACCAATTCAAGCATGATCTGGAAAGCTGTGATCTTTATTGACTAAGTGAACTGGTGACTCTCTCTTTTCACGTCGTTTGTACTCAATTTGTGCTGCTTTCAGTTATTGATATAGTCTATTACTATTTCAGTTATGATATCATTCCACATTGTATCAAATCAATAGTAAATGTCACACGAAGCAAGAAACATGTTCATTTATCCTGTGGAAATATCTTAGCCTATTTTTGTCATCTTCAATGTCATTCAGCAATAAACTGATGGAAATAATCTAGGTTTGATGATCAATTTATTTACATATATAACAGGCTTTTACCTTCATATTTATAAATATTTCTTCCATCTTTACCACAGACTCTAGGTTTTCTACACTCTGATTCCTTAACATTAATACTGATAGTGACCACATTTTCAGCTGGATGAAAGCGGAAAACAGACAAAATATTATTTTAGGAGAGTGTACATTTGTTGGCTGTCTTGGAAATCAGCTTCTACCTCATTTTTGTCTTGAGCGTATATTGTTTAATCTTTAAATATGGGTTGTATATTTACATATAAACCCACATACATATGGCATTGGTTTCTGTTACAAACAAATCCGATTTAAATTAAATGTCTTCCTGTATTTAATCTGAAATGCCAGGTGGTAATTAGCCAAAAGAAATACGGTGTAGTTGGTAAGAGCATGGGCAGGTGGAGCCAGACTGTTTAGGCTTAAATTTGGTTAAATCATTTATTAGCTATATAATATTAAGAACTGAATTAAGCACTCTGCGTTTCAACCTCATCATCTGTAAAATTAGCTGTTGGGAAATAATATGTATTAATTAATGTTCTAACTGTTCTTAGAACAGTTTCTGGCTCATAAAAAGCACTTAATTACTGTTAACCTCTTATTGTTAGTTGTTATCCTAGTGAAGGTATCAAAACTAGGCACCTGGTTATATGTGTTTGGACTCGTCATCATGCAAAAGGCATTTAGACCTGAAACTGGAGGAGTTCGGCTAGTGAAGGGCCGTGGGCTCAGAGAAGTAAGCCAAGACTGTGTGTAAATGGTCAGCCCGGTATTTAGAGGTTTAGCCAGAAAGCGAGACAAGGAACTGGTAACAAGATTGGAGGAAAGAAGGACAGTATTCTGAAAATCCAGT
The DNA here is from genome assembly GCF_024610735.1 of Ursus americanus. Taxonomy (NCBI): domain Eukaryota; kingdom Metazoa; phylum Chordata; class Mammalia; order Carnivora; family Ursidae; genus Ursus; species Ursus americanus. The sequence continues at coordinate 32,661,534 of NC_142138.1, forward strand.
GCACAAAGTATTTCAAAAAGGAAAGACTGATCAACTGTTTTCACTGTGAAGAGGAGGTGATGGTAGGATTAAGAATTGTCCATTAGCGCTGGCAACAGGGTCACCTTGACAGTAGCATTTTCCTAATGTGATGGAGTGAGAAAGAAGCAAGGACACAGAAAAGCGATGGTACTGAGCACAGACAACAAACTCTAGGAGCACAGAAATGTGTCAGTAGGTAAAGGGGACCAACAAAGTGTAAGAATTTTTTTTAAGTTGAAATGTATTATAGAGCGTTTATTTGCTAATAAAAATGATTCAGTAGATATTGAAGTTGATGGTGCAGGAGATGAGGGGATTGGTTGCAGGAGCAAAATCCTTCAAAACATGCAAAGGACTGAGTTATAATGTTCTAATTTACCGTTCAGTATAATTTGTTATTGTTGTATATTGTCTTCTTGTCCCCTCAAATAAGACCCTATGAAGGTGTTATTTCATTTGTCCCACCTACAAGAGGGCTATGAAACAGGCATATAATAAATATTTGTTCAACAAACATAGGCACAAATAAATGAATGAAAACATAAATAAACAAAAATAAACAGATGAAGCAGTGGCACGGCCTTAGATGGGAGGACAGACAATATTTTCATTGTAACAAGAGGGAAGAAAACCATACAGGAGCAGATGGATGTACATTAGTGGGGTTGTCAAGCATAACGCATAGGTGTTCCTAACAGTCTACGTCTATCATAGCACTGAAATACAATATGCAAAATTTACTTTAAGGGGGAATAATGAGAGATAAAGTTAAGGAAATCTTGCAGAGAATAGTAAAAAAAGACAATGAGACAATAGGAGAAAACCATATTTTTTAAAAATGATTAGAGATTTGATTAGAAGGTCAGACATCTAATGAATTTCAGAAAGAAAATAGAGAAAAGAATGGAAGAAAATTATCAAATAAGTATTACAATATATGTGTTAAAACAATGATTATTAAAATACATAATTGTCATTAAATTTGCATCATCAAAAGGGTTATGTGAAGAGCTCAAAGCTTGTAGAGAGAAGAAAAATATGACCGTTCTTATGCAAAGTTCATACAAAGTCAAGAGACTCTCAGTAGTAATGGTAGTCAGAAGACAAAAAGAGTAATGATTTACAAATTCTGAGGAAATCTTGGTTTTATCATAGAATTCAATAGTGGGAAAAATTATGAATCCAATGTGAAGATACAAAAAAATACACATGCAATTTCTCAAAAAATTACCATCTTTGCACATGTGATCAGGAATTTACTAAATTGAGAAAGTTAAATAAGAAAGGACAAGAACATGAGATCAAAGAAACTGGAAATCCACCCCAAAAGATAGGCAAAAGATGACCAAGGAAAAAAGTTCTAAGACAAGAGCTATGTGTAGACCATAAGAATAACTAATTCATACTGGAGCAGGAAGATACAAGTATTCAGGAGCAAGAATTCTGCAAATAAATTGAGGTGATAAATTCTGGAAGGTATCTGAACATTTGAGAAATTGCACTGAATAGCTACTGGAAATTATAGATGAATTGATTAGTATAGAAATAAGTATGCAAAACAATACAAGGCAATTTTTAATAATAGGAGAAACTATTAATCATACAGGAAAGAAAAAATAAACATGTCACTTGACTTGGCAGTGTGTTATTTTTATACATTCAAAATAGTATGAATATTAAGTAAATAGTCTGAAGATATGTTAAAATGATAGGTGGAAAAAAAATCCAGAATGGGATTATTGATGTAAAAGGACTAAATTTGTACCCACCATAAAAACAAGTCATTAGATAATATTTAAAATACAGGATCAAAGGGCACCTGGGTGGCTCAGTCAACTAAGCAGCTGGCTTTCGATTTTGGCTCAGGTCAGGATCTCATGGGTTGTGAGATTAAGCCCCACACGGGCTCTACACTCAGCAGGGAGTCTGTTTGGGATTCTCTGCCTCTCCCTCTCTCTCTCCCCCCTCCCCCTGCTCATGCTCTCTCCCTCCCTCTCTCAAATACATAAATAAATCTTAAAAAAATAAAATAAAATACAAAATCATTCAACAGCAATGTATGAAAATATTAAACAAATTTTAAGATAAATACAAGAACAAGTAGAAGGGGATACCTAGGGGAGAACAGAAGGGCAGAACTGCTTTTTTACATGAAACCTTACACTTGTATTATCTCAATAAAACGAGTATAAAGTTAATTTGAATGCATGCACACATGTGTATAACCACTCCACTGGCTATTGATGGAGACCTCAAAATAAGGTCTGGACATACTCTGTAGTCATACTTGAACTTATTTAAAATGTGCAATTGATTAGTAATGCAGACCTAGGCATGTCTATATATACACACAACTATACAACAGTACTCACCTAGAAGACACACACACACACACACACACACACACACACACACACACACACACACTCACATCATACTCAGTTAAGTGACAGTCAAGGTCAACTGCCTGTGTTCAAACCCAGTTATCCTAATAGTTAATCACCGGTTGGCAACTGTAAATGAATAGAGAATTATAAACAATTTTGATGGCTATTTTAAGTTTCAGATGCTTATATCTTTTGTATTTACTATAAGAAGGAGGAACAGTGGTTAAACATAGCGATTTTTAAAACTGAAGTGAAATGTATAGCTCTACTGTACAAGTGGATGACTTTTGACAAACACAGCGACACATTCAGTACACTAATTATGGTATAAAATTTTTCATCGCCCCAGAATATTCTCTCATGCCCCGCTTCAGATATTTCTCACCCTCCCGAAGACAAGCACTATTCTGATTTCTATATACATAGCTATACCTGATTTTGAATATCATATGAAAGGACTCATGTAGTACATCTGGTTTTGCGTCTAATTTCATTTACTCAAATAATGAGGTTCAGATTCATTTTTGTTTGTTGAGTGATTCTGCTCTGAGTTCCCCAACAAGAAAGAACTGACTGCCCAACTGCAAGAACTGTGGTCACCTGCTAGCCTCTGCCTGAAGCTCCTTCATGATCCACCTAAGCTTTGAGGCTGTGTTACACTTTCCTTGAGAGGTGCTCTTGCAATGGCAAACCAAGGCAGAAGTAGGTGAGATCATGCTGTTACTGAGAAGGACTCCAGCCAATGGCAGTAAAGTCTTGGTGCAAGACATTTACACCCTATGCAGAGCCCCTCTTATGAGAAATCTTGGCTCACAAGCTTCCCATTGATCTGGCAGAGACCTTCAGGACTGCAAAGGCATGAAGAGTTCTGACCAATCAAGTTTTCTCTTCTCTCTTTCTTCAGGTGTTACTCTCTAATAATTTTGTGCAGTCCCACCTCCTCAGTAGTTGCTTCCCAACGGACTTAACCTGTGATCACGGATGTGTTGTTCATGCGATTTTGTTGATGACTAGTGCTCCGTTGTGAAAGCACATCACAATTTCTTTATCCATTCTCTTGGACTTTGGAATTCTTTGTGGGTTTTGGTTATTATGAATAAAGCTGCTCTAAACGTTCCAGTTCATGTCTTCGTTTGTGGACTGATATTTTGGGACTAGAATGACCTGACCAGAGGGGAGGTATATAGTTAACTTTGTAAGAAATGGCCCATTTTGTAAAGTAGTTGAATCATTTTACATTCCTAGCAATATGGGAAAGTCCAAATTGCACCATATTTTTGTCAACATTTGTTATCAAGAATCTAAATTTAGCTATTCAAGTAGGCATAAAGTGATACTTTGTGATTTTGGTTTCCCTTTCCCCAGTGATGCTAGCATTTTCATGTGGTTATTAATCATTTGTTTATATTCTTTTGTTAAGTATCTGCTCAAATCTTTCATCTCTATACTCTATTGGGTTGCCTTTGTTTTTGCTTGTATTTTGGTATTGACTTGTGAGCATTTGTAAACATTCTTTATAAAAATCCTTTGCAGGGGAGTACCTTGATGTCTCAATCAGTTAGGCATCCAACTCTTGATTTGGCTCAGGTCATGATCTCAGGGTCTGAGACGGAGACCCCTGATGGGCTCCTTGCACTGGGCGTGGAGCCTGTTTGAGAATCTCTCTCCCTCTGCTCCTCCCCTGCCCTCCTCCACATTCTCTCTTTCTTTAAAAACAAGCAAACAAAAAACAAAAAAACAGGAAGAAAAAAAATCCTTTGCAAGTATAGGTAGTGTGAATAGTGTCTCCCAGTATGTAGCTTGCCTATTCATTTTTTATTACTGGTGTTTTGATTGATGTTTTTAAAAAAACTGATGAAAATATTTTATCATTGCTGTCATTCATGATTATTACTTTTGGTGTCCTGTTTAAGAAATTTTGCAGACCCACCATTTGCAAAGATATTCTCTTATATTTCCCTCTAAAAGAAGTTTTATGGTTTTAACATTTATCTTTAAGTTTATGATCCATCTCAAATTTATTTTTGTTTATGAATATATATTTTGGTATATTTTTTCCTCCTATTTATCTACTTGTTCCAGTAACATTTGTTGAAAAGATTTTTTCTTTCTTTAATAACTCAGTCTTTGCCAAAAATTGAACATGTTGTTCTATTTCCAGACTCAGAATACTGTTCCTCTGACCTATTTGCCTATCCTTAAGCTCATATCAAACTGGTGTATTATTGTAACATTACAGTGAGTCTTGAAATCAGTGTTAGTCCTCCAACTACATTTTTCTTTTTAAATATATTGTGGCTATTCTTGGTCATTTGCATGTCCATACGAATTTTAGAATCAATTTCTCATTTCCTACAAAGAAATGGATATTGATCAGGATTGCATTAGAAGTATGGACTAAATTGGGAAGAATTGACATCTTAATCATTTCCAATTCATGAGTATGGCATATCTTTCCATTTATTTAGGTCTTTGGTTTCTCTAAACAGCATTTTATTATCTTAACTACAGATATCTTCTCTGTATCTTGTTAAATCATTTAATGTAATTGTAATATTTTATGATTTTGATGTTACTGTAAATGATATTTCTAAAATTATATTTTCTAAATTTATGCTGGAAGTATATGGAAATACAATTGATCTTAGAATATTGCCTTGCTAAATGCACTTTTCATTTCTGGCAACTTGATTGTAGATTTCTTAAAATTTTATATGAAAAATAGTATCATGTTATCCGTGAATAAAGAGAGTTTATTTCTAGTGTATTGTTGAATAGAAGTGTGGCTGTGGGCATCCTTGCTTGTCTCTAATCTTAGAGGAAAACGTACAATATTTCAATATTAGATATATAATTACGGTGTTAGCTGAAGTTTATTGAAGAATATTTTTCAGATAGAGGACACTTTTAATTCGCTGAAAGCTTTTCAAAATAAAAAAAATGAGATGCTGAATTTCGTCAAGCCCATTTCTTTTTAATAACACCTTTGTAGAGATATAATCCACATATAATAAAATTCATGCTGTTGAAATGTATAATTCTGTGGTGTTTGGTACATCCACAGTGTTGTGCAATCACCTTCACTATCTAATTTCAGATCACTTCATCACCCTGAATAGACATCCCATACCCATTAGAAGGCACTCCCCAGGGGCGCCTGGGTGGCTCAGTCATTAAGCGCCTGACTTCGGGTCAGGGTGTCCTTGGATCCTGGGGTCCCGGCATCAGGCTCCTCTGCTGGGAGCCTGCTTCTTCCTCTCCCACTCCCCCTGCTGTGTTCCCTCTCTCGCTGGCTGTCTCTCTCTCTGTCAAATAAATAAATAAAATCTTTAAAAAAAAAAAAAAAAGAAGAAGTCACTCCCCAGAGTTTTTGCCCCAGCGAGGACGTCCGGTACCATGTAAACAGAGGACACTGGGTATCATTGTCTTGTTCCCGCTATCGAGGGGAAAGACTCTAGTCTTCACTGTCAAGTGGATTGTTAGTGTGGGTTTTTTGGTAGATGTCCTTTAACAGGTTGACACAGGTCTTTCAACTGCAAGTTTGTTGAGGATGTTTATGCTGAAAGGTGTTAGATTTTGTTAGATGCTTTCCCTGCATCTTTTGAAGTGATTGTGTGGCTTTTGTTCTTCTTTCTATCAACATGGTACGTTACACTGATAGATTTTCAGATGTTAAGCCAATTTGCATTCCTGTGATAAATCACACTTTTTCGTAGTCTATATTCCTTTTTGTATGTTGCTGGCTTTGCTTTGCAATATTTTGCTGAGGATTTTTATGCGATAATCATAGGGGATATTATAGTTTCCTTTCCTGATGATGTCTTTGTCTGATTTTTGGTATCATGGCAATACTGACTGACTTCACAGAAGGAATTGAGAAGGCTTTCCTCCTCTTCCATTTTTTGGACAATTTTATAAAAGTTGGTATTAATTCTTCTTTAAATGTTTAGCAGAATTTACCAATGAAGTCATCCGCACTTGAACTTCTCTTTGTGGGAAGTCTCAAAATTACTAATTCAATCTCTTTACCTATTATTGGTTTACAGAAAATTTCAAAAGATCATTTTAAGGCAAGGGCCTGTGTGAGAGTAGGTTATTGTAAAGAGACCCCAAAAGTCACACATTGGGGCTGAGGAAGAGAGAAGAGGGTATGTTAATGAGTTGGTCACCACTATGGGCTATTGGGCTTCAGTTCCCCTAGGAACTTAGGGAGATGAAATAGAAAAGTCCTCGGCATTATCACACCCAGGGCATGAGGATGATGAAGTATTTATTTACCCTAAAACTCTAATGCATCATTGGCTGAGGGTTGCTCTTAGGACCACTAACTCTTGGATGCTTCTAGCAGAAGGGCTATGCCAAAGTCCTCAGGCAGGTGGACACCATTTGCAAGTCTGGGAAGGTGAGCATGTAGAGGATATGAGTAATGCACCAACAGGGTCTAGCATATGCTTCAAGGCATAGTGTCTGTTACTTTATCATAACTCTATTACACTCTGCTTTTCATTATAGCTTCTTATCTACAAGTCTGTCACCACCAAACTGTATGCTTCTTTAGAATTTCATGTCTTAAACATTTCTCATATGTAACACCTCTTTTCCATTTTTAAGGCTACTGTCCTAGAAAAGACACAATAATCTTGACTGGATGATTACGTTAGCCTACCAACTTTTTATCTCCCCTTCTTTTTCTCAGATTCAAGGGATGATAAATAGACTCAACTTCTTTTATTTATCTATTGATTGATCGATCGATCTATCATCTATCATAAACATACAGCGCTATGTTAGTTTCAGGTGTACAGTATAATGATTCAACAATTCTATACATTTGTCACTGCTCATCAAGATTAAATGTACTCTTAATCCCCTTTTTGCAGTCATGTCTTTTTAATTGTCATAAAGGGCATAGCTCGCCTGTAGTAGATCACATGCCTTCAAAAACAGCCTCCACGTGGCCAAAGGAATATTATTTTTAGTATCCAGATTCTATTATTCTCTCCCCATGCCTATGCTCAAAATATTTCAAGCCTTCTAATGCATACTGCATATATATAGCTCTGTATGATGGGGCCACGGCCTATCTATCTAGTTCATTTTATCTCTTTCCTCTATGTACTTACACTCTAGCAATACCAAGGTACTTATAATTCTTATAATGCTAGCAACATTTACACACTTTTCTTTGCTTTTTAATACAGACTTCCCTTATTCCAATTAACACACACACACAGACACACCCACACACACCCCCCCACCCCCCCCCCACACACACTCCTTCCTCTCTTCTCCCACCACTAAATCTGGGACCACATTTCTTTCTATGCAAATCCATATAACTCACTAATACGTAATTTTGTTTGTCTCTGCGCTAGACTCAACTACTGGAGGATATAAATGATGCTATCTTTTAATATGCATATTCTCAATACTAAGTGTAGGCCTCACACATGGTAAATTATTAATAAAATATGTGAAATGAGCGGATGAATGCACTTATCATTGTCATATTTGCTACAACAACAGTGCCTAGTTTTTCTATAGAGCCAGAGAGGGGAGAGGGTACAAGAGAACAAGAGCAGAATGTCATTGAAAGAACATCATCTTTCAAACAGACAAAATGTATCTTATGTTCAAACTTTAGTTCTGCTCTTTCCTATCTAAGTGACTCAGGGCAAGTTACTTCAACTCTCAGATCCATTTTCCTCTTCTTAAAGAAAGGAATGGTCCTATTTCTTAAAGGTAGGGTTAGAAGTGCATGCATGCACACACGTACACACATGAATACACACACACACAAAGCACAATGCTTAGGGAGGCTTTCGGATTTGGGAAGCAACAAATTCCTCCTTTGGGTATGTTACTCCAGCCCATTTCTTTTTTTTTTTTTTTTTTTAAGATTTTATTTATTTATTCGACAGAGAGACAGCCAGTGAGAGAGGGAACACAAGCAGGGGGAGTGGGAGAGGAAGAAGCAGGCTCATAGCGGAGGAGCCTGATGTGGGGCTCGATCCCATAACGCCGGAATCACGCCCTGAGCCGAAGGCAGACGCTTAACCGCTGTGCCACCCAGGCGCCCCAGCCCATTTCTTGATAGACCCAAACAGTTGCTGGCCTTGAGTGAGGCCCAGAACAGAAGAGACGTCTGCAGCAGGTTCGAGCCCCATCCGGCAGATCCAGAGGCGGCGACAGACAGGGATGCCCTTTGGGGCCCTTGGGAGGTCCTCGTAGCTGAGTTGTAGCACAAGGCCTTAGGAGTGTTGAGCAAAGCCCTGCTCTCCTCCGCAGATAAACGGTTCTTGGCCTGGTACTAGGCTCTGTAGCCCCAAGAGAGCCTTGATAACAGATCTAAGTTTGAATGAAACACAAGTTAAGTATTTTTTTGTATTGTAGACCTGAGCATTTCTGCTATGAAGAAATAGAGAGAGGAAAACAGATCTGATGAGTATGCTATTGAAGTTCTTTGTCAGAGATGTTATAGATTATAATAACCGTGAATTAAATCTTAAATCAGAGTTATTTTCATATGGCCCTCCAAAATGATTTATGTGAAGTGCAGTAGATATTATAGAAAAAGCTATGTGACATTGGTGATGAATAATTTTTGATCTGAGAATAGAATCTGTGATTTGAAAATGGTTGATTCATTACGAAATGAGAGCAAGTCAAAATCCGTCTGGATATGGACGTGAAATATCTTATTTGTTCTTTGAGATACAGGAACCAGGCAGTATTTTATCATACTAGGAAACTTCTTTCCTTCTACGTTTAGAGATATTATCCTTCATCCAAGATTTTCTTTTTATGTCCTGTGCTTTTAATTTTCTAGAGTAGAAATATAAAATCAGATATTACTTGGAGTATATTCTTGGTAAAACAACCCGGCAGTCTTTGGTAGTGAAATATAATCTCTGCAAGTCGATGAACTGTGTCAAGGATGTTTTTGGTGATTTTCTTGTGAGACACTAAATATTTCATTGAAAAAGTAAATTCCCTTAGGGAATGATTACATATTAACACTCACCTCAGTTTCCCCTTCAAAATGTAAGATATAGAGGATACATTTCAAACAAATACTGCAGATTTACTTTATCCTTACTTACTTCTGATTATCAGCTATGTGGTAAGGCTATACAACTTTTCTTAGTTATTACTATTTGGGCAATGTTTATTTTACAAATACAAAGACGAAAGGAAACGACAAATATATATTTAACTTCTTTGTAATGGCTTTTCAATGATTATGTGGTTAATACTTCAGTGAAAGCTTTATAAATGAGATAATTACAGAAATATTGGCTATAAGGCAATTTTTCTTAATATTTATTTGAATGTCTTTGCGTGTGAAAATAATCGTATTAAAAAAAACAACACACCATGCCTCAGACTTTTTCTGAGGTTTAAAAAGCACTAAGTAGCACCAATAATGAAACCTTTCTTTTCCTTTTGTCTCCCCACCGCCCCCTCAACGCTCGACTCCAAGAAACCAGAGCCCTGTGCAGAGGCTTCCTTGCACAGAGAGAAGATTTTGAGCAGATCTATAAGTGAGCTTTGTGCATTTCCTTTTTTTGTAACATGTTCCCACTTCTGCTATGTTATCTTCTATTAGCTATATTCAGTGAGCTTTGGTTACAAAAATGTGGGTGATAGCAAGAAAGAATTTCAGTAGTTAAAATGTACAAATAAATACCTCAGTGTGTATGCTGCCTGTTCTCTCTTGAATATGTTTTCCCATTGCTGCCCAAGTGGGAGTCACGCAAGTTCTAAAGTTATTATTATGTATGCATTGATGTATACACGAAGCTATTAACACAGAAATCTTTGACAGGGCAAACTTGTAATGACTTCCCTGAAGCTGTTATCTTGAACTGTCTCTAAATTTTCCTTTCCTCTTTGTTGAACAGATCTTTTTAGGAAAAGGGCATAACATATACAGAGTCAGAACACATTTAGATTTTGCCTTTTTGTAGGTTCATAGCGGCCAAACTATTTCATTTAAAAAGTGTGAAAAAAAAATAATGCTTCTGGGCTAAGAATATATGCCAAGTTTACGCCAGCATCTCATTTTTTACGGCTGATTTATAAACCTCTCAGAAAGGATGGAAATGCTGACACATTAATAACTGGCAGAATAAGTCCTGCACACTTCGAGAAAAAAAAATAGAGAAAAGAAATAAAATGGGCAATTCCAGTGTAAAGAACGGAAGTTTCTTAAAAATGATAGGAGATATTTTAGGCTTTGCACAAAGAATCTCACTGTTTATACTTGTTTCGGTGAGAAATAAATAATTATAGATTATTTTATCTTAACAAGTATTTACTAGCATTTTACCTATTCATTTAAAATAATCCAATATTAGAATGGTATTAAAAAAGATAAGTGATAGTTTTAATGCCATTAAATGTGTTCTTTTTTTCTTTTGAAATACTATGTTAAATTTGAAGACTGTACACCTAAAATTATAATGCAGGAAGGCAAAAGTCTTAAATACAAGCATGGTAGTCCTTACATTTTAAAATTAATCTAGTAAAATATCGAATATACTTAAAAATTATAATACCCGATGTTCCTATCGGTACAGAAAACAAAAGGTACTATCATACTACGTACTAGAAGGTAAATTTGATACTACATGCTCAAAACCCTACAGTTCATGCATGTAGACTCAATCGTTATATTTCCAAGCATCTATCCTTAGTTTCTGATTAGGGATGTGGTTAAATATTTATAAATCAATATTGTTTTATATTATTTTAAAAATTGTAAACAATTTTATGAACAATAGAGGAGACATTACGTTAATTCCAGTGCACAAGCAAATGTAATATTTAGTAAATTCAAAGAACAATCCTTGAAAGATAAATACTAAGCTGAGGAAACTGGTACAAATACAAAACATAGCTATATAGATAGAATGATACAGATACAACAGGATATAAAAAATTGAATTTTTTACCAGTCCTGGACATAAAACATGCTAAAATGTTTGCCTTATCACCAAATACATGTTTATAATGTAAATTCCATAGAATCTGGTCTAAGAATTCTGAGTTTCCTCAGCCACTTTGAGCTTTCAGGAGGGTGAGTGAGGCATAATTCTCATGAGGATATAATATTTGTAAAGACCATGTTTTGAGTTTCATTCCCTCCTCCAACCCGTGATGAGGGAATTTCTTGCACTTTCATCAAACCTGTAGTGGAGATATTCTATGGAAGTCCACAAAGAGCTTACCTGTGATCCTCCACCATCAGAAGGCAGGACAAATGATGGTCTAACTCCCACCCACAGACATCTAGGATAAATGTGGCCTGACTCACCGCCTCGGTGGTTTATCTGATTGGAGCACTGTTCCATGGGGCAAAGTACAACTCGGACTTTGGTGAAGTAAGGTGAATGAGCTGTCAATTAGATGAGGACCATCAGGAATAGACCGTGTGCATGGTCTTCATAGGTCTTGTCTCATTGGGCTGCCCAGACGGAGGCTCCAGTAAGAAGATATTGGCAGTTAAACCCATAGGGGCTGAGGAATGAGTCCTAAGCCATCACCTCAGTCATTTACCTGGGACAAGAGAACTGCTGGAGAGAAAAGTCAGCAGGTATCTTTTCCAGGGTCCATGAAAAGGCAAGAGCAATGAAGTCAAGCCACATGGCCTTACCACAGTGTTTTGAGGTAATTTTTGAAGGCTAATACCCTAAAACTTCAATTAGTGAAAATTAAAATGATCAACTTGGAGAACAGTCAGGACACTTTGCACTGAGAGGCCTCGTATGGCTTTATTGCCAGAGAATTCTACCTTTGAGTCTGGCGGTACCAATGATTAGAATGAATAATCTCAGACAAATTAATTAACCTCATCAAACGACAGCTTCCTCATGCATTTTGGAAAGGGGATAATAATGCTACCTAACTCCCAGAGTTACAGTGAGGATTAAGTGAGATAATGAAGGCAAAACATTTAATCCAGTGTCTTGTAAAATAGTAAATGCTCAGTAAATCTTAATTACATTATTATCCTTACTTTGCTTGTCATGCAGAGCAAAACACCTGGGACAGCCAGGGGGGCCGTGAGAAGGCAGACGAGTGGAGGAGCCTTCCTCATTTACCGCCCGGAGACATAGATGAACCCTCAACGTCTCAAGAATCCTTGTCAACCAAGGCCATTTAAACACCGAACTTCCGGTGTTTTTTGAAAGAGCTAAAATGCATTTTTTTCATTAAAAGTCTCAAGCTTCCTGCCAATTGCCAACTAGGAAGAAAACAAACTAACTGTCATTTCTTGGAATGCCAGCAATAAATGGAAATTCCACAAAAATATCTATGTCCCCACTGGGATTATGGCACCAAAACAACATCCGCTATTTATTCTCGGGACAATTTGTACCTTGCTAGAAAATGACACAGGGTCTCCCTCGCTCTCTTCTGTATTATTTAACTCGGAGGGATATAAAGTTCATCACCTCTCCATTTGAACTCTGTTCCTGTCGTTGTCACACATGGTGTCATCAGCGGGAAGCTCACAAATGTTTGTAATTAAAAAACAACTTTACTGCCAGGCACATGTACAGTCTGTCTATAGGAAGAGATGTTTTTCACCATATGAGCACTCAGGCTCTAGCACGAAATCTGGAAAATTAAGTGAAAAATGTGTGTATTGTTTTTGTGAAGGCCTGTCAGTGGCTTGAAGTGAGTCCGCACGATTGTGGTTGTGGACACATGGCTTTGAATCCCCGATCTCTCATTTACTGAGCATTCACGCTCCTTTCATATATAAATATTCGGCTTGGCAAATCTGATTTCTTTTACCACCAATCCCTGTGATTCATTTTCTGCAACTATGTGGTGTGGGCCCCCTGCGGAAAGCCTGATATCGTCCTCCTGCTGCTCTGTCCACCTGTTTAGAATTTACATCCAAAATTCATCTAAAACATACCATATTCCCCCTGGAGAATAGCGAGTTAATATATTTACAAATTCCAGATGAACTAGATATGTTCTGAGGGCTTTGCAATTTCATGTTTTGGAAACTGTGCTTTGATGGAGCTGGCAATGTCTACTTTCCAGAGTAAAATCAAAGCAGAACCCCCTCCTAAAATAAAGCCCAAATGAAACAACACACCGAAAAGAATTCCTCCTATGCACGTTTCAGGAAACATTTCTCCCCCCTTTCACCATGGCGTTCAACATGCCAGAACCAGACACAAATGATTATATGCGTTTTAGGTTAGATTTTTCTTAATAAAAACAGACAGAATTAATTTTCATGGGAATTATGCAATTTTTCTGAAGTTCTGGGCTACCTGGCTCCTCAGGCAACTCTCCATACATCACAGCTCAGAGCTCAACTTCCTTCTTCCTTCTTCCTGGTAAATTGCATTAGCATAGATTACCTTGGAGTGAACATTGTATGGACTTCTTTAATCAACGCCAGGACACTCTGCGTGCTTGTAAGGTTATTCATAAGTTTCTCTGTTCTGTTTCTCGAAATATTTTTGATTGAGAGACCCAAGTAGGGGGCAAGATGGCAGAGTTTCTTTAATTTAATATGCTCCTGCTAGAAAGCTCCAGCTTCTGGAGAGAATTCTGAAAAACAGATGTCTGCCTTCCAAAGTGAAAAACATGCGTCTGTTTCTTAAATGTCAAAACAATAACAGTAAAGTTCCAGCAGACACATGTAAAGGTTCGAGTGGGTGTTCTACCACCGCAGAGCTGGGCCTTATTTTTAGACAGCTGAGAAATCCCCCAAGAAGGCACATACATTATCTTCCCTGCGCACGTGTGCAGTACAGGGAGAGGGCCAGAAAAAAGAAAACTGAGAATGAGGTGGACAGGCAGACATTGCAATTTATGGAAGAGGAGTTTAGTTGTTGGCTTGGGTAATACAGGTTTGTGATGCAATTATGACTATCTCTTTAAATAGCCCCCCCGCCCCCCCGGTTTCCTTTCCATCACTCCATTTTAGACTTACCTGAATTCATTTAGTCACAGTTCCCCTATCTCTCCATCAGTACATCGTTTGGTGTCTGTTACCTGTGTATCAGCTTGTTTTCTTCCGAATGCCTGCATTTACGGAATGTGGTCAGGAACTGATAGGGTCCAGAATAAACTGGGTTGATTATTTCTTCCTGTGCAGTACACAAGCTGGCAGGAAGGAAATCCCACCTTTTTTCCTCTTCAAAAATAGTGTTTTCACTGTTATATAAGAGAGAGCAGATAAAAAGGAGGTTAGCTAGAGTGTCAATATTTCCTATACGGAATGATAAACATTTTAATGTAATTAAGAGTTAGGATTAATTTGTTAATCCTTATATTTTCCCTTGTCCACTTAAGAGATGTATCTCTAATTAAATTTCCCTTTGGCCACACTAATGAAAAGAATATCATCTAGAACTGTAGCCATAGTCAGCATGTGTGGGCAGTAGCGATAAAGCTGGGTAATTGCAGGATTAATAATTGGCTTTTTATTGAGGCTGAAAGCTATGCACTGTATAGAAACTCGCTGAATTACTCGAAATCACATCTATAGACTCTTTGCTTTGTGCTGTTTGCTTTGTACTGCTTCTTCTAATAGCTCCCTTTTCCCTTTTTTGTGTTTCTCTGATTTTTGCAAGCAGGGTAACAATCATGCTACGGCTACTCAATTGTTTCCAGGTCATTCTCTTATTATTGGTTTTACATAATCCCCATAAGCAAGAAGTGCAATTTACACTGCAGCGGTAGTTCTGTGATTAAGAATACTGACTTTTAATATCTCCAACTCAGGTTCCTTATTTATAGTGCAGACCAAGGAGTAATTGCTAATGTGGCGAGTAGACAGGCATCCCTTTCAAATCTTGCCGGGATGAGAAATAATCTTACAACCACGCTCAGAGCTTGTTATCAGGCTGCTAATATATACAGTAGTACAATTTTGTATCTTTTCCTTGATGGAACTGAGATGGGGTTTGCGAGGGGTGGTGTCACTAGGAACCATCATCTATCTACTCCCTTCCCCTTCCGAAATATGGAAACAAAACCTTTATGGCTTGGTACAAACTCTTTCTTAGAAGACCCTATTGACCTGGTCATCAGTCAGGTCACTTTACAGCAATATCAGAGTGTGCTGGAAACACCCCGCTGCCGGGCGGTGGAGAGAATGCCCTCCTGAAAAGAAGCTGTTTGTGACGGCGTGCACACGATACTCTTCAAATACTGGGAACAATAAAAACTAAATGGACGGTTGGTGCTACGATGCTGTCTTGCACGAGAAAATGAGGGAACTTGCCCCTCCTTCCATCTTTTGCTCTGTGAACCTGCAAACATAGAAATGCCCATGGAATGTTTCTCGGTGGACTTCACTGCTGCTTTGGGTGACAAAGGCGTCTATGTTCTGCGTAACACGCTCTATTCTCTTGGCTTCAGTAGTCATTATCCAGTTATCTGAAGACCGAAAATGGGTAATATGGTTAGGGTGGAAGCAAAATCCCCAGAAACTCCCAAGCCCTACCAAGTTTTTTCTTTTTTTTAAAAGAGAAAGACTGGTGTGTGGTAATTTCTATACAAAAACCCTGATTATGAAAGATGATAAAGTAGACTGTGTCTATGAGAATTAATTATCAGCTGTAACCAACTGAGTCAACTCTTCATCTGGTTAGTTGTGACCAGTGCCCGTTCTTCTTCTGGTGATTCAAGTCATAAAGCTTTTAGGATCTATGATTCTTTGCAGGCTCTGCTTTTGTTAATATTTGTGGAGCCCTAAAATACTGAATGGCTTCCTTGAGAACTTTAGGTGTATTATTATTCTTATTTTGGGCGGCTTAATCATTTAATATTCCTTGGCTATCTTCACATATTAATATTTATTAGCATTATCTACTTAGAGCTTTATTTCATACTTGGGGGATACATTTCCTAACATCATTTACATAGTTAGTGCTCATGATTTCCAATGCACTTAGCAAAAGAGAAGATTAATCTCTGTAAGTAAAATGTAAACTAAGTACAGTTAAAAATGAGGTGCCGAAATTCAAGGGCAAGTGAAGTGCATGAGGTTCTTTCAAACCACAGATTAACAAAGTATGTTTTTATGCATCGTACTTTGACAACAGTTTGACTTTAAAAAATCCTGTTTGGACCCTTCATGTAAGTGCAACACAGAAGTTTCTTTTGTTTGTATAATCTTTGCTCGTGGTTTACCCTGATGAAAGGAATGGTCTTCAAAGATTATTTGCTGCAAATTTCCATAAAGAATGTGATTTATCCTGCACTGTGTGTCCATTAACTATTACTGTGTTCAATCTGTCAGCTCTTCAACAATCTTTTCCTTAAATTTGTATGCAAAGCTTGTAAAAAACATCTTATTGACTCTTTTATTATTCAGCATGTTAATTTAATATTTTTTTGAAAGCTAATAAAACCTAAACGCCGAAGGAAAATGGAACTGTTTACAATTCAGTGAGACTGAAATATATCAAATTTAAAATTTTTTCAGAGTGTAGGAGATCATTTATTAATATAAATGTTTAAAGATGATCCATGGAGGGAGAAGGAGAAGGACACTTCGCAATCATAGTTCTCTTTGTGGTGGCAGGAAGTAACTTAAAAAACACTAAGTTATTAAAGGAGAGAATTAAACAACCAAGGTGGACCTGTGCATTACAGATGCTGAAGATGATTATATCCAGAGCTATAGGTTATCCTAGGACAAGAGTGGGAAGTCTGGGGGCGCCTGGGTGGCACAGCGGTTAAGCGTCTGCCTTCCGCTCAGGGCGTGATCCCGGCGTTCTGGGATCGAGCCCCACATCAGGCTCCTCCGCTGGAAGCCTGCTTCTTCCTCTCCCACTCCCCCTGCTTGTGTTCCCTCTCTCGCTGGCTGTCTCTATCTCTGTCGAATAAATAAAATCTTTAAAAAAAAAAAAAAAGAGTGGGAAGTCTGCTTTCTTAGAGCCTTTAATTCTATGAGCAGAATTGTTAGATCTAACTGTAGACTGACAAGATGATTCTAAACGTACACAGGCATGCACACACAAACACACATTTGTGAGTGATGGCGGGGGTGGTGTTGGAATTGGTGTACTTCATTGCTTTTAAACTCATCTCATGAGAAGAACAATTGCCAGGTCTGATATTGTCAAAGGAGCTAGATGCAGTTATGGAAGTAATGGCTGGCATGGTCATCTGATTATTTAGAACTTGCGTGATATAAAAATATGCAGGCATTTTTTTAGGTGTGCCGTATGTCTAAAACTGAAACACATAAATACACACCCATGCACCTGCATGCACCCCCCACACACACACCCCACCAGATAAATAAAGAAACATAACCAAACAAGGGCAAAACAACAAACATAAACACAAGACAGCCAATGGGTCAACATACTTTTTATTTGACTAGAATTTGTTTAACAGTGTTAATAACATTAAAGTCATGATGTCTATTATTCTACCAGCCCTTTTGCTTGACATAGAGAAAAACGGTTCCACAAATTATGCAGTATTACCAGTAATTTCAATCATCTATGCCTTGAGTAGTGTAATCCATAGCTGTTGCTGGGGAAAAAAATTCTAAGTCAAGGGCTCTGTAATTCAATGATATGAACAGCGTTGTTAAAAAATGCTGAACAGAGAAAATGACTAATAAAAGAATGGTGCCCAGAAGGATTTTTATGGGTTGTCTTCCCAGAATAAATAAATCAAATATAAATTAAGAAGAACAGAAAGATAGATTTTACCAGGACTTTAGGTGAAGACGTTTGAAGAAAATAATCAGTTAATTGGCTCAGAAGAATGTTGTTACGTTTGGTGATGGAATAAGTTGTAGAGGGATGGTCAATAAGTAAGAGACTATTAAAGACGGGAGCAGATGAGTGTTTATTTAGAAAGCAATCTAATTCCAGCTTTTAAAAAAGTGGTTTCAGTTTTATTTTGGAGGTGATTGTGAAGAGTACAGACTCCTGAAGAAACAGTATCAGAGCAAAGGTAAGAGAGGTTCAGCGCAGTTCTGGGTAGCATACCATAAAAGAGAGAGATTGTAGAAAATTCTACAGACAGGAAAACATTAATTTCAACTTATGCTAATTATTCTATATTTTTTATGGAGAGGGAGATCATTGAAGAATACAGATGTTAAGGAGGTTATTATAGGTCCAGAGATGATGTCGTTATAGCGTAAACTGTGACTCTGGCAGACCGGAAACCATAGATTATTGCAAGAAAACATAGATTATTGCAAGAATCTGGGCGTCCAGGAGACTAAAAATAATTTCTAAGGGTTTTTTTAGATCTAAAATTTTATGACAGATGAGCTAGTAATATTACAAATAATGGATCTGTGCATATTTCGCCATATTGGGTTACTTTTGTGGAGTGTTAGGGATGGTTTCAGTATTTTGGGACTCCTTGGGTCAAAGAACTTGGTAGCTCCATTGACCACGGGGAAGCTGTGGCCTTCTTCAATTCATTTCAGTAGGCTTATTCTTTTCCTTGTTTTTGTTTTGTGTGTGTGTATTTGTTGAATTGTTTTATTCTCCACATTTCTTTTGAGAATGAAACTTTCAGCTCCCAAATAGCATATTCATATGAGAAGGGAAGGAAATATGGTGAAATTTGACAAAATTATAGAAGCCAACTCATTTTGCTTTCAATGTTCCTGCGGTATTACATTTTTTTTTTTTTAAGAGAGAGGGAAAGAGAGGTGGGGGAGGGGCAGAGGGAGAGGGAGAGGGAGAGAGAAAATCCACTGGGTGTGGAGCCTGACAGGGGGCTTGATCTCACAACCCTGAGATCATGACCTGAGCCAAAATCAAGAGTCAGACGCTTCACTTACTGAATCACCCAGGCATCCCCCTGTGGTATTACATTTTTATGAATGAAAGGGGAAGTAGTAGATTTTGTTGATATGATATCAAGGTATTTAAAACAGACCTGATGGAACTTAACTTGAATCCTTATAGGTTCTGAAGGGAAATCGCAGTAAGACTTTCAGTCACAATAACCAACTAACTAGAAAGCCAGAGGCAAAGGAAATCCACAGCCAACTGACTAGGTTAAGTTTTTAATTATGAAACTGCTACAGAAATAACATTCCTTTCAGAGGTTTGCTAATAGTAATTAAAAAAGAGATTTTACTTCTTTAACATTAATGGCAAAGTTTATCTTAATGGAGTCTGTAGGCATTTTATTTTCCATTGATAACACCTATGCTGACCCAACTGTTTAGTGTATCTGTAGCATCTCAAAGAAACAGAGATACTGAATTAATAGTCACTGTTCTGGATATCGGCTTGATGCCCTGGCAAACAGGAGTGTGTATGTGTGTGTGTGTGTGTGTGTGTGTGTGTGTGCGTGCGCACACACCTGTACACGGTTTTCTCTATGCTCCTCCTCATTTCACCTTAGAACAAAACTAGTCCCCTCTGATTCAAGTAATTTTATTTGGAAGTCTTGCCCCAGACATGTATTATAAAGACACAGAGAGAACCCCGGATCTAATAGTTATCTATCATATGCACTCTCAAACCTTGCATATAATTTCTTGTGCCTGCTTTGTTTTTCTGCTATATTTCTTAGCATATGGACCAAGCATCAAATTTATGACAACCTTCACTCCAGGAGCAGCTTTCTGTCTTTATCTCTATCTTCCTTCTTCCTTCCTCCCAACACCCATTGTCCCCTCTAGCTTAGCGTGGTGTATAGTCCTCTCCATGTGCTTTCTGTACCAGTTAGCCCCTGTATTATAGTTATGGGCTGAGTTTTCTGGCTTTACGCTAGAGTAAAATGCCCTTAGAGTTAACTAATACAAGGGCACTTTACTTGCAATTAACAGAAGCAATACAAACCGGACTGAGGAAAATAGAGGATTCTAATGTAAAGATTGAGAAATGTTTAATGGAACCCAAGAGCTGGAGGACAACAAGTTTTCATCAAGAAAAACAGGCATAAGGATCTGAGACTCTAACCAAGGTCAACCGAGGTTTTTCTCGCCATTGTCTTTGTTTCTTTGTCTTCATTTACTTCAGTATTTACTCTCTTTGTCAAGTAGCTGTCCCCGATTCTATCCTCATGACAAAATACAACATGGCTGGGGTGCCTGGGTGGCACAGCGGTAAAGCGTCTGCCTTCGGTTCAGGGCGTCATCCCAGTGTTATGGGATCGAGCCCCACGTCAGGCTCCTCCGCTGGGAGCCTGCTTCTTCCTCTCCCACTCCCCCTGCTTGTGCTCCCTCTCTCGCTGGCTGTGTCTATCTCTGTCAAATAAATAAATAAAATCTTAAAAAAAAATACAATATGGCTAACCTGGAGCTCAAGAGTCTACACATTATAATTCCAGCTACATGGAGAAAGCCTCTGAACTCCCTTCCCAAATTTGCTGGGGAGAGAATTTGATGATTCCAGCTTGGACTGAGAACTCACCGATACTCTAAACAGCAAGACTTAGGGAGCAGAGTCAAAACATAAATATGACTGCTGAGTGACCACTATTAACAGTAAAGGTTGGACAGAATCTTTTTATTAGAGTCCAGAGACAATATTTTATCTTTTACCCCCCAGCTGGCATATACCTTTCAAACATTTTGAATTAAATGAATCAACTCTCTCTTACATTCACTAGTATTTGTATTCCTGAATTAGAATTTCTCAGGTTTTAATTTCTTTGTCATACATGTGCTCACTTTAGGACTGGGATAAATGTGTTATTAGCTCTTTCTATCCGGATAGAGGAATGGCCCAATTTTTCCTCTCAGACTTGCAGCCTTTTTTGCATTCTGTTTTTTCAGATATGTTTACCTGAAAATGTAAGTGACATTCCAGTATTTTCTACTTTGAAATTCCAGCTGTCCTTGAAAGGTCTGTAGCTGCCATTTTAGTGGTTTGGGCAATTTTTTCTTTCTTTCTTTCTTGCTTTCTTGCTTTCTTGCTTTCTTCTTTCTTTTTTTTTTTTTTTCTTATAAGTAGCAACAACATTATTGTCATAGACATTGATCCATCAGTATTACCAACATTTTCTTAGAAAATTCACCCTCTAGGTTAAGCGTCTGCCTTCGGCTCAGGGCGTGATCCCGGCGTTATGGGATCGAGCCCCACATCAGGCTCCTCTGCTATGAGCCTGCTTCTTCCTCTCCCACTCCCCCTGCTTGTGTTCCCTCTCTCGCTGGCTGTCTCTATCTCTGTCGAATAAATAAATAAATAAATCTTTAAAAAAAAAAAAAAGAAAATTCACCCTCTAGTCTATACATCCTTACATTTTTATCAGGCAGTCCTTGCAACTAGTACATGGTTACATCAAATTTATAAATTTAGAATAATACTAGAGAGAGAGGTCTGTAATATTATTAGAGATCTAATAATAAGAGAGCTTCTAAGAAAACTATTAAGAAGTATCTGGGAACTATGTGAAGATAAAGAATAATTAGAAATAATATTGCAAAAAGTCACACTGTAAGCATATTATATTAAATTTGGGCACCAATCTAGATGACTAAGTTGTAATTATTTTTAAATAGTCTTTACAATTCTAAGCTTTACAAGATTTGCATAAATAAATTCTGTGAATTTGAGGAATTTCTGTGGCTAAGACTGAAAACTTCAAAATTGTTAAGTTTTATTTACTAATACCAGCAAAGATGCATAGTCCTAATATTAAAGGGCAGTCTACCTCATCCCCCAATTTTTCATCTGAAGCTTAATATCATAGGAATGTATTTAAAGGTCACATTAGCTTGTATTCCCTTGGCTTCCACCCTATTGAATCATGTAGGAAATTAGGGCAGAGTTGATTTCCTGTAGCTTATGAACAGTCAAAATACACAGCCTGTGCAGATGGTGTTAGCTTGCTATTTAAAAAATCCGCTACTCATTTAGACTGAGTCATCAACTCAGGAACCACACCCAGATCCCAGCACCCACTGTAGAAAGACACATTCAAGGACATGAACAATCCATCTATTGTTTTACAGAAGCACTTTTTTTTAAGTCCTAAGAGTAAGGCATCATAATTAACAAGGGCAGTGGAAAGTATGTTTCCGTATTAATATCTCATGCACCAGGGAATTAAGGTTCTTAATTCTCACTTAAAAAGAAATGGCCAGATTTCTCCCCACACATATAACCACATGTGAAAAGGAAAAAAGAAGTCTGAGGTAATTATAACTTTCATGTGCTCTCCAACTCCAAACTTTGTTTTATCCTCTGAGGAAAATCAGGTGTCAGTCTTTGTATTTCTATTCAAATTGCCTAAAATATTTAGAATTTTGAGTTACCTCAGTTCTTCTTGGTAAAGCTCTAGAAATCAAAGAGACCGTATAATTGGACAAAGTGACAACTTCACAAATTTTATATTACTTGGTGAAAAGTGAATTCTGATCTGCTCCTGCTTTTGCCTGGGTGCCCCTGTCCTGCCTACACTAAGGAGTATCTAAAGACAAAACGGAGGGAATAGTAAGTACAAGTTCTAGAATAAGAGTAGGCAAGATCAGAGCATAGATAGAAACGGAAGCATGAAGGGGCTTGACGGCCATGGTGAGACATTGGTACTTTATCAGCAATGGGCAGTATTAGAGCAGGAGAGAGATATAATCTGATGTGTGTGTGGTGAAATTATCTTTGGTTTAAGTCAAATTGAGGGCGGTAGGAAGTGGGAGTAATTGATATAATAAAATTGATAAAGGATGGACGGTGATTTAGACTAGGATAGTAGCAATAGATGAGAGACTCAAATAGGTTGAAAATATACTTTGGAGGCAAAGTGAATATGACCTCTATTATTAAGTCAGACCATGAGGTAAGTGGCAACTACTCGTTATCTTTATATAATATATAATTAACATATATTTAATAAAAACTTTTTTAACGACTAATTACACGGGATAAAATTTAAAAAATTTCCTCATCAGATCTCACTAAGTCTCTGAACCTAAGTCGGGTTCATTGGGCTCACCTTTAAAAGTATCTTTTCATTCTTCTGAATCCAGCTGTACTAGACTTTTCCTAATTACCGAATCTGCCATTCTATTAGCCTCAGCATCTTTGCACACGATGTATTTCGGTATGGAACATCTTCCCTTCTCTTCTGCTAAGTAATTCATTCTTCTACTGATTTTATTCTAAAAACCTTAAATGTCATTTCCTACCAAAACTTCCCCAAGATTGTTTTTTATATCTTTAAACTACACCTTGTATTTCTTCATGGCCCTTATCATTCATGACTTCTCCAGGAGTTCATACTATATCTAGATATATATAAATAGATATTTGCCATTTTTGCTTCCTTAGTTCCTAGCCTAGTACCTAGAATGTAGTGGGAATTCAATAAATATTTTGGCTAAATAATTGTCCATATCCTTCTTTTAGTGAATCACAATATACATTAGTCTATTAAAGGATGAAAGTTGTCATGCATTTACACATACACACACCCCTATACATATATGAGACACACACACAACTATCTTTGTTTAAACCAACATCTCTTGGTGTTTTGTGTTCATGGAGTTCTTTTTTTCACATTGCCTATTATTTTGTAATGGGAAAGTAAAACATACTTGGATAAACGCCACGTTAGATTATGAGTTTAGAGAGAATTCTTATTTTCTACACAGTTTTAACCAGTTAATATTAAAGTTTGTTATTTCAATTTTCCATGACCTTGGAGAGATTATTTTAACCTCCCTATGCCATAGTTTCCTCTGGCAAAATGAGGATAATATCAATAATTCTTTCATTGAACTGTGAGCGTAAGTGAGCTCACACATATATGAACAGAGTTTAGAATGGTGCCCTGCACACAGGAAGTGCTCATTAGACATGAAGTATTTTTATAATAAGTAATTTGCTACAATCTAATTGTATCTTTGGGGGGATGAGATCTTAAATTATAAATAAACCTATAATCCAGTTTCCCTTGAAATGTGTTTTCTAAAAAACAGTTTCATAGCAAAACATAGAAAACCTCGAATACTGTTTAAATTCCAATTCTCTTTCTTTTCTTCCAAATTATTTTCGTCAATTTTTGATTTGCTTCAATTCCTGTAGAATCTAAGATGCATACATAGCAATGTGCTAAAATACATATTTTTTGGTTACCGACATTACAGTTGTATAAATTATGAGACTAATATAATATTTGATGTGGGAAAACATCAGAAAATGTATCCGTAAAAAAAAACCTGACTAGTATGGATTTTAATAACATAAAACTGCTGAGGTTTTCATAAAATGAACTTGGAAGTTTTACTTATTCATTTACTCTGGTAGCACTTTGCCTAGTTTAATTAAGCATTACAATTACCATCTATTTTCTAAGTTTGCAGTGATTCATAAATTAATAACGTTAATGATAGCAAGGGAAAAGTAATAATGAAAACATATTCACATTTATTAAATGCCTATATTGTGTTGTATAAAATACAGCCTCTATTCTGCTTTGACTACTATTTGTTCCCACAACCTCCTTGAGGTTCATTTTCATTTTTCTAACACTTTCTTTCCTGTAGTTTAACATGTTTATTTCTTATCAGTTTTAGCACTTATTTCTCTTGCTAAGTCTCCATCCTGCCTCAAAACTTTGCAATTCCAGCGGGATAGAGTTGAAAATATGGGGCTTAGCTCTTGTCTGAAAAGGCAATATAATTTACAATCCGGAATCATCCAATTATCTCTGGAAAGCAAATAAACTGATTCTCTTCTTCTTTTGGACCCAGCATTATATAATAAACATTGAAGGCCTTTCTTTTTATGCTTATTTCTACAATTTTCATGAAAGAACATGTCCTAATGCACCTTTCTTTAATCTTATCACACTAAACCATCACAACTGAAAATGCATTCGATCCTTTTCCAGTGAGAGACAGCCCAACCACTACAATAAATCCCCCGAGAACCGAACAGTTTTTGTGTTTCTTTCGTTTCAAAGTGAATGTTCTGCTCAGAGGAAATTTTGTTTTGCTTCTGTTGATCCATAGAGGGGGATGCTGGCAGAGATCTGACATGTAAAGAAACCTGTATTGGTTTGGTAGGGCTGCCATAACAAATACCACTGACTGGGTGGCTGAAAGCAGCAGAGTTTACTCTCACATTTCCGGAAGCTAGAAGTCTGGGATCAAGATGTCAGCAGGGCCGTGCTCTCTGAAGTTTCTAGGGAAGAATCCCTTTCATGCCTTTCTCTCAAATTCTGGTGGTTGCCAGCAATTCTTGGCGCTCTTTGGCTGTAGACACATCAGTGTCTGTCTCCATCCTCCTATGCTGTTCGCTTTTGGGTCTGTGTTCCCACAAAGGACAACCACTCCTCTGTCTCCTCTACGCTTATCATTACGCTCACAGCACTACTGGGCCACCCAGCGCACATATGCGTATGTGCGTGCGTGGCGGAAGGCAGTCCCAAACCAACTAATTCTCAGATTCTTTGGACACCAGCTGGGCGTCCTACAATGTAAGTGAATTCTACACTATCTACTTGGAGATAGCATCAGATCTCACAGGGTAAGGGCTCAGTCCCACAGACCGCCCTTTCCCCTTTCCCACTTCAGATCCAGTTGTAAATCTAGGTTGTTACCTGTACTTCTGTCGGCTATGCATCATAGGTTCCTATGACCCCTTCCTCAGGTTCAATTAATATGCTAGACCAGCTCACAGAATTGAGGAAAACAGTTAGCTTACTCAATTACTGGTTTATTTTAAAAGGAAGTAACTTAGAACAACCAGATGGAAGAGGTGCACAGGGCTAGGTGTGTGGGAAGGGGGCTTAGAGCTTCCATGCCCTCTCTGCGCTCCCCGCTGTCCCAGCACCCTCACCAACCCAGAAATTCTCCAAACCCTCTTCTTTTGGGATTTTTACGGCAGCTTCATTCCTCAGGCATGATTGATTAAATCATTGGTCATTGGTGATTAAGTCAACCTCCAGTCCCTCTCCCCAGCTCTAGGGGTGGAGCTAAAAGTTCCGACCTCTAAATACCCAGTTGGTTCTCCTGGCAACCAGCCCCAACTTTAGGAGATTTGTAAAAGTTACACCACATAAACACAGTAACATAAACTCCGGTGAAGTTGAAAGGGGCTTATTATATGAAAAATAGACACCCATTTATTTTTTAGTGCTCTGGAGCTATTTGAGGAACTGGAAACAAAGCTAAGTATTATTACAGAAGATGCCTCTATAGTTCTTATATAGGGATTACAGTGTTTTAGGAACTACATGTCAGCAACAGTAGAGGATGACCAAATACATATTTTGTTGCCCTTGAAAATAAAACAACCAGTTATTTTACCAGCAAACTGGGTTTATTGGGAAATGGCAGTGGGATTGCAATTTGAGACATGCAAGCTATGGCAAAGCCTAGGCAAATCCAGAGAACACAGGAGAGGAATATTACTTTATAGAGAAAAAGGAGAAAGTTGGAAGAGCCTGCTTTGAACGAAAATCTATTGGAAGAAAGTGAGAGTTCAGGTGGTGACGGTTCCTGATTGGCTGAGTTGTGGCGGTTTCTCATTGGCTAGCCTGCACAGGCATGGGCATAACTTCCTTCCAACTGCCAGTGTAGGAAAGTAGGCTTCTGCCTATCAGGGATGAATTGGTAGGGTGAGAGAGCACCTCCTGTCGGCCTCCTAAATAACTCTATTTTAAGTGAGATTGACTTTAGTTTCACAATTTCTCATTATAAGTCAAAACATTACACTTTCTGCGTTCATATTTTCTTATTAAGATACTAGTCACATTGGATTTATGGCCTACCCTAATCCAGTATGATCTTGTTCTAATTACTAATTAGTGCGACCTTATAATTGAGAGTACAATATTCAACTAAGTACACAAATCCAAATTCAGAATAATCTAAGGGACTCTAAGGCATTGTTCCAATGAGGGTATATTTCTGCCTCCTTCAATTAATCAAACCGACACCAGATGTTCTGCAAGTTTTTTGACATATAAGGAACTTAGAATTGGTTTCTATTCCAAGAAAATAAAAACCTTGGCAATCAAAGTAACCAGGTCAGTGTGGAAGGGAAAAACATGTTGTTTAGTCTGTGCATTGCCCTTTTTTTTGCAATGTTGCTTTGTGGTGTGCCCTTTTAACAATTAATTGGTCACCTTGTTGAGTGAAGAGGATGACAACATTCAGAGAGTATGTGCCTGGTCACCTGATTCCTAGGAGCTTCTTTAATGACAATGGGGGATGTGGGTGAAAAGGATTTGATGAGTGATCACATCAAACAGTCCTGTTCAAACTCCAGACTTACTCCACGAGGTTCAGTTTCCCATTCCCAAGTCTTGTGACTAATCCCCCAATCTTGCTTATTCCAAGATTGTTAACATCGAATAGAGCATGGTCATCTCACTTCTCAGTAAAGTAGAAAACAAATGAACCCACAGATGTATGTCCACTGCAAGACTATCACTTGCCATAGTCCTTAGAGGCCATTCCTTGGTGAAGTCGCAAGATCTAAACAGCATACTTCCAATCAGAGTTGGTGTCATTTATTGGGCCTTTTGTAATTCTAGAGGTTTTTCACCCTCAATCATGCAGTCATAGGAAATTCTTCATGGAACCTTATTGTGGACCACGGGACAGGTGACAATAGGAAAACAGTAGCACATACATATATTGAGCAACTTCCTCATTCACATTTCTGACTTCAGGGCTAACACGTTGTATTATTGGGAGTTGATCAGATAGTGCTTAGTTTATGATGGGCATTTGCTGGTGTCCTTGATGGGGTTCGGGATATGCTATTTCAAAGGATGGCATATTGTATAGCTTAAGCTGAAGGAGTTTAAAACAAAACGAAACAGCGGAAGCAGGAAGGTCACTCTGATACTCACCCTCCACCACCCACCCTTCTTCCCTGAAACAAGTCATAAAACTCCCCTGTGAAAGGTGCTGTCTCTATACCAGGAAGGGAGAAGACATTCTCATCATCAGAGACAGGGAATTTGAGGCCAAGACATCTGTACAAACAAACCTTATTAAACTAACCCTTATCTTTTTAGTTACTTCTTCACCATTTACTATCTCTAGCCCAAACCCATTTGTCTTGACCATTCACAACTTTATTCTTGGTCTTTTTTTTTTTTTTTAAGATTTTATTTATTTATTTTTCGGGAGGGGGGGAGAGAGTGAGCACAAGCAGGGAGAGCGGCAGGCAGAGGGAGAAGCAGGCTCCCCGCTGAACAGGGAGCCTGATACAGGGCTCCATCTCAGGACCTGGGGATCATGACCTGAGCCCAAGGCAGACGCATCACTGACTTAGCCACGCAGGTGTCCTGATTCTTGGTCTTAAAAGTATAAAAGCTTCCTGCTCTGGTCACTTCTTCAGGTCTTCATTGTCTTGTGAAGGCTCCCGTGTACATGTGAAACTTTAACAAACCGTGTATGCTTTTTCCCTGTTAATCTGTTTTTGTCAGTTTGATTTCCAGACCCAGCCAGGTACCCTGAGAGTCAAGGAAAACTTTCTCTCCTACATTTGTTATCAAACATTCAGTCTCCAAAAATTCTCAGTATCAAGCCAAGAGGTGTATATAAAAAAAAAAAAGAAAAAAAAGATAAAAAGACAAAAGAATACCTTGGTGAAGACAGCATGCCTGTTTCTGTCTCTGCTCTGATCCAGTCGGTCACTCTCCCCTCATCTGCCAATCTTATCAATTATACTTTTCCTTCCAATTATTTACAATTTAATATAAGATAATTTACCTCTCATAATAGCAAGCGAGGGATTCTAATACGAAAATCGATACCAGAAGCTAAATATTTGGTAGGCACGTGGCTTCAGGTCAACAAAGGAAGGAGCAGAATATGAGCTAGCATTTCAGTCTTTCGGTTCACTTCAACCTGATAACCAATTCCAAATGCTCCACGTTTCCAAGGTGATGTTGCCCATGACCGACTCTTGCTGCTGATTTTGATATTCATTATGGTTATTTGGTAGCGATCGGAAACAAACTTCAGCATGCTTAAACAAATTTTAAGATAACTTAAGCTAAAAGAGTAATTTATGGGGAAAAAACTACACAGCTCACAGAGTTGCAGGAGGAACTGAAAAAATCATATGTGTCTTTAGGCAAGACATCCAGGGACAGAATGAGCGAGCATGCAGTATCTACCTGGGAAAATTTGCAGAGGGGTATCTTTGGTTATGCGTCTTTAGGACCTGAATTAATGACTATCTTATGCAAGCCTCTGTCTCATTACATGTTTTCAAATTAACTCACAATCTTACTTCATCAACTCTGTGACAAATTTTCCATTATCCATGTATGATTAAAGTTCAGAAGGTTTCCATGGAATGTGCCTGATAAGGTTTTCTCAATGATATTTGTACATTCAATGGGTGAATTTATGAACATCTCTGATCCCTATTTTTAGACTCTGTGCCTACAAAAATAAAGGTGACATTTAATCATAGCCAATGTCATTTTACCTAGTATGCAGACATCTTATTTTATTAATATTATGCCAGATTTCTTCCCAGTAGTGATTATTTTGGAAATTTGTTGTTTTGTAAAATGTTACATTTCTCCATTCTACCATTGACAATGAAAACAAGATGGACATTTACATGAAACTGACATATCTAAATATACCCAGAGAGAAAAATATTCTTACAGTAATATTAATTCCACAAGCTTTAAGAAATGTATAATTTTACATTTTTATATAAAAGCTATATGGTAGATAAATCTAAGCCGTAATTTAAAATTTATTCCTTATGGAAAAGCTCAGGTTCTTATCAGTCAACTGATTCACCTTTCAGAAACTTTTTAAAAATGTGGTCAAAGTTTCTGTAATAAAATTTATAAATCATTTCTTCATTTTGAATACTGAAAATGAGATAATGGAAACTTGTCCCCTTTTGATTTAATTCTTTAAAAACTTCTGATAAAAAATGTGCTGATTCTTCCATAGAGGGATTAGCAACTTTTAAACTGAAAATTTAACAATCTCTCCTTTCCTAACCCCCACCAGATTAAATCTCTTCCAGTGGCTATTTATAAAAGGCAGATTACTGCAAATGCAAAGTACAATGGTCATCTACTTGCACCCAAATTATCTGGATATTTGCGAATGTAGACAAAATCTAAAGTATAACTGCTTCACAGTATTATTGTTGTCAATATTATTGTGTTCATCCACAGAAAGAACCAAAAGGCAATTTCTGATTAACAGGTTGATTTAATATACTTGGATTTCGACAGTAGAAATGTGTTCTACTGACTTTTTCAAGAAAGTAGGAACTTTTTTTAAAGTTCTTTTTATTTCATGTTCTAAGTTCTATGAAAGATAGTGTGACTGCTGATGGTGCTTAAATTACTTTAGAGAATAATTTAGGCATGAAGAACTTCCAAATAAAAAATTAAAGATGTTTGGGGTGCCTGGGTGGCTCAGTCAGTTAAGCAGCTGACTCCTGATTTCAGCTCAGGTCATGATCTCAGGGTCCTGAGATAAAGTCCCATGTCAGGCTCCCCGCTCAGTGGGGAGTCTGCTTGAGATTCCTTCCCTCTGCCCCTCCCTTTGCTCTCTCTCTCTCTCTCAAATAAAATAAATACATATTTTTAAAAAAATTAAAGATGTTTATTTTCTTTTATTCACTCAGTAATTCATCAGGCATTTATTGTATCATTAGACCTTTGTATCAGGCATTTGGCTAGAACTTGGGAGTCAAAGATTTTAAGAAAGGCTAATTAAATTTAATTTTTTATTTTAATTTATTTATTTTTATCTTTAGTAGCCCCAATGCAGGGCTTGAACTCTCTATCCTGAGATCAAGACCTGAACTGAGATCAAGGGTAGGCTGCTTAACTGACTGACCACC
Organism: Ursus americanus; assembly: GCF_024610735.1. Lineage (NCBI taxonomy): Eukaryota > Metazoa > Chordata > Mammalia > Carnivora > Ursidae > Ursus > Ursus americanus. The sequence goes on from NC_142138.1 coordinate 32,692,720, forward strand.
AGGTGCCCCTAAATATAATTTAATTAGAGAGATGGATTTTACCAAAACCTTTCAGTTTTCTCAGAAGTAAATCTAAATACTAGTTGATAAATATTCTTCCCAGGTACCACCATGGACTCAGAACAAAGACATAGGAATCTTCCTCTGAGATTTAATTATCATCATTTTAAAGGATATCAATAACTAAGTTTTAACATTAAAAGTCCTTTATCTGTTCATTTTTAGACATAATTAAACATTCGGTTGGAATTTATATATATAATTCCTATACATAGAAATTGTTTGTTCTAATATGGATTTACAAACTGATTAATTTATCTATTTTGTTTCTATTAGAATATAGAAATGAGGACAGAAATAGGTTCTTTCCAGTGGGTATATTGTTTAAAATTTTTGTGTTAAAATCAATGTTTTTTTGAGTTAAAAAACTTATTAGAGCTTAACATCGTTAGATTCCACTTCTCCCCCCCCCCAACTTTTAGCTCTAGACAGAATGACTGTTAGCATTTTGTCATGGTTGACAATATTATTAGGGATTTTGGAATAACCTCAGGGGTTTGTACATGTCAAAAACAGTAAATAAAAATATCTGTGAAACTCCATAAAAGAATTAAACCTATCTTTTTCTGAACATTTGAAACTTGGGTCTTACAGTGAAATTCAGATGAGAATATACATTGAGGCCTAAAAGCCTTCTAATACCTGCTGATGTTTTTTAGCGACTGGGAGCACTGAGGACCATGGTGAGACAGCTTCATCAATGGGGCCCAACGTGTTTCTTTCCAATTCCAGCATCCTACGTTTGGTTGAACCACATTTCTATGTTCTCACTATAGCTCTGCACATGTAAACTAAAACATTGTTTTTGCCTCTGACCTACACCCCCTCCTTTGCTTTTTTCCTTTGTCACCTGGGAATTTCCATGGTTTCCTATATTGAATGGGGCTCTAATTTCATAACTTGGGACACAAAAGGGATATAGCTTTTACGAATACACACGAGGTTACAGAGAAAAAGCTACAAGGAGTCTTATTTGCATAAAAAAACTCTATTATAAGGCCTCTTGGGAAAAATGATGAAGGTTATTTTGGGGTTGTTGCTCAGTTCCTCGGACAGGCAGGATTAATGTTCTATAAAGAAAACAAGGCACAGGGCGAACGTCTGGAGCTTATACCCAAGAAAGAAAAGACATGCACTATGTCTAGAAAAACTATCATTAGTTGAGAGGAATGTCTTTTAAAAATCATATAATAGATTTCATGGAGAAAAAATGTTAAATGGTAATGAAGAATTTATTAAGAACAAACAAGTAATAATATAAGTATGATATATTGTTCCGTTAAACATTTACTCCAAATGTGCTCTTCAGAAGAGAGCATAGAAATCTTTCTTTCTTTAAACTCTTGGGTATTTCTCTTCCATAACTTTAAAAAATACACATATTTGTTCCTTAATCTGTTATTTTCACACCTGCAATGCAAGGTGAAGATTTGTTCACTCATTCAAGTCCTTATTTCTTCTTTTCCTGAATTCACTTTTGAAAGCTTTATTATTTTAAAATTCTTTTGTTGGCTAACTTAGTAAAATTGTATACTTGTATCTTTCTTTAAAATTCTTTAAAATTTCTTTCTTTAAAAATCTTTAGTGATAGTATTATTTTCTTTAATTTATATGCAATAAATTGCACCCATTTAAAGTGTAAAATCAAGATACAGAGCATTTTCAGAAATTTTGGTGGATTTTTTGTGGACCTTTGCAGACTATAAGTCCTTTCAACGCCTTTCCCAAAAATAATCTACTTTCTATCATTATACATCGGTTTTCATTGTCTTGAATTTTATACCACTGGAGTAATATAGCATGTGCTCATGTCTGGCTGCTTTTATTTAACAAAATGATTTTTAAATTCATTCATAATGTTGAGTGATTTAGTACTTCTTTCCTTTTTGTTGCTAAGTAGTATTCCATATGGCTATACTACGTTTTGTTTATCTTTTCATTTGTTCATGGACCCTTGAGTTGTTTAAGTGCTTGGCTATTAGTAATAATATAATAATTGGTATTAGTCTGAATGCCAATGAATAGAATTCCTGAGTTGTATGGTGGGGGTGTATTGGACTCAGGAAATTCCAAACTGTTATTTTAAGTGGTTATGCCATTTTCCCTTCGAGTAAGAATTCCAGTACCTTCACATTCTTACCAACTCTTGGTATTGTCAGTCTAATTCTAGCAATTCTAACAAGTTTGTAATCTCATTGTAATTTTAATTTCATTTTCCTAATTAATGATATTAAACCTCTTTTTAGGTGCTTCTTGATCATTCATATATTTTCTCTTCTGCAGTGTCTGTTTTACAATGCCCATTTTATTGAGTTATTTGTCTTAATTTTTGCATAATGAATTATTAATATATACTTGGTACAAGTTCTTTTTGAAGATATATGTATCAAAATATTAAGTAAATATAAAATAATAAGTATTAGAAATATTTCCATCATTTTGGGTCTTGCCTTGCATTTCCCTAAAAATATCTTTTAAAGAAATGTCTGTAATTTTGAGAAAATCCATTGTATTATTTTTCTTTCATTATTTGTGTATGTGTCTTAAGAAATATTAACCTACTGCAGGATTGCAAAGATTCTCTTCTAGAAGTTTTATACTTTTAGTTTTTATTATTAGGTTTATGATGTATTTTGAGTTAATGATTGACCACACAACTGTGGATCTATTCCTGGACTCTATTTTATTAAATTAATTCCTTTGTCTACCTAATTTCTAATACCAGAGTCTTGACTAGTGTATCTAGATAGATAGTAAATACTGAAACATGATAGCATCTCTATCATTATCCTTTCTCTTCAAAATTGTTTTGGATATTACAGATCATTTGTATTTTAATATATGTTTTAGATTCACCTTGGCCATTTGAATTTGAAAAAAATCACACTATGGTTTGAAAAGGATTGTGTTGAATCTAGAGCTCAAAGGGAATTGACACTTAGCAATATTGAATTTTCCAATTCATAAACATAACATAGTTCTTTATTCATTTTCAACATGTGCCTATATTTTGCATATTTTGCTAAAATGCTTCCATAATTATATGTTTGAATTTATTGTAAATTAAATCATATGTAAAAAATGAAACCTAGTATGGTGCATGGAGTATTATATCATTTAAATGATTTTAAAACATGAAAAACAACATTCATATATTTTAATTTATAATGAACATGTGGTAAATTTATTTTAAAAACATACATGGAAGTGATAGACACCAAATTCAGGACAGTGCTTACTCTTGGAAAGAGAAGATAGAGATAAAAACAGAAAGAAGTAGAGAAGATTTTAGCTATATTTTAATCTCATTTTCCTTTTAGATCTCGGTAGTATATATGACAAAATAAACACCTCCCATTGTTTTCAACAGCTTTCTGGATGTTTAAATACTTCATAATTGAAGTGAGAGAAAGAAGGTAGATTCCAGACATACTTAGGAGAAAGACTCAATAGCATGTGTTGTAGGAAGGAGGTCATTATCAATTGTATGACATTATATCCAGCTTTTAAAGATGAATGCATTTGAATACCAGCAGCTCTGTTGGTGGCAACTGGAATCTTATTATTTAAGCACTAAGGGTAAAAATGGCAATAAGATAATGGACCCAAGACTCAAGGTTGATTCCAAGTCTCTGTCCATTTAATTCCTGTGCCAACATGGCTGAATAAAACACACCATGGCTGTATAAAAACACACCATCATGCTGACAGGAGTCATTTTACGTTCATAACCTTAAGTAGGTCCTTCATGCTGCTTGATCTATTTCCTTAGTTTAATAACTCACCCTGCTGGCTTGTTCTGTTCAGAATTGCAAGATGCTAAATATAATCTACACCTGGATTCTCCAATGCCCATCTCTCTCTCTCTCCTTTAAAGCTCTTCTCCCGTTCCTCTGAAAATCTTACCTAATTCAAGTCTTCTAAACAAATATTTTACCCTAATCTCACCTTTATTTTACCAAAACAAGAAAACAAACAAAAAACACATTACAGTAATCTTGTCTGAACTCCATTAACAAAACATTATTGTCTAACATAAGTTATATTTCTGCCATTCCTCCTTCTTTCTTTCTTTATTTGAGAGAGAGAGGGACAGTGTGAGAGAGAGAGCATGAGCAGAGGTGAGGAGCTGAGGGAAAGGGAGAAGCAGACTCCCCACTGAGCAGGGAGCCCTACAGAGGTCTTAGTCCCAGGACCCTGAGCGCATGACCTGAGATGAAGGCAGATGCCTAACTGACTGAGCCACCCAGGCATCCCCCATTCTTGCTTCTGTTCAGTCTCAGTAGGAGAGATACCATCTTTGCTTCTCAAGACCAATCCCCTTTATCTGTGCTTTTGACTTCCAATCTCTCTTCCATAATTTCTTTTCATGAATTATTTTTTCTGAGTCCTTTTACTTTAATACTTTGTGTGTTGATTTATTACACACAACTTACAATTATTCCCAGCTTTACATTTTTTACAATTTACGCCTCATCTAGATTTTCTCTGAAACTTCTTTTCTTCATGTGTAGACTTCTCATAGAATAGTCTTCTCTTTTATTTCCATTTGGTCACCTCCTGTTATTCCTAGGACAATTTCAGGTGGCTTTTTCTCTTCATCACCTCATTAAATTTCTTTAATAAAGGTACTCAATGACCTTCTAATTGCCATATCAAATGGAAGGGACCTTCTGGTCTTTACCTTATTCTATACAGTCTTATATGACATAGTTGACATTTTTTCTTGGACTCTTATGATTCTTCTTTGTCCAACTTCCTCTAGCTCTTAGGCCATTATTTTTCTAATAGCTTTGAAAATCCTTCTCCCTCCGTTTAACCATTATTTGATTATTGGCTCATTATGTTTTTACTCCTTATGTTCTTCCTGGGCATTTCAATATGATTATCTAAAACTTACATGCTGTTGACTCTAAAGCCCAGATCTTTGAATTCTCTCTAGGCTTCAGACTTATAATATATGCTTTAGTTTATATACAAAATGGTTTTTTGGATATTGCAATTGGACATCACATAAGAATGTCAAAATGAATTTTCTCACACTGCACTAGTCAGTTCTTCCCCAATTCCAGGCCCATAAGTCCTTCTCCTGTGCTTTCTATTACTTAGAGTACACCACTACCCACTTAATTGTCAAGATGCGAAACTGGGAATTTGTTTGGATTTTTCTCTCAATATTGGCAATTGTCAAGTGTTGCCCAACTTTGCTCCTCAACGTATCACAATTGCTCCTGTTTTCCTTGCCTCTGATGCTGCTGTAACACTCTAGTATCTGACCTGAATCTGTAAGAACCTATTACCCCATGTTTTCCTCTTTTCTTTCTGCTAGCCATCTTTCACATGATCATCAAGATGATATGATCTACTAAGAACACAAATACAATAATAATTTCCCTTGAAATCTCTTAAATAGTTTCCCATTCACAATAGGCTATGTGGTCATCCTACATGGCGGCATTCACTATTCTCAATGCAATGCTAGTATCTATTTTAATGGTTTCCATTTTTTGCCTCCAACATCAAACTGTAGCAAAATGAAAAATGGCTACTATTTCACAGGATGTTACATGTTGATACTTTTAAAAGATAAATAGAGTATGTTACAACTTTTTAAAGTTTTATTTGAGAAAAATTGATCCAGATTGACCAGTGTCAAACAGGGAGTGGTTAGCACTCCACCAAAAAGAACTTGGGAAAAGACTGATAGAGAAGAGGCAGAAGCAAAGCATAAAGTTATTTGGCTATAGCTTAAGAAGTTGCATTATTTGGCAACACCTAGTTGCCTATGGCTGTTGTCCTTAGGTTTTGATTTTTTTTGGCCTTTTTTAAAATAATTTTTATTTTGTTATATTAGTCACCATACAGTACATCCCCAGTTTTTGATGCAATGTTCCATGATTCCAATCTCGAGAATGTAGATTACGGGAGGTTAGGTTTTGATTTCTTAATCTTGATGCATTTTTAAGACTTATTTATTAATTTTGGAGAGAGAGAGCATGAGTGGGGTGGAAGGGGGCAGTGGGAGAGGGAGATAAAGAATCTCAAGCAGATTCCCCATTGAACACGGAGCCCAACTTGGGGCTCAATCTCACGACACCGAAATCACAAGCTGAGCCAAAACTAAGAGTTGGATGCTCAACCGACTGAGCCACCCAGGTGCTCCAATCTGGATGCATTTAGAAGCTTAGGCTTTGGTTTGCTTAGCAGGCTGCTAAGGTACTAAAAGCACCTCAGTCTGATGGCCTCCGTGTATAATAATGAACAATATGTACTTCAAGGCCTATGACCGCTTTCTCTCTCTCTCTTCGCTTACTTTTGCTTGTTTTCTCCTTTCTCTGACTTTTAACCTGAACAATGTTTATCCATCCCTGAGAGCATCAAATTTTAAAAGAGATTTTCCCCTCTTTAAGTCATGACCCTTCTTTCTTTCTCCTCCCCCAAATTGTATCAGCGTTTCTCCTCTGCTGAATTATTGCATTCCTTGACTCTTTTTTTTTTTTTTAAAAGATTTTATTTATTTATGTGACAGAGAGACAGCCAGTGAGAGAGGGAACACAGCAGAGGGAGTGGGAGAGGAAGAAGCAGGCTCCCAGCGGAGGATCCTGATGTGGGACTCAATCCCGGATCGCCAGGATCACACCCTGAGCCGAAGGCAGACGCTTTAACGACTGCACTACCCAGGCGCCCCCTTCCTTGACTCTTTTTATCATAATACTTATCCCATTGCTTTTATTTAATATCTTTACATATGCCTTCTGAATTAAACTCTCTAAGAGTAGAGATAAACTCTCATTCATCTTTTTAACCCAACATAAAGGCTATAAAGTAAAAATGAAGGATGCTTTTTGTGATAGGTGGAATTTCAATTTCCTCTTCAATTTTTGCACCCTCTGGTGTACATACCTTTTATAATCCTTTCCCATTGAGTCTGGATGGGACCATGAATATGATGGATTATCGCCCCCATGATTAGGTCCCAAATCAGTTGGGTTTTAATTAATCAAAAAAGAAGATTATTCTGGATGAGACTTACCTAATTTTGTGAACACTTACAAGGAACCGGGCTTTCCTAAAGTCAGAGAAATTTTCCTGCTGTCATTGAAAAAGGAAGCTCCATGAATTCTACAGCTGCAAGGAAATTAATTCTAGTAATAATCTTGTAAGCTTGGAAGAGTACACAGAAGAGAACTCAGCCCAAGACAACACTTTAATTATAGCTGCGTGAGACCTTGAGCCCAGGACCCAGCCAACTACGTTATACTTCTCAACCACAGAAACTCTGAGATAATAAATTTGTATTGTTTTAATGTGTTAAGTTTGTAACAATTTACTGCATAACACTAGAAAACTAATAGACCCTTTTAAAGGCTACTGTTAAAAGAGATATAATTTATTGAGTTGGTCAAAAGAACTGTAGTCACAGGAGAAGGCTCTCCCTTTATAGGATTTCTTGTGGTGGCCACGGCCATGATGGCACTTGCGGGAAAACTACCAGTGAATAACCAACAACGGTAGAATCATAGGTGGCCTGACGATTGATTTCCTTCCAGTGATGACTGAGTTAAGGAAAGCAATAGCAAGCTGAGACAGCAGCTAAGGAGTAAGAAAATAAGAAAGACACAGAGTTTGGAAACAGGAAGTACCTTTAACAGTAAGGTAGAGAGGCCTAAAGCAAACAGCTTTACTACTTATCTTTAGGTTCCGGTTCGACCAAGGACCTTTTGAGTCTGGGAAAAAGTTACAGCACTTAATGATATTTTTACTCTAAGTATTATAGAGTAAGGCTTCAAGGAATAAGATATGAAAAAGTACTTTACCACATAAGGTAAGAAGTAAGAAAAAGTCTGGAGTTTGGGGTGTTATGAGCAAATAGGATGCTGTGCTGGAGTCTTCAGAAATTGATAGGAACATGTTACATTTAATTCAACTTATGAAATTTTGTTGCAAAGATACATAGGGAAGTAGGCTTAGAAAACAGAATCATTTATGTACCCTCAGCAAAGTTTTAAGGAGATCTGACAGGTTTTCAAGACAAAACAATTCTGCTTACTGTTATCCTGACTCAGCTTTGCTCTTCTAATTCTATTTTCTTACTCTCTCTGTTTTTAATATTTCCGTTTTCTTTGAAGTTGAATCCCCTAAATGTTAATGTTCTCCAAATGAATCTTCTAAACTGGGTAAATCATCATAATCCTATTATCTTTGCTAGTGATTGGGTTATGAAGGGTATAGGAGGATAAATGTTCTGGAGGGATTCTCGAAAGTTTTCCTTGCACTAAAGACAGTATAAGAAGAAATAGTATATTTACTTTTTTTTTTTTTTTTTTTTTGGTATTATTGGCTCTGGATTTTGCTTGTTAAACGACTGCACGCGTTTTGCTTCCAGCCTGAAAGCAAAGCCATGGACAGAGCATGATGCACTGGGAAGTGGAGCTGGAGCCTTAAAGGTTTCCCCTACACCACACCTGCTTCTGGATTTCTTTATGGGAGAAAATGTAGTTTCCTTATTATTCAACCCAGTTTGGGACAAGGTATTTTATCAGCTGCAGTCAGAAAGCATCCAAAGTGATAACAGTCCAAATGTTTTTTGGCCTCTAAGCAACTTTACTATCTTTGGCTCTCTGTCTCATAATTAAAAGCCCCGAGAGAGAAGACATGATTTATTTACTAGTCAGTGTGTGGTACAGAGCACCTCTCACAGGCAAATTTTTGTACTTGGCAGGGTTCATCATAGGCCGCTGCCTCTGTATCCAGGTTGACAACAGAATTTGATCTCTGGAATAGTCAGGTGTAGCCAGATAGACAGAGTCTCATCACAATTCACAATAACTTCCATAAAGGACGAGCGTACACCTGCATTGCATTACAAAGGTGGACACTGGGAATGACAGGCTGTTTCAGATGTCATGGTGTGACCAGGAAAGATGCTTTGTAGGACAACCCAAGAAATCTGAAGATTAACTTCTCATTCAGTTGGTTTCTCTAGGTTAGCTTCAAATAAGAAACCTCCAAGTAAGATAAAGAAAAAAAAAATGGTCTTACTCCACTGAGGCCTTTAAGATAGACTTTAATGAAAAAGAGAAATCTCTTTAAAGTTTGTTTTGCCTTTGATCATAGGATGTCCCTTCAGATCAGCAATTGCATTAAAATCTATAGCAGCAGAGTAGATGGAAATGAGACGACCCGTGATGCTTGCATGTTTATTAAAATTAAGAGGGAAAACCTGCCAACCAATGTAAAATCAAATACAGCCCTCTATTATTATTCTCCAATATTTTCTCTCAGATTTTTCAAGAAAGCTAAATTGTTGAGCAATTTTCATCAATTGTACAGATATTTGTGCAAACTTCATATATTATCCTCAAAACTAAAAGCAACTCAGGTTTCTTCTCTAGAAACCAGGACTTTTTTAAAATATAAGAATAGAATAATATAGGAAGCTCATTTTCTGGATTATAGAACACAGAAGGAGACCTGAGGCTAACCTAATCATCTGTGCGTCAGAATAAAATATTTCATGAAGCAACAGCTCTCTTTCTTTTTTCTCCTTCTTTTCTTGTTTTTTTTAGAGTGAATATACCTGACAGAATAATGACTTTGTGAAAATGAATGAATTTCCGGTTGGCTGGTAAATAAAATCACTACAAAGTTCATCTGATAAATGATTATTCAAAACTCAAGAGATTTTTTATATAATAATAGAGCTCTGGTAAATAAGAGTCTGTTAAAAGAGTAGGTGTTTTCTACAGGAAAGTTCTCTGTTCGTGTGTTGTTTCCATTGTTTTCTGGCAAAATAAATGACCACCTGAATACTAAATAGTATCAATTTGGTCTGATGTTTTCTGACAGTTGTGCTTGAAAGAAACATTATGTAAACCCATGCGTGTCAGTGGGAGATGAGAAAAAAAAAATCATGCTTAGGGCAATCTGATGGTATTCTCTAATATATAATGCTGTTTGTGTCTCTTCTTTGATTATCTTTATGTCCCAATTATTAGCAGCCATTAGTGCCCCCAGGATAAAGCAAAGCAAAGCAAAACAAAACAAAACAAAGACCTGTCAGTCTGCAACTGACAGATAGGTCTTTGAGGTTATAGATGGATTTATCGGTTCTCTGTTTCAAAATCTGTCAAAAAGACCTGAACAGTTTCCTGCCTGAAAGAGGCTGAGGACTGAGCACCTGGAGGCCTTCAATAATGACGATGGTAGGAAACCACGATAGTTTTGAAGTTAATTTTCAGTGTGAATTTATTGGGTACTCCGGCTCAGAAAGAAACTCCTCTGGTGAGACAAAGAAAAATATAACATTTCCCGAAAAGGTTACAAAATGTTTTGCTAGATTCTATTCATAAAGGGTATCAATCACCCTAAGAAATTAAGCCTCATTTGGGCTCCATTGAACAGTATGAAATAAGTATTGTTGCCCATTTTTTGTTTCAATTTTCATACTCCATTTTATAGCTCAAGGGACTAAAAAACAACTTTTTTTTCTTTTCCTTTTTTGGGGGGTATGGTAATATATGGTCCTCTCCTATTTCAAATATTATCTGATTTTATGATTTTGCTAAATGCAAATAGGATGTGTCATTCACAATTTCTAACTGAAACAAATCCCTGTTCATACCCACCCATAAGTAGTGTATTGTGGGCAGGCCTGGAGCTACCATTCTTTATTACTTTTTTTCCCAATAACATTCAGCTTCTATGTGCCAAGCAGGATGCTAGGAGCCAATGATTCAAAAGTGGTAGATATGCATGTGATCTCTTTATGTGTACTTTTTGGTGCTTAGACTCTTTTGAGGGGGCCATCAAATAACTAAATAGGCAATCATGACAGGGTACTAAGTGCCCATTTCTAGTTGAATTTACTGTGTGGTATTTTTCAAAGCACTTGAACTCTCAGAGACTCAGCTACTTCATCCATAAAGTGGAATTATAATTTATTGCCCAGGTGAGAACAATCAGTGTGGAGAACCATAACATCTGTGATTCAACAAAATAATAATTTCTTGAAAGTTACTTAAAATAGGAAACATACCTTAACCCACTCCGGACCCCTCAAAACAAACATGGAAGCAAATGAACTCACAGATTCTAACGTTGCTCTCCCTTAACTTTTCCCCAGAGAAGGTCTGTTTGGCATATAGAGATTCACAGCAAGGATGTGGCAGTTAGACCGGCAAAGCTATCGTGCCATAACATTCTGGCGTTACTGGATGACTCCATGATTACCCTGGTAGTAGCTGCTAATGGAAGCTAACATTTTCTCTTTTATGGATAAGCAAATGGTACACAGAAAAATGACAACATTTCTTGTAAGTTTCCAGGTATTTATATTCTTCTGAACAGATTCCATAAAGCCATGTAAAAATAACCAGGACGAAAATTAATAGAGTTCTCTTGGTCATGAATACCTTACGTAGCTTCCAAAATAGTATCTGGAAAGAAACAAAACTGACATACAAAAAAATTTGAATACACTTTCACAGAAGGTACTACTAACTGACATTGGTGGATTTAACATTTTAGCACATGTCAAGTTTTGGTATCAGAGTTAGCAGAATATGGTACAAGTTCTGTGCATTTGCCATGTCTTCAAATAAAAGATAATCCATGTATGACAACTGCCAATATGTTAACAGCATCTTCATCTTTTAAAATTTCTAATTTACATTTTCTTCCTATATTTAATTTAAACAGTATTCTGCGAACATGATTTAAAAAACCTGCTGCCACATAGGATAGAATATCACATAGCTGGAATAATTGACGTGGGTTGCGATATTACTGAGACAGAAGAACACGGACTAATCAAAGTTGATTTTAAAGTTAATTTTAAAACTATATTAAGTATCTTAACAAAAGAATAAGATAACTCAAATCAGTAATGTGGTGTCATTATCACCACTATTATTATAGAAATAAAAAAACTGAAGGAGATGACAACTTAGGTCATTTCTAGTGATAATAGCTTTTGGTTGTTCTAACTTTCTCATAATGCTATAAATTAAACAAAATAATGTATATAACTGTGATTTGAAAATTATAGTGTTTTGTTTAAGTGTCCAGTTCAGGCCATCTGATGGTCAGTTCTTTCTTAGTTGATCAATTAAATAAAACAAGTGCTCAATTCAATCTTCAGATGCAGTTTTACTTCTTTCTCATGAAAGTGATTGTGCGTGTTACTGCATTGACAGATTTTTAAGATATTGCAAGGGTACTACGATAACGCTGTTATTGGGGTCAGAGCTGAGAGTCTTTGGCTAGAGTGTGAAGGAACTAAGCACCCCCACCCCTTAATGTTCTCTGGTAGACAAGCCTAGCTAGTACAGAACGGTTGGAGAATTCTTTGACCTATCACAGAATGCTCATTGGAACACATGCCTGGCCATATTTTTAAATTTACATGGGTTTATCGAATTGCATAGAACTTGAATCATGTCCATTACTGCAGTTTTTGTAAGTATAAACTTATCCGAGGGAATGGACACCGCTAAAAGAAATGAAGCTGGCCAGAGAAACAACAGGACTTTTGAAAAAAATATCCTGAGTGCGGGGAGCCATCTGGCTGAGTGGACTAAGCTAGCAGCAGATCTGCTTGGGTGGAGGAGTGACGTTTCTAGGCACAGTGTCTCTGGGAGGCGAAGGCTGGAATAAAGGAACAACCCACCGCTCTGTGGAAAGAATTCCCCCTGAAAACAGCTGACAATCTAAATAGGATGGCAATTTCTAACCTACTGAGAAAAGAAAGAAACATAGAAGGATGGAGGTTTAGAGTAGGGAGAACATTGGGCCATGGTTATTTTGGAGTTATATTTGGGAATCTAGCCATACCACTCAGAGGATCATTTCATTAAACAAGCTATCAGTAACTTTCCTTCAGATGTATATAAACTAGAAAGATTAAAAAAAATGGTCATTCCTTAAGGGTCTACTTCGTAGCAGACATCTGTTTATGTGTTATGTCATTTACTCTATCAATGTATTTAACCAGTATGTGCCTATGACCCACTAGGCATATTGTTCAAGGCACTGGAAGTACAGCAATGACGGAGATAAGCGAGATTTTATTCTTGTGAGGTTTACAATCTAGTAAAGTTGAAATTAAAAAGAAAGAGGTAAATTAAGATCATTTTTGATGGCATAAGTGTTATGGAAAAATGATAATGTAATGCAGTAGAATGACTGGGGGATCTCTGATGAGGAGTGTTAAAAGTTACATTTAACACTCATCTGAAGAATGAAAAGTGAGATGAGAGCAACATCATAAAAGAAAGGAAGGAAGGAAGGAAGGAAGGAAGGAAGGAAGGAAGGAAGGAAGGAAGGGAGGGAGGGAGGAAGGAAGGGAGGAAGGAAGGGAGGAAGAAAGAACCCAACTGTATCAGATTCTGCTGAGAGAGGACAAAGACAGAAAAAGCATCATTAGATTTAGTAAAATAGAGGTCATGGCTAACTTTGACAAAACATGATTGAAATTGAAATAGAATAAAGGTAGAATGGAGAAAGTGTATAGAAAACTCTCAGTGTTGTTATGACAGAAACTGAGGGTAGGGTAGTAGACGAAATGAAATTGCCCAAGATGTAAATTAAAAAATATATATTTGTTTATTTATTTTAGAGGGTAAGGAGGGACGGAGAAAGACCGAGAGAATCCTTAAGCAGACTCCCCGCTGAGCAGAGAGCCCAAGGTTGGGCTTCAGCCCAGGACCCTGAGATCATGACCCCAGCCAAAACCAACGCAGCTGATTCCAAAATCCAAACTTTTGAAGATTCCGTGCTACACTGCCTGCTAAGTTTTACATTTCTGGAAATTCATTCATTTCATGTAAGTTTTCAGGTTTTTAAAAACAAAGATGTTTATGTTTCATTTTTAAACACTAATGACCTATGATTATAATTTTATTTTCATTACTACTTTTGCGTGTGTACCTCCTTTCCTTTTTATCTTACTCACCTAACTAGAGACTTTTAATTTTTATCAGTTGGCTCAGAGAACCACCTTTTGGCTTTGTTCTACTTTATTGTGGGTTGTATTCTATTTTGTTGATCTCTGTCGTATCCTTTTATTCATTCCATCTTCTTACTTTTATTTTGCTATTTTTTCTAATTTAAGTTACAAGTTTAGATCATTAATATTGAATTTGCTTTCTAGCATAGGGAAATTTGCACATCAAGAATCATCATTTAATTTATTTTTATTTTTTTTTAAATTTCCACTTTGATTTTTTCTTTGGTCAATGAGTTATTAATAATTTTTTAAAAGTTCTCCAAAAACACAAGGTTTTCCCATTTTGTTGTTATTATAGCTACTTATTTTAGTTGTATATTATTTCTTTGTTTATATTGTTAATAATCATCTAATTAAACCTATAATATCAGTAAAGTTCAATTCAGGAGACAGAAAGAATATGTTATTTGAGTAAGGAAACTTCAATATGAAGAATTATTTACTTAGTACAAAATAATTAGGTACCAGGGCACCTGGGTGGCTCAGCCGGTAACGCATCTGCCTTTGGGTCAGGTCATGATTTCAGGGACCTGGAATCAAGCCCCATATACACGCATGGGGCTCCCTGCTCAGCAGGGAGTCTGCTTCTCCCTCTGTCCCTCCCCAGGACTCCTGCTCTCTCTATCTCAAAGAAATAAATAAAATCTTCAAAAAATAAAAACAAAAACAAATAAACCTCAAAATGATTAGCTTCCAAAGTAATAAAAGAAGACTGAAAGACATCCCTTCGCACTGACCAGATATTACTGCTTCTCCTGGATGACGCGTTCGCAATGAATAGCATCATCATTTACCCTGAGGACCAAGTTAGGAGTCTCCGGTCTTTTTGTAAATCACCTCTTCATCTCAACAAGTCACCATGTGGTTAAGAGTCCATGCAATCTATTTGCACACTGCCACCTGGGTAATATTTTAGAAATGTAAATTCAGTAAGTTTTGTCAAGTCTTTATCATATTTCCATGCCTCTTTCTTTGCTGGAGGGTAAAAATCTCTAATCTGATTTCTAAGAAATCTTTATTCTTCTGTCCATTCTGATTTATCATCCACTTCCTGCCTTTTCTACCCTGAATTACTTGTAG
The DNA here is from genome assembly GCF_024610735.1 of Ursus americanus. NCBI lineage: Eukaryota > Metazoa > Chordata > Mammalia > Carnivora > Ursidae > Ursus > Ursus americanus. Next base: position 32,707,868 of record NC_142138.1, read on the forward strand.
TTTACTAATGCACAATGGATTTAGACATTTACTTTCCCTACATTCTATCTTATACAAGATTTTTAGGGGCGCCTGGGTGGCACAGCAGTTAAGCGTCTGCCTTCGGCTGAGGGCGTGATCCCGGCGTTATGGGATCAAGCCCCACATCAGGCTCCTCCGCTATGAGCCTGCTTCTTCCTGCTTGTGTTCCCTCTCTCGCTGGCTGTCTCTATCTCTGTCAAATAAATAAATAAAATCTTAAAAAAAATTTTTTTAAATATATGGGTTCTTTGCACTTGGTGCACTCGACTTGGAAATGTCCTACTCTTTCCCCCACCTCTTTCATATAAATTTGCAACGGAGTTATAAAATTCATATTAACTAACACATCAATTCAGAAATCATCCTTGTCATCCTGGGATGGGGATTAAACGTTCCCCCTTAGCCTCATCATCATATCCTTACTGTAGAATTTATCACACTGCGCTCTGTTAATATCTCCAATTTGCAGGAGTAAAAAACTGAGAATCAGAGAAGTTGAGCTGTTTACTCCAGGTCACATAGCAAGGTATAAATTAAATTGTACTGCTTAGTGTTTTCCTCTTCTCGTTATGCTACTATATGAAGGACAGAAAAAATCCAAATCATAGCATACATAAAGGTGACATAATTCTAAAGGAAATTTTTAGTTAGGAATTTCAAATGTTTTAAAAAGAAGCACAGCACTGTTTTGAAAAAATTTGAAATTGTGCTCTGAAACTTACCATGTAACATCCACTCCTCTCCACGGCTTCCTGGGCACAGCAGTTTGAAAAACACCACCCTATTTGTTTTTCTTGTGGTATCCGAAACAATACAAACCTGCATGCCTAACAAATCATCTGTGAGATAATGGCAAGGGGGTAGACAGCTTAGGAAAAACAGGAAACAATCCCCAAGGTACTTTAAATATTAATCAAAACAAGTTTTCCTTGGGAAGACTTATGGTGAAGCTAAGATCAACAGAATGAGTCATATCCAGGCCAGAATGAGCCAGAGGGAGGGGAGAGGAAAGTGTCACTTTAGGATTCATTTGACTATTGGGAGGAAGGTTATGCAATTATGAGAAGTATAAATTATATAAAGCACAACTGAACAATATGACATATGTTGTACAAACTATTCACAAGTTCCATGACTTTGTTATTCAATCATATTTATTTCAGTCTTATGGGGTTGTTTGTCCACATACCTGAAGCCAGTAAAAACAGGTGACAGATCAGTTGTAAGGAGTTCTAATTTTGAAATCACATTATCCCCCGCCTCCTTTCAGAGAAGTCTTTATTTTGTAATGTTTAAGAGGTTTAATTTACAGTGAAGTGGAGATAACTTCAAACTCAACTCCACTATTTACCAACTGGTGACCTTTGGCAATTGGCCTAACTTCACCAAGGTTTGTTTCCTCACTTCTATAAATGTAAATAATACTATCTACGCCATATAATTGCTGTGAAGATAAAGAAAACTAAATATCAATTATGAAGTGACAAAGAAGTGACAAAAAACTCAAAATAGCTTATGGAAAAGGAAATGCATTTATTGGCTTTCATAACTTTTTTTTTAAAGATTTTATTTATTTATTTGATAGAGAGAGACAGCCAGTGAGAGAGGGAACACAAGCAGGGGGAGTGGGAGAGAAAGAAGGAGGCTCCTAGTGGAGAAGCCTGATGTGGGGCTCGATCCCAGAACAGTGGGATCACGCCCTGAGCCGAAGGCAGAAGTTTAACGACTGTGCCACCCAGGCACCCCAGCTTTTATAACTCTTAAGTGTAGCAATAACTCTGCTTCGTGGGAAGCTTGATTCAGGGTTCAAGCAATGTTACTAGGTTACAAGTTTCTCTTATCCTCTCTATATATTCTAGCACATTCCTTTGTACTGGTGCATTTGTCATATAAAAATGTTCTTGCAGATCCTCATATCCTTTTCTATTTATCCAGTAGAAACTTCAGTGTAAAAGATAAATCTTAGTTTTAGATATATATTCCAAAAGTTATAAGAGTCACTATTTTAATTGAACTGTCTTAGATTATATGCTGTTCTTAGAGAGAATTACCATCATGAGTCCAATGCAGTGACCTGATCAACTTGGGCCCAAATCCCATTCTCTATGCTAGAGCAAAGGGTTGACAGATTGCCTTTCTGGGTATCATGAGCCAAGAAGGAAGGATGTTATCTCTGGATAAAATAGAAGGGATGGAGAGCCATTCCAGAACAAGAGTGAATGGATTCCTGGGAGTGGTTGCTGAGTAACTAAAATTCCACTCTTTCCTAGGAAGAGGTTCACTCTGTAATAGATGCCCGGAAGGTATCGATGTGTGATGATATGGAATGACAACCAACCGAATACATAAAACCTTAATCTTTAAGAGATTTTTTAAAGAGAGTCCCAACAGTGCCACATTCAACCGGTAGAAGTGGGACATATTCAATGGGTGGAAGTGCCTTGTCTGTGTTTAGTTCTCTAAAATACATGAAAGTTAACGCAGTCTTAGAATGCTGGCAGCACATTGTCCTAGATCTGTCTCTGAAAGGGCAGTCATGACTAAGCTGAAGCTTCGTTACACTGCCCTTCCTAGCGTCACACATTTCCATTTGTTATGGCATTAGACAAAAATGTGTCCAGTTCACATTGGATTGCAGACAGTTCGAGATGTTTTAACTCAGTGTTGTAGCTTGCCACCCAAGTCACAAATGACATGGTGTCCCCAGCTTTGTGTCTAACACAAAGCTCCAAAGCTTCTCCTCCAAAGACCCCAAATCAGTTTCTGGCAAGCCTGCTATGACATGGAAGTAATACAGAACGGGGTGTGTTAATCAGAAATATTTTTAAATCTCTGGTTTATGAGAGAACAGGTAGGCTGAGTATGTGTTTCCGATTGCACGATGGAGTGAGTGTGCTGACTCAGCTGAGACTGTGGTGTAAATAAGTTGGCATGAATTGAGCTGGTACTGGTACTGGGTAACTCACTGAGTTGGTTGGACACTTAGCTCCTGGGGTATTTGTAGTTTAAGTACAATAGTGCTATAATGGAATTTTAGTTACACTACTTACTTAGGATAGCACAGGTCCATCCATAATGAAGAGGAATTAGCTGGCATCTAGACAGAATTAGGTGCTTTTGTGGATAACATAATTCTTCAGGTTATTAATGTTTCTTGCTTTTGGCAGTAGGAAAGAGTGGGAAATATTTTGTGACCTTAAATAATTGGGGATGTTGGATTGCATTTTGAGACCACCTTGAGAAGGATAATTTATTCTATTTTGACTAAAATTTAACTTCTGTGGGAGAAAACATATCATGGTCAGGCCAAAAAAGATAAATGGCAGGAAAAGTTTCTTACTTGTTATTTTTCGTAAAATAGTTTCTTAAAGGAAAAGCATTTCCTTCGGTTCTAAGTCGTGCACATCGAACTACCATAGGACAAGACTTTTGGTTGTGTGTGCGAGAGACGCTTGATCCTGGTAACCTTCCGTCACACGGCACTGATTGCCTGGTTCCTCTCAAAGAGGGTTGAGCACAGGACCCACTCAGACATTCCTTTGTGGCTTAAAAGGCAAAGGATAGCTAATACCTCTTTTTGCCCAAAAGGCTTGAACTGTCACCAAGTCCTGCTCCAGATGGAAAATAACACTGAAGCTCTGAGCCATTTACAGAAATGTCATTGTTCCTTCAGTGTCTGTTTTGATTTGACCACAACTTCAACACTGAGTTTTAAATTTGGAAATTTGGATCAACCCCTGTTCACTGTAAGTTTACCAGGTCTACTCTGTGTACGCAAAGATTTCACTTTTCTCGGCCACTGAGGAGCAGTATGGAGGACTTATTTCATTTGATACGATGGAGAGCGCTCTGGGGGATGGGAAGAAGAAAGGGAGTGTGTGTGCTAAGGGAGTCATTTGCTCATTTCAGTCCCCTCCGGCTCAGCCCCAGTGTAAGAGGATACCTCATAGATTTATCAGTGTTAGCAAAGGGCACGGAGGAAACTGCTACAATTAAATTAGAATTTTCTAATTCAGCCTGGCCAATTAAAATGCACTATCATATTACCTTGCGTTTTCATAAAGGTTTGTGTCTAAATATATTAAACTATCCTTTCAGCATTAATTAAAGCACACTCACCGTTTACCTTCTGTGTTACTTGCCTAAATAAGAGGGATTCGGCTTCTTACTAGAATTAAAAAAAAAAAAAAAGATTTATCATTTCTTATGTCAGGGCTGTTATTTTCGCGAAGAAACATGAAGCAAAAGAACCATTTATTTGTCCACTCGTCATTGGTGAGTCACAGGTCAGGGCAGAAATAGGACTCGACTGCAGATTTGTTTTGTGTTGTTGATTTCAGTCTAAACCACTTCCTTATAGCCTGGTCTTGTTTTCTGACACCGGGAAAAAAAACAAAAGTCAACAACCATGCCGTTGAATCATAATTAAAGTCTGAGTCCTTAAAATCACTCCTGTAAATATTAAATGTATTTTTCTTTTACCTTGACCATTAAGAGTGACTACTTTTAAATCAATCTTTGGGAACATGCTGTCAGATTGACCATATTGGTCAAATGCATGGATGAGGGATTAGAACAAAGACCCTCTGGCTGGAGCACCCCGTTCGTCCGCCTCCCGCCCCCCAGCCCACACTGGAAGGCGGAGACCACAACCATTCCCTCAGTGTGACTCTTACCCCAGCTGCTGAGTGGTAAGAAAAGCACTTAAGAAAGATGAAAAGTGATTCTGACATTTTACCCAGATGTTGATTAACAGCTAGAGACAGTACAAATAAAAATGTTTAATTACAGTTTTAAAGGAGCAAAATAAATATAATACCATCTGACCTTTGGAAAAAAAGAAAAAAAAAAGACCTTTGCAAGTGTGCAGTTTTTACCTTTATCACAAAAGCCACACCTCTTCAATGTGTTGCGTGTCGGCTCCAGTCCAGAATAACTCTCTTCCTGCTTGTCTCCATAAAAATATTAGAGTTTAGTTTTTGTGACAATCCATTTTAAATACAAGAATGTGCCAAGTAACTCTAATGAAATATTTTTATATTGTCTATTAAAAGTCACATCAAACGTGCTGAGAAAATTTCAATTTTTCCTCAGAAACTCCATTATATATTATTGGTCCAATATGAAAAAATACTTAAGCGATTCTCTCTATATATTGACTTCTAAGATGGCCTACTGTGACAAACTTTATAACGCAATGCTTTAAGAAGTAAATTTAGCTACTTTTAAAAAACTAACATACAAAGCAAAGCCTTGTGCAGATCCTTAACTTCCCCACCCACCATTCTTTGTATCTACAGTAATGACTTCCCCAATCCTTCTCATGTCCTGTTCTCCTCCCATAGCCTCGTTAATGAAAAATAGAAGAAATAATATTTTATTATATCTATGTATTTCAAGATGCAGTCTTGTCAAAATGCACACTAAAAACTATTTATCTGCCTCTTGGAGTTGGTTGAAATGTGTATATAACCATTGTTAATGACCTAGCTCTTTATACGCACACAAAAACTTGAAAAGAACCCTTTCCTAACCCCGCGTTGGCAGACGTAGGTTTTCATGACAGTTTTTTTTTTCCAAGAAATAGATTCAAGACTTACAAGAGTGAAATTAACTCCCCAAAATGAATCTTACAAAAAACTCCTTGCAATTAACATATAACTCTAAATGTCAGCGAGGCTTATTTTCCTAAGGTCTGGTCATCGGGGTACCAAGCAGCAGTCTTGTTAAATCTGCTCATTAAACTGCTTAATCTTGGAAAAAGGGACTCGTTTCATAAACACCACTTTACAAACGTAATTCCCCATTACAACTTAAAAGATACATAGAACAAGCAATTCTATTAAAACAAATTTAATGATCACATGCTGCTCTTATTCCAAACTGGTCTATCTAGTAAAATAAAGTGTGATTTGATCCAAGACCTTCTTCTAACTGTAGGCCCCAGCTAGAAATGGAACTTGGAATGGGCTTTCAGAAAGAAATCTCTGAACATAAAAAGGTTAGGATTGTTCGTAGACTTTATTTACACGGGAAGTTCATTTGTCTAGCAGGTACCATTCCTCCCCATTCCTTCACATCCCTATTGCCTTCCTCAGCTTATTACCTCCATTCTCATCTGAGTCACGGCACAGTGGTGGGATTTTGTGGGCGTAAGGAGATGCAATTGTCTGTCACTAGCTCAAAGGTATTTATGCTTAGTAGTATTCACAGTAACCATCTTCATAAAGGATCCACCGCCACTTTTCCAGTGTGTGTATTTAATGAGATCATTACAAATGGACCATCTGTGCTATGAGGTTAAGAAATAGGTCCTGCAGCTAAAGGATGCTTTAAAACCCTGAAGGTGAAGGAAGAAAGTGTGAGAAAACTTAGCTGTTGTTTTACAACAGCAATTTTGGGGGAACTAGGTATTGATGGAGAAAGGAAATGGAAGAAAATGAATATTATAATCGCTGTTTAAAGCGTATTTCTTTTATGTACTTCACACAGAATATTGATTCAGGGTAGTGTTCTTATTCACATCCAGTATCACTTGTTCCAAAGCCTTTAATCCAGAAATCTTCTTCTTTGTGGCATCTAAGTACTTGCCCTTCTCCTTTCTCTGTCACACCCCAACAAATGCTACTCTGAGGACAAAAGGGACTAAGGATGGGTGTCAATGTAGAATGATTGATATGAAGGTGTTTCTAGCAAAGTAAGGGGAGCAAGAACTTCAAGGTTGGGAAGGCAGATTTTCCTTGGAACTTAGAGTATATGAAACTAGAGACAGTATGCTAGGATTGGCGGGTTCGTGGACCCTCAACCCCAGATGTCTCTGATTTACCCCGAGTGGAAGCAGTATCCTGCTGAGAGAGAACCTGTTCATTTTCCACTTGAATGGAATCTGAAAGCAGAGAAATCTCACAAGAAACTTGGGTCTCACAAGGTTTCAAACCAAATTTTGCAGATTCAGGAGTGAAGTCAACTGAACTTGATAAAATTGTGTGCTTTGGTTTTTTTCCCGTCTCTACAAATGAACCATCTGTGCTATTATTTCAAGTACAGGGAGAGAATCCTGCCTTACTCAACCTCTCCCCATCCCTAGTTAGCAATAACCATAAGCAAAGCCATTTAAATGCATTCTGTGGAGGGTGGGGAATGACATTTACCTCCTTCTCTGTTCTCGCTCACCTGTCTCTTGACCTCATAGAGGCTGATTACTCCTTGATAAGTATCCGCTTTCTCACTACTCCCCTAGACAGTATTAAACTGACATGGAGCTTGTCAGTGTGTTGCCTCAGGAAAAGGTGCCATGTACTCGTTGACACTGGACCTTTTAGATGCCATTCGATAGGATCTGAGGCTTTCTCTGCGGCAACCGGCAGTATTACAGAGAACAGTGGGCATAGCACCAAGCGTGTGCTAGAAACAGTTGGTCTGCCTCATTAGCAGGGCACTTCAAATTACTCTTTTTGCCTTCACTTAAACCCCACTGGATTCCTTTCTCTCAATTTTTTAAATGACTGATTAAATATTGAAATTTTGAATTTATCTCGATGTCATTCATGCATTTCGTCTTAGCCAAAAGAGGAGTTATTTGGAGTTAGAGAATCTAAATACTAAAACATTTCTTTTCTCTCTCTCTTTCATTTTTTCATTTTTAATTTTTTTTTCATTTCATATAATTGTTGTGTTTGGTACATAAAGACGTTCAACGTGTTTTGTTGTATCTAACATATAATAACTTTTCTCTCAGCCATTCCCTCATAGTTTTCCTCAGCCTTTGCACATAGAAAACTACAGAAGTGCTGTTAAGTGCTGAGGCAGCCATTGTTTTAAGCCCTTTAGCATGTAGTAAGTCATGTAATCCTCCTAACCAGTACCTAACCAAATAGGTACTATGGTGATTCTCCACTTGGAGATTAAGTCATTTGACCAAAGTCACAAGCTAGTGACAAGAATTCCATTCAAGCAGCTCAGCTGTAGGGTTTGTGCCCTTAACCACTGTGCTATGCTGTCTTGCCAGTCTTGTGATTTCTTTCAGGAATAGTTTATTTTAGCCTGTTGTAGAGTGTTCTGGGCAGTTTGGTAGAGGACTTGGTAGAGGAGCGTACAATCCTCTTGTGCTCTTTTAAATGGCTGATTCCACTGGAACTACTTCTCTGTCACTTAAGGGAATGTCCTAAAATCAAGTGGTAAAGGAAAGCTCTTGTCACAAACACAATCCATTAAAAAATACATGCACCAACTCCACTTCCACAAACAGCACAATATGACTTATTTTTCCCAGATTATTTTAGACAAGTATCAAAATCAGCAAGACAAGAGCTAAGTTGACAGACTCAAAAATGGTTTGCATTGAAAAGAAGAGTGGAAAGTAAATTTAGACTATATAATCTTCACTCAAATAATTTCTGCAGGCTTTGTTCTTTTTGAGAGTGTAGGGGACGCAAGAATTTCAGACTGGGATGTTCAAATTAAGCTTGAGATCTTATTGCCTTGATTGCTCTTTCTGTGATTTTTGGAAAAAGATAATAAATTACCACTGGATATGTTGTGATTTCATGAGGATATTGGCCTTTGATCTGTTGGTTGAGTTCCCCATCTGGTGGCTGAATTTTTTGTGAATGCTGTGACAGAAGAGATTCTAGGTCTGACATTAGCCTCAAGCAGGGTTTTCTAGACCTCCGGGCCTTCAGAATAAGTTCTCTTTTACTTGGAATTTTTGTTTAGAAATATTAAATGTTTTTCTTTCATTATGGCCTTAGTGAATAATTAGTTCCTAAAGGATTGAAAGTTTATATATCTCATACCATATTGCTGGGCTCTCTTCACAAATGTTTCTCAAATTGTGGTGTGGGACCAACTCATCAACTGGGTGACTTATAAAATGAAGATTCCTGGACCTCATCCTAGACCTACTTACTCCTCTGAGATGAATCCTCTGAGATGAAATTCAAGAACCTATATTTTAAATAAATATTGCAGGTGGGTTTCACATGCAATAGGTTCACTAGAGAACCTTTAGAAAGGGTCTTGTCCTTTTTTTTCGCTATTACTAACATTACTCTGAGGTAGGGGAAAACTTTAAAATACTAAATAAATGAAAATTAGTACATAGGCATCAGTGAAGAAAAAGGTTTGTCATCTCAAAAGGATCCTGCAGACAAGAATGTTGTCTGTCCTTGTCCGTAAGCCATCTGATATAACTCCTTTGGTAGCCTCTTCAAACATTTTTGGAGGAAAGTTATAAAATTATTTATACACACACACACACACACACACACACAGTATCTTTACTTTTTTTTTATTTGTCACAGTCGTTCATGCCCTTTTCTGGAAAAACATCTGACAGAATTTTTGTGGACCTGCCGTCTTGCAAAATAGGAAATTTCTCCTCAAAGAAGACTGTCTTAAAACAAACAAACAAACAAACAAACAAACAAACAAACAAACAAACAAAAAACCAAATGTGACCTTTTCCTTTGAATCATTGCTTCCTATTTACCAGTACTGACAGCAGGTGACATACTTTGTACAGGATGAAATGACAGAGGCTGGCACTAACCTGCTGAACCCTGCACATAACTTAGGATGCAAATCCAAACATTTGAGAAGAGTCTGCCAATCAAAAAATCTTTCGAGGAGGACCTGAGCACGGCTTGTCTCAGCTGGATGCCTTTCCTTGTTTCTCTTACAGGATTAAATTGTAAACAGCAGATACTTTAGGGTGATAAGAACACATTCACATCAATATGAATTTTAAAAAAAAGGCTTTCCGATTTCAGTCCACCTGTTTCCTAAAATACTGCAAAAGAAAACATGAAGATGCCTTACCTTCAACAACAACAGAAAACCATCTGCATACAGAATTACACATTCTTTCTTTACCGCCATTGTTATCCAGCCTAAGTAAAATATTCCTTTAGAGTTCTGTCAAATAATTTTCTATGTCAAAACCTTCCTTGGCCGATGCCTCTGCACCAGAGGTAGCTGACTATCTGGTCTTTGCAATTTAGGCGTAGTCACATCACTGCATGTTCCCCCCATTGTTTGTTTACTTCACCTCTTGCAGACATGACGGGATGCAATTGATTCAGGAGTATGGCATTTGAAATGAAAATTTCCAAAGATGTAAATATTCAGGCTATATTATGATCAAGGCTTAGGAAATGAATAAACTACAGAGTAATTTGTAATTAATATTTATTTACATTAAAATTTAATGGTTAGATATTCTGAAAGGATAAAATAATATATAAAGATAAAACTGGATTATTGAGGATTCCCTAGACTATGAGTTTCTTGAAAGATGGTTTTATTTATCTTTATCCCTGTAGGCGAGCACATTGTCTAGATTTCAGATTATAGAAACAGACAAGATGTCTGTTTGTAAAGTATTTCTTCTACTTAGTGTATGTGTTTGGTTAAGTTACTTAAGTTGTGTCATGTACATAATGGGAACAATAATAGTACTTACTTCATAGGGTAAGCATTGAAGAACATAATAAATGTAATTCTTGACATTCTTCTTCACATGTTCTAAACTTCAGTGTTAATTATCGCTGCTTATCAGTACAGAATGAAAAGGGTTAATATTTAAATCAAGGATTTAAGACTGTCAGATACACTCTCATGTCTCTTAGCTCTGGATTCTCTCCAGCTGTACATTGCTCCCACGTTCTTTTGCTCACCTTGATCTTTCTGATTGATGCCCTTTTACAACTATTTACTAGTGCTCCTTATACAGGAAAATTCTTACTTACTGTTGAAACATGGAAAACAAGGATTAAAAAACTATTGTTCTCACAAGCTTGAACTCAGAAATCAGCACAATGCACGATAATAAAGCCCTACAGAATTACCTGAAATGTAGAGACTAGATCCTAGGTCAGCAATACTTGAGTGCAACTTAGTGATTCCTCCCCCCCCCCAAATACAATTTTGCTCTTAAAGGGTTATTTGGCAATGTCTAGAGACATTTTTTTTCTCACAAGTTGGAAGTGAGTTACTCTAATAGGCAGAAGCCAGAGATGCTGGTAAAAGTCCTAAAATGCACTTAACAACTCCCGTAACAAATAAGTCTTAATCTCCAAACTGTCAATAATGCTGAGATTGAGAAACCTTGTTCTAACCTGGTAGTGCAAATCTATTGAAGAATGAATATAATTTCCAGAAATTTATAAACCATGGAAATATAGAAAAAGAGAATCACAGACGCAAATGTTTTGAGTGCCCAACCAATGATCTTCCTGGGGCAAAACTAGTCTCTGAGACTGACAGAATTTCTTTACCCTCCTGGCAGCTCGCTGTTCCACTCCTGTAGAGAAGGCATCATTTGAAATCTAAGATGAATTTTTCTAATTTCATACTCACCAAGAAATCTACCAATATGGCTTCTTCTGTAGTTCGTGTTGGAAAAGACATCTTCGGTAGCTTGTGTTTTTCAAGAAATTGAAATTTCCTGTAAGATGTCAAAGTTAGGCATAAATTTGTTCAAAATATTTTCTTCTTAACCCCTTAATATCTGTAGAAACTGCATCTACGGTAACATCACCTTTCACATTCCTTATATTGTAACTTTTTTTTTCTTGATCAGTCTGGATGAGTTTATCAGTTTTATTAATCTCAAAAACTCAGCTTTTGGTTACATTGATTTTCCCTATTTTTTCTTTTCTTTTTTAAACATTTATTTCATCGATTTCACAGTTATCTTTCTTTCTCCTACTTACTTTGAGGTTTTAATATGCTCTTCTTTCTCTAGATTAAGGTAAAAGCTGAGATCATTGATTTGATCCTTTTCGATTATAAGAACTCAGTGACACAAACATTCCTCTAAGTACCACTTTAGTGGCATTCCACAAATTCTGATATTCTATGTTTACATTTTCACTCCGACAAAATAATCTTTAATATCTCTTTCACTTCTATGACTCATGATTATTTATAATATGCTATTTAATTTGCAAATATTTAGGAATTTATCAGAGATCTTTCCATTTTTGATTTCTAAATTATCCAATTGTAGTCACAAAACATGCTCTTAATAGCTTGAATGGTCTTAAATGTATTAAGACCTCTTTTGTGATTTGGGATATGGTCAGTCTTGGTAAATATACTGTATGCACTAGAAAAGTATGTATATTCTCTATTGTTGTATAGGGTATTCTATTAATGTCAATTGAGTAACATGGTGAATAGTTTTGTTCACTGGTCACTGCACAGCAGTGAACTTGTCAAGGTAAATGTTAAATTGTAGGTTCCTATCTAGGAAGCCACCTCACTTTATCCAGCTAATCTCTTCTTCTTCTTTTCTTTTTTTGTTTTAATTTTATTTTTTTTTGAGAGAGAGAGAGAGAGAGAGCAAAAGCAGGGGGAGCAAGGAGGGAGAGGGAGAAGCAGGCTCCTCATTGAGCAGAGAGCCTGATGTGGGGCTCAGTCTCAGGACCCTGGGATCATGACCTGAGCTGAAGGCAGATGCTTAACCCAGGCGCCCCTGAAGAATTCTATTAACATTTCTTTCTTATGTCATATTAAAATCTGCCTTGTCGTTATTTACATCTAGAAAAAAGATGTGCCTTCCTGTTTTGTTTCTTCTTCCTTGATTCTCTTTATTCATTCCATTGTCATGCTAAGAATTTTCAGTTCTTCTGTCCATTTCTTCTCTCTGGCGTAGCTTAGGGCCCATCACCACCGTATTATTTTACACCGCGCGTAGATGCCTACTTCAAACGGTCAGAGTATACTCTGACATACACAGAAATGGAACCAGTTTTCCATGTCTGGTCTGATCATAAGTTCTCTTGTTCTGAACACGATGCTTCCAATTATAGTCACAGGAAGAGTGAACAGTGGGAGAGATGAAGAAACTGGGGGCTGTCTACTTTTCTACTGCTTATCTAGAGCTACCAGACATGTTTCTGCAGGTTGCTCATTGCGCAAGCGTGTCCAGTTAAGGGAAAAAGTGAAGAATAAAGCCAAATTTCCACTCTGTTGGTTAAGTCTGTTACTCTGTTGTAAGGTTGTGTCTGCCCAGCGTAAAGAGTGCCTTCTTCTGATGTAACCGAGCTGTGCTCTTAGGGTGTGCACGTATCGAGAGAGTGACACCTTTGGCTAATTATCACAACGGTGCTGTTTATTCTCCTCTCACCCCCCTCCACATGCACCCCACACATTACAGATGACAAAAGAAGTGATGTCTAAAGTGGCAAAGCTACTTCACCCCAAGCAACATGAGTAGTAAATATTTTGCATGAAATGCATTAAGGAAATCAAATGCTAATGAATCTCTTACGTTAGTGTTTCCCTATATTTGTTCCAAATGCTCATTTAAGCAAGACTTTGTGAGCTTAGATGATGTTTCCTATAACATGGGTCCAAGGCTGTAAAATAACCTCTAATCCTAATAACTTGCACATGAAGTTGTCCGATGGGAAAGTGCAGAACATAGATATTATAGGAATAAAGGGTACACATGATGGCTTGAGGCAGGTTGATTCATTGTTGTGGTTAAATCCATATTTCATCTTAGGACAGCTTCACTACTGCTAGGTTAGTGAACACAGATCATACGCAGTAATAATTTTTACCCTAGGCTTCATAGAGACATCAGAATAAAAGTGGTCATCACATCACACTCAACCAATAAGTTACAAAGTAAAATGTATTAAAAATTAATTTTCTGAATTCCATTGTATTTGCCACATTAGCTTCATGCATTATTTCATTTTCTTTCTGCTATAAAATTCATTAATTTTAATCCAGGATTAGCACAATAAGAAGAGGAGAATTGGTTTTCGTAGCATCTTCCACACTCAAAGTATCCTAATGTGCTTTATAAATAATGAATGAGAGGTTGTTAGAGTAGGGAGTCTGTAGGCAAACAGAGTAGCCATTGTACAAAGTAGTGATAACACTCAAAAAAAAGATAAATACGAAAATGAAAGCTCTTTCATGCTGTCTCTTTTGTTTCTTTACGTTTTGGTGAAACTTTTAAGTAAGTTGTTATCTGGGAGTAAATGTCATGTCTAAAGAGAGGAGAGCAGGGAATGGCTATTAGAAAAATTCGTTAATCACTGTTGTACTTGTTAAGTCATGATAATCTACTTAATAGCCTAAGTAAGGCTCTTAGGCTTTTTCACTTCTAAAACTTATCCTTCAATTAAAAAAAAAAAATTGGCTTAGGTTGAAACTTCTACCAAGCAATGCAAGATAGTTTAGAGCTCCTAGAGACTTGTGAAATTCAAACATACTGTCTTTTGCTACAGGCAATAATACGTATATTAAACTGGGGTGAATTTATCCCCAAATATTTTTTAAGCTGAAAACAGGACTCAATCCCAACTAAAATGAATGACCCTATGAATAGCAGTTTCCCATTTATAAGCGTTAGTATGTTTCTCTCTGGTATAAATATACAACGAATTGAGAAAATATGGCAGGAGCTTGAACACCATGATGAATGAGGGTGCCACAGATGAACTTGGAAAAAGTTCCTTTCTAGCCAAAATTCCCTGAATCCTTTAAATTTACTCTTTTTAAAGGGACCTACAAGTTAAAGAAATTTAATTTGCCATTTCTTCTTTGAAACGTAACTCAACTGCTTGAAGACTGCCTACTGCTTCAAAGGAGAAAAAAGTCATATGGGGAGAGAAGATTAGGCAGGACAATATTCTTCTACAACTGTATGTGTTAATTTAGGAGGCTAACGCATTAACATGCAGTACACCTGCCAGAGGCCTTATCTGTGGGAACAGGTGAATCTAAAAGGGATTCCAGCTGTGTGGGCTGAAGTTGAGTAGAAGCCAGACTGGATCAGGCTTGGCCGACATTCAAGTGAATGAGAGCAGTTGTTGTTCAAGGGGTGTGCTTTACAGTTGGAGAGAGGAGCCAGCGGGGTTGTAGAGGAATTGTTTCAGAAAACATGTCCATGGGGCAAAAGGGAAGTCAGAGAAGGAGATGGGATGAGTTTCAAAGCTGAGATGCTCAGAACCAGATCCTGAGGCAGGCTGGGAGGCGACACGGAAGCGGTATCTAGAAGTTGTGGTCGGAGGGATTGCAGGTCAGTGGTGATCTAGGGTCAGCAAGCTTTCTGTAAAGGGCTAACGAGTAAATGTTTTATGCTTTGTGAGCCACAGGGTCTCTGCAGTGCCTACTCACTCCGCCACTGTAGAACCAAAGAGACTGTGGATCACGTATAAGTGAATGGCTGTGGCTGTGTTCCAGTGACAC
Source organism: Ursus americanus (assembly GCF_024610735.1). NCBI lineage: Eukaryota > Metazoa > Chordata > Mammalia > Carnivora > Ursidae > Ursus > Ursus americanus. The sequence continues at coordinate 32,723,102 of NC_142138.1, forward strand.
TTTACCTGCATACGGAGGTGACAGCCTGGATTTGGCCTCCAGGCCTTAGACGGTCAACCTTGATATGAGCAACAGTGCTGATTTAAACTAATCTGCGGTCGGACGACAATCGTGTTGTAAGGGCAAGGGACACAGGGCACATGCGTGGCCCAGATAGACTCCTGGAGCCTGGCCGCTCTCCACTGAAGCAGTGATGCCGAAAAGCTTACATGGGGACTGGTCTTTGGTAACTACGAAGCCTGGCATGGTTTTTAGGAACCAGAGACAGGAATTCTAAAAGATTCAAAACATGAAGTGAAGAATCTACTTATTTTAAAGCTTTGTTCCTTACCTTACGGTCATCTATCCAGGTGAGCACTCAGAAGTCTCGCTTAATCCCAGGGAATGTATGAGTACAAATAATGTCTTTGCCACTGCAGTGGCTGCGGTTCTGCTTTGTTCTTTATATTTTAAGTTTTGATAGCTGTCTGCATCTTGCTTGTGTGTGAAGCTGCTCACTACAGAACTACCAGCATATTCTCCAGTCTATGTATTTTACTGTTGTTATGAGAAGGGGTATCTGATGAAGTTGTGATACATACTTGTGACTGTTTACAGTCATATATTGCCTGACTGGAAAGAGAATCAATGCACAAGCATATGTGTGTTTAAGGGGTATGAAAATACACAACAAACCTTTATCCATCAGGAAAAAAATCAGTGCTCAGAGAAGAAGGAGAAAACAGAGACCATTAATAAGGTCATCGGTCTATATCTGAGCCTTAAAACAAACTCCAAACAGAGGAATATCCAAATATATTTTTTTGAGGCCTAGAGGTAAATATTTATGTTGAGATCTTTTTGAAAATATCAGCTTTGAGTTATTGTTAAAAATATTTTTTATTTTTAAAGATCTTCGAGATATTTGTGTTTTGTTCATAAAACAGTACACACATATATATTCTCTTCTTTATTTCATTCTTTTGTTCCTTCAGTTACAATGATTCTAGGTGATCTCTAGAGTCACATCATCCACTCTTACAGAATTTTATCAAGGCCATAGAAATGTAGATTTTCTTAAGGTCTTTCTCAAAAATTCTGTTTCTACCTGGAAAAAAAAAAACTTTCTTTAGTATGTCAATACTTTAGTTTATTCCATTTACCCAACGTTAATTTATATGAATCAACATTGCCATTATAATCACCGTCATCAGTATTTAGCATATCAGACGTAGGTAAAGCACCTTATACATTATGTCTCTTGGGATTTACAATGATTCGGGGAAAGAGATGAGAACCCTAGATTTAGAGAGATTAAGTATCTTGCCATGGTCACCAGTTGGCATGTGGCAGGGTTAGGATTTGAAACCAAATCCAACGGACTCCCACAATTATTACACATATGTATTATACATAAATACATACACATATATATAGTGTAACTAATAATAAAAGATGTAATACTAATACTGATTGCTAACATTTACTGAGCACTTACTCATTAATTGAGATAGAACTCTGAATCTGATGCTTTTTTTATCACAACGCAATCATAAACCATCCGCTTATGCTATAGAAGACTCCATACCCCTGTTTCTGATTTTCAAAGCTGCCTTCAATATCAGGGATGATTGCGTGGTTTAGCACAGTACGAAATGCCCCTGCCTTAATAACTAAGTCCTTCTTTCCCTACTTTATTTTGCTTCTCAGGCGGCAAATAGGAATTTGCTTGTAGTGACGCTGAGCTGTGTTTCTTGAGATATTTAATCTTCATTTACCATTTACGTTCTATAAGGAAAGATATGTTGGTGATAACATTCCTTCAATGCTATGAAAGGAAATCGGCCAGCTTTCTTTGAATATGAATCTTTTCTCTTTTATGTTCATTCATTCGTTCATTCATTGTGCTAATATTTCCTGAGCATATAGAATGTACAAGGCGCTATTCTAGGGTCAAACTGAGCAGTGAACAAACAGGCAAAGCCCCGACTCTTACAAGGTTTTAATTTGGTGCATAAAGAAAGACAATAAATAAATAAATGAATAAGTACTATGGAGAAACAAAAGGAAGAATAAGAAACAGAAATTGGCAAAGCTGGATGGAGATGTGATATTTTGGCTATCTTGCTCCAATCCCCTAATTTACTTATATAGAATCTTGCATACATGGGGTCTAAATAAATTCCAACTGTCTTATCTGTGATTCTCTAGGGGCTTCTTAAATATGCATTTCTTTCTCTGTAACCTTTTTCATGTCCCTCCAGGATATTGACTTTGAAATGTTGTGAATAATACAATTTAAGAAGGAACTGCATATAGAAAAGTAGGACAGAAAACCTGTACTGTCCTATAGCCATCCAAAGAAACATAACTTTTAATGGCTTTTCAATGCTCATAAAAAATGAGGAGCCAGGGTGTCAGATTTCCCCATCTAGAAGTTACATGATTCAAATCCCATGTTCCCACACAAGGAGAAACTGTGGTTAAAAATTGTCATGTATGTACGTGTGTGTGTATGTGTTATGTGGCTGTTTGACTCCATCTGGAATATAGATTTGGTCCTAAGTCAGAAGAGAGCTGTAAGATTGTTTTAAGGTTATTGATTTTAAAGATGGCAGGGGAGAAATTCTGGGCCATTACATTCTTGAGTCCTAAAGTGAGAAACCTGTTGTAAGAAGATAGGATTCAATAGTATCTGAACAGGTTTGGAGGCTGATGGAGGGGTGCCCAGAAAACTATAAACAGTAGAGCATGGAGGTGCATCATTCCAGCTAGGGACGGCATTTGAATGGTGCCATTAATGTGCAATAATCTATGAGTAGAGGACCTAGCGCCAACATTAACCGTAATGATTCACAGAAGTGAAAATACTCACATCCAGGTGCAAAATTGACATTCCTTAAGAAATCTGTTGAGTAACTCCAGATGTTTGTATTGAGGCTCTCTTGTAATTAATGTAACATTTCCAGTTTTTTAACAGCCTTAGACCTCATATGGGCCTGACTATTTTAAAGCAATTTAGGTTTTCTTGTTTGTTCTGAAAAATATTGAATGCCCATATCTGTGTTAATTCAAATTTAATCAATAAAGGTAGACGTGATGTGTTGAGATTTTTATTAACTTAAAACTTTTGAGCTTTTAGTTTAAACTAAAATCATGGAGTGTAAATTAATTTGTATTCAGAGAAAATGTTTCATATGATTTCATAGGAAAACGGGTTCTATGGAAGAAGGATAGAAGGGAATTTATAAAGACACCAGATCTCCAAGGATGTTAAATTGCCATAATATGAAAAATTAATAGTTAACAAAAGAACATTATTTTAAAATACTAAAGATATTAATTTTTAAAAACTGTCTCATTCCTGAAATATTTGGAGAAAAATGTTTAATGCATAAACTAAGCAGGGGTACATTTGTTTCTGTTTTGAATGTTCTCCCATGGAGATTTGGCCTATCTTTTACACATACAAATATAAGCTGCCAGGAATCCTTAGGCATTAAAGAGGATTGGAGGTACTTCAACATGGAGGTGAAGCTTATAAATATGACATTAAAAGTCTTGAAAATTTATCACCAGAGCCCAATGTGGAAAAAAAAATCTAATGCCATATAAACTTAGGATTTTTCATGAAATCTTGAATTGTAGAAAATTATTTAAAAAGTAAATCACTTTTTTTTGGAAAACCTTAAAAAAAGAAAAAAAATAATAACTAAAACATGTAAACACACAAAACTCTATTATTGTCATGTTCTGAAAAATGTGGGAAATAAAAGCCCTTCAGAATGTAACACTGGTATCCTGTTTATTAAATTAGAGCACTAGAAATTTGTTCTCAAAGAATTTTGTATTAAAGAAAGTTATATTTGGAGGAATTAAATGAAAAGATACAATAAAAGAGAATGGAAAAGCTACTCTCAAGTTTGTCTTCAGAAGCTTGTTTTAACCAGCTTGTAGTTGATTGATATGACAGCCATGCAAGCTTTCATGTCTCTAGTTTTTGACTAAATTCTTATGTTGAATAAGATATTTGTATTTGAAGGATAACTTTGCTAATTAAGCAATTTTAATGAATATTGAAATGATAGTGTATTTCACATTTAGAATGAAGATATAATACTTAGATTTTTAATTTTTATTTTTTTAAAGATTTTATTTATTTACTTGAGAGTGAGAGAGAACTAGCAGAGGAGAGCAGCAGAGGGAGAGAGAGAGAAGCAGACTCCCTGCTGGGCAGGGAGCCTGATGAGGGCTTGATCCCAGGACCCCAGGATCATGACCTGAGCAGAAGGCAGATCTTAACTAACTAAGCCAGTCAGGCGCCCCATAGATTTTTTAAATGAAAACAAAAGAAGAGTAAAAATTAGGTCTACAATTTAATGTAAATTACCATCAGCATGCATCATCCCATTTCCTTGATTTATTGACTCATTAAAAATCTATTTCTTTTTTTAAAATCTATTTCTAGCATTAACCATTTTTTAAAATCCAATTTCAAGATGAGAAAAGGTATACCTCTGTACCCAGCAGACCTATAATCTTGGAAGAAAGGGGAGTACTAACAAATACTTTTTATTTTGTTGGTAAATGCTAAAAGATTGATGATTAGGGAATTACAGGGTCACAAAGTTTAGCATACTATCTTTGCCTTATGGATAAGGAAGATTTTATGTGGGGGAGGTGATATTGAGTTGAACTTGCGGTATGCCTAGGGAGTTGGCCAAATGAAAGAGGGGCAGACAGGAATTCTAAGTGGAGAGAATAGTAATAAAGCTAGGAGCGGCAGATAGCCTCTTTTCTATCTTGCCATGTTACTGTATAATTACCCCAGTTCAAAACTAATTATTCTATTACTGAGCAAATGTTACATTACATTATATTATATTATATTATATTATATTATATTATATTATATTATTATAAATATTATAATATTTACTGAGCATCTAGTATACACCCAGCACTGTGCTGGAGGCTGGGGAGAGAGAGAGGGTCTGTAAAATCCTGCCTCTATTAACAAGGAAGTTAATTACTGAATGGAAAGAACAGATCAGTTCAAGAAAAAAGTGTTAAGAATAATAAAAGTGATATACCATTAAAGCAACTAAGACTTTGTATCCTATTATGGCAAAGCTTTACTGGATTACAGGAAGATGTTTCTCTTTATGCTTTAATAGGCAAAAATGTTAGTTTCCCAAGTTTGATGTTTTGTCGTATACCCTGCTGATTTACAGTATGAGAAACATGCTTTGTATTTAGAAAGGAGCTTGTAGTTTGGAGCTGGGGGAGAATGTGTTCCTACCTCACTTGGTCCCCTTTGCTGTTTACTTCCTCGCTTGCTGCTGAATTCTTCACAATATTTTTATCAGATAGTCTCTTGGAGCAGAGCGGGATCACGTGATAATTCGTGATCTCTACATACGAGTTGTTGTTAGAAAAACAAAGCTAAGTCACAGACGTGATGCTTGGACTTGCAACAGCTCTGCCATGCAGTTTGGCACTAGCATGTGTGGTCTGGTGAGAGGATAAATCCAGCTCTTCTAAACCAGCTGACTGAGTTTATTTTGGGGGAATAACCATACAGATGATTTCTCTTTGTACTAAAAACGTATCAAACGTAAGTAGACATATTCTTAATCTCTTCACTGGCTAATGGGTCGATCTTATTATCATTCCTTCTTTGAGTTAGGTATGGACACACTGAAATTATGACTTGAATAAGATCTAAGACATTAAATAATTACATTACATTACTTAGATAAGAGCATCAATCTGCTTTGTCAACCACTGCCATTATTTGAGAGGCTTAGGAAAGTTAAATTATGAACAGAAAAAGACACAATTCACACTTCGTGTTATTTTATAGTCCTTTGGGTTCTGGTAAGGTTGAGCAGTCAGTGGCTCTGGCTGGTGGATATCAATGACCCCATTGGAAATTGTTGGATGATGAACAAATGGTTAAGACTCATCTTTTTCCGGATGTGATAATTGAACTGAGGTGAATCCCTTGAGCAAGAAGATTAGATGGCTTAGAACTAATAGTGAAGGAAACCCTATTTTCCAGTTTATTCCAACTTAACTCTAGGGACATAAAACTTCAATTTACTGGCTGAGCAAAGGTCATGAGGTGATGCGCGAGCAATGTTACAGTCAGATTTCAAGGCGTCTGGAGTGGATATCATTTAGAATCCAAAAGCTTAGGGGTAGAGTAGGATAATTTCAAGTATCAACAGCAAATTTCTACCTGTGCTCAAAATTCAGCTTGGAAAAAGCAGTTTCTCTAGTAAGAAGACTGTAAATAAGAGATATGCGCTGGGGACAGTATAGCCCAACTGTGATAACTAAAGTTGATGTCTTTTTTTTTCTTACTGAAGCTAATATTTATTTTTAAAAACTTAACTGGAATTAAGCACAATTACTCACACAGGCTTCTTTACAGTTTCTCTCATTTGCTCATCATTTATTCGTCCATTCATTCATTGAAAGTATGTTTATTGAGTCTCAATTACGTAAGCCAGAGCTGGCGATCTGGACATTAAAAGGACAGGCTCGGCCTTAGCCCTCCTAAAGCGCATATTCAAGGAGAGCACATAGGCAAAACAATTAATTCCATAAATGGTCATTAAATTACAACTGAGATTAGAGGTCCTGAGGATGGTAAAGGGTGCTTGGCGCATACTGGGAGAATCTCATATGGTTTGGGGTTAACACATGTTTCCTTGACACAAGAAATGTCACTGATCCCTAAAGGGTGGAGAGATGTAAATAAAAGAAGAAGGAATTGATGGAAATAGTGCTGTACAGAAAGCAGCATGTGCAAACCTCCTGAAGTGGATGGCCTGGGCAAGGCCAGGGTCTCAGGAGGTGTGGTTCATAGAAATAACAGGACACGATAAGCCTGTAAGGGAGGTCCCACTCTGCTGTGTTTCCTATTAGCACGCAAAGGGCATAGTCTTTATTTTAAGAACAATAAGAAGATATAAAAGGGTTTTAAACCAAGAGTTATATAGTCATATTTTCATTTTAAAGAGAGTTCTCTGGGGGCGCCTGGGTGGCTCAGGTGGTTATGCATCTGCCTTCAGGTCAGGTCATGATCCCAGGGTCCTGGGATGGAGCCCAGCATGGGGCACCCTGCTCAGCAGGGAGTCTGCTTCTCCCTCTCCCCCTTCAGCTCTCTCTCCCGCTGTTGTGCTCCGACTTGCTCTGTCTCTCTCAAATGAATAAATTAAAAAAATCTTAAAAAAAAAAAGAGTGCTCTGGATGCAGCATGAAGATACTTCTGGATTGAAAATGAGAAGAGTAAAGACTAGTTAGGTAACTATTTCTGTAATTCAGAGAGACTCCAACAGAAGCTTGGACTAGGGTGGTGGCAATATAGCTGGAGAAAATAAACAGAGATGGGAGACATTTAAGAGGTAAAATGGGCAGGATTGGGTGATTAATTGAAAATGGGGATGGTTTGAAGAATGACTTCTTTTTTTAGGGTCTGTGTAATTAGGCACAGTGGTACTATTTATTGATTAAAAGACAACACTGAAGAAAGAAGAATTTTGGGAGCAATCATTGATAAACTTGAATAAATTAATGATCCATAAGCATATTGCATTCTAACAAAGTAGGTGAAACAAAATACCCATGTTTTGATAGCACTTTTCTGTCACCTGGGCAGTGACCAATATGTTTAACACAAATGTATCTCCTTTCATGGATAAAGTAACTGATTACAGCTCTGGAGGGGAAAAAAAATGATTTTTCTCATTTCGAGAGTTACTCTTGTACTCCATTCATCATTCATTCATTCCTCGATAATTCGTCAAATACATATTGGACAACTTACCTATTATTGACTTTATACTGGCCACTGGAGATGTGACAATGAACAAAAAAGATTCAGAGTTGGGCCATTTTTCCCTTTAATACTTTCCAGAGAAGGAATTTAGAATATACCAGGCATGACAGCATGTCACCTCTTCTTAGATACTGTTTTAGGGTTGATAGGCTGTTGGTCTTCTGCAAAGGCCGGTTACATGACTGAGATTTGAAAGTTGCAAGCTTCAATTTAGTCTCCATTAAAATAATATTCTCCCCAAGAGGGCTAATGCCGATTGTCAATGGTGTGGGGATTAGCCAAAGCTGGTGCTAAAATTGCCAAGTCCCACTGTTTTAGAGGGACATGGAGGCATGAAGAGTAGCTGGTACATCAAAGACTAGAAGATGGAATTGAATCACTGTGAGAGGACACTTGGTTGGAACTGGGCAAAGAACCAGGCATAAAATTAAAAAATGAGAGTAGGCCCATTTTGTCAGTGTGCAAATCTGTAGGTGGAGAGAAAAAAAATCTTGTTGTCAAGGCAATCTCTGGAAACTAACTCATGGTCCAGAAAAACCACGGAGTGACAAAATCTAAGTGGAACCACTAAGAATCTGCCTAACAGGAATTATCTCAAAGAGAGAAGCTGTTTCAGCATCTCATACTGAGCAATGCTACTTTTCAGTGGTAGGGTCTCTTACTCCATCTCCTATAAAAGAAACTTTATTCCTCAATGAATATTAACAAATGTTTACAGAGAGATGGGGACTGAGACAGAGGACTAAAATGTTTATGGGAGCTATAAAGGAAGGAAAGAAATAAGGGGATTTACTGAGAATACTGCTCATATATTGCATTTATATAGGTTTGGTGCCTTATAAAGTACTTTCACTCCTGTTACCCTCCACTTCTGAGATTAAGCTATATATGTTAATATGTTATATGTATGCGTATTATATATGTACACACACACTTTACAGACACTATATATTATATATATACTCCTGCTCAATTGGCACATTGTGCTTATTGTACTTTGTACTGACTGAACACGGCATATGCAAATACTAGTTTACTGCCTAAGCACTAGAAGAACTGAGATCGTGACTGTTTTCCTGCTGTATCTTCTTTGTTAATTGAAAGGAGTCAAGTAAATGCTGTCAAAGTAGGAATTATTATATTTTGTAATGAGTAAATTGAAACTCAGGTAGGCAAAGGGGTTTGTATAAGGCTTCAAAATGCGAAAATGGTCTACACTCAGGTCTCTGCACTTCAAATCCCTTGCTGGCATGTAAGGATGGACAAAATCAATGGAAGTACCTAAGAGAGAAGTTTGAGCAACCAGGAGACCCCTGAAAGGCAGTGGATTCAGGTGGGTAGGAGAATACAGAGAAGGCATAAAACACAGAATATGCTGTGGAAAGTTCTTGAAGTTCTTTTATCTTTCTCAGTATTGCTGTCAATGGATGTGTTCATTCCTATAAATTTTTAATTAGGTGATTATGCAGCTGCCAAAATAGATGAAGTTAGAGGAAACTAATTTTTATTGAGCAACTACCACGTCCAGACACTATCTTTTTGGGACTCTGTGTGTTACTTTATTGACTCTGTACACTTATCCTGAAAGAAGAAATTACTATCCTTCCCATTAAAGATGAAGAACCAGAGACCAATGAAGCTCATATAAATTTTCCAAGTTTTCACAGTAAACGGCAGAGTTAGTCTTCATAATTTCACGTCTCTTCAGCTCTAAACCATAAGCTTATGAAGCGGCAAATATGTATCAAGTGCCTACGGTGAGAAGTTAGTCTTCAGTATGGGATATAGGCCTGTAAGGAGGCAAGTACAATTCGTGAGAATGGCTAAGACATTTCCAGATGCTAGGAAACATTTGGAGGAGTAGTCCTTAAGGCCATCACGGGGGTATCAATTAAAACTTTCCAAAAGAATTATCTTCAAGTATAAGACCTAAAGAATGTGGGGGCGCCTGGGTAGCGCAGTCGTTAAAAGCGTCTGCCTTCGTCTCAGGGCGTGATCCCGGCGTTGCGGGATCGAGTCCCACATCGGGCTCCTCCGCTGGGAGCCTGCTTCTTCCTCTCTCACTCGCCTGCTGTGTTCCCTCTCTCGCTGGCTGTCTCTCTGTCACATAAATAAATAAAATCTTAAAAAAAAAAAAAAAGACCTAAAGAATGTGAAAGTCTGGAAGTCTTTTCACTGTACCTAGATATATTTTCAAAATGAACGAATTGAATATCTTTAATTCAAGTTATCTAGACAGTTATATTAACTGTCTATATTGCCTAAATTTTCATTTCTACTTCATTGCCTACTCATGCAGTTGTGACTTCAGAAATAGAAGTGTTACAAGATGAATGATCTTAACATGTGGCAGAGAACTAAATGTAAATTGATTTTATAATGATATGATTTACCAGTAAATAATATTCAGCTCTTTTGTATAATCATCTACATGTCCTGATCTATGACACTTTGATCAATACCTTCTATGGTTTCTCTCTTTTTCAATCTATGTGGCTTTTTCTGTCTTCCTTCCTAGATTACGGACTTTCATTTTCTATTTTACTTTTCCGTGTAACAATATTTCAGAATGCTTTGTCTTTATTATATCTCTGAATCATGTAAAAACAAAGTATATAACTATGCCTCTGTAGTTTCAATTTTCCTAATTTGGTGTTTCTGAATACTGCTGATTTCCACCTACATCTCTTCCACCCACACATTTATTTGAAGACTATGTAATAAATGAGGAATACAGAATTCTACTAAGCACCTAACTACATTTCTGGCTTTGCTTTGCTCTCTTCAGCTAGCTTTTAATCTCCATGAATGCTAAATGACTTTCAGTTTTCAGAGTGAAGGATTATGGTACATTGCCAGATACATGACAGTTAAAACACCCACAGACACTGGCAGGGAATAAATCAGTGAATGTTCATATGGGTGAGTGGTGTCTTAACAAGGGAACCATATGTGTTCCAATGAAAGGTTTTATGAAACCAGAACGATATATGTTCCAATGAAAGGTGTTACAGAATTATATATGTAATTAAAAGAGAAAAAATGTATCAAGCAATTTCTGCCACCTGAAAACTTAGATTTTTTGGGAGGTGAAAGCTACAGAGCTTCTTTGATAAGTAAAGAGCAGTTTTCCTTTATCTCTGATGGCTATCTTTGGAGTGGCTTTATGTCCACATAAAAACTTGCATGTGTAATAGCCGCTTTCTCATAACTGCCAAAAACTAAAAGTAACCAAGATGTCCTTCAATAGCAGGATGGATAAACTGTGGCATATTTACACATGGCATATTATTCAGTGATAATAAAGAAATGAGCTGTCGAGCCATGAAAAGACATAAAGGTAAGTTGCTAGGTGAAAGTAGCTGGCCTGAAAAAGCTTTACACTGTATGATCAAAACTACAGAGACAGTAACTCTATCAGTGATTACCTGGGGTTTGGTTTTGGGGAGGTTGGAATGGATGAAACAAGGGAGATATCTGGGGGTGGTAAAACTATTGTTTGTGACACCGTAATCATGGATTCATGTCACTCTGCATTTGTCAAAATTCAAAGCATTGCAGAGTATAAAGAGTGACTCCTCATGAATACAAATTAAAAAAATATTTAGGAGATGATGTATCTGTGGATGGAATGTAGAATGTGGCAAAATAATCAACCATACTACAAATGGATGAAATAGTCTCACTGAAAGAGGTAAGAGAAAAAGACACCAAAATAAAAAACTCTGGAAATATGTGGTATCTTCGAAAATAAAGGCAACAAACAAACGAACAAACAAAAACCAAAAAACAAAGGAACAAAAAACTAAGCACTGTACTCTAGTTGATACCATTATGCATACACACTGGAATTGAACAGCTCATTGATTTGACAGCAGATGCTATAAGATTACATATCAGCAAAAAAAGGGGGATAAAATGCCTCAAATGGTAATGGAGTGGAATTGGAGACATCAATAGGAACTTATTTTGACAATACAGATAGAAATTGTTACATATGAAATATTTATAGATATGAGTATATACATGGGTTAGTACACACGCACAGTCACACACACACACACACACACACACACACACACACACATATTTCTGTGTTTTGTCAGCTGAGAGGGTTTAGAAACAAAAAAAACCAAGTAGCAAAGAGCATACCTCTGCTCAAATCTTGATTTCTAATACCATTCTCCAAGAGAAGGAGCCAAGTATTCTTAGAGAAAAGAATGATTCCAGTAATGGGTAGGAAATATACAAGATGAGCTTAGTGCATTTTGTAGTGACAAAAAGTAAGGAAGTAAAAAAAACAAAAAACAAAAAAAAAACCCCAAACCCTAATTATGAGAAAATGTTAAAGGGACACAGGAACTATGTTGGCAACTAAAGAGTTCCCAATGGTTACAGCAGGAACAATTTGAGCTACAAAATAAATTAACATTGGATTGTAACTCAAAGTATAAAATAAATATCCATTAGTCCATACTTAAATTAATAAATAATTCAGTAACTACATTAACAAGGGATAAGAGAAAAATTGCCATGAAGAAGAATTCCAAATAATTTATGTAGATAATTTGTCCTCAAAAGATGGTGCAGGCCACACATAGTGAATTCCTTCCAGAAAGCACAATTTGGAAAGGGAGAAAAGAAGAACTTTCCCATGGAGAGACCTGATAAACACTACTTGAGTTAGGTGATCAGATTCAATATCAACAGTGATAAGTCAGGCTGACCGTATATATTCTTGATATAATGTGATCAAATGGTACTTTTGTTCTGTGGTCTTCTTCTCTAAAACTCATTAGCCCAGTCTCATCATGAGGAAAACATATGCCAAAGCCTTATTTAGGAACACTCTACAAAACACCTGATCAATATTCCTCAAAGCTCTCAAGTCCATCAAAATCAAGGAAAGGCTAAGAAACTGTTGCAGACAAGAGGAGCCTAAGGAGACACAACTACTAGATATAATGTATCCTTGATGAGAACCTGGAACAGAAAAAAGACAGTAAGTAAAAACCGAAGTAATCTGAGAAATATGGACATCAGTTAATTTAGCAATATTGGCTCATTAGTTGTAACAAATGTACCTTTCTAATGTAAGATAATAATAGAGGAATTTAGGCATGGAGTATATAGGAATTCTATGTATTAGTTTTGCAATATTTTGGAAAGTCTAGAACTACTCTAGAAGACAAAATTTATTTTAAAAATAATAACCAATTTTTGTCATCTGAGGGCTTGGACTTGGAAGTTGACAGGTACAAAGATTGTTTGAGAAATAAAGGAGGAGTTTCTCTCTTTTTTGAGGTTTATCTCGAGACAGAGATCTGAAAGAAGAAGAGTAATGATAATTTCTATATGTTTCATATATACAGATATGTGTGTGCATTCAAGTAAAAGAAAAAATAATCATGTGATAAATAATATCTAGATAGCTTCAGTCTTTAATTCCTGAACACAGTAGACACATTCCCAAACCATTCACTTATTTATTCATCTTTTTTTCCACTCAGAAAACATTCACTCAATGCCAACTATACAGTCTGTGGTATTCTAACATCTGTGGGAAAGAACACAAGCAAGATCCCTGCCATCACAGAATTTAAATTATAATGAGGGAAAAGGGATAATCAACAAGTAAATATGACATTAGGTTTTATATTTTCAATGAGGGAATGTATAGGATGTCAGAATATTTTGGTAGTCAGGAAAGGCCTTTTTGAGAAAGTGCTATTTCAACTGAGACCTGAAAATAGAAGGAGTGAGGCACAAGAAATAACTGGAAGGATAGGGTTGGATACAGAAGAAAGAGCTTAAAAATGTCTTGGTAGTTAGAACAAGACTAATGTGTTGAAAGAACAGCCTATACAAACTAGAGTAGGTGGTATCTCCTCACGTAACACCTCTTCTCTGTTCTTTCAATACATCAGTCTTATACATACATGAGATAGAGAGAGAGAGAGGGAGAGAGAATGAGACAGACGTAGGAAACACTGATGGTTTTAAGGTTAGAAATGCTTTTATTACAGAGTATTAAGAATTGTTCGAATGACTGAAGAAAGACTTAAGTTCTAAATTTTAGAAATGATTCTCAAGCTATAACATGGAACCTAGACTCCATGAGAACTACGCCTCTTCTAAGATCAGGCAACATGACTACAGATTTCCCTTGCTGATAGCATGTTTCAGAAGAATGTTACTGCTGCCAGATCTGGAATCAAACCTCTCTGACACACTCTGCAAAAACAAAATGGACACTCACTCTTGAAACCCTTGAATATAATGGCTGGCCTTTGAGAACTCTACTGATGGTTCCATGGCAAAAACAAATCCTCTGACGATTCTACCTGCCTCGCAGAAGCAGCAAAAACAGTAGGAATTCTGCCCTCCTCTGAGTTTTGCTTATCAAGTCACATGAGAAAACATTAATTTGTTCAAAACTAAATCCCATTTTTAATCACAGGTTCCAGGAAGTCTGTTAAACATAATTTTTGCTATACACACTCTCCACTGTGACAAGTACATTGGAAGTAGAAAGGACTGATGGTTTCAAGGATAGCAAGTGATTGTGTCAAATGTTATTCAAAAAAATGGGGCTGGAGATATGGCAATTGAATTAGAAAATATAGAGCTCATTAGTGTCCTTTACAAATGCAGTTTCTATTAGAGTCGTGGGAATAGAATACACTAGTTAAGACATACAAAGAAATGCACATGAATTAAACTCTAAGCCAAAGCATTATGAGAAATCAAGGATTAGGTTCTAACGCTCAAATCATTGCTTCCCAGCAGACATTTAACGTGAGGGCTATGAACAGAGAAGTTCAAAGATCGTGGAGTCAGTTTGATGAGCCAGAGGTGGCTTGCCTTCAAATTATGGATATCAATGTTTTATTAAGCCAAACAAATCCAGAAATGTATTCGGAATGGGATATGTCTTTATTTCCCCAGCTGGTCAGGTTGAAAGTGAGAATGTAGACAAGCATTAAGTCCAAATAATAAAGTTTCAAAGTAGATAAACATTTTATTTAGGACTTTTGGAACCAAATGGAATTGTTTCAAGCAAAGGTGTAGAAAAGTTTCCATAACAGGATCATGAACTGACAGTTTGTGTCTCAGGGCTTTCTTCCCCACCATGAGAATGGTGCGTGATGCAGGAGTGAGTGCGATTGTGGTTAAAGGTACCTCTGTTTTGGCAAAGAAATATGAAATGATTAACTGTATGGTTGATGTAAAATATTTTTTCCATCTATGCTGCCTCTCAGGGTTGGATAAATAAATCAACAAGGGACTTCAGTCCAGCTTTGTATAAATAAAGCAGTTATTCGCAGGATCCTACTTCCAAAAATTCATGTTTTACTCAATTGGAAAAGAATATTCCAAGATGCAACATACCACGCTGTCTTCCTGACTGCAAAGTAAATACAAGCGTGACTACATTCTGTAAACACAGATTGTACATTGATCCTTCCCTTTCACTACATATCACAAATTTTCCAGTCACTTCTTTATCTCCACCTTCCACTAAATGATTTGTTCCCCCCAAAATCATCATTTGACTGAAGAGTTCCTGTTTGAGAGATAGCTGAGGGTAACCTTCACATGAAACTTTTCTTGGTTTCCTAATTTCTATTACAAGTGGCAAAAACAGCATCATACTTTCTACTTATTAGATAATGTAAACAAGGTTTCTTTTATTTCCTTCCTTCCTTTTTTTTTCTTTCTCTATTTTCCCCCTATCATTTGGCTAGTTCGTTCTTTCTTTTTAACTCATGGGCATATGTCCCTCTGTGAATTTCTTCCCTATCTCTCTTTCAGTCTAACCTGTATTAGAATATTATCCTTCCCTTTCTTTCTTCTATTCTCCAGATTTCTTTTCTTCCCTCCTTCCCTACTGCTCTCCAATGTCTTCCTCTTCCTTTACTTCCCTGCTCAGATGACATTTCCCAGAGGAAAGCAGAGAAAGCTTCTATCCAATGTCCTGAAGGAAAGTAGGTCAGGATAACTTTTCATTTGTGCTTTTGTTCCCACCTTCCCTGAAAAACATTGTCTAGGATTTGTGAATGACGATGAGATCATTAATGTAAATCTGTACAACCAGTTTTATTTCTGTGACTTTTATCTTTTCCTCAGCTATATTTCATTCCCAAAAACCAAATTTCTAACATCTAGATCATAATGAATTGTTTTTGTTTGTTTATCCCTTAAAAATACTAGCATAAGATGCTACCAATCACCACAGTAACTGATTTTGCAGGGACAGTAAAATAGTCATTTCAGGCCTTAGCCAGTAATAAGACTAGTAACTGGAATAATCTTGATTTTTTTAATAAGCATTTAAAAAATCTCTTTTCCATAAATAATTCAGATGTTTCCCCTAAATGATTACGGTAGTTTTCTTATTTATTATACCATGTTAACATACAGATACGCAATCTTTAGAGTTTTTTGTTTGTTTGTTTGTTTGTTTGGATAGTTTCTCATTCTACAGTGAACTTTTCTTTTTTTTATAGTTTAATGTATTTTATTTATTTATTTATTTTTATTATAATAATTTTTTTATTATATTATGTTAGTCACCATACAGTACATCCCTGGTTTTTGATGTAAAGTTCGATGATTCATTAGTTGCGTATAACACCCAGCGCACCATGCAATACGTGCCCTCCTTACTACCCATCACCAGTCTATCCCATTCCCCCACCCCCCTCCCTTCTGAAGCCCTCAGTTTGTTTCTCAGAGTCCATAGTCTCTCATGCTTCATTCCCCCTTCTGATTACCCCTCCTTTCTTTATCCCTTTCTTCTCCTACCGATCTTCCTAGTTCTTATGTTCCATAGATGAGAGAAACCATATGATAATTGTCTTTCTCTGCTTGACTTATTTCACTTAGCATTATCTCCTCCAGTGCCGTCCATGTTGCAGCAAATGTTGAGAACTCGTTCTTTCTGATAGCTGAGTAATATTCCATTGTATATATGGACCACAACTTCTTAATCCAGTCATCTGTTGAAGGGCATCTTGGCTCCTTCCATGATTTGGCTATTGTGGACAATGCTGCTATGAACATTGGGGTGCATATGGCCCTTCTCTTCACTACGTCTGTATCTTTGGGGTAAATACCCAGTAGTGCAATGGCTGGGTCATAGGGTAGCTCAATTTTAACTTTTTAAGGGACCTCCACACTGTTTTCCAGAGTGGCTATACCAACTTGCATTCCCACCAACAATGTAGGAAGGATTCCCTTTCTCCACATCCTCTCCAGCAATTGTTGTTTCTTGCCTTGTCAATTTTTGCCATTCTAACTGGCATAAGGTGGTATCTCAGTGTGGTTTTGATTTGAATTTCCCTGATGGCTAATGATTTTGAACATTTTTTCATGTGTCTGTTAGCCATTTGTATGTCGTCATTGGAAAAGTGTCTGTTCATATCTTCTGCCCATTTTATGATTTGTTTATTTCTTTCTTGTGTATTGAGTTTGAGAAGTTCTTTGTAGATCTTGGATACCAGTCTTTTATCTGTAGTGTCATTTGCAAATATATTCTCCCATTCCGTGGGCTGCCTCTTAGTTTTTTTGACTGTTTCCTTGGCTGTGCAGAAGCTTTTTATCTTTTTTTTTTTTTAAAGATTTTATTTATTTGACAGAGATAGAGACAGCCAGCGAGAGAGGGAACACAAGCGGGGGGAATGGGAGAGGAAGAAGCAGGCTCATAGCGAAGGAGCCTGATGTGGGGCTCGATTCCAGATCGCCAGGATCACGCGCTGAGCCGAAGGCAGACGCTTAACCGCTGTGCCACCCAGGCGCCCCCAGAAGCTTTTTATCTTGATGAAGTCCCGCAAGTTCATTTTATCTTTTGTATAGTGAACTTTTCTAAAAGGAAAATCTGTGATTGGCAGATTTAAACATGACTATATTCTGTTTCTTTTCACAGGTTACCAACATCTGCAATGGATTCTTTTGAGTGTGACATTCAGAGTACCTCATTACAAAGCTATGTTAATGTAAAATCAGTTTTCTTTCAACATAAGTATTCAGTTATAATTATAAATATAAATTCCTCAGTAGCTGTGGTCTCTGGCCCTCAAATTTATGTAAGAGACCAAAGAACCCACAGATATTAATTGAAAACTCCCTTCTGCCTTTTTTTTAAACAACTCTCAATGGAAGCATGCAAATAAAATGTTACAGTTAACACATCCAGAACCAAACTGTTTGGATATAATTTTGTAGCTGGTCTTTGAAAGGTTTTGTCATATTGTCAAGGTCACCTAAGTAAAAGGTGACATAGCCATTATTCTTCAAAATATTCACTTTCTTCCCATTTTTCTATTGTTTCTTGATTCAGCTTTGAGGACTGACAGGTATATAATTGTCAACAACTAGCAAACCATAATAATGAAATGATTATATTTTGAGTGATGAAACTGTTGTGAATACTGGTGGAAATGTACTGAAAGCAACAGCCCACACTGCGCTTCTCTCTCAGCTTTCCTCCCTCCCCTTGTCTTTCTTCACTAACTGTAACCAATATCCAGTGTTCCTGGTTCACTACAACAGAATCTTGAGAGGACTATAGCTGTCTCCAACCTCCCCACCCTCCCCCACTTCCACCCCGTCCCCTCTTTCTCTTTCTGTCTTACCAAAATTGAAACTCCAGAACAGCATATCCACACTCTCAGTCATTCTGTGTCATGCCTGCGATCCTCTCCCCCAGTCCCTCAGCAAGTTAGATTCTGAGGAGGCTTGCTCATGTAACTTTTCACCAGATAGAGTGGTGAAAAGTTTACATGTTTACGTGAGTCCATGGAAAAAAGGAAAGTGGGTTGACAGACCAGTGTCAACCCAGTCAGCCAATGAACCCAGCCAGCCAATGAGAACCACTTCTGTATTTACTCCTTGAATAGTATAGGTTCTGTTGGTCATTGCTGGTATTATTGTCAATTATTTTGCTTTTCATTAGCTCCAGAGGCAATTTTGAATTTTCAATTTGGCTGCTGGTTTATTCGATGTAGACATTCTTCTGAAAGGTAAATTATGGTGTATGTGTGTGTTTCTATGTCTTTGAATTTAGGATAAGCACCGCAAAATGGATAAAGTCTTGAGGATGTTAATTGCCATCATTTGCAAACATGTACACGTAAATGGTGAATGGAAAATAGCAGATAATTACATGGAAAATAAGCACGTGATACTATGCAGAATCTTGTATGTCAACTAAAAGGAAAATTATGCAAAAGGTAAAGAAAAACCCAAGCCCCAGATAACTGGCTCTTCTCTCAGTGTGAACTGCCTCTCACTTCTGTGGTGAGTCTGGGCCCGTAAATAACAATAGCATTCTGGTGCCAAGCGAAATACTGTGTCAAGAGCCCTGGGGTAGACATCAGATATTCTGGGTTTAGTGATATCTCCATCACACTTAGATCCTGCATGAACCCGGGCAAGACAATTAACTCTGTCCAGCCTTGGTTTTCTCATTCATTAAAACAACAACAACAGCAACAACAACAAAAACTGCAGGTTGAAATATTTTGTAAGTTATAAATCTATGATAATGTAACATTTCTTTTATTTAAATGAGAACAAATCATTGACTGACTGAGTACAACTGCCTTCAACCTCTATACAGACACTCCTCATTTGAGATCAGAAGGAGAAAGAAAATTAACTCAATCCCCAAGAAAAGTGGCTTAGCTTTCTTGGCTGATGTTTACTGTAGGAAAGAGGACTGACTGGTGTTTTCTTTAAGGGACCTAACCTCGCAGGCATTGGGCTTGACGTCCCATCTGGATGTGCTTGGTTTTGTTTTCATTAAGCCCACAATGTGTTTTAGAGGCCCTGTGAATAGGTAGCCTTATGCTAGGTCATAGTACAAGCAGCTTATACCCATATTCCTTGTATTAGGCTTTGTGACACTATTATGTTGACTGGCCACCTCCTTTAGGAGGTTAAGTTTGCAACCTCTTCCTTCATCAAATATTTATTGTCTCTGTGAAAAGCCCCAGACATTCCAAGGCACCACAGAACAGAAGCATAAGACTTGATATATGTCTTCTCAGGTTTGGCCAATGCCCTGATAGGGAAGCAAAATTAGGTAGAAAACAAATTGCAATATACAGCGGTGTTCAATGAGTTCCATATGCATTGTTAAGAGAATAGTGCTGTGGGAGCAATTTTATCCAGCCCAGCTGAATAACTCCCACTCGAAGAGTGGGAAAAACTGTGGAGGGCAGGGAAGGAAAGGTTGGGAATAAGGAAGGGCACTGTGGACAGAGAGAATGCCAAAAGACTCTTGGAGGCTCTTTGAAACAAATTTACTTTCTAAATGCCTGGATGCATTTTTGTTACCACCAGACAACCTTTCTATTTTTACATTGCAAATCACAAATAAAATAACCTGAGGGATCAATTGATATTAAATGTAATTGCTATAAATATAATAACATACTAAAATATTGTGCCCTGCTATTATTATCTATGCTGGTATGGTTAAATATATATTTAAAAATAACTGTGATTTAATTAAATTAGATTAATCAGAGTGGCAACAGTCACTTGCATTACTATCTGTTGTATTACGGTAAGAGTTATGATACTCTCAGTCAATGACCATGACAAGTCTATTAAAAAGCTTTCAATTAAAATTTAGTACCTGCAACATAAAGGAACTGAAAGCATAAGGTACTCTTTTCCTCAGCCAGAGCATACCTGAACTGAGCATAACTCCTGGTTTGGTTAAGACTGATAGCAAAGAGTAGTAAAAACAGTTCTGAAGAAACTAGAGGACCTATGTTTTGTTCTCAACTCTGTCCTTATCTAACAAGTTTTGATTCATGACTCCTTGAGAACAATCTTGACACCTTACTGATTAAGTGGACAGAAAATAAATATATGCCTTGAAGGGCCATTCATAAAAGGGCAGGGTTGGGAATGGAACCAGAAACTTCTGGAAAGTTTGTGACCATCTCTAAACCAGGAATTCACTAACTTTGTCTACACTGTTTATACTGAAATGTCTTGCCTTTTCAATGACACAAAATTGGCATTGGGTTTGTTTACTAACCACGCTGTTCTGCCTTAAGGTGAAAGGAAGGCGACAGAAAAAGTACCGAGTACAGGAGGAAAACTATGGATGTGCTGCAGTTATTGGAGCCAATGTCTCTAATTCTCTGGGAGTTTGAAGCTGACCATGGTGTAAAGAATTACAGGAAAGAGATCCATCTATTTGACAACTGTTTGGAGCAGGACTGGTCACATGCATGAGAGTGGTTCCTCTTCTGTATACTGTAATCACACTTACAAGATACAGGGCCACACTGCTCCATGGAATCTTAAATAATGTTGTGTGACAGCCAGGGTTTTTCTTGCAGATAACAGAGGACATTCCAAATAGTTAAAGCAGGAATGAATTTACTAAGGCATAGTTGATAGTTTATAGAACATCAGGAAAGTCAGAGAACTGGATTGTGTTTACGGTCAGGAAAAATGCTCAACCACAGCATGGAACTCTTTTAGGGGAAATGACCGTGAAGTTGATACCATTCTTAGGAATCTATGGCTGGCCTGGATGCCTATATTCCACCCTGCTGTCCAGAGCATCGGATTTGCCTTTGACAAGTTGCCATGTTATGTAGGTGCATTGAGTGGAAGAAACTGATCACAGTCCTGCAGCCTAGCTGGAAGGGAGTCAATCACATTTTTTTTTTTTAACTTTCCGGTCTAAATAGTAAAGAAAAGGAAACTAGATAAATGTTGGAACACAAGGTAAGTGAGCCAAGTATCAGGGTCCAATACAAGTAATATCAAATAATAATAATAATAACAACAACGGTTTGAATGTATTCAACACTTACCGTCTGCAAAGCGTTGCTCTAAGCCCACTAGCTATTTATAAATTCAATCCTTAGGGTATTTACCCCAGAGATATAGATATGGTGAAAAGAAAGGCCATATGCACCCCAATGTTCATAGCAGCAATATCCACAATAGACAAACTGTGGAAGGAGCCGAGATGCCCTTCAACAGACAAATGGATAAAGATGTGGTCCATATATACAGTGGAACATTACTCAGCCATCAGAAAGGATGATTACCCAACATTTGCATCAACATGGATGGAACTGGAGGGGATTATGCTAAGTGAAATAAGCCAGGCAGAAAAAGACAATTATCATATGGTTTCACTTATTTGTAGAACATAAGGAATAGCATGAAGGACATTAGGAGAAAGAAGGGAAAAATGAAGGGGGGAAATCAGAGGGTGAGAAGAACCATGAGGGACTATGGACTCCGGGAAACAAAGTGAGGGTTTTTGCAGGGGGATGGGCTAGCCCGGTGATGGGTATTAAGGAGGGCACGTACTGCATGGAGCACTGGGTGTTATGTGCAAATGATGAATCATGGAACACTATATCAAAAGCTAATGATGTACTGTATGGTGACTAATGTAACAATAAAAAAATAATAAAAATATTCAATCCTTAGGAATAAATTGCAATGTAAGTATTCATCCACATTTTACTGAAAACAAGGCTTAAGGGACATAGTTATCTCAGGTCAAATAGTTGCTAAATGGCCCAGTCAGACAGTGGATCCCAGCCACCTGGTTCCAGAGGCCATGGTCTTAACCACTATCCCACACTACCTCTCATGCACAGAGGAGGACACCCTGACAATGAGGGAAGAAGGAGTGTGGCAAATGTTATTGGTTAGATAATCAAAATCAGCCCAACTTTATTGGCTTTGTTAAATGGATGGGCTTTGATGTAGAATTTGGTGCCAAACTGGATTTGACTCTAGGACAGAGAGCAAAGCTACCAAGTAAAGGAGTTTTTTTCTTCTAGAACACAGTAAAGGTTGTGCAGCTTGGCTGTGCTGTGCAGGAGAATGAGAAGCATTCTGGCTCTTTCTATTCCTTCCAGCCCTGCCTTTTGCTTTACTGACATAAGAAACTTTGACTGGTGGCATGGCAGAGTAATGTGTTTTGGAAAGGTCAGGGGAGATTGTGTTCTGTCTCTTGACATCATCAAGAAAATCTTTGGCCTCATTGTAATGACAGATCTTTATCAATGGCCAGGAGAGGAGACTGGGAGGATGCAGTTTGGTTTCCAAATCCCAGGCCGATCGTGGAACATAAAAATTGAGAAAAATCATCTCTGACTTGTAAACAGAAAATCTGAAATGGAAATCACTGAGAAAAAACAAATATTGACTCAGTATAACAGTTTTTATAACTACACTTTAAAAATGCATCAGACCGGATTTGCTAGAACAACAGTGGCTGCCCTTTCCTATTTGATGCTTTTATTGTTTGATTTTGATGTGAAATTTTTGTCCTTTGATGTCTAGATCGTCAGGACACATATGCCTGTTAATTACTTTATTTAGAAATACCATTGTTCAGATGTTAACATGTCCCATGTTTGGACTTCCTGGGGACAATAAGGCTCTCTAGGGGGTAGTTTGCCTGATGAAAATGTTGTTTCTGAATGATCATTCCTTCCTTGCATAAGTCTGCTAATAAATACCACTAATGAGCACATTAAATATGTTTCTTCCTTCATTATGTGCTAGGTCACCCCTGAACATATCACAGATTCATTTTACTTACAAAATGAAGCCATTTATTTACTCTTTAGGCAAGAGATTTTCTGTTTAAAAGCCATTTTATTTATTTTTTTTCCTATGGGATGACTACAAACATTAGAAAGATATAAATCTGAGTATCAAACATTACAAAGATGTAAACTTGAAGAGGAAAGAAATTACAAAATAGCAGAGGAGAATATAATGAACATCTTGGTAAGGTCACAAACAAGATTTTTTTTTTCTCATTTCACAAGTAGTAAAGAAGATTTTTTTATTACCACGTGCATGTAACATTTTATAATCGTAATGCATTGCCTGCAATAAACATATTCGAGACAACTTCCACATTTATTCAAAACTAAGTTAATTTCTTGTGGTCTGTCTTTGAATTCCATGGATTCCCCACAACGGTTAGGATTCTTTACTGCACATTAGGATAAGAGTACCTACAAATTAGGGAGATCTTTGCTAGATAGGATAGAATACTCACGGATGATTCTCAAACTGTATTCCAAAGGAGTATAATTTGAGAAATGCCTTCTGTTAGGATAGCATAGTTACAAACTATGCTTAGCATTGCATAGGATCGTTATAGCAAATGTTTTCATGCTGAGAGATGTTAAAAGGTAAACTGAGGCTTAATACAATTTTAAGAGTTTATTTGAGCAAAAACTGATTCCAACCAGACAGTGCCAAACCTGAGGAGGTCAGGAGCACTTAACCAACAGGAGTTGGGGGAAAGACTTTTATAGAGAAAAGGTGGAAGCAAAGCAAGGAAGTTATTTGGCAATAGCTTTTTTTTTTTTTTTAAGATTTTATTTATTTACTTGAAAGAGAGAGTGAGCGAGAATGCGCATGAGCCAGAGGAGGAGAGGGGAAGTAAATTCCTCACTGAGCAGGGAGCCTGACCTGGGGCTCCAACCCAGGACCCTGGGATCATGACCTGAGCCAAAGGCAGACACTTAACAGACTGAGCCACCCAGGCACCCTATTTGGCAATAGGTTATGGGGTTGCCTTATTTCGAAAAGCCTACCCCGCTGTTGGTGATTGGTTTTCCTTAGGTTATGATTTCTTAACCTTGAGGCATTTAAAGGCTTAGGTTCTGGTTTGCTTAGGTAGACTGCCGAGGTACTGGAACCACCTCAGTCTAATGGCCTCTTGTTTAATTAATTTAACCTAGGGTAGCTGCTTTCTAGAACACTGAAGAAGGGAGGATTGTTTTGCTTTCAGCAAGTCAGTCATTTGGAAGGATAGACATTCCTGTTGCTGTATGCACTCTTATTTTCCATAGTTTTTGCTTTAAAACTAAATGCCATTAACTGAGTGTACCAACTTTTAAAAGTTTATATGGTCTTTCTGAGTCAGATTTCTATGGTCTCTATTCTATAGTATGATGTGACATCAATACAAATACAACTGATAGTAATCAAGTTGCTTTGGGGAAATTTTTTTTTGCTGCATTTAAGTTTTTTAATGCAAAGTGGAACATAATCTCTTCCTATTTAGGCTCTATATCTCACAAATGAATAAGGAGTTCAGAAAGAATACCACGATCTCTTCCTTATTTCTACCCTAGAGGATGCACACATCAGAAGGACCTTGGTGGTTTGGATAAGACATATTACTCAGAGAATTTAAGTCACATATTAAGATTTAGATGTAGGAATTGTAAGGAGAAATGAGAAATACTTTTTCTGTTTTAATAAGCAACTATCTGGAGAGACTGAGTGCTCCTGATTAGAAACTAAAACTTCATTTTACTAGCATAGGAAATTGAAGAAGACAGGGGGAAGGAGTTCCTTGGTGTGTTTCATCATTCAGCTGACAGTCCCTTGAATGGTAGCCAATAAAAGCAGGCTATCACTATTAGCACCACTCATTACATAGCTAGAAAATATTGATTACTTGGTTTTCAAGAAAATTACATAATAAATTCAGACTTGATCCACCATTTCCTTTCTCTGTATTTATTCTGATTTGCTGTTGAATCCATTTTTTACACATTCAAAACTCACTGTTTTCCCCATAGAGGAATGTGGGTTACACATAATGAACAGGATCGAATTTGTGTTCAGATTATTAATGGATTGGTAACAACTGTTACTGTGCCATGCTTCTCTCAACAGCTGTTTATATTTTATTTAAAATCTGTAAAAACATTTCCATGTAGTCCCTTGATCTGTATAATAATTTCCTTTTGTTCCAAGCCGTTGAAGGTGTCTTTGAACCCACGAGGCACTCTTCATCTATTCCTTTAAGACAGGTCCACTTTCATCATAAAAAATGAACATCATGAAAAATGAACTCTGAAATCAAAGTGAGAAAACAAAGGTGGGTGAACTCTACAAGGCGATAGAATGAAAGTCGAGGCAGCTGCTGAAAATGATCAGTCACTATTGTTCCAAATCGCTCTTGATTTGCACCCGGAAGCTGCCTTCTTGCACTAACCAAATCTTTTCCAGAGTTATCTTTTGTGTTCATTCTCTGCTTACAGCCTCTCTAAAAATTCTGCTCACTGTTTGTCACAGTCAGGAACAAGTCTGTTAAGCTCCCCCTAGTTGATAAGTGGGCGTTGTTACTTATGGATATCCTGTTGTGCTCGCCTCCCGTAGTCTTGAATTTTCTTATTGTTCAAGCCAGAGTGATCTGAGAAGAGCATTCTTTGTAAAATACAATGTCTACTTAAAAATTTGTCAATGTGCTTCCAAAAATAACTTGGATATGAGTCCAAATGACCGTCCTCTCCACATGCTTCATTGTGATTAAAGTAAAACCAGAAAAAATAATCTTCAGAATGGGAAAGGGAGGCAGAGCACAGTCCTGCAAATTGCTATATCACCTGCAAAATGCCATGAAAGGGCCTTCCTTTTTGAAGCAAAGGATGAATAAGGAAATGTGAGTCCATAATATGCGAGTGGAGGAAAAAAAAGATAAAAGGACAAAAGCTTTTACTGCTGTGTCATTGAAAGGGACAGGATAAGTTGGATTGGGGTGGGTGGGGTATAAGGAAGGAGAAGACTCCATAAATTCCAGACTTCTGAGAGAGCAGGGTGGTTTTGAGTTTGCAAATTTAGCCAATGACTTTTATCCCGTAAAACCAGAAGGTGGTCATTTTTAACCACTTTATATAGCAATCCTTGTTTTCTGGGGAACTCTAGGAAAAAATTGAGGAATTTCTTCAGTCATATTTAATATTGCTTTACAGTGAACATTCCAGATATTTACTAGAAATCAGAGCATGGGGTGGCATAACTTTTGACATCTTAATGCCTTATTTGTACACGAAGTAGTTCTTCCTTGCCTGAGGAAAACTGTAGTTCCATCAATGAAGGGAAGTCAGAAAGACTGGGTAGTTGAGGAAATGAGGCTTCAGGCTGCAAAAGGAGATGTATGACTACTATCTAAACAAAACCGAGAAAATATAGCAAAATATTTCAGAAGAGAAATATGTTTAATTGTGGCCCCAGGAGAGGCAATTTATGTGCCAACAAGTTATGTGGGTTTTATGTGCCTATTAGGTTGCTATTCAATTAAAAAATGTGTACTTACCATAGCAACGCCCATCTCTCCTGATACACAGGCTAATTTTGAGTCCTGCAGAGCACCTTCTCAAAGCAACACACAAACAAGCCATCAGATTCCAATAGATGCAAATTTCTTTAAAGCATATCATTGAAACAGATGTGCTCCAAATGCCGTTTTTATTTTAGGAATGCTTTTTGTGTTTCATGGTAATGATAACTCTGAGTTATAAAAGGGCTCTTTAAAAATCAAGCTGCAAAATACTAAGCACTATAAGCTAACAAGTGATCTTTAAAAGAGAAATATTTCCATTTATTAAAGAGTCAATTTCCTAAATTAATTGTCCAATTGGTTATGAGTAATTAGATTATCTTCTATTTTCTCAAAATATTTGTTTCTATTTTATTTGCATAAGTATAATCCAAATATATTAATGAGAAGAGATGGTAAAAGAATATTTGTTCCTTTTCATCTGTCTTTATTTTGAAGGACCAAAACCTAGTAAATATTCCAGTTATTAAAGTGGTTATCATATTGATAAATTGGACAAGACCTATCTAAGGGCTTTTAGATGGCTTCGGATGAATTGCATTGATTATTCAGTTTGTGTACAAATTTTTTTGTAATTGCAAATGTTCCCTATTAACATTTGTATATTAAGAATAAGTTATTGCTGATGTAATTAGGTAGATTAGTGGCTAAGACCGACAGTTCTACATCCAAAGTGTTTGAGTTTGATTATAAATTCTACAGTTTAAAAGTGGCAGACCTTAAGCAAATTATTTAGTCTCTCTTTGGACCTCTTACTGATAGGTTGTACAACTGGGGTAACTAATCTCACAAGGCTGTTGTGGGGATGACGTGAATTATTATACATCTGTCACAGAATATGTTTGTAATAAATGACTGCTCTTCTTTGCAATAAAGGTTAGGGCAACAATCTAATATTTTTATTAGTTTACAGAACACTTACTTAAATAATTTAAAGCTCAACTTGTATACTACATAAAGCAGTATACATAGAAAACTTGTTCTACCAAATAGCTTTGTTTTTTTTAAAGATTTTTTAAATTTATTTATTTGACAGAGAGAGACAGCCAGCGAGAGAGGGAACACAAGCAGGGGCGTGGGAGAGGAAGAAGCAGGCTCCCAGCAGAGGAGCCTGATGTGGGGCTCCATCCCATAACACCAGGATCACGCCCTGAGCCGAAGGCAGACGCTTAACGACTGTGCCACCCAGGCGCCCCTCTACCAAACAGCTTTTGATGACAAAGATAAGTTTATTTCCTATTTTTCTGTCAAGATTATGTTAGCTAAATTCTCTGAGCCTTAGTTCCTCCATTAATAAAATGAAGAGAGCATTGTCTAGCTTTCAAGGATCATTATGAGGAGTCAATGAAATAATATAAATTGAATTACAATGTGGTGAAAAGCATATGGTATTCATTCAATGAATGAAGTTTTCCTTAATACTTAAGGCACAGTTTGGCAATATTCAGTAACTTCCAAAATGGAGATTAAGTCAATATGTTTAAATATTTGTAAGGTGTTGGATGCTTACAGACAAAGAGCAAATTAAGTCTGAAATTAACAAGAAAAAAAAAGAAATACAAAATTAGAGCTGAATCGATGAATTTGAAAACAGGGTATCAATGGAGAAATAAATGAAACCAAAAGCCGAGTCTTTGAAAAGATCGATAAAATCAATAAGCCTCTAACCAGACTAATTAAAAATGACAGAAGATACAAGTTAATAATATCAGAAATGAAAGAATGTCATCACTACAGATCTACAGGACATTAAAATACAATGAAGGAATATTATGAACAGCTCTATCTATGTCCACAAATTTGATAACCTAGATAAAATGAACCAATTCCTTGAAAGACACAATTTGCTAAAACTCACACAAGGAAGAAAGGATGATCTGTGTGGTATTTGCAAAAGAATAGTAAATACAGCAATCGAGCAGAAGAGCCCCAAAATAGACCCATATAAATACAGTCAACTGATCTTTGAGAAAGGAGCAAAGCTAATACAATAGAGACAGTCTTTTCCACAAATACTGCTAGAACGACTTGCGATCCACTGGTAGAAAAACATGGATGTACAAACCATCTTTACATCCTTCCCCAAAATAATTCAAAAATGGCTCCTAGATCTAAATGTAAAATGCAAATCTATAAAATTCTTAGAGGATAACATAGGAAAACACCCAGATGACTTTGGGTTTGGTAATGACTTTTTGATATGCCAAAAGCATGAGCCATGAAAGGAATAATTCATAAAAAGGACCATTCAAAATTAAAAACTTCTGCTGTGCAAAAGACAATATCAAGATAATGAGAAGACAAGTCATAGATTGGGAGCAAAGATTTGCCAAAAATATGTCTGATAAAGAACTTTTATCCAAAATATACAAAGAACTTTTAGAACTCAACTATAAGAAAATGAATAACCCTACTACAACATGGACAAAATATCTGAACAGATACCGCAACTAAAAAGATAGACCGATGGCAAGTAAGTATATGAAAAGATGTTCAACATCATATGTTATTAAGATTTGCAAATTAAAACAGCAATGGGAATGATTACATGCCTATTAAAGTGGCTAAAATCCAAAACACTGACAACACCAAATTCTGGCAAGAATGTGGAGCAACAGGAACTCCTCTTCACTACTGGTGGAAATGCAAAACAGTACAGCCACTTTGGAAGACAGTCTGGCAGTTTCTCACAAAACTAAACATACTCTTACCATATGATCCAGCAATTGCACTCATTGGTATCCGTCCAAATGAGTTGAAAACGTATATACACACATAAAACCTCTACACATGTATTTATTGCAGCTTTTAAAAATAATTCTCAAAAGTTGGAAGCAACCAAGATGTCCTTCAGTTGCTGAATAGATAAATAAACTGTAGTATATCCATGAAATGGGATGTTTTTTAGCACATAAGAAAAATAAATTATCAGCCATGAAAAGTACACAGAAAACTTAAATGCATATTACTAAGTAAAAGAAGCCAATCTGAAAAGGTTGCGTACTTTATGATTCTAACTGCATCACAGTCTGGAAAGGGCAAAACTATGGGAATAGTAAAAAGATCATTGATGCCAGGGGCTGTGGATGGGGGGTGGTGTGGGCAGGGATGAGTAGGTGGTTCACTAGAATTTTCAGAGCAGTGAAATAATTCTGTACGATATCATTTAATAATGGTAGATACATGTCATTATACATTTATCAGAACCTGTAGAATGTACAAACCCAAAGTGAAACCTAATGTAAACTATAGACTTGAGGAGATAATTATGAGTCATTGTAGGCTCATAAATTGTAGCAATGTACCTCTCCAGTGGGGGATGTTCACAGTGGGGGAGGCTGTGCATGTGTATGGGCTGGGGACATATGGGAACTCTATATTTTCCCCTCAGTTTTACTGTGAACCTAAAACTGTTCTAAAAAATGAAGTTTATAAAAAAAAAAGGGAAACATCCTGGAAGCCTGGGTTTATGGTCATGTCAATTTTAATCTAATTATTGAAGTATATCAGTGGCTGCCAGTCTATTCAATTTATTATGTCTAGTCTTTCTTGTGAGAGGAACACAGGAAAACACTAGAGCAAACATATAAATACTATGAGAGAAGTATAAGTCTGTACTTTAATATACTTGGACATTTTCTATCCAATAGGCTCTCAGCATTATAAAAATCCTTAAGAATAATCTCTGAGTATTTGAATTTTCATAGTTCAATGTGCAAGACATGAAATATCTTTTAAAATATTAATGTGTTTTTGTGATGCTGTGCCTATTGAAATATAATTTTCACATTAAATAAGCATATGTGAAAACATTTTAAAAAGGAGCAGGATTCCTAGATATGAAGATAAAAACATAGATAGGAACAAGTTTGTGCTGGGTCTTTTCAGACATTTTGTTTGCTTGTTTGTTTTTACTAAATGCGATTAAAAATTATTGAGAAATTTTAATCAAGATTAGATGATTAGATTAGATTTATGATTTAAAAAGATTTCTCAAGATGCTGCATGGAGAATGCAGTCTCAATACAATGCATGAAGACATGGTGTCAGACATCGGAGGAAAAGGAGAGTTTAGGCTATGTTAGGATTTAAACACATTAGTATAAGACAAAAGTGAGAGAGGCAAAGAAAGGGAAAAATTAAAATAAGTGCATGAGCATAATGAAAGAAGCATCAGAAACATTAAAAACATGAAAGAATTGCCACTCAAGACATAATTGCTGACACGGTTAACAAACATGAAATATTCTCTGATAATACAGGGAGAACGGCCAAAAGTGCACCTGGCAAAGGAAAAGATGAAAGCTATGGGTGATAATGAAGTGAAATTTAATTTGAATAAGTCTATCTTAGAAAGACATAGGCTAATTGAAAGTGAAGCAATAAATAATGACATAAGCCATGGGGGAGGGGGAAAAATAAATATAAAAATCAATATAAAGGCCTGAGTTGTAAAATAAGTCCATAGAGTTCCAGACATAGATACAAGTTCATAAAATATTTTACTTTCCATGATAAAGGAAAAAAATCATATAGATGCTTAAGAAAATAAGAGATAACTTTTAAAGACTAAAACCTCCACTATAATAAATGCTAGAAGACTATTCATAGAGATATGAAATAAAAAAAGCAGTAACCCAAGGATTTTATTTATAGTTAAGTACATGAGAGTAATAGGCAAAAAAAAATCAATATACCAAAAAAAAAAAAAAATCAGAAAAGAAACTACACACCACATATTTTATAATAGTTGAGAACTACTCTTGCTGACCAAGAGATGCTAAATTAATGCATATGTTCATACAGACTGACATAAAATAACAGGACAAAACAGGAAATTAGGGCTGGGCATTTTTCCTTTTCATTAATTGGACCACAGATTAAAGAATTTAATATCTATTAGCTAGACTTAATAATCTGTGAGTAAATGACTGCCCCTTCCTCAGCAGGTCTTGCTCATGCATTTCACAAGTTCTAAGAAATTTGTAAATTCCCAGCTTATCCCCCCATTTGGATGGACTGT
Organism: Ursus americanus; assembly: GCF_024610735.1. Classification (NCBI taxonomy): domain Eukaryota; kingdom Metazoa; phylum Chordata; class Mammalia; order Carnivora; family Ursidae; genus Ursus; species Ursus americanus. The sequence goes on from NC_142138.1 coordinate 32,755,109, forward strand.
ATTGCAAATCTGATATTCACCTAGACAATAACCACCAACGTTCTAATCCAGTAACTGTTTCAGGGGCTAAACTGTTTAACTGGTTGGACCACAGTGGGAGAAGAGTTATCCAAAGACACATTTTTTTCTCATTTTCTCAAATCTTAAAAATTAAAGTAGATTTGAGAACCGTAATTATCATTTTCATTGTCAAGGAACCTGAACAATGACATTCTGCATCACTGAAACTCATAAAAATTGCTTGAGGCATTAAATTCTTTTAATTGTGAGAAGTCCATAAACTACTCCATGGAAGATATTTTCTATCATGAATTCTACTTTATATCTTTTTCCTATGATATGAAAAGTTTCGGTTCAGGATGTTTAAACATCATTATGTCATAATCTTATGAGAAAAAGCATTTAAAATCTGTCAACAAATCTGGCAAAATTTTAACAATGATAAATGAATATTTAAAAATATTTCTGATATTCTTTATTTCCCACTTTTTATAATAAAATTATTACATTGATTATATAATTACAAATCTGACGTTTGAAAAACAGGCAATGCAATTTCAATATATCATTTGATCTGAATTCCAAAAATAAGCAGAAACAATAGAATGTCTCAAATGATAAATATTGGTAATTCTGGGAAGTGTAATATAAGTAATAATTTTCCACTTTGTACCTTTCTATATTTTTCTTATTTCACAATAAGTATGCATGATATAATGAAAATTATCTTTACTAAAAATATAAAAGCATGGATATGCAAAGTGTACAATTTTACCTAGATATTCTTAAAGAAGAACCAGTCTTTAGTACTTACAGTACAGACATCAATGATTATTATGAAACCATAATGACTATAACAAATTGGTATTAGCACAAGTATAAACAAACTGACAATTAGCTAAGACAGAAATTCCATACTTACATAACCACTCCATTTATAATAAAGACAGTAGTGAAATGCAGTGAGAAATGAGTGATCTTTTCAATGGTATTTGGTAAAATGGTATTAAAAAATCTTGGTCCTTATGCTATAACAAATATTCATTTCTAGATCAATATCTAAAATAAATGTGATAATATAATATACATATGAAGAGAAAATATAGTGGAATTTTTTTTTAAAGATTTTATTTATTTATTCGGCAGAGAGAGACAGCCAGCGAGAGAGGGAACACAAGCAGGGGGAGTGGGAGAGGAAGAAGCAGGCTCATAGAAGAAGAGCCTGATGTGGGGCTCGATCCCATAACGCCGGGATCACGCCCTGAGCGGAAGGCAGACGCTTAACCACTGTGCCACCCAGGCGCCCCTATAGTAGAATATTTTTATAACCTTGGGGTAGGCAAAGATTTTTCTTAAGCAGGACATAAAAGGCACAAATCATTTAAAAAAACACTAATAAATTAAACTTTAATAAAATCAAGAAGTGTTGTTTCTCAAAAGATACTAGTGAGACTTTCATACTATTTGCTGTCTTGATGTTGGGGCTAGTTATAAGGTATGTTGGGTTTGAGGAAAACTATCATGCCATACTTTTAGGTGCTTTTCGGTATATATGTTTTACTTCAGTAAAAAGTGAAAAAATGTAAGAACATGTTTTTCTCTCTCCATAATATAAGCATCAGAACTGTAGAAACCAGGTTTGGAAAGGACTCTGATCAAACATTTAGACATTCATTATTACACTTCAGAATTTTTAATTAGATAATGCAAGATCAAGTACTCCTTTTAAAAAAGCTTATTGAGGTGAATTTCACCTAACATAAGATCAATCACTTTACAGTAAACATTTCCATGGCATTTAGTACATTCACAATGTTGTGCAATAACGACCGCTGTTCATTTCCAGCACACCAACACACAGCTCCACAGCAGTTAAGCAATCTCTCCCCGTTCCCACCTACCCCCAGCCCTCGGCAACCACAGATGTGTGTCCCTCCCTATGGATTTACCTATTCTGGCTATTTCATTTACATGGGATCATACAACATGGGACCTTTTGGGTCTGACTTCTTTCACTTGGCATAATATTTTTGAGGGTTATCCGTGTGTAGCATGTATCAGTATATCATATTTTTTATGGCTGAACAAGACTCCTTTGTATGTGTATACCACAATTTGCTTATCCATTTATCTGTTGATGGACATTCGGGCTGTGTTCTGGCTATTATGAATAGCACTGCTGGGAACACGCAGGTACGATGTACTTGTTTGAATGCTTGTTTTCAGTCGTTTTGGGTATGTACCTAGGAGTTGAAATGCTGGGTCATATGGTCATTCTATGCTTTATTTTTGAGGACTTTCAAACTGTTTTCTATATCAGCTGAACCATTTTTACATTCCTACCAGTAATGTACAAGGATTCCAAGCCATATTAAGTATTACTATTTCATATGTTTCATGTTGAAACAAAATTATATTTAGGTAAAATTTACATGCAGTGAAAGGCAAGGATATTAAAAGAACATTTTAATGAGTTTTGACAAGTGTATAAAACCATGTAACCAGCATTCTGATCAGTACAGAGAACGTTTCTATCACCCTAGAAAATTCCCTCATATTCCTTTTTATGTCAACATTGTTCTCTTTTCTATAGTCCAAGTCTTTTCATTTTTATTGGTGCTAAATCGCTTTTTGTATGAGTATATAACTTGCTTATGCATTTTTCTGTTTATAAGCATTTGGGCTTTTTAGTTTGGGATTATGTATAAAGCCAACATAGAGGAGCTTTTTTTGTGTGTGTAGATGTTTTCTGGGTTTTTTTGGAGGGGGAGAAGTAAATACCAAAGTGTAGAACTGATGAGCCATAGGGTCGGTGTATGACTGACTTTATAAGACATTGTCAGTTTCCAAGATGGTTTTAACATTTTATACTGTACCAGCAACATACCAGAGTTCCAATTATTCTTCATGCTTGACAGTATTTGCTGTTGACAGCCTAAATTTTAGCTATTCTAGTGCATGTAAAGTAGTATGTCACTGTAGTTTTGATTTGTTTTGCTTTGATGACGAATGATGTTGAGCAATTTCTCATATTCTTTTTAGACATTTGTTTATTAGGCTTTTTTGTATACTATCTGTTCAAGTCTTTGCTCAGGCTTTTATTGGTTTGTTATTTTATTATTGACATGTAGAAGTTTCCAGTATATTCTGGATATAAGTTCTTTGTCAAGTATACATGCATTGTGAATATTTTCTCCCAAATCTGTGACTTACCCTTTAATTTTCTTAGTGATGTTATCTGAAAAGAAGTCTATTTAATGGAGCCCAATTTATGAATTATCTTTCTGTTTTCTGTTTTTCTCTTTCTATGTATTGTCTAAGAAACATTTTCCTAAAACCAGGATGTAGTCTCCTATCTCTTCTCCTATATTCTGATTTCCTCTTTTATATTTAGACATCATTCCCAAAACTTGTGTGTGGTTTGAGAGAAGGATTGTGCTTCATTTTTTTCATATGTTTATCCACTTCTATCAGTGCCATTTGGGGAAGACTTTCTATTTCCCGTTGAATTACTTAGACCTTTTGTCAAAAAAAAGAAAATCAATTAAACACGTAAATCGTGGTTCTATTTTTGGACTCCTTTTTCTTCTCCAGTGATCTCTTAGTTTATCTAGGTGAGAAACATGGAAGGTATTTTCACTAATGTCAGGAAGAAAACAAGTATGTCACTATCATTGCTAGTACAGAATATATACTTGGAGATGGGGCATAAACTAATAACTATTCACTAAATTGTGCTGCTTAACCAGAAAATCCTTCCCCACTCACTAGAAAACAGAGGCAACCCCTGTTCTTACATTATTTTTTACCTCAGAATAATTCAGTCTGCTCTGTAATTTCATATAAATGGAATAATGCAATATATACCCTTTTACTCATTACCTTTGTAATGAGAGAGACGAGCATATTTCAAAGTTGATGAGATGATCCACTAAAATCAAGAACTTAGTGTAGATATCAAGAACTAAAATAAGAGGAACATGAATGATGGATGGATTCCGACATGTGACAGAACTACAGGAAATGTTTTTTGGTGATGATTGTCATTTATTTGTATTTATATTTTGAACTTGAACTGATGAGAACATTGATGTTTGTGCCCTTGTGGCTCCCTCTGCTTCATCTTCCCTTCCTCTTTGTCTCACCTGATAAAACATCTTCTCATTCTTTAAGACGTAAGTGTCATCCATAAAGTTTTTACTATTCCCAACTGTGTAGAAGTGATTGCTCACTACTGTGTCTCTATTGCTTCAAGTATAAGCATAACAGCTTTTTACCCACAATTGACATAATGTCTACTTCTTTTTGAGTCTTTTGAAGGCAACAGCTGTGTCTTCCACGTCTAGCATGTAACATATGTTCAGTAAATACATGGAGCTACCAGATTTTCATGTATGCATAAGCAAAGTCTAAACGTGCCATTCAGTTGTGCAGTGATTCATTCATTTCTTCATGCACTCAGAATGGCCAGAGAGAGTGACTAAGGCTCTGAAGTCACTACTAGAACTGAAATCCCTGGCTTTGCTACCCGTTCACTGAGTAACCTTGAGCAATTTACTTAATCTCCCAGTGTCTCAGTTTCCTCATCTGAAAATGGTGATAATAAGAGTACCTAATTCATAGAATCATATTGAGGAGTAAATGAGTAATGCAGAGAAGTTGCCTGCTTGCCTGACATTTCCTAACATGGAGGGAACACTCAAACAAGTCAGCTATATTAATTTTTATTCAGAAAACCTGTTGTGGGTTTTCATTATGGGCCAGACACTGAGCTATCAAACAGTGTATTTCAAGGAATTCATGATCTAATGTGGGAGATAGATAACATGATAAATAATAAATGGTATGAATGGAATCCTACAGGAGCACAGAGAACAGTCAATATCCCAGCTAATTAGGGAAGGCATTACTTGAACAGGCAGTTGACAGATACACGACTGTATGCCAAGCTGAGAATTAGAGGACAAAGCAGTGCAAACAGATGGAGCATAATGTGCAAAAACATGGCAGTGTGAGAAGGTCTGGGATACTGGGGAAGTCTGAGAAATGGAGAGGCAGAAGAAATGGTGACAAATTTAAGTAGTCACCAGACAAAGTTGTCACATGCAATCTGGATAGAAAGAGGGGCTGACTTGAAGTTAGGGAAGCCATGAGCACGTGGCAGTCTTGTGTATAACTGAATATAACACTCAAAGCACAGACCCCCTTCATTAAACTCACATAATGCTCTAGAGCATGGCCAAGCATGGACCCATATAAGGTACCATGGGATCAAATAAACTCTTTTTGACATAGCTGAATAAAGAAAGGGCAAAAATTGGATATGTTACATCAAAAATAAATCATACTTCTATTAGAGCTGCTAATTTTCTGACCCAGTCAAAAGATTCAGTTTAAAACTAATAAAGTAGCAGCAAAATAGCCTGATTTAAATTTCACCTTCTCTTACTTTCTATCCAACCCCTATTAGAAGTGCTAATATCCACAGGACCATAAAATGGCCTAAAGACCTCTTGTTGGAGGGATAAAGTGAGGATAATGAGGGTAAATTGAATAAATTGCATCTGGAAAATCAGGAGTTATTTGAGAACTCAATAGAACTTTGCAGGTTTCCTATATTTGAACCACCCTTTATATTTAAACTATCATTTTAGTGTAAGTTTTCTATATAAAATAAATGAACTAGAAAATATTCCAAGTTGGGATGAAGTACAAATGGTGAAGCAGATAGATTTAGCCACAATATGAAATCCATTTTCAGACATAGCTAAATTCCAACACCCATGTTTCCACATAGTTATTATTTTATAAGAAGGAAATAGAAATATGATTTGCTATCCACAGATTTTTATAACGCCATCATCGTGTAGGTGGGATTTTTATATTCTTTCAAATTTTTCTCTTTTGCTGGCTTAGTCAAATTACAACTGAGCAAATGCTAGTTATAGCAAATGCTAGAACAAGATTGATGTGATAAAATTGAATTTTTAGGTAACTGATATCCTTCTTTCTGTTGCTGAAGGCTACTACCCTCCCAGATATCTTTTAACTAAGCAATGCCACATTATCTGCCCCTCCACCCAGAAGCAACTTGGGATCACAGAAACACGGAACACCATATGGATTATCTATTAAGAACATGAACTTGGGGCTCTTTCCCCCACTTTGCCATTTACTAGCTGAGGGTACAGTCTTAGGTAATTTAGTTAACTTCTCTACGCTCATTTTTCTTGTGTATAAAATGGAGATAATCACAGTACCTACCTCATGAGTTGGTTAAAAGTATTTGAGGTGCTAGTTATAAAGCACATAGAGCAGTGCTGGGCTAAAATTTGTGCTCAGTATATACTTCCTTTAAGCTACATTTATGTGCGCATCTCAGACGGCAGGTGTCCTCGCCCTCAAATGCAGGATCTGTAAAATCTCTCCTGCTGAGTTCACAGGAGTCATCTAAGCCAGCTCTCCAGGCCTACTCCGCATCCTATAGGTCTTTGAAGGCCCATGTTTGGCTTAGAGGCTATGTCTGTATGGGAGAACACCCTAGATTTCTTCCAACTGCTCCTTCACCCAGTATATTTTATCTCCTAATTCCTTTCTATGTGTTTGTAATATCAGTTACTCAACTTAGCACTTGATTCTGGGTCCTGTATATATTTTGTCTCTCCCAACCACTCTACAGAATCTTCATAGACATAGGACTTAATGATAATAATAGCATTTATTGAGTCATTGTTATCTGCCAACTATGGTGCTAAATATTTGACATATATAACCTTGTCTCTCCCCTCAAGGACCACTGATATGGGTACTACTACTATTTCTATTTTATAGACAAATAAATTAAGGTTCAATGGTTAAATACATTACCCAGCCTCCATAGTTTATAAGGGACAGAACTGTGATATATATTCATATTTGCTCTTAGGCTCAGATACCCAGAGCCTAAGACACACAGCCTCTGCTTCTGCTGGTAATTTGAGACATACAAAATGGAAAATATTCAACTGTTTTGGAACTGGAAAAGCTATACATTTCATATGTTATAACTAGCCTTATTCTGTGATAACCAAAGTGGTTGTATCCTTTTAATGATATGTATTCAAAACTTCAAATTTCCTCTAAATAGCTCCCCATCTCTACCATTACTTGATATTCTCCCCATCTTATTCCTTCTCTGTTTTAAGCCAGTCTTCTAGGATATAAACTCATTTCATTGAAAATAATTAAGACCAATTGAAATCTCAGTTCTTTTTTTATCAATCAGTATTCTCTTTTTAACTGATAGAAATTCTTCATTTTCTACATACACAAATTCATATAATCAGTAGTGGAACAAGCTAATTTGTACAAAAATTAATAAAAAGGGAATGCCTTTCCAAGCCCCATTCTGGTTAAGCTATATATATATATATTTTTTCCCTCTGAATCTTTCCTGGTAACAGGGCCATTCTCCAGTTTCTTTGCCATTCTCCAATTGCTGAGAAACCACAGCAACATGTAATTTGACTCTTCACTGCCTTTCAGTATGCACGTAAGAGAAAGTAAGATGGCAAACGTGCCAATTACATCCTCAAAAACTTCTACATCTCGGCAAAAAGTTATTTTAGCCACTTATGAACAGTCTATGTACAGGTGGAGAGAGAAGGAAAGGGTTCCAATCCACACATTATCATTAACTAGATATAGGATTTGGGGCAAGAAATTTATGCTCTTGAACTTGAGTTTATTTATGTGTAAAATGGGAGCCCTTGTAGTTGGCTCCCAGGAAGGTTGTGCATGATTAGATTATGAATTGCTTTATAAACTGCCGAACTCTACCCAACATACTATTTTCCCTCCAAACTCTCAGTGTATGTCCATCTACCTTACTTTTCTGACTTGTGCCAAACTTGCTGTCGATCTAACATTATGAACCAGAAATCTCCATGAGGAGGCCCTAAGCTGGATCGTATCTGTAGCACCACAGTGCCCAAGTCTATTGCTTGAGGCTGCCCTTGACGTTGTTACAGTGGAACGACCTACAGATATGAAGGATTTAATGAAACTTCACTTTCAATTGATTTTTGAGCATGCTTTCATCTTCCTGAAGAAGTTAGCTCATCTTTAAGCTCGAGTGAATAAAAGTTTGAGAATATTTTTTAGCATTTGGATTACATTTATTGCAGTTAAAGATTAATATATATATATATACCTTTTGCACTCTCTCAACTTCTATTTTCTTCTAAGTGAAGGAAAACATCTTCTTTGTGAGAAATAATTTTACAAATACCCCAAAATATGCTTTTTAATAAACTCTATTTTGTGTCAGCTTTGAAACTGCTGAAATGTGCATACTATAGGCACGATTCCCTCCTGCTCTATGCAGAGGAAGAAGAGTTTGAATCCCTTTGTCACATGATGGATGTGAGTGATTTTCTTGAGCAAGCGCTACTTTTCTTGCTAGGAGAAGAACATAGTTAAGCATATCAACTTTGATACACCTCCTTTAACAGTTTCAAATTGGGCACTGCCACTTTAATAACCCACACCTGGTTAAGATTCCGGTTCCATTGAATTCACACTGCAGTAATGAGCCCTGAACATCAGGCAGAGAACGTAATGAGAACAATGCAATTAATCACCAAATCGTGTTCAATTTCAATAACATGAAAATTTCTCTTACATTTTTTTTTTCTCCCTAGAAATAATATTTTATGCAGTGGAAAAGGTAGGCCAGGTTTCAGTGATGAACAAAAAAGTGTCCTCAGATAAAAACAAAAAGCTAATAGTCAGCAGGCCACATGAAGGTGAGTGCATAAGTCAAATACCTATGCCATCTGTTATGGAAAATTCACAGGAATAAGTGGCACACATTTCTAAAAATACATTTCTTCACAGCATGCAGAAGCACATCTTGCGAATTAAATTTCTGAGGAAGAATATAGAAAATTATTATCAATTAGGTAACCTTATCTTATTAAAACATAGGAAATCCTTTTCTTATTAAAGAAGAAGAAATTCACAGCCAAACCTCTTGCTGGGTGAATCTACTGCTTTAACTAAAGCAAAGCAAAACAAAACAAAAATGCGGAAAAACAAAACCCAGAAAACTGGCCTGGATGTGTCGCGATTTGAGTGCATGTGAATCACTATTTGTGTGATGTAGAATCGCTCAATTTCTCTAGGTCTGTCTCCTCACCTGCAAAAAATAAAGCAATGGGACAGCAAGTATAGGAGAATTTAATAGAGTTAAATTTTAAGGCTTGTGGATTTTAGGTATCTGAAGAATAGAAATTGAGATGGATATTAATTTATCCCAATCACCTGTCTCTTGCAGAATTCTTAGAGCAAAGGGAAAAAAGATGCATTTATGAAGATATTTTTTTAAAGAGGCTATCATTGCTGTCATTAAATTCTGACAGATTGCTTACATTATATTGGAGACATATGAAGAATACCTAACTCTCACTTTAATATTTGAATAGGACATGGCCAGTTGTCTTGATATTGATGCAAAACCTACATATTTATTACTGAGCGTATTTCTGAAGAAGACAGTTCATTAAAGACTATCATTTGAAAAACAGGTGCAATGAGCCCACCTGCAAAATTACTTTATATGCACATTTCTGGCAATAATAGAAATAAATTGGGCATTTAGGCACTAGCTATGCATTTTTTGTAAAGACGCTCTTCTTCAATAATTGCAAAAAATAAATTTTAGGAACGTTTTTTAGACCTTGTATTAAACTTATTGTAATTAGAGATTAATATATACCTCATGTGCTCTTTTAGCCTATACTTTTTAGTTTCTTCTAGTTAGAAGTTCCTTTGTAGAAGGAGATGTTTCCTCCTTAATGAGAGTATAATTTAGCATCTATATGTGGTATAAACCTTGTTTTTTTCATTCACTTTGGAAACAGTTGAGTGTGAAAGGCCGCTATCCTTTATAGAGTGAGCACATTTTTTGAGATAAAAATGACAATGTGTTTTACACAATTTGCAGACCAGTTTACATAATTGCATTCCTGATTTTATTTTTATTTTTTATAGTTAATTTTAACGTTTATTGAGATACTCTCAGTATGAGGATGAAGTTCAATGAGTGTTTATGGCTTCAGGATGACAAGAAGAGAAGGCTATATGCTTTATAGGAGTCCACTTGAAAGGATGAAGGTATTGGGAGCATTCTCAGTTCTTCTTCATCCATGAATGATTTTTCTAACTTAACAGATTTTCCAGACCTTCAACTGAGATCTAATATTAGTTTAATGATCATTTTGTTGGTTATGAATATTTTATTTATTTATTTATTTATTTATTTATTTATTTATTTATTTATTTAAATTCAATTCAATTAATCAACATTTAATATATTACTGGTTTCAGAGGAAGAGGTCAATGATTTATCAATCTTATATAATAACCAGTGCTCATGACACCACATCTCCTCTGCATTCCTAATTTTAATTTGACAGTGTCATGAATGCTTTTTCAATTTCAACTAAAGTAACCAGGCAAGAAATCCAAATGAGTGAAGGTAGTGATGGATGCAAAGGATGGCTATTGACACGTTTAAAATATGCTTTAGAGCTTAAGTTTGCTATTGTAAACTGATTTCAGATTACCTTGACTAGAATGCTTTATTTAATTAAGCAGATAATATGTGAAAACATTTTTGAAATATAAAGACTGAAAAAAACACTGGCATTTTGTTGAACACTAGATATGATATACCATGTACTCTGCTCCATAGTGATACTACAATTCCTGTAAAAATGGGGTTAATACAATTGTTTGAACAGACATGATGGGATGGTTACATGCAATACCATCACATCACGCCTGTGAGAGAGATTGTGTTATCACCATTTCACAAATGAAACAAATGGAAGATCAAAGAGGTAAAGTTATTTGTCTAAGGATACACAGCATTGAACACGCAGCAGTGGAATTCAAACCTAGGCAAGTGGTTGATGTCATCACTTTTCCATCCACCAGCATATTAAAGAACTTCAAAATATTCTGAAAATTTGTATATCATGTGACAGTTCTTTCAGCATTTTTAAAATTCAACTTTCCCCTTTATGAATAAATTAGGGATTGGATTAACAAGGTGATCTCATATAATTTTTAGGTCTTTTAACACTTAGTACTTGGAGTGGGTAGGGACTCTACAGATAAGCATCAAACCTTCCTCTAGTTGAGTAGCATACTCATGTGCTATTAAAGATGTTTTAATTTTTTATTTTTTAAAGGTTTTTAAATGTATTTATTTGAGAGAGAGAACAAACACACACAAGGAGAGGAGGAGGGAGAAGCAGACTCTCCGCTGAGTGGAGAGCCCTACATGGGCTCAATCCCAGGACCCTGAGATGATGAACTGAGCTGAAGGCAGATGCTTAACTGACTGAGCCATCCAGTCACCCCTGTTAAAGATATTTTAGTAATGGATCACAGTGTACATGAATATTATTTTTGGAGATGTGAAGGGTTGAAATCATGTCTGTCTTAATTATTAATGTGTATTACTTCCTATCAATTTCTAATACATTTAAAGAAGAAGAAATGAATTAGAAGAAATGGTAAATTTCTCATAGGTATAATAATGGTGTCACAGGAAAGATACCCCTTGTGTTTCAATTTTGGAATAATAACTCTAATTACATCCACTTTGGTTTTATTGCAAAATAAATAAATAATAATATCTAATGCTAACATAACATCAATACTATTCATTTTCTTCTCCAGAAATGATTCTAATAATACTGTGATGATTTCCAGAACTTTTGAGAAATCAGAAAATGTTTTGTTTTGTTTTGTTTTGGAAGTTTACCAGTATTCCAGAATTAATCATGACTTTTTTGGGTAATGCCCTTAACATGGTCTCATTTCTTTATTTTTGGGCTTGGCCTCATGAGACAAGCCACAGGCAGATTATGATGTAATACAGTGCAGCAAATGTTATTAAATGTGGTAAAATAAAATGGTGAGTGTGAACCACAGTCATGGGTGCTTTATGTGTTTTCACAGGTGTTAGTCTTTTCCAGGAATTTTCTTAAGATTAGTTAATGTTTTTTTATGAATTCTTAATAAATGTTTCAATATTCATTAAAATAGTAATAAGGACTATTTTAAAAGTCAGTTTTGTCACTTCCTGTCCCAAGGAGAGCAAGACTGGGAATATCAGGTAACTGGCTCTCTCAGCCTAGATAATGGGGTCAACCTTATAAATGGGTCTTAAAGCACTAGAATAATTCTTATAATATCTGGTTTCTGTCCATCACTGCATTTCCAAGAAGCTTATAAACTTTATGGAAATGATCTCATTAACCAATTTACATCTCTCAGAAGTAGGTATAGGATAACGTATTTCAACTACTGCATGAGACCAACTTCTGGGTGTTTCCCTTCTGAACTCCAACTTTGAGCCCTGGCTTACTTAAAGAGCACAATATTGAGTTCAGGGTGTGATGAGTAGCTGACCAGCTACTTCTGATTTTACTTTGAAAGTGGTTTATTAGAACATGTGAAGACTCTTGTGAATGGAAGGGTCCTGAAGAGGCCATTAAACCCATTCCTCCATTACTTTGTAACACTGCTCCTGAGCTATCCCAGAAATATAACCAGTCTTAATAAAAAATCTGTTAAGACAAAGTTTACAATACAGATTAGATTGCAAAATCTGTGAGGGGAGATAGTGTTAATCTAGTTTACCATTAATACCAAAGTGAGCACTCTATTAATGTTTATGGAATACATGAATTAATGAATAAATAATGACAAGACATATTGACCATACACTGTGTTCCAAGCACCATTCTATGAAAATTGTGCACATACATTCATTTAATTATCAGGGGCTAATAAATCATTAATGATAATAATAAATTGAAGGAAAGAATATTTAAATCAATTTTCTTATACTAATTCAAATTGTCAACAATTTTGTTAGGAAATATTTCCTTCTGTTTGAGATAAACACTTTGTGTCCCCTCTTTTTTTTTTTTCTTGAAGATTTTATTTATTTATTTATTTATTTGAGAGAGAGAAAGAGAATGTGAGTGGGGGGAGGAGCAGAAGGGAAGGGAAAGGGAGGAGGAAAGAATTTCAAGCAGACTCTGAGCTGAGCACGCAGAGGCCGTCATGGGGCTCTACCTCACCCCTGAGATCATGATCTGAGCCGAAACCAAGAGTCGGATTCTTAACTGACTGGGTCACCCAGGTGCCCCCACTTTGTGTTCTTTTCATCCTCTTGCTCTTTCAAGAGTGGAAATTGAAAAATATTGGGGTAATAATACTTTAAATATCTCATGAATATAAGAAAAAACTTAGGCATTGTGGGAACTTCATATAAACACTATTTCTAAAAAAACATAAAGAACATGAAAAGATTAAATCATGGAAAAGTTATTTGTTTTACTTACTTAAAAATACCTTGTATGTATTATTATAGACAATAAGGTAAATTTTAGATGCTTCCTCTTTAAATGCTTCCATGTATAAAAGATTGACAGTTTTAGGGCAGGTGGGGATATGATAAGATTATTGGGGGAAAATAGAATTTATATGAATAATAAAAATGCAAATTCTAAAAGTATGAAAGGACCTATCATATAAACAATTGAATAGAATAGTTTTAAATATTCTCATATTCTATACCTTATATTATGCAAGCAGCCAAAATCTTTTTTTCTATTTAAATATATTATTTTCAAAATCATAAAAATACGTTGCATAAAAGAGTTCAACCTCATGTTAGCAGTGTGACATATGTATTTTTCTCTTTAATGTGTAGTGCATTTAGTAGCTTGCGAATTGTTAATTATGGAGCTCTTTCTTAAAAAGCCAGTGTTTCAAAGCATATTATCCCCTCAGTCTATAATTGCCTATGAGGGGTGGCTAATAAACAGTCCATTTTGAAAGTGTATATGTTGGGGGGAGCAGCAAACAATTTTGGGCTGGGAGAACAATGAATGTTCTTTTGGAAATCGTTGGTTTCTTATAACCTGCTGTTTTGCCCCCTCATCCACTATGGACAACATTGTGTGAGAGCCTGATTCTATTCCCTGACCCCACTCCCATCTTTCTTTCACTTCTATCTGTTAAGACCAATTTAATCGTGAGCTGAATTACAAGCAGAGGTATGCTTCTCACGTTTCTTCTCACTGTGGAGAGGTTTAAAGGAAGATTTGGCTAATTATTCAGACACTATCACAGTCTTTTCAAGTTCAGTCATTTACCTTTTAGTGCGGAATTGGTCTGACCAAACTCATGGTTTCCTTGGAGGAAGAATGGCCTCAGCTCTGGAAAAAACTCTGATTATCATGGTAATGGATGTAGGAATCCGAAAACTTTAATCCTTTAATTTTAAAGATGGGAATAACATACACATACGATGGGCTATAAACAAATCAGCACTTATAGGCTTACATGGTGTTTATTGTTAGAAAGTGAAAGCCAATACGTTTCTCAAAAAAGGACTGTGCGCTTGTCCCTGAACTGGTTGTCAGTCTAGCATGATGTAAACTCTGTTTCCGTCGTGGTCATCTGCTCTTATTTTCCAAAGACCTTCATCACTAGTTGGATTTGTCTTTTGTCATCTTACATCACAGGAATACCATTTTGCCACACTTTGGCTATGAGATCTTCAAAAAGACGAAGACATCTGATATCGATGGTTCCAAACAAGTCGAGCAACAAAGCTCACGTCGCAATGTATGTACCTTCCCTTTCTAATAAAACCAAAGGCACTCAACATACTGTCTCCCCACCCCTCCGGTGTGCCATTTGAAAGGTAAGAGCCTAGAAGGAGTAACTATCTCCGTCTTTTCTTGTTTGTAGCAAGTCATCAGTCAAGGCAAATGGGAGCCGTAGCTCTGAAATGCAACGCTACTTTGGAAATACTACTTTGAAAATAAGCTCTATGTTTATAGCTACATTCTGTCAGTTCAGTCCTGTTGATAAAACAGTTCTTTAATATTTAGTCACAGTGGTGGCATTAATTTTAAAATAGACCTGCCCCCAAAGCACATCAGTTTCTCTCTCCTATAAGTTTGAAAATTTGGAGTTATTATGTTACAAAGGGAGGGATGCTCCTTTGAGAATATATGACATCCATCTACTCAGAAGACCTGTGAGTATTTGCAAGAAGGTCTGATTCTATTTCAAGGAGTTGTGTGTATAGGCCTAATGTCTTGAAGTCATGCTGAGCAATTTACAAAATATGTACCCTCCCTGCTGTAAAAGTTCAATATCTGCTCAAAACTTTCATTTCTATTCAATGTTCAAATCAAAGTTGAAGCAGACACATTTATGTGAAGTTTGAAAATAATTCTAAATGTTCTTTCTTTCCATTACACTAAGGGAAAAATATCTATCATTTATAATTCAGTTGATAAAATAATCATTGAGAGATATTCATGAAATATATATATATATATTAATATGCTGAATTTCTAGGCTTAAAGATTAGGTTTTGAACGGAGATCGTGTTTTGCAGTTGTGATCTATGCTATTGTTGGTGTAGTGATTGTTTTCTTGAGTGTTATTACTAGCTCTTTCCAAGAGAGAGCAGTAGTGAATTGCATTATTTGTGCTGGCTATATAGTTTTACTCAAAAGTACTGATTTTCATTTTCAACTTTATAACCTTTCAACCTATCGACCATGAAAAATGCTCTGACACAACGTGACACATATAAATGTTTAAAGTCCAAAGGGTAATTATCTATATTCATAGTTAAAACTGTGCCTTGATTTCACAATAGAAACCATATGTTCACTCAAAACACTTTCAATAGGTTAAATAACACCCAGATTAACCCTGAGTTAGTTTACTGGTTAAAATAATAGCAGCATCTTCTTCCAATTCAGTAGTTCATTTATCATCTCTGATCAAGGCCCTGGACATGAACTTTCAAGATTTAAAAGCTTAAGTTTAAATAGAAAAAAGAAGCAAGGAAAAAAAAAAAAAAAAGCCTACAGATGTTTAAATATCCTCGTTCTTGACCTTATCATCGTCCTATCTGTTCAGGTACTTAATACCAGCTTTGAGAGCTATTACTGAAAACTGCACTCAAGTTTGTCTTACATTTAATAAAATATAACCATTTTCTCTCTCGAGTCAGGAAGGCAATAACTAGCTGGTTTTTCCTTAGCACCTTAGCCATATGGGGAACGATTGAGATCAATTATTGAATTGTTTTAAATGCAAATTGCCTCAGACCTGGATCAAACCAGCAAGGAGGCCCAGTGAAGGCCAGGCCAAAGCATCTTGCTCTTCCAGTCAGATTTTTGAGGCTGAGTCATATGAAGTAAAACTTCTCATAACTTGCAAATAAGCCAGCTCAAATATATATATCGTATCATCCTTGCAATAATGGATTATCCTGAAACTTTGAAATCACCGCAGCAGAAAATTACAAGCAGAAAACAAAATTGTATATTATGGGAGTAATGACAAAGGCAAAAGACACTGTAGGGAGAAAAAAAAAGAAAGGACGAACAAGGAAATGACTTTTCAGCGTGCGCCAGCTCTGCACACGCTCTGCTGGTTGCAAGCCACTCCTCGTCCTGCTTTGTAATGTCACAGTTTCTTGTCAAGCTGCAGACATCACCTCCAGTGAACAGATGATCTGCAGGGGGCTTCATCAGAAAGGGCCTTTCTGTCTCTGAAGAAGTGACATGTTTTCCCGAATATTCTATTCAAACCCCATTGAAAACAGCAGAAAAGTACAGTACAGGAAGAACAACGAGGCCTGTAGGTATTTGGTTGCCATACTTTTTCTGATCACAAAATTATTATTTTTATGACTATTTCTAAAAGTACTTGGAGTTGCTATTCCTCTTTATAAAAACGATGCAAAGGCTGTGGGACTTGGGGAAGGGAGTATTCCCTTTGGACGTAAATGAGTTCAAACTTTATAGGCAAAACCATGAACCCGGGGTGGAGGCGGGGGGGCTTGACTGAGCACTTCCTCCCTTGAAATAGAAAAAGGGATATCCTTTGGCATATAAAAACCTGACGCTCTGTAGAGAACCAGCCTCTTTCTTTGCCTTGAAACAAATAGCATTCGAAAATGTTGCAGTTTTGCATCCATCACGGGTGGATATACTCTAAACAAGTGAGCAGAACCATTCACCCTTAGAAAAGCTGGCTCCCGCCCAATTTATGCTCTATGTATGAGTGTTCATATGTTCTCCTTATACACCTTTACCATTATTTATGCATCATTTACCATAAAGGTAGGACTTACTAATAAATCTCTTCTGCAGAATGCTGAAAAGAAATCCTAGAGGTCTTCCATATTTAATATCTCAATGATTCTGCAGCCTTCCTTTTGTCATACTGTAGATTATTGTGGATAAAGCTTGCTTGAGCCCTAGTGTTATTTATCAACAAGACTCTGAGTGCATGAATATAAGGGAAATTTCTTAGCATTTGCATTGAAGGAATATGCCAGGCTCTTGTCTCAGTTCCAGTTATTGAAAGTTAACACCAAGGCAGCAAGGCTGCTAAAGCTACTTACACTCGCACTAAGTTCCCAGCAGCGGCTGCTAAAGCCCACAGATCCAGAGGTGGTAAGAAAACGTTTATGCGGCATTATCGGCTCAAAGTGACAAAAGGCAGGTAGCAGTGCCAGGGTGAGTGTTTCATTAAATTTTCCAGTCAGTGCCTTAGCACTTGGAAAAAAAGAAAAGATACACGGTTAATGCTAATATGTGAAAGCTTACGCTCTGCTGATCGAATAGATCCCAAATGTAAGCGGTGCCTCACTGGTGGGGAGAGACGTCGGAAAGTTTGTGTCGGGAAATTGTGTCTGCTCTAGTGTAAGTTCAACGCAAATGAAATGCGGCCCAGAGTTGTCTTACTAGGTTTACTGCTTTTTTTGCTTTGTGGAATAAAAAAGGCATTAGAATTAACAGGAAAATGAAAAGTTAAATGATGGTGTACCAAAAAGAAAAAAAATGTTCGAACATTTATTATCATTTGGCAGGTTTGGTGTTTATCGGGGGCACCCATCTTGTTTGAAAATTCAGCTAAGCGAGAGTTGAACTAAGCAGTCTTAAACCTAATGCAATATTCTGGGGCCCCCCGGGTGACTCAGTCCATTCAGCGTCGGACTCTTGATTCCTGCCCAGGGTTGTGAGATCCAGCCCCCGTTGGGCTCCATGCTCAGCAGGGAGTCTGCTTGAGATTCTTTCTCTCCCTCTGCCTCTGTTCCTCCCCCCATGCTCTCTCTCTCTCTCTCTCTAATAAATAAATAAATAAATAAATAAATAAATAAATAAATAAAATATTTAAAAAAAACCCAAACAACCTAATGCAGTATTCTTTAGACAACGTGGTCTAAGGATGCTGCTGACTTAGTTTGCGCTTTCTGGGCAATCAAAGCTTCATTACGATATTTCCATAACACCCTTTCTGTCCTGTTCTTATATTCCAGGGGCCAATAGTTCCGGATTTAATACGACCCCTAAAGAGGCTTTTAAAGAGAATAGTACATTTTAATGCCTATATTATTTAAACATAAATATATGTAATAATTTCAAAATAGATGCTGTGGAGTTCTGCTGTTGACCCTTGTCTTCTCCTCACTGCGCATCTCCTGAACACTGCTAATCCGTGTCGCGGAAGCCTCTGATCTGACTTCGCTGGAGCTGTTAGGCTGATTGTTTTTTCTGCTTTTCCCTGACCTCATTTCTATGTACCATTTGGTTTGAGCTTCTGAGTCTTTGCAATGCAAATGCTCAAAGTGAACTTCAAATTCAGTCGTTACGGAAGGCTTGCTCCTTTCCGACATGCTCAGAGAAAGGCTGTCGGCCTTCACTTGTGAACTGAGAAGCTGATTTTTGTCTCTAAGTTGGTCCTGCAACTCTCTCTCCAGCCTGCTCCTGTCTGTGTTCTTTCTCCTACACTGAGTTGAAAGGGAGAAGTGAGCTGATCTCCAGCGTGGAAGAAACGCTTCCTTGTTGGAGACAACTCAAAACAGCTCTCCCCTCCAGGGACGCCATGTCATTTCCTATGTAACATTAACATGCTTCTGAAGAAAGAGGAGTGAGATGTTATTGCTTAACCACTTCATACCCCAAATCATGTGGGCAGAAAGTCACTGTCTGGGGCCCAGAGAGGAGGGAAAAAGAACCCGTGTGGGAACATCAGAGTCTGCTTGCCTTTTTGATTAATTCACTCAGTACTTATTAAGCAACAACTTTACATATCTAATGTGATAAGCACTTCAGGGGATTAAAGAAGAATTAGGCATAAAACCTGTCTTTAGGTTTTAAATAGAGGGAAAAAAACAAATTAGAGAAAACAATCAGATGTATTAATAACTTTGGCACTAAGCAGGAAGACTCAGTCAGGATCACTGGTGAGCAAACCCCTGGGAACCAGGGAGGTGGGGTGGGGAGGTAATAAGAGAAGGCTTCCTGGAAGAGGTAGTATTTGATTTGGTCTCTAAGGGTAAGAACCCGAGTATGCGGAGGGAGGAGTTTGAGGTTCAAAGAAGTTTGAGTTTTAGTGCTAAAAAGGTCTTGCACGTACAATAGTATATGATTCTGTTTGGTTAGTGTATTTCATATGAAGAGGGAACAGTTAAAAATGTTTTAAGAAGTAAGTTGGGAAAAGATGACATAAAGGAAAGGAACTTAAACTTTATTTTCTAGGGCAGTCTTTCTTCAACTGTTAGAATCTCCTGGAATGCTTCTTTAAACAATCATATTCATAGACCCTTACACTGCATCTTAATTACTAAACCAGTGACTCTGGGTTAAAAACTGGATAATATCATGTCTGCTAAGGATTGAGGACAACTGATCTAGGGAGTATGGAGTCCTTGAAAATTTTCTTTCAGTCAACAGATAGTTACTGACTATCTACCATATGCCAACTCTGCACTGGGGCTGGAGAGTGGAACAAGGCGAAGACCGCTCTCGCGGAAGAATAAAGATCTTCTGGCTGCTATCAATGATAAAACTTAAGGAATTATTGCAGTTCACTCGAACTAGTTACAATCATCGGTTAAGATTTGCCTGCTTCATTTACTGTGCTTATACTGGAGACTATCATGAAAAAACTTATGACCTTCATTAAGCAGAACATTACAAGTTGTAGATAATAAATGCTATAGAACCTCAAAGAAGGGGGATCTTTGTGAGATTAGGGAAGTAGACAAAGGGTCAGAATTTGTGCTGAGCCTTAAAATATGGGTAGGATTTGTCCAGTCACAGAGACACTAAAGGACATTGCAGCTGGGGGTAATGCCGTGAGTGATGGTAGGAAGCATTATGAGATGATCCGGCCAAGGGAAGTGTTCACTTTGGTGACTTCTGAACATTAGACCGAGGTTGGATAAAATTGGGGGTAGAGGGTGGATTGACAACAGAGCAAAATGATCAGAAAAACTGTCAGAACAGCTAAAGGCATGGGGTATTTCTCATCAGCAGCATGCCCGAAGAGGCGTGCACATGATGCCTGTGTAAAGATAGAGAGGTTAGTGCATTGGGGGAAAGGCTGGGGTGATGATTTAGAGGAGGATGGAGAGTGAGTTCAGGCAGTTAAGAGACTCTAAAGTCAATTATATCAGGAAACTAGGAGGCTAGTAACTCCATTTTAACACTTTACCTCCCAAATTCCTAGCAAGAAGGATAATATTGTCCCTGTTTTCTCTCAATGGAAGCGCACGTGATCATTTGTTGAGACTCTGCTAGCATTAAACGCGGAGGGTTTTATCACGTGAATTCTCACTAAAGTGACAATATAATACATACACAATATAATGTCTGTGTCTCATATAGATACGCACTAAGTAAGCAATACGATAGACAATACTATCAACAGTGGTTTTGCCAAAGGCCAGTAATTATTTTTGGGGTGATTATTCTTTATGTTAACTTTTAATAAAAATTAGGGCAAAACATAAATCGCAAGAAAGGCATCATTGAGGGAAGTCAAGCTAAGAGAGTTCAGAGATGTTGGCGACCAGTAACAGATTTTAGAGGACCTGAGACTGAATTCCATGCGCAGTGGTTACATTTTAGACAGTTACGTTCCTGTTTGCAGAAAGGTCCATCCCCATGAGCAATTCAAACATCGGAAAGCAACACAGAGCTTCCCCTGTGCGCTTTAGGGATCTGACGTGCACCCTCACGGAAGAGGGTCATCCTTCGAATCTGCAACGCTTTCCTTAAGAAAGAGCTTTTCACATACCAGCTTGTAGACAATTTAGTTAGCACAGAGTTCTGTGTGTAAAATAATTTATTTGTACCTAAACTGTTACGGAAGTGTACGTGTTGTCTCCGTAAGAGAAACTCAGTGTTAGATCAGAATCGCTCCTGGCGTGAAGTGGTGCTACAAGCCAACTGGCCCACGAGCAGAAGTTGGCTACAGAGTACACTCGCAAGTGAGAAGATGAATCGACTTGCAGGATGGAGTTATTTAGTAGTGTCCGTTTTACACCTGAGAACTCCTGCCAAAGACAACAATTTAGATTCAGTGGAGTTGATGTTAAACAGTTCTGTCTGACAGTAATTAGCCAAAATATTTTATTGCTTCTTGTGGTGGTTCTTAGATCAAGATATAAAACCATGTCCTCACTATAGAAGAGGATGCTTTTCTTCCTTTTTGTTATTGCAGGTGGCTGGTGTCCAACTCATCTAAAAACAGAATCAAGCTCTTTAAGTGTAAATTAAAGAGAAGAGGGGCTATGACATAAGCCCTTTCAAAAACTATATAAAATTAGAATTTGATTACTCCAGACACTCTTTCTTCTCATCCTTCTTCTGACATAATATTATAATACAAGGATATTACAATACAGTACTATAATAAAATTTGGGGTGCCTGTCTTCCTCAGTCAGCCGAGCATGTGACAGGTCTCAGGGTTTTAAGTTTGAGCCCCATGCTGGGTGTAGAGATTACTTAAAAATAAAATCTTTTAAGAATATTATAATAATATAAAGAAGCATGAATATTCAAGGTTCTATGCTGAGATCAACAGTTCCTTAAAAGCATTTCCTTCTTGCTTCCTGCCTGTTGCAGAAGAAGCTGATGGGAGGATGACAACATTGCAGCCACTGACATTGTTCTGAGCATCTGTGATTGTAATCTAAGAACAGTTGTCCATGACTTTGACAAGCATCTATGGAGTCAAATGCTAATGAGAGGGGGTGCCTGGGTGGCTCAGTCGTTAAGCGTCTGCCTTCGGCTCAGGGCGTGATCCCAGAGTCCTGGGATCAAGCCCCACATCAGGCTCCTCCGCTGGGAGCCTGCTTCTTCCTCTCCCACTTCCCCTGCCTGTGTTCCCTCTCTCGCTGGCTGTCTCTCTCTCTCTGTTAAATAAATAACTAATATCTTAAAAAAAAATGCTAATGAGAGACCATCGAAGGTTCTGAAGGGTCTTGCAGTGTTGTTAGGTTGGTGAGATCAAAGAGTGTGGAATGATTAGCAGTGTGAAATTTTTTCCTAGAATGTAGTGACTCTGAGACCTCAGGCTGAGAGACATGGCCCAGATGAGGGAGCATTTTAAGAAGATAACTGGAAAACTAGTGAGTGTAGATTTGAGGATCAAGCAAGATTCCAACACATTCAACCCCATGTGGAAGGTGAGGTGTGCTACACCTTGAGATTTTCCTGGGGGAAGTAGACATGGAGAATTAATTAGAGTAAATAGTGTGGGATGGATTGGAACTCTCTGTTTGAAAACATGTCTAATGCATTTGGCAGTTTTATGTTCTTCTCATGATGGCTATTTAGCTTAAACTGATAGCAGGTAGAGTTTCTATGTCCAAGAAGAAAATAATCTGAACTCTAAAAAAAAATGGTAAACACTAGATGGGAAAAAATAAGAAAAAGAAAAATTTTCTTATCTAGTTCTCACAATTATTGAGATTTTCTCATTTCTGTCATAGAATCATGTCATTAATGGCCGTGCCCAGATAAGCAATTATTGTTAGCCCTGATAGTCTTAAAATACTCCATTGAGATCTAATTACACTTTTAAAAGGTGATTTTATTAGGCAGTTTGAATTTAATAAACATCTATGTAACTTCCTCTGCATTGTTATTGACATTTTATTTTATCGCCTTTACAATGTCATTTAACTTCTGGGCAAAATGTTTTGAACCGAAAGACGGCTGATCACTCAATCCAGTGCCCACAGGTATGGGACTACTGCCTTTCTCTACTTTGTTGCTGTGTGGTGAATAGAGAAAAATTCTCCAGTCAGAGGGCAGTGATATTTTTTTAACCTTATATGGTTATTTATGGTATCCTAAAGCTCCTTACTTCATTTTTGTTCTCAAATGGAGATATCAATATTAAGGAGCTTAAAGGACTTAAGGTGGAAATGGTCATTTTTTATACTGCCCGAGTTGGAGATAAGAAGGCAGCCAGCACTTACTAGTCATTAAATAAACTGGTTCTTTAATAAGACAGCTATAGAAATGCTCACTCCTAATTCCCTAATGTTCCACTTGCTAAATGGCTGCCATTTAATACGACAAATTCGTATTTATAAATGGAGTTGGCTACTTTTCCTTCCTTGATTGACTCTACAGATCTGTAGAGTAACCCATGCTGAAATTCTCTTTCAACTGCAAGTTTCTTTCTTTCTTTCTCTTTTTCAAGATTTTATTTATTTATTTTGAGAGAGAGAGTGTGTGTGTGAGCAAGCAGGGGGAGAGAAGAGGGGAGGGAGAAGCAGACTCCCCACTGCGTGAAGAGCCTGATACGGGGCTCCACCCCAGGACCCTGAGATCATGACCTGAGTCGAAGGCAGATGCTTAACCGACTGAGCCACCCGGGTGCCCCATCAATTGTAAGTGTTCTATTAATAATAATTTGGTGGAATTATTGCCAACCCTAATATTTAGGTTATGCATAATTGTCACTGAAAAACATACAATTTATCAATCTATTAAGTTGTAATTCTAAGTGGATCTTACCAAGAAGGAAATAGGCATGATATTGGACATATCAACATTTAGATCACCCAAATAACCAATAAAACTATCATGAGGTGTTCAACAAATGCAAATCACACAATGCCATTTCCATATGTAGCCAAGAGTCAACAATTAAAATACCTGCTAACACCCAGTGGTGAGGCTGTTGAGAAATGTGAACTTGAGAGAAGTTTAGCAGATCAGTTAATTTGCAATAACTTACACACCATTTTCCAGATGTTTGCAGAGAATTTAATTTTAGTGTTAGGGAGTTATGTCCTCAAATTGCCTAAGGGGTACAAAGTGGGGGTTGGGAATATCTTTTGTTCATTGGATCTTGGCATTATTTATTTTCCTGACAGTCGGCTGTGTTCACCTAATGCTCCAATTATCTGTGATATGAATAGGCTTTTTCGGGGCGTCAGTAAGGTGTAAGCTCTGAGAAACAGTGCTGGTCTGTGGCCGGTCAAAGTAGAATTAAGGTAAAAAAGAGCCAATCTGACGGCTTATGCCCTCAATCAAATGCATGTTGGGGGATATGCGGGTATGAAAGTTTCTTTCAAGGGAAATTTTGGTGAAAGGTTATATAGTCTTTCCTATTTTGTGCACCATGCCAAGTAGTAAGTTATTGTCTCTCAGCTTCAAATCCACCTTCCCAAATCCTGCTTTGTGGTGTTGAAACTCTAAAAAGCATACTTCTTCTTTGCCAGTAGACTTTCTGTTCATCTCTGCCAAGAAGGGATGCTGAAAGGAGACAGCAAATCTCGCAGAGGAACGCGCTCCTTTCTGCCTCCTGCCTCCTGCCTCGGCCTGTTTCTGTTTCCTGTTCTTGTTAGAGTCACCCTAGCAACACTTCTTCACCCCAGGAACAGCAGTTGACTGCAATTTGCGATGTTTTCCAATGTGAAGAAGCAGTCCTGCCACGCCTCACACCCCCCAGCAGGAGCCCCCTCCTCAGAGGTCTAGGTCCTACTCCGGGGGGCCCCCAACTTCAAGCTCAGAGATCTCGGCTGAGCAGCACCCCTCTCAGTGCTGGGGGCCCCCCTCTCCTACATTCTTTATTTCAATCCTTCCAGTCCCTTTGTCTCTTCCCCCAGTCTTAGAAATGATACCTACTTCCTGAAATTGCCACCTCAGGGATACCTTGTTTTCTTTTTTGCATTTTCATTTTTAATACTTAATTAACAATTCTTTGTATTGAATTATCTCTATTAAAATAAGTGGTATTGTTTTCATTCTGTGTCTGGAAAGGAAGAGGGTAGCAAATTAATCAAAATGACTTTCCTTCTAAGGATATTTCCTGCTCCCCATTTAACGGTAAACAATCAAGAAAGTTAACAAAAAAAGAAATCGTATACAGAAGGGAAAATAATATTGTAAAATAATTTTGTTCTTAGAAAATCATATACGCAGTAGACAGACAGTAGATACATTTTGATATAAATGTAGTTGCATATTTATATAGAGACAGTGTTATGTGTTGAATTGTGTTCTTCCCAAATTCAAAGGTTAGTTCAGTACCTCAAAATGGGACCTTATTTGGAAATAAGGTCTTTATAAATGTAATTAGTTACGATGAGGTCATACTGGAATATGGTGGGGCCCTAACTCATTATGACCAGTGTCTTTACAAAAAGGATAAATTTGGATACAGGCATGATCCTAGGGCGAATGCTCTGTGAGCGCAAAGGCAGAAACAGAAGCGAGTGCATCTTTAGCCCAAAGAACCCCTAAGATTGCCAGGAGTTAGGAGCGGGGCATGGCGGAGATTCTCCCTTACAACCAACAGAGGGAACCAAGCAAACCTGCCTATGCCTTGATCGCAGATGTCCGGCCTCCAGAACGATGAAACAATGTTATCTATTGTTTAAGCCACCCAGTTTATGTTACTTTGCTATGGCAGCCCCAGCAAACTGAAACAGATAAATTATATAAGTTATAAAAGTTACAACACACACACACACACACACACACACACACACACACACACAACTCAATGGAAAATAGCATGTTTCGAAATAGGGAGAAAAATCAGCAAGGTGGCACATCTACAGTGATTTTATATGGGTTTTTAGCTGCGTGTATTGATATAACAGAACTGAAAACTAATGTCTATCCTATTAGCTTTCTCCAATGGAATGCTCATGTTGTGATACACAGAAGGCAGAAGCAGGTAGGATCCCAGGCAAGCAAATCCCTGGAAAACAATTTCTATTGAGACGACTGTGTTTCTGAACCCACGTGCGGTGGTTTTTCATCTGAGCAGATCTGACTGTAGAGTCATTGCTGCGGTTAGAACACTAAATCTCTCTAGGGAACCTCAGTGCTGAAAACCCCAAAAGCTCCAGCAGTCTAATGAGGTCAAACCCAAATTCAGCCTCTCTGACCATAGTCCCACCTGCACTTTTCCACTCTACTTCATCACAGTATATTTTCCCCTAAAACTGTTTCAAATCTGCCCTCATCTCATCCTTTCTGTCAAATTCCATCCTCGAACACTTTATTTCCTAAACTCCCCCCTCTTCCTCCACTGTTCCTTTGCACGACTGATGGATTGATTGACTGGTTGATTATTTAATCTGATCATCCTAGGTTTCCTTTTCGGAAGGACAGTTTTCTTCCTGGGTTCTCACCTCCATTGGCAATTGAAGGTTCACTTTGCTGACGCTACACTGTCCCA
This sequence comes from Ursus americanus, assembly GCF_024610735.1. NCBI lineage: Eukaryota > Metazoa > Chordata > Mammalia > Carnivora > Ursidae > Ursus > Ursus americanus. The sequence goes on from NC_142138.1 coordinate 32,781,717, forward strand.
CTCCTCTAGTTCTCTCATTCAATGTCTCCCTGTCCAGTGCCAATAATGTGCATCTCCTAATCCTAGAGTTTCTTTCCCTTACCACGTTCCTGATTAAGGTGAGTTAATGGGGCTGGACCAGTTATGGAGCTAGTCATAGAATAATGGAAAAAGATAATTTCACTCCATTAAGGGAATTAGAGGTCATTTACTCTCACACCTTCATTTCATAGATGGGTTTTTAATTTTTAAGCTCTCTTTTGAAAAATCTCAAACTCGCCTCTGAGGCTAACCTACAGATTAACCTGTATAGATTTACAAATGGAGTAGAAATAATCCAAGAAGAGTCACCAAGGAAATCCATGTTTTGAAATTTGGACTAGATATCACTTATTTTTCAAAACAAGGTATTAGGCAAATATTTATTGGCTGGAATGCATAAGCCATTATACGTTGTGCATTACACGTACGTGCTACCTGGCTTAACCCACTGCAGTTCTGTGAGGTGTTACTATCACGGCCATTCTAAACACAAACTGAAGCTTAGCTTACGTAACTTGCCTGTGGTCACACAGATGACAAATTTATCAGTAAATACTTGAACTCCATTCTGTCCAACTTCGAAGTTTGTACTCTTAACATTACCATCCATACTGCACTAGCACTAAACTCGATCACGTTCTCCTGAAAATATGGTTTGATTACAGGTGAGTGTGTGTGTGTCTCTGTGAGTCATACACAGCCAGTGAGGAGAGGGGAAGGAGGTGGACAATTTGTGGTGAGGCATGAAAATGAAGGGTATGTGTTCATACATATATGTGTGTGTGTGTGTGTGTGTATGTATATATATTTTCCATATATATATATATGTGTATATATATATATATATGTATATATGTATATATTCTCCCTATAGGGAGAATGAATTTCCTCTGTCAATCCTTAAATGTATCTCAGAGATATTTATTCTTTACCTGACTCAACAACATTTGGAATTCAGTCTTTGGCTGTGGAAAACCGTCCCATCCCAGATGGGAAGGACACGTAGAACCATGACCTCATTAGCACATTCACAACTGAGTTCACGATTTAAAAAAATGAAAGAAATATTCCTAAGAAGCAAACACAGTTTGACTTATGAAAACAATGAACCATTCAGAGAATATAAAAAAAAACATTTACTGGTATTATTAAATCTTCAGCCATCAAGAGGGAGATTTTCTGAAGCACAGAGAACCGGATAAAAGAGAACATTGATTTCCTGCCAGTTTTCACAGGTTTACCACCATAAACGTAGCAAATATCATCAATGCAACTGTAAGTCCTTTAATTTAAGTAGGAACAGGGTTATTTTAAGTTTGCCAGGCTTTTCCTCTCCATCCTGAATGTTGTTAGAATGCCAGAAACTTTCAAGATCAATGTTACCCACTTCAGAAAGGGTAATAAACATAGAGCCCTATAGTCTTCTTTGTTGTTCACATTCTTTAAGAAATCTGACAAGCCTAGCTGTAGCATAATTGCTTTGTGTCTCTAGGGGAGGAAAAAAAAAACTCATTTGACATTAGGTTTGCATAAGAAGTACATTTTCCTTGGAAATGCGCTACTAAATAATTAAGTGGCTTTGACAAGTTCGATCGT